>NW_027361782.1:11895000-13095000 GCF_039654945.1 Dendrobates tinctorius | reverse complement strand
CACCGTGTATGGTGGTATAGTGTGCGGGAAGGGGCACCTGAGTCTCATCAGGGTCAGAATCTGGCTCTGTACACTGCGAGGACAATGTAGTGCTCTGAGTGAATGTACCAGCAGAATCATCCATCAGCGGCTGTGCATCAGTGCACTCCATGTCAGATTCATCTTGGCCTGGGTAATTCACCATTTCACTTGATAATCCAGGCATGGTATGTGAAAACAGCTCCATGGAGTAATCAGTAGTATGGCCTGCGTCATCCTTCAATCTTGGTTGGGGTGAAGGACACAAGGAAAGGTGTGGTTCATGAACATGAGCCTCCAATGACGACTCAATGCTTTTACTTTTTACAACTGAAGAAGAGGAGGCGATAGAGCTGGAGGCTGAGTCAGCAATGTAAGACAAAACTTTTTCCTGATGCTCTGCCTTTAAAAGCGGTTTGCCAACTCCTAGAAAACTAAGCGTTCGAGGCCTTATGTAGCCAGACGATGACGCAGGGTCAGCACCTCCTGCATTCGGTCCTATTTTGCTCTTGCCACTACCATCAGATCCACCACCAACACCATCATTACCAGCTGCCAACCCCCGCCCAATTCCACGGCCTCTTCCACCAGCCTTCCTCATTTTTGGTAGAAATGTAGACAAAATCCAACAAACTATATAGTAATGTAAAACAAGGTACAAGGTGTCTATAGGACAGGGGAGTTTTAGAATTTCTGCACACACTTGTGGACAGTGGACACTTGTGGATTGTGTGAGGCCCACTGATATCTGAGCGCTATGTGACACGCTCGATGGCACAGCTGCCTGTGACCAAAGTGACGAGAGGATAATGGAGATTTTGAATCTCTGCGTACACTTTTGGACACTGGATACTTGTGGATTGTGTGAGGCCCACTGATATCTGAGCGCTATGTGACACGCTCGATGGCACAGCTGCCTGTGACCAAAGTGACGAGAGGATAATGGAGATTTTGAATCTCTGCGTACACTTTTGGACACTGGACACTTGTGGATTGTGTGAGGCCCACTGATATCTGAGCGCTATGTGACACGCTCGATGGCACAGCTGCCTGTGACCAAAGTGACGAGAGGATAATGGAGATTTTGATCTCTGCGTACACTTTTGGACACTGGACACTTGTGGATTGTGTGAGGCCCACTGATATCTGAGCGCTATGTGACACGCTCGATGGCACAGCTGCCTGTGACCAAAGTGACGAGAGGATAATGGAGATTTTGAATCTCTGCGTACACTTTTGGACACTGGACACTTGTGGATGGTGTGAGGCCCACTGATATCTGAGCGCTATGTGACACGCTCGATGGCACAGCTGCCTGTGACCAAAGTGATGAGAGGATAATGGAGATTTTGAATCTCTGCGTACACTTTTGGACACTGGACACTTGTGGATGGTGTGAGGCCCACTGATATCTGAGCGCTATGTGACACGCTCGATGGCACAGCTGCCTGTGACCAAAGTGACGAGAGGATAATGGAGATTTTGAATCTCTGCGTACACTTTTGGACACTGGACACTTGTGGATGGTGTGAGGCCCACCAATATCTGAGCGCTATGTGACACGCTCGATGGCACAGCTGCCTGTGACCAAAGTGACGAGAGGATAATGGAGATTTTGAATCTCTGCGTACACTTTTGGACACTGGACACATGTGGATGGTGTGAGGCCCACAGATATCTGAGCGCTATGTGACACGTTCGATGGCACAGCTGCCTGTGACCAAAGTGACGAGAGGATAATGGAGATTTTGAATCTCTGCGTACACTTTTGGACACTGGACACTTGTGGATGGTGTGAGGCCCACTGATATCTGAGCGCTATGTGACACGCTCGATGGCACAGCTGCCTGTGACCAAAGTGACGAGAGGATAATGGAGATTTTGAATCTCTGCGTACACTTTTGGACACTGGACACTTGTGGATGGTGTGAGGCCCACTGATATCTGAGCGCTATGTGACACGCTCGATGGCACAGCTGCCTGTGACCAAAGTGACGAGAGGATAATGGAGATTTTGAATCTCTGCGTACACTTTTGGACACTGGACACTTGTGGATGGTGTGAGGCCCACTGATATCTGAGCGCTATGTGACACGCTCGATGGCACAGCTGCCTGTGAACAAAGTGACGAGAGGATAATGGAGATTTTGAATCTCTGCGTACACTTTTGGACACTGGACACTTGTGGATGGTGTGAGGCCCACTGATATCTGAGCGCTATGTGACACGCTCGATGGCACAGCTGCCTGTGACCAAAGTGACGAGAGGATAATGGAGATTTTGAATCTCTGCGTACACTTTTGGACACTGGACACTTGTGGATGGTGTGAGGCCCACTGATATCTGAGCGCTATGTGACACGCTCGATGGCACAGCTGCCTGTGACCAAAGTGACGAGAGGATAATTTAGATTTTGAATCTCTGCGTACACTTTTGGACACTGGACACTTGTGGATGGTGTGAGGCCCACTGATATCTGAGCGCTATGTGACACGCTGGATGGCACAGCTGCCTGTGACCAAAGTGACGAGAGGATAATGGAGATTTTGAATCTCTGCGTACACTTTTGGACACTGGACACTTGTGGATAGTGTGAGGCCCACTGATATCTGAGCGCTATGTGACACGCTCGATGGCACAGCTGCCTGTGACCAAAGTGACGAGAGGATAATGGAGATTTTGAATCTCTGCGTACACTTTTGGACACTGGACACTTGTGGATGGTGTGAGGCCCACTGATATCTGAGCGCTATGTGACACGCTCGATGGCACAGTTGCCTGTGACCAAAGTGACGAGAGGATAAGGGAGATTGGATTGCTTTTAAAAAAGCCGTTTGCGGAGCAGTGGGTAAACAGCAATGCCAGCGTGTCAGGAAGCCTTAAAAGGCAGCCCAACAACCAACACCACTGATACACCACAATATAGCCTCCCCTTGCACTGCACACACAGTGACTTGTGTGTTGTGCAGGCCAAATCGCTAGCAGCAGAAGCAGTTTTTTTGTCTTCTTCCCTGCCTAACGCTCTCCCTACAGAATCAGCAGCAACCTCTCCCTATACTAAGATCGGCAGAAGTAAGATGGCGGTCGGCGTGCACGCCCTTTTATACCCCCTGTGACGCCCACCAAAGCAAGCCAATCACTTGCATGCCCTTCTGAAAGATGGTGGTGACCCGTGCCTATGTCATCACGTTGCCCACAGTGTCCGTGGATCCTGATTGGCTGAAAAAGAGCGCAAAACAAACTTTTGAAACGCGACTTTGGCGCATAAGTCGCCGACCTCGTGGCCGACCTCATCCTAGGGTCGGGTTTCGTTTCATGAAACCCGACTTTGCCAAAAGTCGGCGACTTTAGAATTTTTTCGACCCGTTTCGCTGACTACTGGGTTGCCACTCTGTTAGATCCATGGTACATTTTGCCTGATGCTTACCCCCTGGAAAGGTACGCTTGCATGCTGGAGTATCGAAAAACGCTTGTAGACAATCTTAGGAGTAGTTTTCCCGAAAACCGAGGCAAGGGCGTAAACCACAATCTTTCTTTTTAACAAAAAATAATCCAGCAGCCATAGGAGAGACAGAGGGACGGATGTAACCTTTGCGTAAACTTTCTGAGATATAATCTTTGCGTTCCAGGCCAGAGAGATTGTACAAACAGGCCTTGGGTAATTTAGCACCCAGAATCAGATTAATAATACAATCATAGGGGCAATGTGGTGGCAGGACACATCTCCAAAATCTTTCAGGTACTCCGGAATGCCCTACAGATTAACAAAAGACACCAGAATGGCAGAAAGACAACCATTAGAACAATTAGGACCCCATTTAACAATATCACGGGATTCCCAATCAATAATAGGATTATGCAACTGTAACCAGGGAAATCCCAACACCAGTCCTGCTGGAAGGTTATCCAGAATGTAACATGAAATTTGCTCCTGGTGCAAGGAACCCACTTGAGGAGAAACTCCCCAGAGACAAACTTAACCACATTTTGAGTCAATGATGTCTTATCAATGGCAATGATATAGATGAGAGTCTTTAGCCTAACTGTTCCTAACTTACTCTTGGACACCAGACTAGAGTCAAAAAAGTTCATGGATGACCCACAGTCCACAAAAGTTTAAGTATGTGTATAACCATCTCCAAAACAAAGCTCCACCTCTAACAAAATCTTTTGATATGAGGAAAATGGTACCTGAGAGTCTGGGTGATCTCCTCGACAAACACCTAGACTTAAGCATTTCCCAGCAACTTGGTAGTCATCGGGCACAAGGGGCAGTCCTTCTTCCAATGTCCCAGACTTCCACAATAGAAGCATAATCTCCGTTCGCATCGCCGCTTCCTCTCTTTGTTAGTGGCCACAACCTCCATAGGTTCCGTATATGGCATAACCTTGGACTTTTCAGGACATACTGGAACCTCTCGCTGGATTACTCCTCTCTCCCGCAATCTTCGATCCATGGGAATGGCCTGGGTCATGGCCTCCTCCAAGGAACTGGGTGGCGGATAGAGAGCCAGAGCATCCTTGAGATGATTCGAAAGTCCTCTCCTGAACTGGCATCTGAAAGCAGAGTCATTCCAGGACACCTCGGGGGACCACCATTTAAACTCAGAACAATACCATTCAACAGTGAGTTTACCCTGGGAGAGACCCATGATGGTGTCCTCTGCCACCCTGACCCTGTCTGGTTCATCATAAATCAGTCCTAAAGCCTCAAAGAACCTATCCACAGATATACATTCAGGGTAGCAGGTAAAGAAAAAGCCCAAGTTTGAGGACCCACCTGAAGTAAAGAAATAATTACCCCCACCGGTTGACTCTCATCTCCTGAGGATCTGGGTCTAAGGGAGAAAAGTAGCATACAACTCTCTCTGAATGTATGAATCTTCTCCTTCTCTCCGGAGAAAGTATCTGTGAGCCTGACCGTAGGTTCAGGAAATTGTAAAGAAATATCAATGGGGTCGGATTGTCAAAAGGCTGATTATGTCTTGGTACCCTGAAAAGATTAAACAGCTTCAGTAAGTTCCCTCTGGAGTTGGTTATGGGAAGTGGCAAGGACTCTACGTTCCACTGACAAATCATGGATCATTTGGGTCAAATTTGACATCTGATCCGCAAGAGTATAAAGCAGATCCATAGCGAGAGAGAGGAAAAAAAATAAAATGTGTGGGAAGTTATAATGTCATGCTGTAATACTGAGAGTTAATGCAGAGTAACACAAAATCCACTAGATGGCAGCAGAGTGGAGAATGGGCTGAATATCCAGCAATGAAGCAGACCAGCAGAATTACAGCGAAGCAACACCACTAAGTGGCAGCGAAATAGTCAGAGAGCTGAGTCAATTCTAGAAGTAACATAGTACAAAGGGGAATCCAAAATACAGAGTCAGTAGAGAGAGCAAAAGGTCAGTGCCGGTCAACAGCTGAGGTATCAGAAGGGAGAGACAGATCAGGTCAGGGACGAGCCAAAGTCAAATACCAGAGAATCCAAACACACAGGGAAATAAAGAGCTGGGGTGGTTAGAAGGAAGGTCAACAGACACGGGTCGAGTCAGATGTACGCAGCAGGACAGATCAGGAAGTCACCAGAGCCAGCTACACATGCCGAAGGCAAGCAATATAACTGGCACTGCACACAGGTTGCAGCACAGAGATATAGCAGACCGGATACAGGAACGAGGCAGGGAAAATTAACCCTTGACATGACCAGACCTGGAAAGAAGAGAAAAGGATCATGACAGTCGGGTTGGCGAGAAATGGGTCTCTGTCATAGGCCTCCTTGATAGTCTTCCATAAGTCGTTATTCTGAATGACTCCGATAAAGTTGACATCAGACAAGATGGTCTTGGACGGGGTCCCAGGTACGGAATCAGTGGCATGGATTTGGGACAAAGCATCCGCTTTCCCATTACGTGAACCTGGGCGGTACAAAATGACAAAATTAAATTGGTTCAAAAATATACTCCAATGAGCCTGCCATGGAGAAAGACATCTTGCAGATCTAAGGAATTCCATATTGCAATGATCCGTGAGCACAATAATTTGTTGTGCTGCCCCCTGCAGATGGCATCTCCATTCCTTAAATGCGGCGATAATGGCTTGAAGCTCTTTATCTCCCACATCATAATTCCTCTCTGCAGTGGAAAGTCTGCGAGAGAAAAAAGCACATGGATGTAGCAGACCCTTCTCTCCTGTTCTCTGTGAGAGGATGGCCCCTAGAGCACTATCCGAAGCATCCACTGCCATGATGAAAGGATGTTCTGAGTTTGAGTGAATCAGAACAGGTGCAGAAGTAAACTGGGACTTAAGGCAATCAAAAGCTTCCTGAGCCTGTGGGGGCCGCAAGAAAGTCTTTTCCTTCTTGGTTAGCTGCGTAATGGGTTGAACAATTTCAGAGAAATTATGAATAAATCATCTATAAAAGTTTGTGAATCCGATGAAACTCTGTACCTCCTTGACATCTTTAGGTGCAGGCTAATCAAGAATAGCCTGGATCTTACTTGCCTCCATGTTAAGCCCCTGTGGGCAGTTCAAGAATTAATGGTAAAGGGTAGCGATTCCGAATGGTTACCTGATTGAGCTCCCGATAAGCAATACAAGGTCTAAGAGTTCCATCCTTCATCTTTATGAAAAAGATGGGTGCTCCTGCCGGTGATGAAGAGGGGCGTATGAAACCGTTAGCCAAATTCTCATCAATGTATTCCTTCAAAGCATGCAGCTCCGGAGCTGCTAGTGGGTAGACATTCTTGAATGGTATAGCCGCCCCTGGAGGCAGTTCAATGGGACAATCATAGGGTCTGTGAGGAGGAAGCTGGTCTGCCATTGTTTTTTCACAAATATCCGAGAATTCATTATAAATGGATGGTAATATCGATACCTAAGTGGTACAATCTGCATCCCGAAAACTCGACTGGCTTGTTACTGGTGTTTCCCTTGATGGGAAAGTGATCTCCTTGGTCTTCCAGTTGATGATTGGATTTTGAGACTGCAGCCATGGAATTCCTAAAATTAAAGGGAAATGTGGTGAGGAAATCAACATAAAGGATAGCATTTCCTGATGATCAGTTTCAATGAAAACTTCCAGAGGTACAGTTTCCTGATCTACAGCTCCAGAAGCTAGAGGGGAGCCAACCACCATTTCCATAGTTACTGGGGCGGCTCTCTGCTGAGTCCATATGCCATGTTCCTTGGCAAAGCTTAAGTCCATAAAATTACTTCCTGCCCCTGAATCCGCCATAGCTGCACAAGGAATCTATTGTCCCGACGACCAAATCTTAATGGGAAGGGAGCAATGTGTGTCTTAATCTCTCTGTACTTTAGGAGAGGCAGTCACAGACAGAGAGTGAAAAATGGCACTCACAGAAAAACTAGACTCAGACGCAACAGATTCAGCATCCTGATTGTCAAATTCCCTGACCGTGGCTAGTACCTTCCGAGGCCTCTTGGGGCAGTTGGTAAGGAAGTGATCTGACTGACCGCAGTAAAAACAGACTTTCCTGGAAACGATGCTCCCTGCGCTTGTTACTTTCACGCCTCTGTAAAGCATTCACCTGCATGGAAACTGGTTCATCCTCCCAAGAGGATTTGCCTGTAGGTTCTTTAGGAGAAAGGGAAGAGTTAGTAACACGATTAGAGACTGCAAATCTCTCCTGACTATGCTCAGTAATTCGTATGACAATGTGTACGCAATGTTGCATTGAAGCATCAAACTCTAGTGGAGCATCAGCATGAGCTAACTCATCTTTCATCACACTAGACAATCCCCTCTTAAAAATGGTTAGTTGGGCATAGTAGTCATAACTCATATCCACCGCCAGCCATCTAAACTCGGTAGCGTATTCAATGACAGAACGCTTACCCTGACGTAATGATAACAAGGCGTTTTCAGCAGTTGTGCAATGATTAGGATCATCAAACATCATAGACAATGCAGCAAGAAAATCATCAAAGTTATTGAAACGAGGGCTACGAGTCTCCATAAGCGGACTTGCCCATGCGAGAGCTCGGGAAGTAACATGATTATAGTAGGGATGGGCGAATCCTGAAATACTCGGAATCGCTAGACTCTAACGAGTCCGACTCGGAAACTCGCTATTCGTTGCAAGTCTAGCGAGTCCAATGTTAATGAACGGGGATGCGAGTATTGCAGCGATTCCTGTGCTGCCATTTGTTTTGTTCCGCTTACTTCCCGCATGTGGCTGTGCACACCATGCAGAAAGTAAGCAGAACAATTGCGGATGGTACCCACGGTCCGGAGGAGAGGAGGAGACTGTCCTCCGGGCTTTGGGTACCATATCCCTGTAAAAAATTGAATTTAAAAATAAAAAATATTGTTATTCTCACCCTCCGACGTCCCGCGCAGCCTTCCCGCCTCTCCACGCATCCGTTCCCAGTAATCCTTTGCGAAAATGCCCACGATGGCGTCCGTTCTCGCGGGATCGCGAAGTCTCGCGGTCATTCGCGTGACGTCATCGCGAATTACCGCGAGACATCGCGATCCCACGAGAACGGACGTCATCGCGGGCATTTTCGCAAAGGATTACTGGGAACGGATGCGTGG
The DNA here is from genome assembly GCF_039654945.1 of Dendrobates tinctorius. Classification (NCBI taxonomy): domain Eukaryota; kingdom Metazoa; phylum Chordata; class Amphibia; order Anura; family Dendrobatidae; genus Dendrobates; species Dendrobates tinctorius. The sequence goes on along the minus strand of NW_027361782.1, from coordinate 13,086,426 downwards.
AGAGGCGGGAAGGCTGCGCGGGACGTCGGAGGGTGAGAATAACCATATTTTTTATTTTTTTTACATTTTATCTTTAACTACTGATGCTGCATAGGCGGCCTCAGTAGTAAAAAGTTGGTCACACTCGTCAAACACTATGTTTGACGAGTGTGACCAACCTGTCAATCAGTTCTCCAAGCGATGCTACAGATCGCTTGGAAAACGCTAGCATTTTGCAAGCTAATTACGCTTGCAAAATGCTAGTTTTTCCGCGGGAAAATCGCGGGAATTTAAAATGCGATTTTCCCGCGGAATGGAATTCCGGAATTCTCGCGGTAATTTCCGCGAGAGTTCCGGTACGTGTGCACTTAGCCGAAAAAACTAGGATTGCAATTGATTTGCATTGGACTCGTTACTGTGCGAGTAATCGCTTGGAAACTCACAGAGTACCGACTCCTGCGAGTCCCCTACTACTCGTAGAGTAACGAGTCTTAACGAGTAGATTCGCCCATCCCTAGATTATAGATAAAACCTTAGATCAATCAGTAAGGAAATGGGTGGGATGCACATCAAAATACAAAATAGATTGATTCACAAACACATGATACTTGTAGCGGTCTCCATTGAACTTAAACGGTGGTAACGTCGGAGGGCTAGTTGGCAGTAGCGGCCCCGGAGGTGGAGGTGCCCGTGTTGTTATCTGATTACTTAAATCCTGAAGCGCCTGCCAAAATGGGCCTCCCAGTTAGAAACCTTGTTTTGAAGAACCTCTACATCCCCCTGTAAAGAGTTGATCATAGAGATCATTGGAACAAATGATCCAACTTTGTCTCAATCGACATTTTCCCAACAGATTCCTTAAATGGCCTGAGTATCCTGTAACAATTATAAGTGTACAATGGAATCTGATTGCATGGGGTAACATATGACTGAGACCAAAGCTGATGTAAATAAGAATATTAAGAAGTTAAACAAAACTAACAGAGCACTTCCTGTAATAGTAATGAAAACACAGCACAATATAAAATGATGCAAGTAAAGCAAAACTAACAGGGCACTTCATCCAACAGTAACAAAAACACAGCACTCTATAGTAATGTCCAGTGAAACTGAAGAGCGGGGCACGACACTATGAACCAGTCCAACTGTAATATGATGCAGGTGTGCACAAGGCACTAATCGTGAGAGGCCAAAAGTATATATGAGTGGAAGCACATGGCCCTTAATGAGGAAGCGCAGTGATATTATGGATGAACAGGCACACCGCACTAATGTGTAGAAGTCCAGCAATCATATAGGTGAAAATGCATACGGTACCTAGATGTAGAAGTCCAGCAATACACAGGAGTAGCATTAACAGGGGAAGGTCACCACATGTACCTTTTGGGCTGAAAGTCCCGCAGAAGTCCAGCAACGCAGCCCACACAAACAGACCAAGAAGAGAAGGTGACGTCAGGATTCCTTATGGGCCACAGCAGATCCAGAGGCAAACAGCTCCTCACTAGAAGTTCAGATAGCAGTTATCGGGGAGACGCACAAGGAACTGTAGGCAGCAGAGCATGGAGAGGTGGAGAGTCAAGTAATAAGCAGAAGCAGCAGGGAGTCAACCAGTAGAAAGGCAGCAGCTCAAGAGCCAACAGCAACAAAATACTCAGGCAGAGTAACACACGACCCGGACTTAAATCTCAAAACAGACAGGAAGTTCCATGGCAGGGTGAGATACAAGACTCCATCTTGAATAAGGGCAAACAGGCACAAAGGAAAGTCTGGAGTTCTTACACCGGCTGTTGCCTGAGAAGGTAGACCACCTAACTTTTAGCAAGATGAACAAGTCATGAACAAGTCATAGATCTCCAATGACTTTTGCACCCCAATCGTAGACTGAACAGACTAGACGATGGTGTAGATTTTAGTGTGATGCATTGATGTTGTGTTATTGTAGTCTGTGATACCTTTGTCATGACTTCTATGTCTGCTGCTGCTACTGCTGCTGATGTTAACCCCTTTACCCCCAAGGGTGGTTTTCATGTTAATGACCAGGTGTTGTGAATTCTCTCTCTGGCTTTACTGAAGGACGCCGCTATAAAAGAGCCGCATGGCCGCTCGGCCATGGTCTAGTATAGACTCTTATTGTATATTGTGTGAGTGATGATGGATGCATGTATCTGGTGACTGACTCATTATGTCTCCCCTCCCTTGGATACGCATGGTATAGGGCTATAGACTTAGAGTCAGCGCCTACTAGTGGCTTGCTCTACTCCACAGTGCTTTCACATCTCAGCACCTCACTCAGCGCCATATGGTGCCGTCCAGAGCTGGGCACCTTCAATACCGCATTAAGCGGCTGCATCCGCCAGTACAACGCCGTGCGCCAGTCTAGCGCTTTCCTCCATTGTTCCGGGTGGTTAGTGGCATCCGCCAGAGAGGTGCAGTTCACACATAGTGCGCTTTAGTTTTTTAATCTGTTACGCCTTGGCACCACTGTTGCGGTGCCGAGCATTTGTGTGACTAGAGGGACTCTAACCCAGTGTCTCAGGGGTTGAGTCCTGTGTCTATACACCAGTGCTCACATTGCCGAGCTCTGTGAGCATAAACAGGCTGCGGCATTTGTGTTTGGTGGTCGGGCGCTCCATGAGGTAACAGAGTCCGCCTCTATACACACTAGGTGGAGTTAACCCCGTGTGTTCCTCTATTGTACTGGCATATAACGTCCGCCATTACCGAGCAGCAGTTTGTCATCTCTGCACGGTGGATTCCGGGTTGCGAACGCACTTTATTATATTTTATAATTAGTGCGATCCACAACCCTAACAAACACATCCCTAACCCTAATTCTAACCCAAACCCTTATCTCAACCCTAACCCTAATCCGAACTTTAGGCCCAACCCTGACCTTAACTTTAGCCTCAACCTTACCCCTAACTTTAGCCCCAAACCTAACCCTAACTATAGCCCTAACCCTAATCCTAACCCTAGCCCTAACCCTAATGGCAAAATGGCAATAAATACACTTTTTTTATTTTATGATTTTTCCCTAACTAAGGGGGAGATAAAGGAGGGTTTGATTTACTATTTATAGTGGGTTTTATGTTTGGCAGCTGTCACACACTAAAAGAGGCTTTTTATTGAAAAAATAGTTTTTGGATCACCAGATTTTGAGAGCCATAATTTTTCCATATTTTAGCCCAGAGAGTCACGTGAGATCTTGTTTTTTTAGGACGAGTTGACGTTTTTATTGGTACCATTTTCAGGCACATGACACTTTTTGATAGCTTTTTATTCCGATTTTTGAGAGGCAGAATGAACAAACACCAGCAATGCACAAATTTCTTTTTTTTGGGGGGTGTGTTTATACCGTTCCGCGAGTGGTAAAATTGATAAAGCAGTTTTATTGTTTGGGTCAGTACGATGACAGCAATACCACATTTATATCTTTTTTATGTTTTGGCGCATTTATATAATAAAAAGTATTTTATAGAAAAAATAATTATTTTTGCATCGCTTTATTCTGAGAGCTATAATTTTTTGAATTTTCTGGCGATGGAGTTATATAGTGGCTTGATTTTTGCAGGACAAGATGATGTTTATAGCGGTACCACGTTTATTTATATCCGTCTTTTTCATTGCGTGTTATTCCACTTTTTGTTCGGCAGTATGATGATAAATAGAGATGAGCAACTTTGCCTTTTTTAGGGCCGAGTCGGGTTTCATGAAACTCGACTTTCGCAAAAGTCTGGTCGAACGAAATCGGGCGACTATAGGGAAAAGTCGGAGGCCGACTGAAACACGAAACCCAATGCAAGTCAATGGGGAAGCAAAGTCGGCAGGGAGTGGAGGACAGTAAACACACCTACAGTGCCCAATTCAATGCCAAAAACATCAATTCTTATTACTGAAGCTTGTCAACCTTAATTTACATCATAATAATAGCTATGCATTAAAAACTGGGGGTTATTTGGTTAAAGTTGTGGGGGGATAGGGCTGACTCCTGGTTTTCGTGTGCCCTGGGCCAAAGATTGTCAGTGCGCCCCTTTAACACATACCACAACTCATGATGCTCCGATACGGCACAGAAATATAGGTATAGCACAATGACAAAAACTTCACTGCTTACATGACATGACTGATCCATTGTAAATTGTACAATAGCTCAAAAAAAGGAGAGTATATTACTCCATACAGTAAGGCCACCACATTGTGCGCCATACAGAATAATGAGCCCCATACATTTCTCCATACAGAATAATTGGTCACATATAATGTCCCATACAGTATATGATGAACTCCACATAATGCTACAGTATATGATGGTCCCCATGGACGATGCGCCAGTGTGTTATGGGCCCAAATAATGCTCCATATATAATGGGCCCCATTTCTAATGATACAGTGTATAATGGGCCCTGTAAATGCTGCTCCAGTGTCTGATGTCCCCCATTTTGAATGCTCCAGTATATATTGGTCCCCATGGACGATGTTCCAGTGTCTTATGAGCCCTAATAATGCCCCATATATAATGGGCCCCATTTCTAATGATCCAGTGTATAATGGACCCCGTAAGTGCTGCTCCAGTGTCTCATGTCCCCCATTTGGAATGCTCCAGTATATGATGGGCCCCATTTTTAATGAACCCAGGCATGGTATGTGAAAAGAGCTCCATGGAGTAATCTGAAGCCTTCACTTTTGGTGTGGGTGAGGGACACAAGCAAAGGGGTTACTCCTGACCAGAAGCCTGCACTGACGACTCAGTGCTTGCATTTTTTGAAACTTCAGAAGAGGAGGTGATAGAGCTGGAGGCTGTTTCAGCAATGAAAGCCAAAAACAGTTCCTGACGCTCCGGCTTTAAAAGCAGTCTACCTACTCCCAGAAAAGGGAGCCTTACAGGCCTTCCAGAGCTGCACCATGACGCAGGCTCAACACCTCCTGCCTTAGCTGCTAATGTGTTTTTGGCACTACCAGCAGAGGCATCACCAACACCATCAGTACCAGGTGGCCCCCCACGTCTGCGTCCTCTTCCACCATACTTCCTCATGTTTTGGAAAATGGACCTAAAATACCAGCAGATATATGGTACTGTATCAGAAGCGTACAGCTATGTACAGTCTACAGACGCTAACAGGCTCTGTATGGATTACACAATAAAGTAAAAAGTTGAAAAAGGGTACAGTATCAACAGATACAAGGTACATATAGTATAGTGTAAACATTCTGAATCTCCATATATATTTCAGGAGGCAGACACAAACGCTCTCAGGCCCAGCATGGATTACAAAAAGATATGAAAAGCTGTAAATGGGTAATGTAACACAAGCGTACAGCTGTATACAGTGTTGGGGTAATCTTAAATCTTCAACTATATTTCCGGAGTAACAGAGAGACGTTCACAGGCTCATTATGGATTACACCAGAATCTAAATAGCAAAAAAGGTTACTGTATCAGAAGCGTACAGCTGTATACAGTGTTGGCCAAACTTGAAATCTCGGTATATATTTCCGGAGTCACCCTCAGACGCTCACTCAGTCTGGGTTTGACCATAATAAAAAATGTTGTAGAAAAGGTACTGGATAACAAGATAGCAAGTATATATATTATAGGGTACAATTGAAATCTCTGTATACATAGTCCCGTAGTCACTCTCAGACGCTAACTCAGTAAGGATGTGACCGTAATACTAAATGTTGAACAAAGGTACGGTATAACAAGATACAAGCTGTATCGAGTATAGGGTAAAAATTGGTATCTCCGATTCACCGTATATATAGAAGGCATAAACCACACACGCTCACTCACTATGGATGATACCGTAATAAAAAATTTTGAACAAAGATACTGTTTCAGCACATACCAGGTGTATCCAGTCTAGTGGTAATTGTAAATTTCCGTCTATACTTCCAGTGTCAGACACAGACACTCACAGGCTCAGTATGTATTACACCAAAATTTAAAAAGTAGAAAAAGGGAAAGGTATTCGAAGCATACACCAGTATACAGTGTTGTGGTACTTTAAATCTTCGAATATATTTCAATCTCAGTAAGCCAGTCCAGACTCTCAGCTACTGGAAACTACATGGATACAAGTACAGACGGAAAGTCGAGTGTTAGCAGAAATTTAGGAATTACTCATCGCAGGAAAACCTCCCTGTAGATGTTGCAGAGGCGATGCAGACCCTCAATTACTGTGTCTGTGGAGACAGCGAAAACAGTTCTTTGTGAAGAAAGGATTGCTTTATCGCAGTAGCGTGGATCACATCACCGTTACTCGTCTCAATCAAATTGTGATCACAGGGAGAGATGTAGACATGGTCCTCACTGCCTGTCATGATGTGTATGGACATTTTGGAGTGCAAAAGACAGAAGCAACAGGCCGTAGGCGATTCTATTGGATTTGCATGAGAGGAGACATTGAAAGATGGTGGCAGGAATGTTACACGTCTGTGCCTATCACAACTGTGAAAGGTGTTCATAAAGCACCACTGCATCCGCTTGTAAGTTGACGTCCATTACAAATGATAGCCACTGATCATCTGAAGGTAGAGGCCAGCAGGACAGGCCTCTACCTTAGGACATCTTAACCATCATCTATCAATACATCAAATTTCTAGTGGCCGTCCCTGTGAAGGATTTAACTGCCCAGACTACACAGCGGTGGAGCAGGGAGAGGTAAGTATTGCAACTTGCAAGTGCTGTGGCCATGACCAAGCAGGGGGGGCACACTCATGGGCGACGGTACTGGCACAGGACCCCTCATAGTACAGTGGTGTGTCTGACAGCGAGTGGGCCCCCCACCGTCAGAGACACTGCATTGTACTATGAGGGGCCCTGTGCCAGTGCCGTCGGCCATCAGTGGGCCCATTACACCTTTTCAGAGCAATGGCACTTGCCCAAGTGTGCCAGGTGTTGACCCCAGCCCTTGGGGGGGGTGGGCAGCCCAGATAGGGAGGTTTAAAAAATGGCACATGTTGAAGTGTAGGCTGGACATTCAGCAGCTGCAAATGGCGGAATTGGCCAAGTCCGAGGAAGAGGAGGACAAAAGCGGGGCAGTTTTCAGGCAACCTATGTGTCATCAGGGGAAGGTGGGACAAAATCCTTTGAAACTCATGCATGGTTCATTTTAATGAAGGTTAGATCATCAACATTTTGGGTCGACAGACGGGTCCTTTTTTGTGTCAAGATTGATCCAGCAGCACTGAAGACTCTTTCAGATAACATACTAGCAGCAGGGCAAGCAAGCTCCTGTAAGGCATATTGTGCCAATTCAGGCCAGGTGTCCAGTTTAGATGCCCAATAGTCAAAGGGGAATGAACTGTGAGGGAGAACATTGATATGGGAGGAGAAGTAGTTGGTAACCATAGTTGACAACTGCTGTCTCCTGTCACTTTTAATCGATGCAGTATTAGCAGTAGTGTGAGCGGTACTTGAGAAATCAGTTCACAACATGGTCATGAAACCCCTGTCTCCAACGCCACTTCGGCTGTGTGCACCACAAACACCTCTTCCATTGTGCCCACTACGGCTCGTGGGAGAACCAGCACCGCTGCTGTGTGCTGGGAAAGCCTCAAACAAATGGTTTACCAGAGTTGCTTGTTTGCTAGCCAATATTAGCTCTAGGTTCTCCTGTGGCATGATGTTGTGTAATTTGCCTTTGTAGCGTGGATCGAGGATGCTGGCCAGCCAGTAGTCATCATCCTTCATCATTTTGGCAATGCAGGGGTCCCTTTTTAGGATCCACAAGGCATAATCGCACACGTGGGCCAATGTTCCAGGTGTCAATAATGCACTGCCACTGCTGGGTGGAGGAGCACTTTCTGGCAAATCCACATCCTTACAGTCACGCACAAACACTGTACCTGACCTTGGAACACCAACATTTTCTCTTGTCCCCTGAGAAGCATCCTCCTTCCGGTAATAATCATCCCCCTCATCCTCCTCCTCCTCCTCTTCCTCTTCTTCCTCCACCTCGTCCAGGACAGTTCCTTGACCAGACAATGGCTGACTGTCAACAAGGCTTCCCTCCTCCTCCTCCTCCTCCTCCTGTTCCTCCTCCTCTGCTGCTGACACCAGATCCTTAATGTGCGTCAAACTTTGCATGAGCAGACGCATAAGTGGGATGCTCATGGTTATAATAGCGTCATCTGTGTTTACCAGCCGTGTGCATTCCTCAAAACACTGAAGGACTTTACAGAGGTCTTTCAGCTTTGACCACTGCAAACCCGACAATTCCATGTCTTCCCTCAGACTGCCTGCCCGTGTATCCTCCCACAAATGCATTACAGCCTGCCTCTGTTCGCACAGCCTCTCAACCATGTGCAGGGTGGAGTTCCACCTTGTTGCAATGTCTATAATTAGGCGGTGCTTGGGGAGGTGGAGCAATCGCTGCAGCTTCTGCATACAAGAGGAGTGTACGGACGAGCGACGGATGTGCGAGCACAGTCCTGGCACCTTATGGAGCAGGGATGTTAACTCCAGATAATTATTTAGGAAGCACTGCACCACCAAGTTCAAAGTGTGAGCCAGGCAAGGTATGTGTGTGAGTTTTGCAAGGGCTATGGCTGCCACAAAATTACGGCCGTTATCACTCACTACCTTGCCTGGCTCAAGATGTAGACTGCCCAGCCATGACTCAGTTTGTCGCTGCAAGTAGTCGGCCAGTACCTCCGCGGAGTGTCTGTTGTCGCCCAAAGACATCATCTTTAACACAGCCTGCTGATGCTTACCACTAGCTGTTCGATAGTGGGACACCTCATGTGCAACACTGTCAGCTGCAGATGGAGTGCTCGTGCGACTGCGCTCTGTGGATGAGCTTTCGCTTATGGAGGAGGAGAAGGGTCGAAAGCCTACAGCCAACTGTTTCCTATACCGTGGGCTAGGCAGCACTGTTCCAACGCCGCTGTCCCCTGTGGAGCCTGCATCCACCACATTAACCCAGTGCGCAGTGATGTACACGTAACGGCCCTGGCCATGCCTACTGGACCATGCATCTGTTGTGAGGTGCACCTTTCCACTCACTGATTGCTTGAGTGCATGGACAATGCGGTCTTTCACATGCAGGTGGAGGGCTGGGATGGCTTTTCAAGAAAAGAAGTGCCAACTGGGTAGGTCATAGCGTGGGACTACATAGGCCATGAGCTCGCGGAAAGCTTCGCTTTCAACCAAACGGTAGGACATCATCTCTAATGAGATTAGTTTGGCAATGTAGGCGTTCAAACACAGTGTACGGGGATGAAAGATCAGTACTTTCTTGTCCTACTCAGAGTGTCTGGTAGGGTGAGCTGGACTGTAGAGCTGCATATGGGGGAAGTAGCAGTGGACCGGACGGAGTGAGAGGGGGTTGGTGACGGTATTGGTGGTGATGGCCTAGATTCAGCGTTGTGTTGCAAAACCATTGTGATTCCCTGAGTGCTTTTGCCTTGCGACGACACCTCCTCATTTAGTGCTGGTGGTGTGCTTAATGGTGGCGGTGGTCTTACAGTGGGGGTAGCGATGGAGCGTTGTTGGCTGCCTTCAGGCGGAGCAGGTGCACATGTGCTACCTGAGGTTTTGTAGTCCGTCAACGCTTGCAAGTGCATGTTGATTAAATGTCTGAGCATGCAACTGGTATTCAAATTTCTGGGTTGTTTACCTCGGCTAAACGTCCTTCCACACTTCTTACAGGTAACCTTTGCCTCATCAGTAGGATTTTGGACAAAGAAGTGCCACACTGCACTCTTCCTACTATGGTGTACATTTTCTGGCCTTGCACGCTGTGCTAAGTTGACCATCTGGCCAAGCTGTCCTGCAACTCTTTTAGTTTTTGGTCCACGTTTTTGGACAGCTACGGGCCTGCCAGATAACCGCTGCTGCAATGTCAATGCCTGCTGCGGATCCTTCTCCTTATCTGAACTATTGCCAGCGCCATCCTCCTCCCCCAATGGATGCCAATCTGGGTCAAGAACTGGGTCATCCATCACCTCCTCTTCAAAGTCATCTGCACCTTCCTCTTTACCTTCCTCTGTGTCACCGTGTAAGGTTTCATCAGGGTCAGATTCTGGCTCATTAGACTGCGAGAGCAATGTAGTCCTCTGGGTCAATGTACCAGCAGAATCATCTAGCAGTGGCTGTGCATCAGTGCACTCCATGTCAGATTCATCTTGGACTGGGGAATTCAGGATTTGACTGCATAACCCAGGCATGGTATGTGAAAAGACCTCCATAGAGTAATCTGAAGTGTGGGCTACTACATCCTTAACTTTTGGTGGGGGTGAAGGACACAAGGAAAGGTGATTTTTCTGACCAGAACCCTGCACTGACGACTCCGTGCTTGCAGGTTTCGAACGGTCAGAAAAGGAGGCAATAGAGCTGGTTGCTGTTTCGGCAATGTATGCCAAAACCTGTTCCTGATGCTCCGGCTTTAAAAGCGGTTTTCCTACTCCAAGAAAAGGGAACCTTACAGGCCTTCTTGGGCCAGACGATGACGCAGGCTCAACACCTCCTGCCTTAGCTGCTATTGTGCTTTTGCCTGAACCAGCCGATGCACCACCACCATCAGTACCAGCCGCGCCCCATGCCCACGTCCGCGGCCTCTTCCTCCATACTACCTCATGTTTGGTAAAATGTACCAAAAAGACCAGCAGAGAGATGTTACTGTATGAGGAGTGTCCCGCTGTGTAAGGTGCATTAAAAAAATTAAATCTACGTATATATTTTGTTAGTCACAGACGCTCTCCCAGTATGTATTTGACCGTAATCCAACAAGCAGATATACAGTACTGTATCAGAAGTGTACAGCTGTATACGTTTTTTGTGTAACTAACAATCTCCGTATATGTATTTACGGAGTGTCACACACACACGCTGACTCTGTATAGATGTGACTGTAATGCGAACAGCAGATATACAATACTGTTTGAGAATCGGACAGCTCAATACGGTGTATGGAGAAATGGAAATGTCCGTATATGTATTTACAGAGTGTCACACACACACGCTGGCTGTATAGATGTGACTGTAATGCGAACAGCAGATATACAATACTGTTTGAGAATTGGATAGCTCAATACGGTGTATGGAGAAATGGAAATGTCCGTATATGTATTTACGAAGTGTCACACATACACACTGACTCTGTATAGATGTGACCATAATGCGAACTGCAGATATACAATACTGTTTGAGAATTGAACAGCTCTATACGGTGTCTGTATGGAAAATTGTAAATCTCCGTCTATTTTTATATGGAGTGACACACGCTGTCTCTGTATAGTTTTGACCATCATCAAACAGCAGATATACGAAACTGTTTGAAAAGCGGACAGCTCTATACGGTGTAGGTCTGGAAAAATGGAAAATCTCCTCAGGTTGTTTTTCCAGAGTCACACACAGATAGCTTGTATTTGTCCATGATACCAGCCAGTACACGGTGGTGTGTGAGGAGCGTACATAGTGTGTGAAAAAATGAATGCTCAGTAACTGACCAGAACAAAATAATAAAAGTTGGAGTGCTTTGAAAAAAGCAGTTTGAACAGCAGTGTGTACACAGCAATGCAGCTATCAGGTAGCCTTAAAAGGCAGCCTAATCACCACCAGCGCTGCTGCACACAACAAAAATCCTCCCCTTTCACTGCACACTAACTGTACAGTGAAAAGCGCTATCAGCAGAAGCATTTTTTTTATTCTTCCCTGCCTAACATTCTCCCTATTCAGAATCAGCAGCAGCACCTCTCCCTATTCTAAGATCGGCAGAAGTAAGATGGCGGTCAGCGGTCACTGCCTTTTATAGCTACTGTGATGCCACACAAAGCCAGCCAATCACTTCAATGCCCTTCTCTAAGATGGTGTGGGCCACTGCCCATGTCATCGCGTTGCCCACAGTGTGCGTCCTCCATCATTGGCTGAGAAAAGGCTCTGGAAGCATTATTTGAAACGCAACTTTTGCACTCGGATCGACGACCTCATGGCCGACCTCACGCTATGATCGGGTTTCGATCGGCGAATCCCGACTTTAGCTAAAATCGGCTACTTTTTAACTCAACCGACCCGTTTCGCTCAACTCTATTGATAAAGTATTGATTTTTTGCCTTGTATTTTTTTGGGGTGTTCACTTAATAGTGGGACCGAATAGACCTATAGTGTGACATTTTTATAGGTCGGGTTGTTACGGACGCGGCAATACTATATATGTGTACTTTAAGGCTGGGTTCACACGTAGCATTTTTTTTGCATTTTCGCGGAGATTTTAAATGCGCAATTTTGCTGCAAAAATGAAAAAACAGCATCCCATGCAATCCTATGGGATTCCGCAATGCTGTGCTGCGGATTCTCCCACGGCGGAATCGCATGGCGGTAAAATACGCATCATGTTCATTAATTTTGCGGAATCGCGGCAATTCCGCCCACATAGGAATGCATTGTTCTGCTTACTTTCCGCATGTGGCTGTGCCCACCATGAGAAAAGTAAGCAGAACATTTGCGGATGGTACCCACGGTCCGGAGGAGAGGAGACTGTCCTCTGGACTGTGGGTACCATATCCATGTAAAATATAGAATTAAAATAAAAATATTGTTATTCTCACCTTCCGACGTCCCGTGCAGCTTTCCCGCCTCTCTCCATGCTCCCGGCATCTTCCAGTCCCAGTAATCCTTTGCAAGAATGATTGCGATGATGTCACCGTCTCGCGGGAGCGCGACGTCTCGCTGTCATTCGCGCAAAGGATTACTGGGACCGGAAGATGCCGGGAGCTTGGAGAGAGGTGGGAAGGCTTCTCTGGACGCCGGAAGGTGAGAATAACAATAATTTTTATTTTTTTTATTATTTTTTTACATCCTATCTTTTACTACTGATGCTGCATAGGTAAAAAGTTGGCCACACTTGTCAAACACTATGTTTGACGAGTGTGACCAACCTGTCAATCAGTTCTCCAAGTGATGCTCCAGATCGCTTGGAAAATGCTAGCATTCTGCAAGCTAATTACGCTTGCAAATTGCTAGTTTTTCCGCGGGAAAATCACAGGAATTTATAATGTGATTTTCCCGCGGAATGCAATTCCGGAATTCTCACGTTAACTTCTGCGGGAATTCCGCTAAATGTGAACTTAGCCTTATTGTTTAGATTTTTTAAGTTCAAATATTGAATTAATGATGGAATAAATATTGATTTTTTTATTATTATTTTTTATTATTTTTTTATATTTTTACAATTATTTATTTATTTTTTTATTTCATTCTTACTGTGCACACTGACCTCAGAGACTTCCTGACATGCATTGTGCATGACAGGAAGTCTCTGATCTCTGGTAACCCGGGTGTCATCATGACGACATCGGGTTGCCATGGGAGTGATCGGGACCCTGCGTCATGCCGTGGGGTCTCTGATCCAAAGGCACAGGGGCTGTCACAGCTAAAAGCCCCTTTGCCTGCTCCTGGAATGCTGCGATCATGTTTGATCGCAGTGTTCTGGGGGTTAAAGTGCTGGGTGTCAGCTGTGAGAATCAGCTGATACCCGTCCATGGTCAGCCGCGCTCCCCCCGAGAGCGCGGCTGATCGGTATGACATACTATCCCATCCATGGTCATATGGGCCCAGGTCACCTGGATGGGATAGTATGTCATATGTCAGAAAGGGGTTAAAAAACTATTTTTTGAAATGTGGTGACTCCAAGTAGGGTCTCCATCTGGTGGATTGGCTGTAGTGGAAGGGGTGTCAGAGGTCCATTATACTATTTCTTCTCTGGTGAAATTGAAACCACTTCAGTGGTGTGTGACAATCATTTTTCGAAATGTGGAGACTCCAAGTTTGGTCTCCTTCATGTTTGTTGCCTGTAGCAGTAGGGCTCCCAAACCGGAAGACCTACACTTACTTTTAGTGAACTACCTGTGTTGCTATCCTTACATACTAGTAGTCTACCAAATAGATGTTTGTGCCACCTGAGTGTGGTTGGGAAGAAAAACAGTTTGAGCTGTTGCATGAGGTATCAGGGCTCCCAACAAAGAAGACTTACAACACTCCCTCACTCACCTCGTCTTAATTTAAACTTCAATTCCATGCTGTAAATGCTGGCTCAGGTCCAAATACCTCATACATGGCTCATGGCTGATTGCTTCTGTGCCATTATAAATTGTTCTACTGTGGGTCAATTGATGACACTTTTCCTGGTGTCTGTCCATAATTTTTGGAAATGTTTGGACTCCAAGTTGGGTCTCCTTCATGTGTGTTGCTGAGTTTGGCAGACCTCTCAGAGTACCAGACCCGCACCTGTCAGTTATCCATCTGTTACTGATCAATGTTTAGCTAGAAATGCTGGTCCAAGCCCTGTCCCCATGCATCTTTGCTGCACAATTAGACTATTTGTACTCTGGGTTAATTGATGCCACTTTTTCTGATGTCTGCCCTTAATTTGAGCTGTTCTGGATGCTTTTTGGCTCCCCCTTAAGGTGTTGACTATGCATTTGGTTTTGCCTTTCCTTGAATTCAGTGTGGTTTGGGAATGTTCAGTGAACATGATCAGAGAACATCGAGATGTTGGGCAACCCAAACCCAACCTTGAAAGGTATACTCATCTCTATCCCTGACATGCTTAGCGAATTATCACTATGGAAGATTGCCATTTGGCCACTCCAGCCCAGTAGGCCACGATTTCTGCTTCGGATTACTTTTTTAGAAATTGGGTATAGACAATTTAGCATGGTGGGTCTGTGAAGAAGGAGGATGGAGTACGGAAGGTCTGTGGAGGAGAATGGAGGAGTATAGAGTATGGCAGGTCTATGAATAAGCAGTTTGGAGCATGGCTGGGCTTTTAAGAAGAAGTTTGGAGTATGGTAAGTCTGTGAAGGAGTATTTAGAATTGGGGTCTGTGAAAAATGTGTATAGGGTATGGCAAGTTTGTGAAGGATTATTGAGTATAGGGTCTGTAGAGTATGGTGGGTCTGAGAAGATGTATGGAATTTGGCGGGTCTATGAAAAAGGAATATGGAGTATGTGGGTTTGTGAAGAAGGAGTAGGGCGGGTCTGTGAAGGAGTAAGAAGTATAGAGGTTTGTAGACCATGGTGTATCTGCTTAGAAGAAGTATGGAGTATGGCAGGTCTGTGACTAAGGAGTAAGGAATAAGTCGCGTCTGAGAATAAGAAGTATTGAGTATGGCACATTTGGGAAGAAGCAATATGGAGCATGGCAGGTCTATGAAGGAGTATGGAGTAAGGTGAGTCTATGAAGGAGAATGGAGTATGGTGAGTCTGTAAAACAGAGTATGGGGTGTCTTTAAACAAGATGAATGAAGTATGGTGGTTCTGAGAAGAAGTGTGGAGTATGGCGGGTCTGTGAAGTAGTATGGAGTACGGTGGGTCTGAGAAGAAAGATTATGGAATATGGTGAGTCTGTGAAACAAAGCATGGGGTATCGTGATTCTGTAAAGAATTATGGAGTATGACGGGTCTGAGAAGAAGGAGTATGGCGGATCTGTAAAGAAGGAATATGGAGCATGATGGGTCTGAGAAGAAGGAATATGGAGTATAGCAAGTCTGTGAAAACGAAATATGGAATATAGAGGGTCTGAGAAGTCAGTCCAGGTAATGAAAAGCACCTTACATCACCAGATAAGTGCATCATGTGCAGAGAAATAAGGGGGTAAGGAGGTCGGTTTCCCTCAGTTGCGCCCTCTCCTCCTTCCGTGTGACACCCTGTGCCCTGCGTATATACATGTTATGCACTTGAATATACTATGTGTTTTTACTATGTATTATGAGAATGTTCCCTTTAATGTACAGTGTCTGCCATGCATGCAATACACCTAATAGAGGACAGCAACAATTAATATTGGACTAGCAGCCAGGAGGAGAGAGGAAGCTGCTGCTTCCTCAGAACTGCCTGGGACTCTGGCCAGGGCAGACATGATTGTCAGATGGGGCACTGCCAGACCACCCGGAGGGGAGAGGTCTGTTGTACCGGACTCACAGGACCCCAGGGACTCAGGAAGGGCCCCCGCTTCTGAAGGGTTAATCCCGGCGTGTGGACTACTGTATATCTTTGGCTGCTACAGCGGCTGTGGGTGCAGCTGCACAGTTTCAGTGTAAGCTCAGGAGTCCAGTGTTGTACTCATTTTTTCTTTTTTCCATTCTACTCCATCCCTGTTTATTAAACATTTTTCTCTCTTGGACAACAGTTGCCTTTGTGAACTTTGCTTCGCCTGGACTGCTGTGACCAGAGGAGAAGGTAATCTGTGGGGAAAGAACGGTGTTGGACCCGTCTGTTTATGTGCAAGGGACTGGGGGTGCTCACTGATAGTGTACTCAGTGGACTCTGCCTATGCACTACATCTTTAAATAACTCAGCCACCACTATCCCCCTCAGTGCCCTTGTTTCAAAGGCAGGTCTCACTTGCACCCACCAATACCCAATGTGTTTAGGCCCCCATATACAACCCATGGCCAAAATTATGTAATCACCGGCCTTGGAGGATGTTCATTCATTTTTTTTAGTTTAGTAGAAAAAAAGCAGATCACAGACATGGCACAAAACTAAAGTAATTTCAAATGGCAACTTTCTGGCTTTAAGAAACACTAAAAGAAATCAAAAACAAAAATGTGGTAGTCAGTAAAGGTTACTTTTTTAAACCAAGCATAGGGGAAAAATTATGGAGTCACTCATTTCTGAGGGAATAAATTATGGAATCACCGTGTAAATTTTCTTTCCCAAAACTAACACCTGCATCAAATTACATCTGCTCATTAGTCAGCATCTAAAAAGGAGTGATCACACCTTGGAGAGGTGTTGCACCAAGTGGACTGACATGAATTATAGCTCCAACAGGAGAGATGTCAATTGAAACAAAGGAGAGGATTATCAAACTCTTAAAAGAGGGTAAATCATCACGCAATGTTGAAAAGATGTTGGTTGTTCACAGTCAGCTGTGTCTAAAATCTGGACAAAATACAAACAACATGGGAAGGTTGTTAAAGGCAAACATACTGATAGACCAAGGAAGACATCAAAGCGTCAAGACCGGAAACTTAAAATAATATGTCTCCAAAACAGGAAATGCACAACAAAACAAATGAGGAACGAATGGGAGGAAACTGGAGTCAATGTATGTGACCGAACTGTAAGAAACCGCCTAAAGGAAATGGGATTTACATACAGAAAAGCTAAACGAAAGCCATCATTAACACCTAAACAGAAAAAAACAAGGTTACAATGGGCTAAGGAAAAGCAATCGTGGACTGTGGATGACTGGACGAAAGTCATGTTCAGTGATGAATCGCGAATCTGCATTGGGCAAGGTGATGATTCTGGAACTTTTGTTTGGTGCCGTTCCAATGAGATTTATGAAGATGACTGCCTGAAGAGAACATGCAAATTTCCACCGTCATTTATGATATGGGGCTGCATGTCAGGTAAAGGCACTGGGGAGATGGCTGTCATTACATCTTCAGTAAATGCACAAGTTTATGTTGATACTAGATTATGGCCCGATGCTATCGCATCGGGAGGATGCAATAGCATCACACCTCTTGCCATGTTAACCCTCAACACACACACTCCTCTCACCTTTCACCATCTCCACTCACTCTTTCACTCCACATACGACCCCTTCTCTCACTCCGTCTCTCATACTCACGCCGTCATCGCCGCTGCTCCATGATCCCCGACATCTTCCGCCGGCGCCATCCTGGATCCAGACGTTGTCGACGCCGGCGACATGTTCTTGCGGCGACGCCAACTTGAGTATCATGAAATCCCGCGATACTCAAGATGGCGTTGCCGGAAGAACATCTCGCGAGTTTTCGCCGACGCCATTTTGGATCCCGACGTCGTCCTCACCGGCGACATGTTCTTGCGGTGACGCCATCTTGAGTATCGCGAGATTTTGCCGATCCAAAATAGTGTCGCTGCAGGAACATGTCACCGGCATGGATGCCGTCGGGATCCAAAATGGCATCGGCGAAATCTCGCGAGATTTCGCCGATGCCATTTTGGATCCCGACGTCCTTCACACCGGCGACATGTTCTTGCGGCGACGCCATCTTGACTATCGCGGGATTTCGCCGATCCAAAATGGCGTCGCCGCAAGAACATGTCGCCGGCGTGGAGGACGTCTGGATCCAGGATGGCGCCGGCGGAAGATGATGTCGGGGATCGTGGATCAGCGGCGATGATGGCGTGAGTATGAGAGACGGAGTGAGAGAAAGGGTCGTATGTGGAGTGAAATAGTGAGTGGAGATGGTGAAAGGTGAGAGGAGTGTGTGTATTGAGGGTTAACATGGAAAGAGGTGTGCGGTGACGTCACCGGTTACAACTGGACGGAAGTTGTTACAACCGGAAGCTGCTTAGGGCATTTATTATTATAGATTTTGGACACTTTTCATATCCAATCAATTGAAAGTTTGGTGATGATGAAATCATTTTTCAAGATGATAATGCATCCTGCCATAGAGCAAAAACTGTGAAAACATTCCTCGAGAAAGACACATAAGGTCAATGTCATGGCCTGTAAATAGTCCGGATCTCAATCCAATCGAAAATCTTTGGTGGAAGTTGAAGAAAATGGTCCATGACAAGGCTCCAACCTGCAAAGCTGATCTGGCAACAGCAATCAGAGAAAGTTGGAGCCAGATTGATGAAGAGTACTGTTTGACACTCATTAAGTCCATGCCTCAGAGACTGCAAACTGTTATGAATGGGTCACCGAGGAGGATAGCAGGACCAGGCTAAACCACCAGAAAACCAGAGAGGTTGGTAACTAAGCAGATTGCAGACCCCTGATCCTATCCACGCAACTAGCAGTAGCCGTGGAGCATACCTACGATGCCCTAAACGCCTCGGCACAGCCGGAGAACTAACGCAGCCTAAAGCAAGAAAGGTGAAATCTAAACTGCCCCGGAGCAGACCCCAAAGGAATAGACAGCCCCCAAACATATATTGTCGGTGAGACAAGATGAAAACACAAACGCAGGCAGAAGAATAGGCTGAGCAAATGATGGGGTCCAAACTGACTAGACAGGACTGGAAATGAAAGACACTGTCTGCAATCACGCAAAAACCCTGAAAAATCCAACACGTCTGATGCACAAAAAACACTGAAGTCACACGACTTTGCCCCCACTATATCAGCACTCTGGTATATACTGAAAGCAAAGCAAAAGGAGTCCAATATAACAGGGGACAGAACAAACTGACATAAGCAGTAACATATGGGAGGTGATCCAGCACAGCCCCAGCAGGAGCAAGCTGACCCACACAAAGCAGAGATAGACAAAACCAGATCAAATGCAAAAAGATTAGCAAATGAACCACTTAGCTGAACCATGCAGGAACAGAGCAGGAAACATCAGACATCAGACCTCAGAAGGCACAGGAAGAAAATCACCAGCAGGGATTGAAGGAAGTTAGCTGTCTTAAATACACCAGTCAGAAACCCCAGATCTCCAATTGTCATCATCATTATCAGGTGGCAAGCCTCTGTCAATCTGACCAGCTCCACTACCTCGAGTAACCACCAGAGGTAGCCCAGAAAGAGAACACGCAACACCACTGTCAATCTGACCAGCTCCACTACCTTCAGTAACCACCAGAGGGAGCCCAGAAAGAGAATTCACAACAGCAAACTGTTATGAAAGCCAGATGTGGTGCAACAAAATACTAGTGATGTGTTGGAGTGTTTTTTGTTGATTTGTTTTTCATGATTCCATAATTTTTTCCCTCAGAATTGAGTGATTCAGTAATTTTTCCCCTACGCTTGGTTTAAAAAAGTTACCATTACTGACTACCACATTTTTTGTTCTTGATTTCTTTTAGTGTTTATTAAAGCCAGAAAGTTGCCATTTGAATTGGCTTTAGTTTTGTGCCATGTCTGTGATCTGCTTTTTTTCTACTAAATTAAACAACTGAATGAACATCCTCCAAGGTCGGTGATTTCATAATTTTGGCCAGGGCTTGTAATTCTCTTTTCACATCTGTGGCTACAAAAGGCCTCCATTACTGGTTACACTGTTGCGGAAACTGAGTTTTTCTCCAAACTTTTCTCTCCGCATGTTTTTTTTCTCCAGACTCCCTCCCTTCTGTGTTCACCTAATGGGCTCTCACACTGTGTAGATAGGCTTCTTGGCTTTGACGTTTTCTGGGATATCTCTACCATAGAGTACCTGACCTGACTACAGAAGATATTCCTGATAAGAGGAGATCCCTCCCGGTAACGTGTTAATGTCTTAATTGGCTTTATTTTACATGCCTTAATTCCAGTGGCAGAAGACTCTCCGAATACAAATTTTTTTGTAGGTTAAACAGGACCCCGAGGTCTACAAAACCTTTTTTCTAAAAAAAAAAAAGACTTCTATCGGCACTGAGCAGAGGACCGCAGCGACTATGTTTTCTGTAGACATTATTATCTGTGATGTTTGGTGTTGGACTCGATTAATGTAAAATATTTTATTGTGAATAAGCCAGCGCCTCAAGAGAGTAGCATCACCTGTCTCCGTTCATCAGAGATGACACTGGATAATTTCCGACAAGAAATTATCACTTTTGTCAGTATTAAAGACTGATTAACATTTCCATGGAAAAAACCTAGAAAGACTGTGAGCAGTGCATCCCATCATTAATGACCTCATACAAGTGAGGAGGGATTATGATAAAATCACAAAATCTATCTACCTATCAATTATTTAATCATTATTTATTTATTATCCATCTATCATCTATTTATTACATATCTGTCCATCTATTATATTTCTATCATCTATCTATTATCCAGCTACCATCTATCTATTATCTATCTATATATCTATTATCCATCTATCAATTATATATCTATTATCTGTCATCTATTAATTATCTATTATCTATCCATCTGTTATCTATCATCTATGTATTATCTATCTATTATCCATCTATCATCCATTATCTATCTAGTATCTATCTATTATCTATTAATCTATTAACTATTCATCTATTATCAATCATCTATCTATTAGTAATCTACTATCTATCTATTATCTACTGGACAGTGGTCCGATTCAATCGGGTATTCTAGAATATGTATTTAGTTTATTTATATGACCTCCGTGCGGCAACCGTCGGGAGATCAGCTGCTAGCGCCACAGATCTCCCGACGGTAGTGGTGGTGTGCGTCGTTCGAATTCCGCGCCAATTCGCAGCCGGACGGCGCCTGTCACTGATTGGTCGCAGCCGGCCGGGCGCGACGAATCAGCGACACGGGATTTCCGTTACAGACAGACCGAATTAGACGACTATATAGTAGATTATCTATCTATTATCTATATAACATCTATCTGTCATCTATCTATTAATCTATCTCTTTTTCCTTCCATCTCCCCTTTCATCTATGAGTTCATTTCTATATCCGTATTTCTTGTAGATGTCTTTACTTTTACCTAGGTAAATATAGCCTTTTACTCATTTCTGTTGAAATGTTTCTTATCTTTTTGTAATTAATTGGATACATAGGATTATTTTCCAGGTTGCCAGAAGCAAACCAGTGAACGACAAGGTCATGCCACCTGTCAGGTGTCATCCCACCGGCATCAATGAGAGCAGGAAGCAACATAATGATTTAATATGTTACTATGTCAGCATATTAAACATTGTATCAGCATTTAAATAATATAGTAACAGGAGTAATGTGTCATAAATAATGTGGTCACAATAAATTATTATTATTATTTATTTATATAGCACCATTGATTCCATGGTGCTGTATGTAACGGAGGCCAGGGGGGTAGTTGTGGCTAACGGTGTCTGCTCAGTTGCACCCTTGCCCACCATCACATAAACATATTGTCCCTTCTGTGGTGCACTTGGTGGTCCACTTGTACATCAGGGTCTACCTCAGTCTGCTGGGGCTTCTTTCCTTTAAGTACCATATAATGACAGACAGAGTCCAAATCCAGTTTCAACCAAACAAGTTTACTCAGCTCGTCCAGTTTAGTGACAGAAATACCACAAGGTTCTTCACAAATTATTATCATTCCATTCCCTGTACTGTCCCTCACTTCTCCAGGAATATCGCAGGGTCATACCGTCATCTTCAGTACTGCAGCTTCCTGACTGGTCAGCCTAACCTGCTTCAGGAGTTCTCTGTCCGCTTCACCTCGGATGTTTAGGGTTGTTCCCACAAAGTTAGCCGCTATCATATTGATGCTGCCCTGTATTCCTCCACCACCGTGTGACTGTCAGCCCATAGGCCATGGACAGCTGAACTCCCCAGCTTAAAAGTTACGGGACACAACTGTCCTGGCCTGGCTTCCAGCCCCAACTGACTAACTCAAGGAAGCTCCACGACTTACTTACACCTGCTCCTACCTTACTCTATTATGCCCCCCCTAGTGGGCTAAATCTAAATCCTACACTTTCCCTAATCCTTGACAGCACATGAACATCAGTAATATACTATATATATAATATATATATATATATATATATATACACACATTACACAACACATGAAATATACTATTTTTATCAGGACATATTTACACGCCAAGGACGTATGCAAGGAGTGTAGGGCATTGAACTGGCCCTTACACTGTACATGGGAAGGAGTTACATACAAATTACAGGTATCACTTACAGTAAACAAACTACAATAACAGACTGTTACAGAGGGGAGAGGACCCTTCCCTTGCGGGCTTACATTCCACAGGATGGTGGGGAAGGAGACAGTAGGTTGGGGGGTTGCAGCAGCTCTGGTGTTGGTGAGGCGGTAGCTCCTGTAGTGGTTAGGAGGCAGCAGGGTCATTGCAGGCTGTAGGCTTTCTTGAAGAGGTGGGTTTTCAAGTTCCGTTTGAAGGATCCGAATGTGGTTGATAGTTGGACGTGTTGGGGCACAGAATTCCAGAGGATTGGGAGATATTTGGGAGAAATCTTGGAGGCAATTAGGTGAGGAGTAGTGATGAGCGAGCACTAAAATGCTCGGGTGCTCGTTGCTCAGGTCGAGCAAATTGGAATGCTCGGGTGCTCGACCCAAGTAACGAGCCCAATGTAAGTCTATGGGTAAACCGAGTATTTTTACAGCGATCCCCCCCGGAGGTCCTTTTAGGGTCTAAAAACATCTGAAAATGATGGAAACAGTGCTCAAATGCCATAGGAACATCATGGGGATGGGGAAGACCCCTGGAAGCAATTCTATATCCCAGGTCACAGATATGAACAATGTTGTCAGAGTCTTACGCCATTTTTACAGGCGCACAATAAAACATACAAACACAAAACCAAAATGGATTTTCCTAGGAAATATCTTAAGGAACATCCTTTCCAGGGTAATGACTTGTATATAAGGCGAAATAAAAAAACCAAAACCAAAATGTTCCTCCACCACTTGGGCTATGTTCATACGTAGTGTTTTTGATGCGTTATTCAACCTTACCATTGCATTCAAACCAAGACAAATGTATTCACTGGGAAATGTCATTTTAACAGTTTACAACCTTATTTGACCATGTGGTGTGTGACACATCATCAGACACATCCTGTTTAATTTATGAAGGAGGGACACTGAAAGTAACAAAGTCTATTTTAATAGGGCCATCAGTAAGCCCTCATTATTCTTAGAGAGCCATCAGCCGGCTATGCTTTGTTGCTCCCATTATTAAACATTGGGCCCCTTATACTGTTATTGCATATGCAGTGAGTGGCAAGGCTGCGTAAAATTTGAATGCACCCCAACAACCTATTGAACAAATGTCATGGATGACCACATGCAACCCAAGTTCCAGGTATTCTTTTGGCACTCTCATACGGTTTGCTTATGCAATGAATGCAAGGCCTGCCCTGCATCAAAGTTACACACACCCCAATAAGCATTTGAACACTCGTACTTGAATGGCCACAGGAAAACTCACTTCACATTATTCATTTGGTGTTCTCATAGTGTTTGCTTATGCATTGACTGAAAGTCCTGCGCTGCACCAAAGTTACACGCACCCCAATAAGCCTATGAACACATGTACTGGATGGCCACAGGAAAACCAAGTTCACATTCATTTGGTGCTCACATAGTGTTTGCTTATGCATTGAATGCAAGGCCTGCCCTGCACCAAAGTTACATGTACCCCAATAAACCTTTGATGCAATGTACTGGATGGCCACATTAAGCCAAAGTTCCCATTCTTATTTATTTGGCACTGGCATACTCTTTGCCTATGCAATGAATGCAATGCCTGTCCTGCACCAAAGTTACAAGCACCCCAATAAGCCTTGGAGCACACATACTGGATGGCCACAGGGAAACCAAGTTCACTTTATTCATTTGGTACTCCCATACTGTTTGCTTATGCATTGAAGGAAAGGCCTGGCCTGCACCAAAGTTACACGCACCCAAATAAGCCTGTCATGACCCAATCCGGGTTTTGAGTCCTTTTTGCTCTGTTCCCAGGCTGGTCATGTCAAGGGTTAACTTTGCTTGGCTTCATTTTGGATTCAGGTTTGCTATTTCATCCTGCTGTGCCCTGCAGGCCATGTCAGTTATATTTTCTGCCTACGGCATGAGTATCTGACTCTGGTAGTACCCTGATTGCTGTTGCTGACTTTGCCCATGTCTGTTTGTCCCCCACTCCCTGTCCTGACTCAGTGTTTCCCTTTCATGTTTAGGACTCCTTGGTATCTGACTCGGCTTGGACCCTGACCTGCTGTTTGTCTATTGTCTTTGACATATCTGTTAGTGACCGGTACTGACCCATTTGGCTTGCTTCTAACTCCGTGTTTGTTTATTCCTTTGGTACTGCGCTTCAGACTGATATCGACTCGGCTTGTTTGACTATTCTGCTGCCACCTCGTGGCAGCCTCGCTGCTGCACTGCAAGTCTGCTCTTGCTGTGTGCAGTCCTCCCTCCACTCTATTGCCATCTAGTGGAGCTTGCATTTACCTGCATAGCAGCAGCGTGACAAAACCTTTGAACACACGTACTGGATGGCCACAGGAAAACCCACTTCACATTATTCATTTGCTACTCCCATACTGTTTGCTTATCCATTGAATGCAAGGCCTACCCTGCACCAAAAGTTACATGCACCCCAATAAGCCTTAGAACACACATACTGGATGGCCACAGGAAAACCAAGATAATATCATTCATTTTGTACTCCCATACTATTTGCTTATGCATTGAAGGCATGGCCTGCCCTGCACCAAAGTTACACGCACCCCACTAAGCCTTTGAACACACGTACTGGATGGCCGCAGGAAAACTCACTTCACATTTTTCTTTTTGTACTCCCATTCTGTTTGCTTATGCTTTGAATGCAAGGCCTGCCCTGCGCCAAAGTTACATGCAGCCCAATAAGCCTTTGAACATACTGGATGGCCGCAGGAAAACCAAGTTCACATTATTCATTTGGTACTTCCATACTGTTTGCTTGTGCATTGAAGGCAAGGCTTGCCCTGCACCAAAGTTACACGCACCCCAATAAGCCTTTGAACCGAGGTACTGGATGGCCATTTGCAACCAAAGTTCCCAGTATCCATTTGGTACTCCCATACTGTTTGCTTATGCATTGAATGCCTCCTGACGAAGAAGCGGTGAAACGTGCGTTGGGGCTAGATGGAAGTATTGGTCACAGTCTATATGCATGCATTAATATACTAATAATGCACTTGAAGAACTTTATTTATATGTATATGCCTTAATGTTCTGATCTGCCAGTGTGGGTGAATTGAACTCTCTGAAATGGGTTCAAAATACTTATTGCTATCTGGTGTGGTTGACTAGAGGGCTAATTGTGTATGCACAGTATGCTTGTCAGTCCTTTTTGCCTGTTGATGATTCGTGTATATACTGTGCCCTTTATGCTTAATATTGAATAATTTAACCCCCGTGTTAATTTGCCTGCTTAGTGAGTTGCTCTGTCCTATAGTTGGATTTTAATTATTGGTATAATAAAATGTACTTATTTTTATCCTTAATACTCTTCGAACTTTTTTGCTTGAAATAGCATATAAGGTTTTGTGCCTTGAATTGAATGCAAGGCCTGCCTTGCAGCAAAGTTACACGCACCCCAATAAGCCTTTGAGCACGCTTACTGGATGGCCAAATGAAATCAAAGTTCCCATTATTCTGATTATTTTTTTCAGTCACCTAAAGTTTGCCCATGAAGTGAATACAAAATCTGCCCAAAATTTGCACAAACTTCAATCCCCCAAGGAAGAAATATGGAGGATGGTCTCCGAAAAATATTTTCCCAGTTTAAAAGGAGCGGGTCTCGTATACTTGTAATACCCATACACTAAGTGTATGGGCTCATTGGGCTGACAAACATTTCCCCCTGGGGGGTATACATCAACCTACTATGTAAATATTTTTTTTACGGCCATCATAAACACCCTTTCAAAAAAGTATAGTAGCTGTTGCGTCACGGAACATATTCATCCTCATGTTCTAGTGTTGATGTCTGAAAAGACATGGAGTATGGCCTCCGAAAAATGTTTTCGCAGTCTAAAGGAGCGGGTCTCCTATACTTGTAATGCCCATACACTAAGTGTATAGGTTGAAAAACATTTTTCTCTGGGGGGACACCTCAACATAGAGTGTAAACATTTTTGGAATGGGCATCATAAAAACCATTGAAAAAAATACTTGTCTGTTGCATCACGGAACACGTTCATGCTGGTGATCTAGTGGTGGTGTCGGAAGAGAGGTGGAAGATGGCCTACTAAAACTGTTTTCACAGTTTACAGGAGCGGATCTCCTATACTTGTAATCCCCATACAATAAGTGTATGGGCTAACAAACATTTCCCCCTGGGGGTACGCATCAACATACTTGTTAAAAAATTAGATAGGGGCATCATAAACACCCTTGAAAAAATTTCTAGTGGCTGTTTCATCATGGGCCATGGTCACCATGGTGATCTAGTGGTGGTGGATGATGAAGATGAGGAGAAGGAGGAGGATAACAGCAAATAGCCAAAATCAGGCAGCATATACCCATGTGTGGGACCTAGCAAAAAAAGACACTGGATTTAAAGTTAGGTTTCACTGTTACTGTATCATGCGGTGGTGTACAGAAGTCTGGCCCAATCCAGCCCTTGTTCATTTTTATAAGAGTCAGCCTGTCAGCATTTCAGTTGACAGGCGGATGCGCTTATCAGTTATAATTCCACCAGCGGCACTAAAGATGCAATCTGACAAAATGCTAGCGGCAGGACAGGCCAGGACCTCCAAGGCGTAGAGAGCCAGTTCACGCCACGTATCCAGCTTTGAGACCCAATACTTAAAAGGCACAGAGAAGTCTTGGAGGACATTGGTACGGTCGAAAAAACTCTCCCAGAACTTTGCCAGTGTTCCCCTGCCTCTGCTGGATTGGAGTTGTGTCTCTCTCGCCTGTACTCCTTGGTTGTCCAATGAGCTGTGACTTCTGCCGCCAGTGTTTTCAGATGAGAGTTTTTTTAAGAATTCCGCAACAAGGGCCTTCTGGTACTACAACCTTTTAGTACACCTGTCTGCCTCTGGAAGAAGAGATTGAAAGCTCTCCTTGTAGTGTGGGTCTAGAAGTGTCACCAACCAGGAATGACTGTCAGCCACAATTTTGACAATACGAGGGTCACGGCAAAGGAAGTGCAACATAAAGTCAGCCATGTGGGGCAGACTGCTAATAGGAGAGACTTCCGTGTCCTCACCAAGAGGATGATTGACCATGCTCTCCTCCTCCTCCCTGTCCTCAGGCCATCCACGCTGAACAGATGGTATGACAGTTGTGCTTGTAGTACCGTCTATAGTGCATGAAACTAGCTCCTGTTCTTCTTCCTCCTCCTTGTCCTCATTGTCAGCCAATCCACGCTGGGATGACATGAGTCTGGGCTGTGTGTAATCACCCTGTATGCTTCCTTGCTCCATCTCATCATGCTTAGCCTGCAATGCCACCTCTTTGATTGTGAGCAGAGAGCGTTTCAGAAGACAGAGAAATTGGATGGTGATGCTAGTTATGGCGTCATCGCTGTTCACCATCTTGGTGGACTCCTCAAAGTTTTGTAGGATGGTGCATATGTCTGACATCTATGTCCACTTCTGAGGTCTTATGTGTGGATTCTGAACTGAATACCGATGGCCTTGTTGATGCTGGTAGTCAACAACTGCCCTCTACTGCTCACAAATCCTTTCCAACGTGTGCAGTGTTGAGTTCCAACGCGTGGAGACACCACACACTAGTCGGTGAGCCGGAATCTGCAAATGCTGCTGAAACACGGCAAGGGCGGCCGAAGCTGGAGTTGACTTTCTAAAATGGAGACACAGGCGGTATACTTTGACAAGCAGATCTGGCAGCTTTGGGTAGCTTTTGAGAAACCGTTGAACAACGAGGTTAAGCACATGGGCCAGGCATGATACATGTGTGAGCTCGCCTCTGATCTACCACCACGTTCTGCCCATTTTCACACATGACCCTGCCTGGCTGTAGGTTCAGCAATGTCAGCCACACATCTGCTTGCTCTTTCAGAGCTGTCCACAACTCTTCAGCATTGTGCGGTTTGTCACCTAAGTATATTAGCTTCAGTACAGCCTGTTGACACTTGGCTGTGGCAGTGCTGCAGTGCTTCAAGCCTGTGACTGATGTGGTCATTTCGGAGATGAAGGCTGAAGAGGAGGAGGAGGAGGTGCAGGAGCTGAAGACTGCGGGGACAGCCCTGATTGACGTAGGGCCCGTAATCCTTGGCATCTGGAGGATGTGTTCCATCCCAAGGTCCCTCTGGCCCGGCTTCCACTATGTTAACCAAGTGTGCCATATGTAGCATCCCTGCCCACAAGCACTTGTCCACGTGTCCGTGGTTAGGAGGAATTTCCCAGTAACAGCATTGTTCAGGGCACTGGTAATGTTGTGGGACATGTGCTTGTGTAATGCCGGGATGGAGAAATAGTGGCGGCTGGGGCCTGAATATCTTGGGATGGCCACCGCCATCAGGTTGCGGAAAACTTCCGTATCCATGAACCTAAAAGGCAACATGGAAATGTGTGAATTTAGTACTGTGGCCTGTGGGGCAATGGCTGCGTATTTACACTTGTGTTCCAATGACTGGGGTATGGACATCTGAAGGCTGCACTGGGAAAGGGCGTGAATGTGCTTAACGATAGTGGTGGATGAGTGTGGGCAACGACAGGGCAGGTGGCAATACAACATGGACAGGGAATTATCTTTCATGCACAACACTTGAAGAAGCAGTGTTTTCACCCACACACACTGTTCCTGGAGCCTGGTGTTCGGACCACAAAGTTGGTTGATTTGCTGCCATGTGCCTGATCATGCTGGTGGTGATCAGGCTGGTAGTTTTTCTACCCCTGCTGATGTGGTCATGGCAGGTGGTGCAAATGGCCTGTTTGGGGTTATCGTCAGAGTCTTTAAAACACAACTAGATTCGGGAAGACCTAACAGTTGTGTTGCCAATTTCTGTCGTGTTGGTTTTACGAGGAACGGTTGCCCGCCTTCTGTCTGCGGACAAAAAAAATGTTTCTTCCTGCCTGTTGGCGTGCTACAGCTCCCCTCCCCCTGTGTGCTGCTGTCCTCACTCTGCATGCAGTCCTGCCAGGTTGGATCACTTACTATATCATCCTCCACCTCAACTTCCACTTCCGCTCTCTGGTCCTCCTCTTTACTTTCTGGCAATTGTGTCTCATCATCGTCGACCTGTTGTGACACGTTCCCACCGTTGCCTTTGTGTGAACGTAGATGCTCAAGTATTTGGGCATCGCTACATGCAATCTCATCTTTCCTCACTTGAAGTGGACCGGTTGAGGGGCCCGAATCTATAAATCTAAAAGTGAACAGCTCTTCAGAGTGTCCAAGTGTGGGATCAGTTGTCTCAGGGCACTCGGCATGGTGGGAGGAAGGAGGAACAGGGTGAGGAATATGCAGTCCAGAGTCACGGCTACTCACCACCATTCAGACCACAGGGGGCTGGTGGGGGTGGAAAAGTGACTGGAAGCATTATCCACTCTCCAACCAACAACCTTTTGACACTGCTCTGGCTTCAATAGTGCTGTTCTACGGTCCCCTATGAATTCGGACAGAAAGGTCATGCGAGAAGATGTCGGTGTTTGTTGTGGCACAATTTCAGCTTGCCCACAGCCTCGACCTCAGCCTCTGCATGCACCATCACCATCATGTCCATTTCCTTGTCCCTTGCCAAGCGCCTTGACCATTTTAAATAGACTGCAATATTTTCCACTCTCACTACAAATGGCTGAATTGGGAGCAAACTTGTACGTGATCCATGTGCGGGAAAACCACACTTTAAAATATTTGGAATGTAGGTAAAAATTTATTTTTTGTTATCAAACTGGTGTCAGCTAGGGTAAGACACAGCATATACAGTGGAATAGAGGCCTGAAATGCAACAATTTGTAGCCCACAGATATATCAGGCATCTGACGGAGATACTACACTGTTCAAGATGTGGCCTATATTTTATTATATTTTACCCCAAAATAGTGTATAGAACTAGGGTAACATACAGCAATTACAGTGTAATGGAGGCCTGAAATGCCACAATTTGCAGCACACAGATAGATCAGGCGTCTGACGGAGATACCACACTGCTCAATATGTGGCCTGTATTTTTTTATTTTTTACCCCTAAATAGTGTATAGAACTAGGGTAACAGACAGCAAATACAGTGGAATGAAGACCTGAAATGACACAATTTGTAGCCGACAGATAGATCAGGTGTCTGACGGAGATACCACACTGTTCAACATGTGGCCCGTATTTTTTTATTTTTTAACCCAAAATAGAGTATAGAACTCGGGTAGCAGACAGCGAATACAGTGGAATGGAGGCCTGAAATGCCCCAATTTGTAGCCCACAGATAGATGAGGCAGAGATAGCCCACTTTCAAATATCTGCCCTGTATTTTTTTTTTACAGTAAAATGTGTCAATAACTAGGCTATGACACAACAAAAAAAATTCTATGGATGCTTGAAATGGCAAAATTTTGAGTGCAATGATATGAGATAAGTGTTGCGGACAAAACCCAGTGTAAAATATCTTCCCTGTAGCTAAATATTTTTTTGGCAGCAAAATGGTGTAAAAAAATTGTATAAGACACTCCCAAAAAATTGTACAATACCACAAAAAATGGCACACTTATCTGCGCAATCAGATGTGATGCTTGGGATGGGCAAATCCATTTAAAATTGCTGGATTTTCATGCTGTACTATGAAAAGGATCTGGCTGTAGTCTTCAGTGTCAACAAGCAAATGGAGAAAAGAAAAGGTGTCCCGGATTGCTTTGGAATAAAATAATCAGGATTAAGTTGCAAAAAAAAAATATTCCTAGCCACTGATATGTGGGGCTAGGTATATATGGCATTATATGTAATAGGCAACAGAAGTAGACAGCAGTGGAATGGACCCTCTTGATGTATGCAATGATATCTTTATACCCACTGTGAGGTAGCGCTGTTATTCGGGTAGGGGATACTCGCTTAGCAGCCACAAAATCAGATCCGGCACAGATTTTCCATAAAGCAAGCATAGTCCATGCGGTTTATTCAACATCATAAACCCACAGCAGCAACAAAACTTCATATAAACAGCAGAGCATCCATGGCAGAGTTTCACTCTGTAAACCCTGTGTTCACACAGGTTGTACAATGTCCAGCATACAGGCTCTCTTAGACTCACTTATCTCACCCACGTCCGGGTTTCCTCATGGCTGCTTCAGCTTACTGCAGACGTTCATTCCCTCCCCTGGGAACTCTCAGACACGTGCAGCCATTCACCACAGCCACTTCGCAGGCTGTTAGCCGGGAAGCTCCATTTCAGTGGGACCTTCCACACTGGACCAATCAGGTCCCAGCATTCACCACATGTGACCTACCCTGGCCACATTATATGGTTTATAGCCACGCCCACCGGGTCAAATGACTGACCTCATCACAGGTCCTTCAAGCACTTACACACTCTTTACAACAGTGTTCTTTAAACAGACCCCCTGGGTGGGTTTGTAGGTAACTGACCCGCCCATCTCCCTAGTTACCGGGAGACTTCTCCCTGTCACATTAAAGCAGCACCTCAGCAGTATCACTGCTGATCAACAAATAAGTCTCCATCTCAAAGCCACCCACTTTGAGATACATAATGGCCATTCAGTATTTTGCCATTCATCCTTTCTCCTGGGACATCCACACAGCGCCCCCTAGTGGACACAGTGGTTACTACACCACATACCTCCCCCCTCTGTGCAAACTTGTGGGGTTGAACACACAACATTACACCATGGTCTCGCGACCGGGCACTCACTACACCTTGCCCCACAGGTCGAGAGAGCCGTCTCTATCTGTCATACGGCCTTGTTCCTACGTTAGACCTCCCCCGCCTCCAGCAGTCAGAATATCGGTCATTGTCTTTGACCCCCCAGTCACGGATTGTCTGCGACGTCAGACACTGGTTAGTCACCATCCTTTCTCTATCTAAGCGTCTTGTAAGAAATGGTACCCCACCACTTCTAAGTTTACTTTTCAGTGCATTAACCTCACAGTTCTTTGCATCTGCTGTCTCCGTAGCAACCTCCAGTTCACACTGTAGTCTACGGTGCAATGTATTGGCACGCTGAGCCTCTTTCTCTGCTTCTTCCACCTGGCGTTTCAACAGTTTCAGACGCACATCATTTCACTCTGCCTGGCCTTTGTACTGCTCAGAATTACACCTTTCATCATCCATTTGCCTTAGTACAACCTTCAGTTTTTTCTCCGTACGACGTACTTGTTTGCTAGCAGATTGTCGCACTTTAATTTCTGCATCAAGCTGTTCCTCCAGTAGTGCAACCTTTGCTTCTAAGTCCTTATGCTGGCGAACTAATTGCTGATGGGCACTCTCATTCTTCTGAGCATTACTACATTCTGTCTTCAGATCAGCATCCATCTGGTCAACCTGAAGTGTGGCCTTTCTCAGATTTTCATTGGCTAATTCAATGTTGCCGTGTTCTTCCTCTACTTCTTCTTCAAGCTGAACAATGCGAGACTCTAACCGCCTCTTTTCTTCCAAAGCCAGAGCACCTTCACCTCTGTTGTTGGCAATCACATCAGCCAGTTCATCTCTTTCCTGCTGTGCTTGTCTTTTAGCACTCTCTGCAGCAGCAAGCTCTGTCTGCAAATGAATCACCTCTGCTTCCATACTTTTCAGTTTCTTTTTTGTCTTCACACTGTTCCTCATTCAGGCCTGGCTGCTGTAAGTCTTCATCCCACTTCTTCTCCCGCAGAAGACCTCTTACAGTTTCTGTTAGTACTCCTAAGTCTTCTCTGAGGGACTTATTCAGACCTTGCCACGATGCCAGGTGACCTTTGAGCTCGAAGACCTCTTTCTCTAGGTCATCTAGTCTGTGCTCCCTTTTTCAGAGCCACAGTCACCCCTAGAGTCTGAGTCACGCTGATCATCCTAGTCAACCCTCCAGTTACCCTCTGACTGTGTGTCCACTCCAGTCACCTCATCTCCCAGCCCACCATCTGTCTTATCACAAGACGTCAGGTCCGTCAGTTGGGCAGATGTACTTCTTCTTCCAGTCATTTCTACATCAGACCTGTCCACTTTAGGAGGCGTCACCGTCTCAACGTTTGTTAATTCAACAGTAGAAACATCTCCCTCATTCGACCATAAATCATCAAACAACACAAAGTCCCGGCCCCTCTCCAAGGCATAGACTAAGTCACGTGGCATCCCGCCCCCTTGGCACACACCACCTTTGGTCCCCTCGAACATTACTCGGTCTACTGCATAGTTCACTGTGACCCCATGTTTACAGCGAACCCTGGCGTTTTTCTCGGTCAGAGACAAAATGAAAGGAGTTCCTGTCAGAGTCATCTAACTCACTGAGTCCAGTCTACCAGAGACTCGTTCCCGGTGCAGCATCACGGTACACACCTGTGGCCCATCATTATCCGGAAAATACATGCCGCACTCCTCAAAACTCATACAGACACACTGCGGTTCCCCAGACATACCCACTGAGGCAACCAGTGCTGCCCTTTCCTGAACCATCCCAATTTGGGTCATCGCCCCATCCCGGGACTCCACCCCTTTTTGGGTTACCACCTCAATTTGGGTCACCGCCCCCCTCTGGGATGCCACTTCTTTTTGGGTTACCACCCCAATTTGGGTCACCGTCCCCTTCTGGGACTCCATCCCCTTTTGGGCTACCACCCCAATTTGGGACTCCACCCCCTTTTGGGCTTCCACCCCAGGTTGGGCCACCGCCCACTCCGGGATATCCCCATGTCCGTTATACCGGTCTTCTCAGACCACAGTTCACACAACACAGTTTATGTCTTTTAACGATACCACACAACTACTTGCTGGCACCACCACAGCTCCTGCTGTCACCAATCGCTGACACCACCAGCTGCTGTTCACACACAGCGGCTGGTGTCCGCTTCGTAACCCCGCCGAGTTACAGGAAGCCGCTTGTCCCCTTCGTAACCTCGCCAAGTTACCAGAAGCCGCTTGTCCCCTTCGCAACCCCACCGAGTTACCGGAAGCCGCTTGTCCCATTCGTAACCCCGCTGAGTTACCGGAAGCCGCTTGTCACCTTTTTGACTCCCACTGAGCCACCGCAGGCTGAGTTGAGAAAAGAAAAAATAACACACAAAAAACTCATGTGTCCTTTCTGTGTGCTATTCAGGACGTACCATCCCCTCCTGAGACACAGGGCGCACCGGTTGCTATTCAGGGAGGCGACCCTCTTCCCAGGGTTTCCCAACACACCGGCCTCACCAGGTCCAGGGGCTCGGCGGGTGGTATTCAGGACATCCGTCTCCTCCTGAGACTGCCCAACATTCATGCCTCACCAGGTCCAAGGTCATACCACATGCTCCAGGGAGACGATTCTTCTCCTAGAACCTCCCAACACTGACCCTCCAGGACCTTGCTCACTGAACCCTCCAGGTACACAGTCTTTCCCACTGACCCAGGTCAGTACAACACGAAAACCCGTCCGTTACCTGTGTCGGCCATACAGGTCCTCGGATACCTCTTCTCCACAGAGGCACCCTATCAATCACCAGTCTCTTTCTCACTGACCCCGGTCAGTACAACACGGTTTTCACGACCGTCACCTGCTGGCCGTGCAGGTTCTCGGACCCCTCTACCGCAGAGGTATCCTATAAGTCTCTTTCTCCTGGGGAAATGGCCGCATTGGGCTCACCGATCCAGACAGTGCCTTACTCACTAGGCCGCCCCACGGTTCCAGAACCACAGCCGGGCAGTGGCTTCCCCAACCATGAGCCTTCCCGGCTCAGCGTTGCCCTTAGCAACCGACTTTGCAGTCCTCATCTGTTGCTCCCAGCAATAAGGCTACAACAATGCCCATAGCTTTCTCCACCAATTGTGAGGTAGCGCTGTTATTCGGGTAGGGGATACTCGCTCAGCAGCCACAAAATCAGATCCGGCACAGATTTTCCATAAAGCAAGCATAGTCCATGCGGTTTATTCAACATCATAAACCCACAGCAGCAACAAAACTTCATATAAACAGCAGAGCGTCCATGGCACAGTTTCACTCTGTAAACCCTGTGTTCACACAGGTTGCACAACGTCCAGTATACAGGCTCTCTTAGCCTCACTTATCTCACCCACGTCCGGTTTTCCTCATGGCTGCTTCAGCTTACTGCAGACGTTCATTCCCTCCCATGGGAACTCTCAGACATGTGCAGCCATTCACCACAGCCACTTCACAGGCTGTTAGCCAGGAAGCTCCATCTCAGCGGGACCTTCCACACTGGAACAATCAGGTCCCAGCATTCACCACATGTGACCTACCCTGGCCACATTATATGGTTCATACCCACGCCCACCGGGTCACATGACTCTGACCTCATCACAGGTCCTTCAAGCACTTACACACTCTTTAAAACAGTGTTCTTTAAACACACCCCGTGGGTGGGTTTGCAGGTAACTGGCCCGCCCATCTCCCTAGTTACCTGGAGACGTCTCCCTGTCACATTAAAGCAGCACCTCAGCAGTATCAATGCTGATCAACAAATAAGTCTCCATCTCAAAGCCACCCACTTTGAGATACATAATGGCCATTCAGTATTCTGCTATTCATCCTTTCTCCTGGGACATCCACACAGCGCCCCCTAGTGGACACAGTGGTTACTACACCACACCACATACAGTGCCTGCATGCCTTGCACTGATATGTATATAGCCACATACATTCCCTGCCTACCTAGCACTGCAATCTATATACCCTGTAATTAATCCTTAGAAGGACTGTTGGTTTAGCTGGATTTGTGGATTCTATGATATACCCACACTAATTTATAAACCCAAATCTGACCCTATCCCAGCAGCAGCTCTCCCTACAATGTCTGATTCCGGACCTGCCTGTGACGATCAGGGCGGCGGCAAGTCTTTTATAGACCTGATGATGCTGTGAGGCCAGCCAATCACTGTAATATCACAACAAAGATGGCTGCAGAATTACAGTGTGAGGCAGACTATCCCTGCATGTTGATTGGTGCTCTAAAGAGCGCCAAACATGCAAGATGGGGACCTGAGCTCCAGCTGAATAATACCAGAAATGCTTGGCGCTCGCCGAGTACCGCGAATACAGCGATACTCGGGCGAGTAATGAGCATTACCGAACCTATTCGCTCATAACTAGTGAGGAGCGAATAAGTGTGAAGGAGAGAAGGAAGTCTTGGGAGGACCGGAGATTACGTGAGGGAAGATATCGGGAGATTAGTTCAGAGATATATGGAGGAGACAGGTTATTGATGTATTAGTAGGTCAGTATCAGTATTTTGAACTGGATACGCTAGAGAATGAGAGCCAGTGAAGAGATTTGCAGAGGGGAGAAGTGGAGGAGTAGCAAGAAGAGAGATGAATTAGTCAGGCAGCAGAGTTAAGGATGGACGTGAGAGGTGTGAGAGTGTTAGCACAGAGGCCACAGAAAAGGATGCTGAAGCAGTCAAGGTGGGAGATGATGAGGGCATGCTCAAGCATTTTAGTCTATTGGAGATTGAGGAAAGGATGAATTCTGGAGATATTTTTGAGCTGGAGACGACAGGAGGTGGAAAGAGCTTGGATGTGTGGTTTGAAGGACAGGACAGAGTCAAGGGTTACTCCGAGGCAGCGGACTTCCGGCACAGGGGAAAGCGTCGTTATTAATTGTATTAATGCTATTTCATTTAGTGCTGTAAAATATCAACAATGCTAATAGTATTAATATACTTTTATGGTGACTTGCATTGTAAATTTTTGACCAGTTTTCTTCTATATCTTCTTTGTATCATTGTATACTGCAGGTGCAGAATGAGTTGATAAATAGTGATGAGCGAGCATGCCCGGAAGAGCTCAGTGCTCGCCCAAGCATCTCGCTGCTTGTGATGCTCAGCGAGCGCCGAGCATTTCTGAAGTTGCTCGGTGGGATCTCGGGTCCGTGCCCTGCATGTCTGGTGCTCTTTAAAGTGCCAATCAACATGCAGGGATGGTCTGCCACACACTGTAATGCCACAGCCATATTGGTTGTGGCACTACAGTGATTGGCTGGCCGCACAGCGTCACCAAGTCTATATCAGACCTGGTGCTGCTATGCTCGTCACAGTGTGCTCTGGACTTAGGCAGTGTAGGGAGAATTGCTGCAGAGATAGGGACAGATATGGTGGTGTATAAGTTAGTGTGGGTATACCATATTGAATACACAAATCAAACTAAACCAAGAGTCCTTCTGAAAACTAATTACAGTTTATTCTAGAGGCAGACATGTATACTAAAATGTTGCAGTACCAATATCTCTGTTCTCTTTCTTCCCCCTCTTTCTTTCTCTCTGTTCTTTCTCTCTCTCTGTTCTTTCTTTCTCTGTTCTTTCTCTCTCTGTTCTTTCTTTCTCTCTGTTCTTTCTTTCTCTCTGTTGTTTTTCTCTCTGTTCTTTTTCTCTCTCTGTTATTTCTCCCTCTGTTCTTTCTCTCTCTGTTCTTTCTTTCTCTCTGTTCTTTCTTTCTCTCCATTCTCTTTCTTTCCCCTCTTTCTTTCTCTCTGTTCTTTCTTTCTTTGTCATGTCAGATGCTGTTCACACCACAGCGTCCGGCAGGCAGCGGTAGTTCCATCTCCGTCCACTATAGCCTCAGTGGCGCCGGCTTGATTTTACTCAGGTTATCTGGGGTTAATCTAGCTGGAAATCAGGTGGGATGTTTGGTCATGCCCACGGTCTTTAAATAGTCGTGCTGGCCTGTGGGCGTCGCCGATTATAGCTTGTGTTTTGTGCCAAGTGGTTCCGGTCTGGAGTGGAGGTGTTGGAGAGAGAAATTCATATCTGGTGTCGTATGATCCGTTGTTACCTTTTTGCCTTCCTATATTTGTGCTTTGTTTTGCCCTGTTCACATTATAGTATTGTCCAGTGTGTTTGCGGCGCGGTGTGGTTTGAGTTCTCCCTGTCTGTCATTACTGTGTGGGTTTTGGTGGTTTGACAACTCACTGGGTGGAGGGTGGAGGGTTCAGCTTAGGGCTGAGCAGGAGATAAGGAGAGGCTGGAGGCTCAGGCATTTGCACCTTTAGCAAAAACCCTGGGTTGAGGGTCAGACAGGGTTTTCCCTAGTATGAGGGACTCCGCAGGGGCCCGGGTTTTGTTAGCCTCCTTCGACCTAAGCCTCGCATAACATTATAATCGGCCCAACATTTTTCCATGGATTCCATGACTTCCATAAACCGCCAGTTGGCGGCGCTGTCCGTACAGGTCACCGAGTTGAAGGGGGCAGTTCAGCAGCAGGGCCTGGTTGTAGCTAATGTGCAAGCGGCTTCTGCTGGTGCAGGTGCAGAGCCTAAGATTCCGCTGCCTGAACGATTTTCTGGGGAACGCAGCAAATTTGTCATCTTTTGGGAGGCCTGCAAGTTATACTTTCGCATGCGCCCGGTCTCCTCAGGTAATGAGGCTCAGCGGGTGGGTCTGGTGTTATCATTACTGAGTGGGGACCCCCAAGCATGGGCGTTTTCCTTACCAGCCGACTCTGCTACGTTTCATTCGGTTGAGAATGTTTTTTCAGCACTCGGGCTCATTTATGATGACCCCGACAGATTGGCTTTAGCAGAATCTAACATCCGCGCCCTCCGTCAGGGGGAACGTATGGCGGAAGACTATTGTTCAGAATTTCGCCGTTGGGCAGTAGACACACAGTGGAACGACCCAGCGCTGTGGAGTCAGTTTATTCATGGGGTCTCAGAAAGAGTTAAACAGGCCCTCCTGATGTATGAGACTCCTGCATCGTTAGAGTCTGCCATGAGTTTGGTTATTCGTATTGATCGCCGTTTGCGTCAAGGGGCGCAGGAGACGCTGCCTCTGGGGGAAAGCAGGGGTGCCAGTGTGGTTGCTGCAGATGAGCCCACGGAACCTATGCAAATTGCTGGGGTATCACATGTGCAGCGTCGCGTTCCTGGGTTCAGGAAGCATGGAGCATGTTTTTACTGTGGTAAAAGAGATCATTATGTAAATGCTTGTCCTGTGCTACCAAAGAAAGTCGCACTGGCGGAAAACTGGTAAGCTCAGAGGGTATGGAGGAGGCCCAACTGAGCGTATGCATATCCTCCATGATGGTATCTCAATGTATGCTCCCTGCCAGGGTTATTATTGTGGGCAGAGAGCTACCAATATCAGTGTTTGTGGATAGCGGTTCAGCGACCAATCTCATGGATGAGAAGTTTGCACGCATGGCAGGTTTCAAGATCGAAAAACTCCCTCATCCTATTCGCATGGTTACCATTAATGCCGCTCCCCTCCTACAGGGGGAGATTACTGAGTTTGTAGCTGAAGTTAAACTCCACATTGGGGTCCTACATTCTGAGTGGGTTACATGTAAGGTACTCAATAATCTCCCAGCACAAATAGTCCTGGGTTTCCCATGGTTGTCTAAGCACAACCCGGTGATTGACTGGAGAACCCAGGACATAGTCCAGTGGAGCAGTTTCTGCCAGGAAAATTTCTTGGCCACATGTGTGTCCGCCGTGAAGCACAGCCTTCCGGAGGCATTGCTGGATTTTGCGGACGTATTCTCTGAGAGGGGTTGCTCAGAACTACCTCCACATCGAGCCTATGACTGTCCAATTAGGTTAAAACCCGGGGCTAAATTGCCAAAGGCGAGGATGTTTAGTATTTCTGGTCCGGAGAGACAAGCTCTTAAGGACTACATTGCGGAGAGTTTAAGTAAAGGGCACATCCGGCCTTCATCCTCACCTGTAGCAGCGGGGTTTTTCTTCATTAAGAAAAAAGATGGGGGGTTACGCCCGTGTCTGGATTTCTGGGAGTTAAACCAGATTACGGTCCGTGATCCCTACCCGATGCCTCTGATCCCTGATTTGTTCAACCAGGTGGCTGGTGAGAAGTGGTTTTCCAAACTTGACCTCAGGGGGGCATATAACCTCATAAGGGTCCGTCAGGGGGATGAGTGGAAGACGGCATTTAATACCCCTGAGGGTCATTTTGAAAGCCTAGTTATGCCATTTGGGTTGACAACCGTGCCTGCTGTGTTCCAACATTTCATAAATGATGTATTTGCTCATGTGCTGGGGAAATTTGTGATTGTGTACCTGGATGATATCCTTATTTATTCGAGCGACCAGGACACTCATTTAGAGCATGTCAGGCAGGTGTTACAGCTGCTCCGTGAGAATAAGCTCTATGCTAAGCTTGAAAAATGCGTGTTTTTTGTTCAAGAGTTGCCTTTTTTGGGATATATTGTTTCCGCCGCAGGGTTTAAAATGGATGCCGCGAAGGTGCAAGCGGTGCTGCTATGGGAACGACCTGGTAATCTAAAAGCGCTCCAGCGGTTCCTTGGGTTTGCCAACTATTATAGGAAGTTTATTAAGAATTTCTCTACTATAGCCAAACCGCTCACGGACATGACGAAAAAAGGTACCAATCTCGCTATCTGGTCTTAGGATGCGGTGCGTGCATTTGAGCTTCTGAAGAACCGTTTTGCTTCAGCCCCCATTCTGGTGCAACCCGACGTATCTAAACCTTTTACGGTGGAGGTCGATGCGTCTGAGGTGGGAGTGGGGGCAGTACTGTCACAGGGCTCGTCCTTGAGCAATTTGCGTCCATGCGCCTACTTCTCCAAGAAGCTGTCGCCGGCCGAACGGAATTACGACATCGGCAACAGGGAGTTGTTGGCCATCAAATTGGCTTTTGAGGAATGACGACACTTCTTGGAGGGGGCGGCCCACCAGGTCACAGTCATCACCGACCATAAAAACCTGCTCTATCTGGAGTCGGCCAAGCGTCTGTCTCCCAGGCAGGCTCGCTGGGCATTGTTTTTTACACGTTTTAACTTTCTGGTGACTTACCGTCCTGGGGCGAAAAACACCAAGGCGGATGCCTTGTCCAGGTGTTTTCCGGGGGGAGAACCTCGGGAAGATCCGGTACCCATCCTCCAGGAAGGTGTAGTGGTTTCGGCTCTCACGACTGAGGTAGAGGCGGAGATTGCCGAGGCCCAGGAGGAGGTACCACCAGGACTTCCCGCTAATAAGTCGTTCGTACCCCTTCATCTTCGTCTTAAAGTGTTGGGGGAACACCATGACTCGGTCCTGGCCGGTCATCCAGGGGTTAGGGGCACCTTGGAACTGGTATCGCGCCGCTTCTGGTGGCCAAAAATCCAGCAGGATGTGGTTTCCTACGTGACAGCTTGCCCAGAACCCGTCCTGCTGGCACTCTACAGCCTCTGGGGATACCTAGTAGGCCATGGACAGAAATCTCCATGGACTTTATCACAGACTTGCCTGCCTCGGCGGGGAACACGGTCATCCTGGTGGTGGTTGATCGATTTTCGAAGATGGCGCATTTTGTGTCGTTGCCTTCCTTGCCCAACGCGAAGACGTTGGCTCAGGTCTTTGTGCAGGAGGTGGTCAGACTGCACGGAGTTCCGTCAGACATAGTGTCTGATAGGGGTACCCAGTTTGTGGCGAAGTTTTGGAAAGCTTTTTGCTCACGATTGGGGATCAAGTTGTCTCATTCGTCGGCGTTTCATCCGCAGTCAAATGGTCAAACTGAGCGCATGAACCAAAATCTGGAGCAGTATTTGCGATGTTTTGTGTCTGACAACCAAGAGGAGTGGTCGACGTTCCTTCCCTTGGCCGAGTTCGCATTAAATAATCACCGCCAAGAATCATCGGGAGAGTCTCCGTTCTTTTGTGTTTATGGGCACCATCCTCAATTTTGTTCCTTGCGTCAGGGGGGCTCTGGGGGCGTCCCAGAGGAGGACCGGATAGGAGTTCAACTATTATCGGTCTGGAGGAGTGTGAAACAGCGATTGCTGAGCATGAGTGCAAGATACAAACATGTGGCTGACTCTAGACGCGTGCCAGGTCCGGACCTGTGTGTGGGTGATTGGGTGTGGTTAGCTACTAAAAACATAAAACTCAAAATTCCATCATTGAAATTGGGTCCAAGGTTTATTGGCCCTTTTAAGATTGCTGCCATCATAAACCCGGTTGCTTATCGGTTGGAGCTTCCTGCGGTATACAAGATACACAACGTGTTTCACAGGTCTTTATTGAAAAAGGTGGTAGGCTCTGTGGACACGACGCCGATGCCACCTCCAGTCATGGTGGATGGCGATTTAGAGTATGAAGTCTCCAAGGTGGTGGACTCTCGAGTACTGCGCCGTACTCTTTAGTATTTGGTGCACTGGCGGGGGGTATGGTCCGGAGGAGAGGTCTTGGGTACCAGCCTCGGACATACATGCTGATCGGCTGGTCAGTTCCTTTCACCGCCGTCATCCGGACAAGCCGGGTCCTATGAGTCTTGAGGGCCCTGGGGTCCCTCGTAGAAGACGGGGTACTGTCATGTCGGACGCTGTTCACACCACAGCGTCCGGCAGGCAGCGGTAGTTCCATCTCCGTCCACTATAGCCTCAGTGGCGCCGGCTTGATTTTACTCAGGTTATCTGGGGT
Organism: Dendrobates tinctorius; assembly: GCF_039654945.1. Classification (NCBI taxonomy): domain Eukaryota; kingdom Metazoa; phylum Chordata; class Amphibia; order Anura; family Dendrobatidae; genus Dendrobates; species Dendrobates tinctorius. The sequence goes on along the minus strand of NW_027361782.1, from coordinate 13,043,603 downwards.
TAATCTAGCTGGAAATCAGGTGGGATGTTTGGTCACGCCCACGTTCTTTAAATAGTCGTGCTGGCCTGTGGGCGTCGCTGATTATAGCTTGTGTTTTGTGCCAAGTGGTTCCGGTCTGGAGTGGAGGTGTTGGAGAGAGAAATTCATATCTGGTGTCGTATGATCCGTTGTTACCTTTTCGCCTTCCTATATTTGAGCTTTGTTTTGCCCTGTTCACATTATAGTATTGTCCAGTGTGTTTGCGGCGCGGTGTGGTTTGAGTTCTCCCTGTCTGTCATTACTGTGTGGGGTTTGGTGGTTTGACAACTCACTGGGTGGAGGGTGGAGGGTTCAGCTTAGGGCTGAGCAGGAGATAAGGAGAGGCTGGAGGCTCAGGCATTTGCACCTTTAGCAAAAACCCTGGGTTGAGGGTCAGACAGGGTTTTCCCTAGTTTGAGGGACTCCGCAGGGGCCCGGGTTTTGTCAGCCTCCTTCGACCTAAGCCTCGCATAACATTCTTTTTCTCTGTTCTTTCTTTTTTTCTCATCTTTCTCTCCCATCTTTCTTTCTCTCCCTCTGTTCTTTCTTTCCTCTCTTTCTCTCTCTCTTTTCTTTCTTTCTCTCTCTCTTTCTTTCTCTTTTTTTCTCTCTCTGTTCTCTCTGTTCTCTCTTTCCCATCTTTCTTTCTCTATCTCTGTTCTTTCTTTCTTTCTCTCCCCTCTTTCTTTCTTTCTTTCGCTCTCTGTTCTTTCTTCTTTCTTTCTCTCTCTATTCCTTCCCCTCTTTCATTCTCTCTACCTCTCTGTTCTTTCTTTCCCCTCTTTCTTTTTTTCTCTCTATGTTCTTTCTCTCTTTTCTTTCTTTCGCTCTGTTCTCTTTATTTCCCCTCTTTCTTTCTTTCTCTCTGTTCTTTCTCTCTCTCCGTTCTTTCTTTCCTCTCTTTCTCTCTCTTTTCTTTCTTTCTCTCTCTCTGTTCTTTCTTTCTTTCTTTCTCTCTGTTCTTTCTTTCCTTCCTTCCCCTTTTTCTTTCTCTTTCTTTCTCTCTCTGTTCATTCTTTCTTTCTCTCTGTTCCTTCCCCTCTTTCTTTCCCTCTACCTCTCTGTTCCTTCTTTCTTTCCCCCTTTCTTTTTTCTCTCTCTGTTCTTTTTTCTGTCCACTCTTTCTTTCTCTCTCTCTTCTTTCTTTCTTTCTCTCTCTCTGTTCTTCCTTTCTTTCTCTGTTCTTTCTTTCCCCTCTTTCTTCTTTCTCTGTTCTTTCTCTCTTTCTGTTCTCTCTCTACCTGTTCTCTTTCTTTCTCTCTCTCATTTCTTTCTCATTACTCATCACTACTAATCAATAGACTCCTTCACATGAATGTGATTTGGCCAGCACCACGGATGCCACATGGCATGAATCATGGTATGTGTTAAAGGGGGGGCCCACTGAGACTTTTTCGCCCGGGGCCCTCAAAAACCTGGAGCCGGCCCTGCATACAAGTAAGCAAAAGGGTTCACACGGTTTACAGATACAAAGGCAGGAGACATAGCAGGCAAGAGTAAACTTTAATCACAGCAGAACTTCCACAACAGGTTCATGGTCTCTCTGTTACTTCCCTTGCAACTGTGGATTTAGCAGGCAGCAGGTTTCCAGTGTCCACAAATGTTCCAAAGTTCATCAGCAGGAGATGGCTGGAGTACCAAGTCCAAGACTTCCAGGAGCCAGGCCACAGGCTAACTGCAGACTTGATTCTGAAGCACTGATTGCTCAGCTGAGGCTGCTTAAGAGGCAAGAGGGAGAGAATCAGGGCGGGAACATGAAAGCTGGAAACTTCATACTAACTGAGGGCAAGATAGCTGCAGCAGGACAGAAAGCAAAATGGCAAACAGAAAAAACTGAGTTTCAAAAAACATGTCAAAAGAGACTGAGAACCTTACATACACACTGAAATTTTCCACTGCAGGTTTTTCAGCCTCAACAATGACATTCTCCACTGCTGGATCTTCAGTCTCAACCCTGACATTCTCCAGTGCACGATCTTCAGGCTGAACACTGCAATTCTCCACTGCCGGGTCGTCAGCCTCAACACTGCAACTCTCTTTTGCAGGTTCTTCAGCCTCCATACTGCAATTCTCCACTGCTGGTTCTTCAGGCTCAACACTGCAATTCAATGCAGGTTCTTCAGCCTCAAAACTGCAATTCTCCACTGTCGGGTCTTCAGCCTCAACACTGCAATTCTCCAGTGCAAGTTCTTCAGCCTCAGCACTGCTACTCTCCATTGCTGATTCTTCAGGCTCAACACTGAAATGCTCCACTGCTGGGTGTTCAGCCTCAACACTGCAATTCTCCACTGCCGGGTCTTCATCCTCAAAACTGCAATTATCCACTGCTGTGTCTTCAGACTCAACACTAAAATTCTCCAATGCAGGTTCTTCAAGCTCAACAATGCAATTCTCCACTGCAGTTTCTTCAGCCTCAACACTGAAATTCTCCACTGCAAGTTCTTCAGCCTCAACACTGACATTCTCCACTGTCGGGTCTTCATCCTCAACACTGACATTCTCCAATGCAGGTTCTTCAGGCTCGACACTGCAAGTCACTACATAGGCAAACAGTATGGGAGTAGCAACTTCCTAATAATTGGAACTTTGGTTTCATGTGGCCATCCTGTATGTCTGTTCAAATGGATTATTAGGGTGCGTTCAACTTTGGGCCACTGCAGGCCTTGCATTCAATTCATAGGCAAACAGTATGGTAGTATCAAATTAATAATAATGGGAACTTTGGTTTCATGTGGCCAATCCATCAAAGACATCTGTTCATAGGGTTATTGGGGTGCGTCCAAATTTGGAGCAGGCCTTGCATTCATTCCTGGGCAAAGAGTATGGGAGTACCAAATTACAAATAATGGGAACTTTGGTTTCATGTGGCCATCCAGGACATCTGTTCAAAGAGTTATTGGGGTGCATCAAAATTTGTGGCAGGCCTTGCATTCAATGCAAAAGGCAAACAATATGGGAGTACCAAATTAATAATAATGGGAACTTCGGTTTCATGTGGACATCCAGGACGTCTGTTCAAAGGGTTATTGAGGTGCATGTAACTTTGGGGCAGGGCAGGCCTTGCATTCAATGCAAAGGCAAACAGTATTGGAGTACCAACTTCCTAATAATTGGAACATTGCTTTCTGGTATCCCTCCTGTACGTCTCTTCAAAGGGGTATTGGACAGCATCTAAATTTGGTGCAGGGCAGGCCATGGGGTGCATCCAAATTTGGGGCAGGCCTTGCATTCAATGCATAGGAAAACAATATGGAAGTACCAAATTAATAGTAATGGGAACTTTGGTTTCATGTGGCCATCTAGGACGTCTGTTCAAAGGGTTAGCCTTGCATTCAATGCATAGGCAATAGCAGTATAGAAGACCCACTGTTTAATAATGGGAACAAGAAAGCATAGTCTGCTGATGGATCTCTAAGAATAGTAAACACCACCTGATGGCCCTATAAAAGAAGGCTTCGTGAGTTTCAGAGTCACTCCTTCATAAATGAAACAGGATGTGTCAGATGATGTGTCACACACGACATGGCCAGATATGATTGTAAAATGTTAAAATTACATTTCCCAGTGAATACCTTTGTCTTGGTTGAAAGCAATGCTATAGTCGAAAAATGCATCAAAAACGCTACGTGTGAACATAGCCCAAGTGGTGGAGAAACATTATTGTTTTGGGTTATTGCCTTACATACAAATCATTACCCTGGAAAGGATGTTCCTTAATATGTCTCCCAGGAAAATCCATTTGGTTTCGGTTCTGTATATTTTATTTTGAGCCTGTTACAGTGGCCTAAGACTCTGACAGCATTGGTTACAGCAGTGATCTGGGAGTCAGAAATGCTTCCAGGGGTCTTCCCCATGATATTCCCATGTCATTTGAGCACTGTTCCCATCGACTTCCACCACTATTAGACCCTAAAAAGAGCCCCGGAGGGGGGCCACGGCAAAAAATCCTTGAGTTTCCCATAGACTTACATTGGGCTCGTTGCTCTGGTTGAGCACCCGAGCATTTCAATATGCTCAACCTGAGCAACGAGCACTCGAGTATTTTAGTGCTCGCTCATCACAACTCCTCACCTAATCGCCTCTAAGATTTCTCCCGAATATCTCCCATCCTCTGGAATTCTGTGCCCCAACACGTCCAACTATCAACCACATTCGGATCCTTCAAACGGAACTTGAAAACCCACCTCTTCAAGAAAGCCTACAACCTGCAATGACCCTGCTGCCTCCTAACCACTACCAGAGCTAACGCCTCACCAACACCAGAGCTGCTGCAATCCCCCAACCTACTGCATTTAGAGAAGAGAGAGAGAGGATTCAAGAAGATATAAATAAACTGGAACAGTGGTCAGCAACTAACAGAATGGTTTTTAACAGGGAAAAATGCAAAGTACTACATCTGGGCAGTAAAAATGAAAAAACAATATACATTATGGGAGGAATAGGGCTAAGCAACAGCACAAGTGAAAAAGACTTGGTTATACTAATAGATCATAAACTGAACATGAGTCATCAGTGTGATGCAGCAGCAAAAAAGGCAAATGCAATTCTGGGATGTATTAACAGAAGCATACAGTCTAGATCACGTGAAGTCATTATTGCCCTCTACTCCTCTTTGGTCAGACCTCATCTGGAATACTGTGTCCAGTTTTGGGCACCACATTTTAAAAAAGACATCAACAAACTGGAGCAAGTTCAGAGAAGAGCGACCAGAATGGTGACCGGTCTGCAAACCATGTCCTATGAGGAACGGTTACAGGATTTGGGAATGTTTAGCTTGCAAAAAAGAGAGGAGACTTAATAGCTGTCATCATCTTTATTCTTATTTGCACAAGGAAAGACTAGAAGCAATGGGATGAAACTGAATGGGAGGAGACACAGATTAGAAAAAACATTTTGACAGTTAGGATGATCAGTGAGTGGAACAGGATGTCACGAGAGGTGGTGAGTTCTCCTTCCATGGAAGTCTTCAAACAGAGGCTGGACAGACATCTGTCTGGGATGATTTAGTGAATCCTGCTTTGAGCAGGGGTTGGACCAGATGACCCAGAAGGTCCCTTCCAACTCTACCATTCTATGATTCTATGATTCATTTTAGTGCTCTCCCATCACTATTGATAAACAATAGTTATTCCATCAATGAGCTTTTTCTAATGGCAGGCCTATGAATATATATATAAAATTCCTTCTCACCCCCCCCCCCACTGGGGATGGTCTTTTTTTGTCCTTCTTCATTCTCTGGTACTCTACAGAAAAGCAGTGCATGTATACAAATATGTTGGCTGTGTGCTTTGGGGTACTGTGGTGCCACCTGCAGGTCATTTTTCCTTACTACAGGTTTATGAAAATTAATGTTTAAACTGTATTTTGTGATCAAATCGTGGATGTGTGGTGTATTTGGCTATTTTCTTGCTGAAGGGGGCAAGTTTACCTTTTAAATGGTGTATCATTTGTGTGTGTGGGTGCAGTATGAATGGGGATACAAAGAAATCACCAAAAAACAGTGTTTAGAAATAATAGAATAGATTTTCCAGAACCCCAGTCTCCCATGTCATAGGCTGTGCGTTTGGTAAGTTCAAAAAAGTTCATTTTTTTCTCATTAATGTACACTCTGCACCCTATCTTGACTGAAAAAAACAGACATGTAGACATTTTTGCAAATTAATTAAAAAAGAAAAACTGAAATATCACATGGTCATAAGTATTCAGACCCTTTGTTTAATACTGAGTAGAAGCACCCTTTTGAGCTAGTACAGCCATGAGTCTTCTTGGGAATAATGCAACAAGTTTTTCACACCGGGAATTGGGGATCTCTGCCTTTCTTCCTTGCAGATCTTCTCCAGTTCCATCAGGTTGGATGGTGAATGTTGGTGGACAGCCAATTTCATGTCTCTCCTGTGATGCTCAATTGAGTTTAGATCAGGGCTCTGGTTGGGCCAGTCAAGAATGGTCACAGAGTTCTTCTGAATCCACTCCTTTGTTATTTTAGCTGTGTGGTTAGCATCATTGCCTTGTTGGAAGGTGAACCTTCGGCAAAGTCTGAGGTCCAGAGCACTCTGGAAGAGGTTTCCTTCCAGGATATCTCTGTACAAGGCCGCATTCATGTTTCCTTCCATTGCAACTAGTCGTCCTGTCCCTGCAGCTGAAAAACAACCTTATAGCATGATGGTGCCACCATCATGTTTCACAGTTGGGATCGTATTGGGCAGGTAATTAGCAGTGCCTGGTTTTCTCCACACATACCGCTTAGCATTATCACCAAAAAGTTCTATCTTCGTCTCATCAGAGCAGAGAATCTTATTTCTCATAGTCTGGGAGTCCTTCATGTGTTTTTTTTTAGCAAACTCTATGAGGACTTTTATTTGTCTGGCAGTGAGGAAAGGCTTCCGTCGCCATAAAGGCCCAACTGGTGGAGGGCAGCAGTGATAGTTGACTTTCTGGAACTTTCTCCCATCTCCCTACTGCATCTCACCAAGGCTCTTCTCCCATGATTGCTCAGTTTAGCTGGACGGCCAGGTCTAGGAAGACTTCTGGTGGTCCCAAACTTCTTTAAGGATTATGGAGGCCACTGTGCTCTTACGAACCTTGATTACTGCAGAAATTCTATTGTAACCTTGGCCAGATCTGTGACTTGCCACAATTCTGTCTCTGATCTCCTTGGCCAGTTCCTTTGACCTCATGATTCTCATTTGGTCTGATATGCAATGTGAGCTGTGAGGTCTTATATAGACAGGTGTGTGCCTTTACAAATCAAATCCTATCAGTTTTATTAAACACAGCTGGACTCCAATGAAGGAGTAGAACCATCTCAAGAAGGTTCACAAGGAAAGGGACAGCATGTGACTTAAATACAGTCATATGTAAACGTTTGGGCACCCCTATTAATGTTAACCTTTTTTCTTTATAACAATTTTGGTTTTTGCAACAGGTATTTCAGTTTCATATATCTAATAACTGAAGGACTCAGTTATATTTCTGGATTCAAATGAGGTTTATTGTACTAACAGAAAATGTGCAATCTGCATTTAAACAAAATTTGACCGGTGCAAAAGTATGGGCACCCTTATCATTTTCTTAATTTGAACACTCCTAACTACTTTTTACTGACTTCCTGAAGCACTAAATTGGTTTTGTAACCTCATTGAGCTTTGAACTTCATAGCCAGGTGAATCAAATCATGAGAAAAGGTATTTAAAGTGGCCACTTGCAAGTAGTTCTCCTATTTGATTCTCCTATGAAGAGTGGCATCATGGGCTCCTCAAAACAACTCTCAAATGATCTGAAAACAAAGATTATTCAACATAACTTTTCAGGGGAAGGATACAAAAAGTTGTCTCAGAGATTTAACCAGTCAGTTTCCACTGTGAGGAACATAGTAAGGAAATGGAAGAACACAGGTAAAGTTCTTGTTAAGCCCAGAAGTGGCAGGCCAAGAAAAATACCAGAAAGGCAGAGAATAAGAATGGTGAGAACAGTCAAGGACAATCCACAGACCACCTCCAAAGACCTGCAGCATCATCTTGCTGCAGATGGTGTCACTGTGCATCGGTCAACAATACAGCGCACTTTGCACAAGGAGAAGCTGTATGGGAGAGTGATGCGAAAGAAGCCGTTTCTGCAAGCACGCCACAAACAGAGTCGCCTGAGGTATGCAAAAGCACATTTGGACAAGCCAGTTACATTTTGGAAGAAGGTCCTGTGAACTGATGAAACAAAGATTGAGTTGTTTGGTCATACAAAAAGGCGTTATGCATGCGCTGTATTGTTGACCGATGCACAGTGACACCATCTGCAGCAAGATGATGCTGCAGGTCTTTGGAGGTGGTCTGTGGATTGTCCTTGACTGTTCTCACCATTCTTATTCTCTGCCTTTCTGATATTTTTCTTGGCCTGCCACTTCTGGGCTTAACAAGAACTGTACCTGTGTTCTTCCATTTCCTTACTATGTTCCTCACAGTGGAAACTGACAGGTTAAATCTCTGAGACAACTTTTTGTATCCTTCCCCTGAAAAGTTATGTTGAATAATCTTTGTTTTCAGATCATTTGAGAGTTGTTTTGAGGAGCCCATGATGCCACTCTTCATAGGAGAATCAAATAGGAGAACTACTTGCAAGTGGCCACTTTAAATACCTTTTCTCATGATTTGATACACCTGGCTATGAAGTTCAAAGCTCAATGAGGTTACAAAACCAATTTAGTGCTTCAGGAAGTCAGTAAAAAGTAGTTAGGAGTGTTCAAATCAAGAAAATGATAAGGGTGCCCATACTTTTGCACCGGTCAAATTTTGTTTAAATGCAGATTGCACATTTTCTGTTAGTACAATAAACCTCATTTGAATCCAGAAATATAACTGAGTCCATCAGTTATTAGATATATGAAACTGAAATACCTGTTGCAAAAACCAAAATTGTTATAAAGAAAAAAGGTTAACATTAATAGGGGTGCCCAAACTTTTACATATGACTGTATGAGTGTCTCAGCAAAGGGTCTGAAAACTTATGACCATGTGATATTTTGTTTTTTCTTTTTTAATAAATTTGCAAAAATGTCTACATTTCTGTTTTTTTTTCAGTCAAGATGGGGTGCAGAGTGTACATTAATGAGAAAAAAAATGAACTTTTTTGAATTTGCCAAATGGCTGCAATGAAACAAAGAGTGAAAAATTTAAAGGGGTCTGAATACTTTCCATATGCACTATATATATATAAATTAGGATAGAAAGCTAAGACTAAAAGTAGAAATTGTTGAACAAAATTAGGAATATTAATCATAATGATGTGTGACAAAGTCTCTGGCAAAGTGCTGGAGGGGAGATACATTTCACTAAGGCTATTAGCTTCAGTGATATGAAAGTCAGGAGTTTGCTCCAGCGTTGAGAGGAGTTAATTGGCCATTGTAAGGGCTGGGTTTTTGTGGACAACCATAGAGCGGGTGGAACAGCGCAACAACACAGACTGTGCTGTATGTTATGGTTTGTTTTCCCTAAGGCCAGAAAGACCTTATTTATTTGAGCTAACTCTGCACTGGCTTATGCATACAGTAACCTCTAAGAAACAAGTGAGAGTCTTAAAGAAACAGTGTTCCTTTGTCTACCGCCGTGTGCAGCCGAGTGAGTCAATTTACCACAGTTGGTGCTAGAAGTGTGGGTAAGATCCCCAGGAAGCAAGTATGACTGCTGTGGACAAACCACATGTCCTGGATGAAGGCAGCTATAGGGATAGAACAGAGGTCAGACAAAATGGAGGAACTGATCAAGCATCTGATCCAAAGCCAGCAGCACCAGCAACACCGAAAGCAGTAGCAGGGCTAAGGGCAACAGTAGTGCCAAGAGCAGCAGCACTGAGAACAGCAGCTGCATCACCGAGAGCAGCAGCAAGTACAGCGGGAGACAAATAAGCAGATTGAACTCCTGGCAGGGGATGATGTGGAAGCATTTTTGACAGTTTTTGAGTGGGTAGCAGAGTGGGAGAAACTACCACCAGACCAGTGGGCAGAGGTGCTGACCCCCTATCAAACTGGCGAGCCCCAGAAGGCTTGTTATGACCTGGCCTTACAAGATGCCCGGGACTATGCCAAACTAAAAACTGAGATACTGTCAAGCTCAGGGTGACTATGTCTGTCCGAGCGCAAAGGGTCCACCACTGGGCGTATTGCAGTGATAAACCCCCTCGCTTCCAAATGTTCGATTTATTGCATCTGGTACAGAAGTGGTGTCAGAAGGTGTCTTCCACTCCAGCCCAGATGGTTGAGCGGGTTGTCGTGTACTGATTCATTCACTCCCTTCCTAGGCCAGTGCAGACCTGGGTTGCCCAGGGTGATTTCCAGAATGTGGATGAACTGGTGGGCCTGGTGAAACGATGCCAGGTGGTTGACAGGTCCCTAAGGAAGCCAGCGAATGGTGCATCCCCATCCTGGGGTGCCCTAAATGGACATATTTATACAATCCCTTCTCAGGCCAGTGCAGACCTGGAATCAGAGGCGTATCTAGGCTTTCTGGCACCCGGGGCAAGAATTTGGTTCGGCGCCCCCCCCCCAGTACATATGCGACTTGCACACTTAGCCATGTACCCACGCACCGCTCTCCCTAATGCTCTCAATGTTCAGTAAAAAACAGAGAGAAGCAGGAAGAGAAGCTCGTTGTCACAGGACCATAACTATGAAAATCGCATATGAGTGAAGTGTCCATGTGATGGCTACTGGAACCTGCAGAGCTGAGTCCTGACCTTGCAGCTTCTGAATTCTCACAATGAATGCACTGCACACTTTTATGATTCTACAGTACAGTCATGTCAGCACAAGTATGTGATTTATATACTTCTGGCCACATTCCGACTGGACGCGCCCGGCCTCGCTCCGTTCATTTTCAGTGTGTGAGGCCACAAATGTCTAGTCAGCATGTGACCGCATGTATGTAAATTACCGGCACGAGAGAATCCTAACAGCATTCAGTGAGCATGGTGAGAATTCAGAAGTCTGCAGTCACATAGAATGACTGCAGACTCAGCACAAACCTGGACAACCCCTTTAATGTTCCTAACAAATAAAAACATGAGAAATAGACTAGTCAGTATCACATATAATATTTACATCCAGGTACCTTATAGATGACGTCGTCTCTGAAGTTGTTCTCCTTCTTTTCATCTTCTTGTCCAGACCCCATGATGAGTTTTCTCATCCACAGCCGTCTCTGCAGACTTCCATCTTCTCCGGTCTTCTGCAGCAAATCTCCACACGATGCCCTTAAAAACAGAAGTGTCATTATAATGCTCTGTCTCCTCACACTATTCCCCTCATTCCTCATACTGTCTCCTCTAACATCCCTCTGTTCACCATACTGTCTCCTCATATATTTACTCCCTCACTCTCTATACTGCCTGCTCACACATACCCCTGACTCCCCATACTGTGTCTGCACACATCCCATCACCCTCACTCCCCATACTGTGTCCACATACATTCACCCGTTCGCACCCCTTACTGTCTGCACCCATCCCCCATACTGTTTCCTCATACATGCCCTCATACATACATACTCTTCATTTTGTGTCCTCAAATCTCCCCACACACATTAAATACCATCCCCACTCCAAATCCCCCCATCCCCAATCCCCCACACACATTAAGTACCCCCCATCCCCACTCCAAATCCCCCCGCACATTAAGTATCCCCCATCCCCACTCAATAACCCCTCTTCCCTACTCCTAAATCCCCCCACACATTATGTACCCCCACTCCAAATCCCCCCACACATTAACCTCCATCCCCACTCATTAACCCCTCCACTCATTAACCCCCATCCCCCCTCATTAACCCCCATCCCCCCTCATTAACCCTCATCTCCACTCATTAACCCCCCACACATTAACCCCCCATCCCCACTCATTAACCCCCATCCCCACACATTAACCCCCCACATATTAACCCCCATCCCCACTCATTAAACCCCACACTCATTAACCCCCATCCCCACACATTAACCCCCATCCCCACTCATTAACCCCCCACTCATTAACCCCCATCTCCACTCATTAACCCCCCCACTCATTAACCCCCATTCCCACATTAACCCCCATCTCCACTCATTAACCCCCCCACTCATTAACCCCCATCTCCACTTATTAACCCCCCCATCTCCCATCTTCGGCGGTTCTTCAGCTCCACAGAGGAGCACACTTACCACCAGCGTTTGCGTTGGGGCCTGGGCACCGGGGAGTGATGTCAGCAGCGTGATCACATGACATGATCACGCTGCTGACGTCGCTCTGACCCGGCGGTCAGAGCTTCAATTGTACTGGCGTCTGTATAGACGCCAAGTACAATTGCTGCCTGGGAGCCGGCGCGGCCTCCTTCTCTGCGTCAGCTGTCAGCTTGACAGCTGACACAGAGAACAGCCGACACACAGGACGGGGGGGCGGCAGAACGCAGCCACCGGGGGGAGACACTGCGGACCGCTGCATTAGGCGGCCCAACTGCGCCCCCCTGCTGCCTGCGCCCGGGGCAACTGCCATGGCTGCCCCCCCTGAATACGCCTCTGCCTGGAATCCTTGAAATGCCGATGACCTGGTTGGCCTAGTAGAAAGGTATCAGGTGGTCGTGGCATCCCCATACAGGGGTACCCACAGGGAGGCCGTATCCCAAAAGATGTGTAGTAGAGCCTTCATTGGGGGAAGTCCAAGATCCCAAGGGGTGGCCAAAGGCTGCTGGTAAAGACTTGCTCTGCTGGAGATGTCAAGGCCTTGGTCATATAGCCTCCCGGTGTCCTATGTCCTACGAACAGATGGACTGCAGCATTGGGAAGAGCTGTTCATTCTTTCCTATCCCTCATGCATTTAGGACTATCAGCCCAGTGAGGGGCTGCAAGCAGGTCCCGTAACAATAAATGGTGTCAGGACTCTTGGACTCGGGGAGTTTGGCTTCCCTGGTAAGGGCCACACTTCCCCACCAGTTGATCTCCGGAAAACAAGTAGGTGTCCGCTATATACACGGTGGCACCAAGGACTACTCAGTTGTCAAAGTGTCTATAAAAACTGTGGGGCTGATACCCATGATGTCTGGGTGGTTAAGGACCTACTACAACCTTTGATAATAGGGTAGGACTTTAACTTGTTTTGGGACTTATGGAGGAAGGCAGAAAAACCAGGTGACTCAAACAGGAGGCAGTTCCTCCATGGTGAATCCCTATCGCAGTTGGAGGTGGATGATTTCCCCTTGTGTACCATTGCTACTCACGAGGATGAGATGATTATCAATGAGGCTGAGATTTCTGAATTGGGGGGGTTTCTGGGGGAAATTTTGGGATTGCTCAAATGTGGGATCTTACTCTAAAAGGGACACTTGATAATGTAACTACAATAAATGGGGTCGTTCGAGAGACAGGGACTGACACCAGGTTACCCTATTTTTCTTTAAATGAGGAGATGCTATATCAGGTCACTAAACTAAGAGAGGAAGTGGTAGAGAAGTTGTTAGTACCGGGTCCCTATAAGCATAGGGCACTATATCTGGCCCATTCTCATATCTAGAGTGGGCATCTGTGAGTAGACAAAACTCAAGAACTGGTCCTTCAAGAACTGGCCTGGATGTCACAGAGAGATTGTTAACTACTGTGGGTCCTGCCCTACTTGTCAGCCAACTGCTCCTGTATCCCACTTCCAGAATCCCCTAGTGATGTTGCCCATTATAGAAGTCCCAGTCCCATTTGATCAGATTGCCAGGGACCTTGTAGGGCCCCTAGTTTAGTCTGCGAAGGGGCACCAATATATCCTAGTGATGATGGACTATGCAACACAATACCTGGAGGCGATACCACTGAGAAACTCCTCTGCCAGGAGTGTAGCCTGGCAGCTAGTCCACATTTTGTCCAGAACGGGTCTGCCAAAGGAGATCCTAACAAACCAAGGAACTCCTTTTATGTCCAAAGTGATTAGGGAGATGTGTAAGGCATTCCAGATTACACAACTACTGATGTAGATGTTCCATGTGCAGATGAACGGCCTGGTTTACAGGTTCAACAAGACAACATTGAAATCCATGCTTAAGAAGGTCGTGGAGAAGGATGGTCAAAACTGGAATTGCCTACTGCTGTATGTGTTGTTTTCTATCAGGGAAGTCTCACAGTTCTCTACGTGGTTCTCACTGTTCAAGCTGTTATATGGACGGGACCTTCTGGGACTTCTGGAAATTGTGAAGGAGACCAGGGAAGCAGAGGATACACCCCACCAGATCATCCTCGAGCATGTGGCCAGATGCAGAACCAGATCACAAAGGTGATGGCGATTGTGAAATAAAGCCTCCTTCAAGCACAACAGGCCCAGGCATGGGTCTAATATCGAGCAGTGAGGCTGAGGCAGTTTAGCCCTGGAGACCGAGTGTTGGTGTTGGTACCTACTGTTGAAAGTAAATTTCTGGCCAAGTGGCAAGGGCCTTACGAGGTGGTCTAAAAACTAAGTGACACAAACTACAAGGTCCACCAACCAGGGAGAAGAAAGCCATACCAAGTGTACCACAGCAACTTGCTCAAAATGTGGCGAGACAGAGAACCGGTGGAAGCTACATGCCTGGGGGCCAATCCTGAATGAGAGATGAGGATGTCACAGTGGCAGAGACCCTGTCACCGGCCCAGAAACAACAGTGCAGAGAACTACTTCAGCGGAACCAGAACTTATTATTGGAGTTGCCAGGATGTACACAAGTTGTGAAGCATGAAATCCTCACAGAACCATATGTGAGGGTGATCCAAAAGCCATATCGGATTCCCGAGGTCGGCAGCGAGGTGATCTCCAAGGAAATGAGGAGAATGTTGAGCCTAGGTGACATCGAAGAGTCAAAAAGCAGTTGATATAACCCCATTGTCCTTGTGCCAAAGCCGGATGCACAGTGGCATTTCTATAATGACTACAGGAAGCTAAATGAGGTGTCCAAGTTCGACACATATCCGGTGCTCCGGGTCGATGAACTTATTGAGAGGCTAGGGTCAGTCAGAAATATCACCACCCTGGACCTAATGAAAGGGTGCTGACAAATTCTACTGTCCCTTAGTGCAAAGGACATGATGGCCATCTCTCACCTGATGGGTGCTTTCAGTATACCAGGATGTCATTCGGTCAGCAGGAAGCCCCAGCTACCTTCCAGAGGGTCATGGACCAGATCCTAGGCTCTCAAAAAATGTATGCTGCAGCTTATCTAAATGACATCGTGATCTCCAGCCCGGATTGGGGAAGTCACCTGCAGAAGGTCCAGGCGGTACTAGATGCACTGAGGAAGGCAAGGGTTACCATAAACCCAAAAAAGTGCTGAATTGGGGAAGTAGAGGCAAAATACTTGAGCAATATCTTCAGAAGAGGCTAAATAAAGCCACAAGTAATTAAGTTGGAGGCAATTCAAAATTGGCCACAACCGGTCACCAACAATTGTGAGATACTATCTGCAATTTATCCTTAATTTCCCCATGATAAACACCTCCCTGACTGATCGTCTTGAGGGCACGAAGACGTTGATGGCCGAATAGTGCTATGAAGTGGAGATGGTGTTCAAGGAAGAGCGCTTGACTATCAAATGGGCAATTGACACGCTGAAGTACTACCTGTTAGGTCGGAAGTTCAGGCTAGTGTCAGATCATGAACCACTAAGATGGATGATGGAAAGGAAGGGGAAAAATGTCCCAGTGACTTGGTAGTTTTTAGGACTTTAGTTTTCATGTGGAGCACAGGCCTTAAAAACTACATGGTAATGCAGATGGCCTATCCAGACAGCCCTGTTTAGTGAGTGAAAGTGCCAAAACCCCTTGCTTTATGCAGGAGGGTATGTGAAGATATGTAACAAAGCCACTGGCAAAGTGCTGGAGTGGAGATAAGTTTCAAAGAGGCTGTTAGCGATCTGAAACCGAGAAGTTTGCTCCAGCGTTGAGAGGATCTACAGGCCATTTTAAGGATTGGGTTTTTGTGGAAAACCATAGAGCGGTTGGGAGGTTGTCCACCTTATTTCCATCCTAGGGTGTGGTATGGGGTTTAAATGGTCAACCTTCTGAGGCATTCATTCTTCGGTAGGTCTGGAGAGTGGAACTCCAGTGCAATGAGTTCTGACAAGGAACCTGAACCATTATATATCAATTTCCTGAATGGGCGGATCCCAGCAACAACACAGACTGTGCTGTATGTTATGTTTAGTCTTTGCTTAGGCCGGAAAGACCTTACTTATGTTTGCCAACTCTGCACTGCACGGTGTACCTGTGTCTACTTCCGTAATGCAGCGGAGTCAGTTGATCTATCATGACCAGGAATCGTCCCGCCAATCGTCTGCTCTCACACAGGGTTAGGGTAAAACAGTGTGGCAATACTTTATTGAATCACAAACAGGCAGATAACACGTAGAACAGTCCTAGCAAAATACCCCAAGATGGTGCACATTACAAAGACTCAACCTTCCACTGACTCGCCGGGATAATGGCAGCTGTTACTTCAGAGCTCCCAGGGTCAACTACCCCACCTGTGGCTTGCACAGAGAGGCGGTAACCACAAGCGTAGGAAGAATCCATTCAGATACAAGGACCAGTTGACCAGAGGGTCATTACCTGGCTTCATCTTCTAGGGTCGATTACCCCACCAGCGGTACACACACAGAGAGAGGAGGTAACAACAAGATTAAGAGGATACAGGTCCATTCAGGTACAAGGCCAGTTGACCTGTGGGTCACAACCTGGCTTCTCCGAACCTTTCCATGGAATCAGGTGACTGACAGGTCCCAATCCTGGCTTTCTCCAAAAGTATCCATGGTTCAGCGATGGTCAATGGAGCAGATCTGTATTCTTCCAACTGGGGCCGAGGTCCCCTAGGCTGTTTCCTGCAGAATGATAGATCCGTGTCCCTCGTGATGTATTGGCAGCAATCTTGTAGGATCTCCTGGATGTTTGGATGTCTTGGCAGATTCTCTGGCTGTCTCTCCAATTGTTATAGAGGTATATCACATCTTTTTATGTTTAACAAGTGTCTTTCAGTCCTCATCACAGATAAGGGGAAGAATGGTGACAACCAAGTAGCATTGTTTGATTATGTAATCTATAGATTTTCCTCCTCTATTTGGGAATGCCAACAAACTGTCTAGCATGGACAATGTATGTAATCAACATATCAGAAAACATCATTGTTCAGTGGCCATGCATTACTGTTTTTCAAAGACAGCAGAAAACAAACTGTAGGAGATAATATTAGAGGTAAATTTTCATCCTACAAGAAGAGTCAATAGTTCAGACAACAGTTTATGATTCTGGGCCTACACAATTTACATCTGGTTAATTAAGATACAATGCTGTGTCTCCAAAATGATGAAAATAAGAATTATCATTATTTTTGCATACTGTACTGCATCTACAAGGTGACAAGTAGGAAGATTTAATTTTATCTTTTCTGATGCTTTGATCATTTTCCAGGATATCCCATTCATGTTCTTTTTTTCCATTACCAAATCATTGATAAAAAAACAAACAATAGATTTCAGACTATGTAAAGAGTGAACTTAGTGGATGATACAAAATGTTACCCTTTCCTCTGTTCACATACCACTTGAGTAAAGCCATGGATTACAGTCTAGAGTGAGCTGTTACATGGAGAATTTTCCATTCCATGTAACCCTCGCATAGTCTGCACATACAAAAAGTAAATGAATCAGATAAATAAATAATATCAATAAATTATACATAATAAATATCCTAACAGCAGCATCTAATCAGCAGCATAAATCTGTTATTTCTCATGCCTGATCTTCTCTCAAGGAGCAAGGTTAATGTAATAATGAAAAATTAAATTATAAATATTAATTTATTTTTCCAAATATTTTATGTTTTTATTATATTTATCTATCTTATTATACTGCTTAAGAGAAAAATGCAAAAAGTAAAAACAAATATTTATATATTTCACATTATAAATGTAGATCTATAAATGGCATCCCCGTCCAAGCCCATTCATGGGGATTTCAATTGCTATAATTAATTATCCATAAAGGTGTCATCGCTCTGAAATGTTTTTCACAACGGCCCCCAAAATCGTAGACCAGGGGAGTCAGGTAACCAGCATGTACAGCCCGGGATTGGCACCACTGCAAAACACAAAGTATATTGCAAACTTTTTTTTGTGTGGCAAGAATGGATTTTATTTTATGTCATTTATTGAAAGCCCCTTTACTAAGGTAAAGCAGGTGACCAGGTTTCCAAGGCAGCTGTGAACTGAAAGGCAAATTTTTAGATATTTATGTTACAAATCATTTTGTTGTGATTTGAGACTGATGAAAAATGTTTTATTTACTTAAATGTTTTCAGAGAAGTCACTAGAGCACAAGCAAGACAGCACAAAAAGATGACATTTATTGTTTCTTGCAGCTTTTTTGGTCCGCTTTGCTGTGCAGACTGGGAAAATGAGTCAACTCATTTGCATAAGAGGGCAGAATTTGAAAAGTAATTTTGTCTTTATTAGTAGGCGATTTCAGCAGAATCACAAAAGTATTATAGGGCAGAATCAAAAGGGTCTTATTGTCTTTATTTGCTTGAGTAAAAAAAGTCAACTCATTTTAATTAAGAGGACAGACTCACCGGCCTATAGTTGCCTGGGTCCACCTTCTTCCCCTTTTTGAAGATAGGAACAACATTTGCTCTTCTCCAGTCTTCTGGGACTTCTCCTGTTCTCCAAGAATTTTCAAAGATTATGGAGAGGGGTTCAAAAATCTCTTCTGCTATCTCCTTCAGTACTCCTTCAGTAGAGGGAAAGGTCAACAGTGTCATCTCTTTATCAGTAGAGGGTGGGGTCAGCAGAGTCATTTCATTATCTGTAGAGGGCAAGGTTAACAGTGTCATCTCATTATCAGTAGAGGGCAAGGTCAACAGTGTCATATCATTACCATTAGAGGGCAGTTGTCATCAGACTCATCTCATCATCAGTAAACGGCAGAGTCAACAGAGTCATCTCATTATCATTAGAGGGCAGGGACCGCAGACTAATTTCATTATTATTAGAGGGTAGGGTCAGCAGAGTCATCTCCTCATCAGTAAAAGGCAGAGTCAGCAGAGTCATCTCATTATCATCAAAGGGCAGGGTCAGCAGAGTCATCTCAATATCAGTAGAGGAAAGAGTCAGCAGAGTCATCTCATTATCAGTAGAGGGCAGGGTCAGCAGAGTCATTTCATAATCAGTAGAGGGCAGGGTCAGCAGCATCATCTCATTATCAGTAGAGGGCAAGGTTAACAGTGTCATCTCATTATCAGTAGAGGGCAGGGTCAGCCGAGTTATCTCATTATCAGTAGAGCGTGGGGTCAGCAGAGTCATCTCATTATTATTAAGAGGCAGAGGATGTAATGTGATATAACTACTTAGTTGTACCGCTGTAGGACTAGGTAATGTATTATCACAGTGGGTCCAGCTGCTGGGACCCCTTGAATCACAACAATAGTGGTCCCAAGGTGAATCGAGCGCTGATAGAGAAACTCCTCTAATGTAACTATGTGTAACTATAAGTGAGTGATTACGGTAGATTGGAGCCAGATTTCAGATCTTTTTTTGTCAGTAGTGCTGTAAATCCTGGAAGTTTGAGATTTCCTAATTCTCACTTCTGAGAAAGTCTAACATTTTTACTAGTCTTGGGGAGTTTTACACACACATGAAATCCAGCGTCCCTTATCTGCGGTCTCTCTTACAGCCGCTATTATTATGCACATAAAATGCTACGTAAATATGTGGCTGTTTATATAGTTTACTGTGTGTTTTGGAGCTTTTTAGCGCTTTTACAATAGTCCTGGGTGTTAGACGCCTTCATTATTTATGGCTGACTATACTTTTTGGACATGCTACATTACATTACATTTATTCCCTTTGGCATCAGCCCTTGTATGTATGGAAACATATTACATTCCCCCTATTAAAACAAATTGCCGTTGTATAGATGTTTGACAGAGCTAAATAAGAAATGAGAGGTTCCATTAAATTGATATGGATGGCGACTGAGTCACACAGTGGAAGCTTTATAAGGGAAGCATTTGTGCTCCGAGAGGAATCCAATTTATACCTGAAAATCATATCGAGATGAATGGAACAATAAAGAGAATTTTCCCTAAGTGACTGCCCAGAATATGCCGGATGCTTTTTTTGCAACTGTGACTATGTCAAGGTTATTTTGGCTCATCCCCCTCAGTCTCTAGACAGCAGTTGCCCAGTAATATTCCTTGTAGTTTCTAATCAATTTATCTTCACGACCTTGTACATACACACAAGGAGAGCTGCAGTGTAAAGTATGGGGGAGAGGAGGCAAATTAAATTGTGAGGGGCCAATAAATAAGATACCTAACGGAAGATGATGAGTTGTGTGATCACACAGAAAGGATGAAGTGAAGACTGTGAGACACTGGTCTCTAACAAAATGTGAATGTATTTTCTTCTTTTTTTTTAAGAACAGCAGAATATATAACATTCTTATACTGAAATACATTTATGGTGGAGTTATTCATCGAATGTAATTAATAAAAAGGATAAAATATAGGAATAAATCAATGGATGGTAAATATCATACATAGATAACACTGTGTTAGGCTGGATTCACATTTGTGGTTGTGTCCGCAGCGTTTCTGACACATACATACGCATGCGTCCTGTTTTCCTATCTTTAACGTTGTTGGCGCAGGTACATGCGTTTGCCGCCTCCAAACGCATGCGGACGCTTGCGGAAGGAATGCGTCTAAACAATGCATTACAGTCTATGAGAGCGCATGAGTATGCAAGCACACGTGCTCGCTTGTGTTTTCGTACGCATGTGTTTTTCCAGAGCAAACCTGTCTAGAAACTGATTTAGCCACCCCCCACATAAAGATAACTAAAAAGAGGGTGTGGACACTCATTGTCCATTACTCTCAAGTCTCTGGAAAAAACTGCAAGACTAAAGACACCTGTGAAGACACTGCATTAACCAAAATGTGAGTATACAAGCTAATGTCTGTGTGTCTGTTTTTCTACCTGCAGTCTGTAATCATTTCTGTCTCTTTGTTGCAGCATTCTTCAGCATGGCCTCTAGCACTGAGCACACAGGAGAGGATTCTGAAGTGAGTACCTTTGCAAATGATTGGTATCATTGTACATATGTGCCAAAATCATGTTTTTTTCTTTTACAGAACACTTCATCAAGTGCAGAGGAGTAGGAACAAGAGCAGGAACAGCAGAGGGAGGCCCAAGTTCCGTTGGAAAGACGGCATGTAAGCTTTTTTTTCCCCCTTAAGTGTTAATAGTTTTTCTGGTCTTGTTTTTTTTTCTCTTTTTTTTTTCCCTTGTTTATCTTTCCAACATTAATGTTTTTATTTCATTTCTAGGTTCCACGACAGGAGGAGGACTACCTCGACAATGACCTCCTGATCACACTTGTGCAGAAGAGAGTCACCTTGCGGGACACCCAGGAGCGAGACCACTCGGACATGGTGGTGATTCGGTGGCTGTGGAATGAGGTTCCCCATGAGCTGATGGATCACTGGGACAATGCTATGCCACGAGTCAGAAAGGATTTTCGTAAGTATTGCAATGTGGTCTGACGCGGCAGTGAACCTGTAAAGGCCGGGATCACACAACCGTGTGTGATGTGATAAACTTCTGCGAGTATTATTAAATATTAAAGGAGTATACAACTACCCTATATTATCAGATGTTGAGCTTTGTTGCTCATTCTATTGTTAAATTATCGATATGTTTGCCACATGGATCCACTTATGTGGGTGATTGTATGTTTTTTTTGTTTTTATAAGGTCCCCATGTAAGGACAGCGCGGGCTCCTGACATCTTAGGAAATTTCTTTTCCTTTCTTTGGTTTTTTTCTTCTTTTTCAAACAACCCCCCCCCCCTTTTTTATTTTTTTTTTATTTTTACACATGTATGATCCCACGATCTTCCGCCGGCTATCATGCGAGTGCCATTTGAAAAATCTGTATTGCCATATAATGGGTTTTTTGCCCATCTCCCCGCCATTAACAAACATGGCCGCCGCAAAGACGCGCATGCGTGGGTGGCTCCATGGTCTTGCGTTCCCTAAGGCCTTTTATTTTTATCTTTACACATGTATGATCCCACGCTCTTCCGCCGGCTATCATGCGAGTGCCATTTGAAAATTCTGTATTGCCATATAACGGGCTCTTTTGCCCATCTCCTTGCCATTAACAAACATGGCCGCCGCAAATACGCACATGTGTGGGTGTCTCCGTTGTCTCGCGTTCCCTAAGGCCTCCATGCAGTGATCATGTGGGTTATTGACGTCACAGGAGATTTCTCCTGACCTGCATTATCATTGGAGGGCCGGCGGTGACGCAGTGGCGGCGGATGTCCCGCCCCTCATGCGCTACGATACTGCGGCTGATTCCATACACCTGGATCTGGGGCTATTTATATCCGGATAGCATACCTTTCCACATTGCCCCCCGAGGAAGCCATAGAGGCGAAACGTGCGTCGGGGCACGTACCTGGTACCGAGACACTCACCCATATGGGTAAGCACTGACGGCACTTTAATTTGCACTGTCACTTTTTGGGTTAGGGGATATTACCCTGACATATGGACTCACCGCTGGGATTTTTAATTTATGTTAGCCACATCTAATACTCTTTTATAGTCCTCTGTATCCTGCATTGGATCTGCACTTTTGATTCATTTGGGACTTAATTGACATATTATGCCAATATATTTGTAAAGTGAGGCTTTGACCTTGAGGATTTATATATCGTGATTGTGGCTTTGTACAAATATTGTACTCTCTTTTTCCTTGAGGTTTCCTTATATGGTACATTTTATGTCCGGGCTTTGAGTGGTTCCAGGTTACTTCTCTTTGTTTCTCAAATACCAACCACTGCATCTATTATTACTATGTTCAATGTTTTTTATGTGATGATCAATAAAAGGAATATTTTTTGAATAAAATCTTTTTTTGAGACATTTTTATGGGTTATGTAGGGCTGGATGCTCTGTTAATGTGTATTTTCTGGATTATTATACTGTATGTGAACATGGTTAGTCATTATAAAAAAGAAATACAAAAAAAACTCAATTTTTGTATTTATTTTGTGTTTATAAAGGTTACAAGGGCTTATTGAATTCTGCACAGAAATTACAAATTTGAGCTTAACTAACTAAAACAACTACTACTACTACTACTATAACAACTATAACTAACTATAACTATAACTAAAATTAACTATAGCATAAAATGTGTGCAAACATTTTGAAAAAAATAGTAAAAATAATAAAAAAATAAATATTGCAATGGTGACAACTGAATTTATTTATTTTTAGAGGAAAAGCAGGGTAAATAACATACAGAGAAAAAAAATTGCACAGAACTGTACTGAAAGCCAATGCGTGTGGTTTGTACTGAAAGCATGTGTAAATCTGAACTTAAAGCAACTGTTTACTTAATAAACAATAGTAGATGTAATAAGTAGTCTCAAAAGAAATTATAACTCATTTGTTTTACTCAAAAAATGGCTGAAATTAGCATAAAATGCTATTCGGTCATTTTTGACCGGAACAGTACAAGTGTAAAAAAAAATGTGGCGCAAAAACTAAACCAAAAAAAAAAAAAAAAAATGTACCCTTAGAAAGAACCCCTCAAATTAGGAAAATAGAAGTAACCACAAGTTTCAGAACCGCATAATGAATTTTTTAAAAAATATCAAAGTTCAAAAACGGTCATTTTTGACCGAACATAACAGCAGGGTTAAAAATTTCTATGGAAGCATGGTTGAAAAGCAATGTCTAACTTTCATTTGTTCATTTTTATAGATTTTTGATTTATTATTACTTTTATCAGATTCAAGTTATTTCTGTGACCATTGTGGGTTTTTCTGTCATTAAACGAGGGGTACCAACAATTTTGACCACGTGTGTAGACAGATAGATAGATAGATAGATAGATAGATAGATAGATAGATAGATAGATAGATAGATAGATAGATAGATAGGTAACCCCTTTCTCCACCAAACATTTTTGTTTGGGGGTGAAAGAGGGTGGGGACACATAAAACTATAGAGTACTATGATTTCTTTGGAATCACTGGAAAAGACAGACAGATTAACCCCTTTATGACATTAAACATTCTATTCCGTCCATGTGTCCTGGGACTTAATGCCCATGGACGGAATAGTACGTCATACGCGATCAGCCGCACTCACCGGGGAGCGCGGCTGATCGCGGAGGGATGTCAGCTGATACTCTCAGCTGACACACGGCACTAAGTGCCAGGAGTGGTCATGGACCGCTCCCGGCAATTTAACCCCCGGAACACTGCGATCAAACATGATTGCGGCGTTCCGGGAGCAGGCAGAGGCTATGCCTTTGGATCGGAGACCGCGCGGCATGATGCGGGGTCCCGATCACTCTCATGGTAACTCGATGTCGTCATGACAACATCCGTGTTACCAGAACTCAGAGACTTGCTGTCATGCGCAGTGCATGTCAGGAAGTCTCTGAGGTCACTGTGCACAGAGTGCAGCACTGACAGCTTATATGGCATGCAGATCTGCATGCCATATAAGCGATCAGCCTGCACAAAGTGAGTGTCCCATAGTGGGACACAGTGTAAAATTAAGAATGAAATAAAAAAAATTTTTAAATAATTGTAAAAATATTTTTAAAAAATAAAAAATAATAATAAAAAATAAATATTTATTCTATCATTAAATAAATATTTGAATAAAAGAAATAACTCTAAACAATAAAAGTACACATATTTAGTATCGCTGTGTCCGTAATGACCCAAACTATAAAACTGTCCCACTAGTTAACCCCTTTAGTGAACACCATTAAAAAAAAAACACAAGCCATCAAAAAAACAATGCTTTATCATCATACCACCGAACAAAAAGTGGAATAATACGCGATTAAAAAGACGGACATAAATAAACGTGGTACCGCTGAAAACGTCATCTTGTCCCACAAAAAAACAAGCCACTGTATATATTGAAAAAGTCAAACGATGCTCCTTCCCTTCCGAGCTCTTTCATGCGCCCAAACAGTGGTTTACCTGCATATGTGGAGTATCAGCGAACTCAGGACAAATTATTCAACAACTTTTGGGGTCTAATTATTCTGTTACCCTTGGTAAAATAAAACAAATTGGATCTGAAGTAAATATTTTGTGAAAAAAAGTTAAATCTTCATTTTTTTTAAACATTCCAAAAATTCCTGTGAAGCACCTGAAGGGTTAATAAACTTCTTGAATGTGGTTTTGAGCACCTTGAGGGAGGCAGTTTTTAGAATGTCACTTGTGGGTATTTTATATCATATAAAACCCTTCAAACTTCAAATGTCATGGTGTCCCTAAGAAAAAATGGTGTTGTAAAAATGAGAAATCGCTGGCCAACTTTTAACCTTTAACTTTTATAACTTCCTAACAAAAAAAATTTTGGATCCAAAATTGTGCTGATGTAAAATAAGCATGTGGGAATTGTTATTTATTAACTATTTTGTATGACATATTTCTCTGTTTTAAAGGCATGAAAATTCAAAGTTGGAAAATTGCGAAATTTTCACCAAATTTTAATTTTTTTCACAAATAAATGCAAGTCATATCAAAGACATTTTACCACTATCTGGAAGTACAATATATCATGAGAAAACAATGTCACAATAACTGGAATCCATGGTAGCGTTCCAGAGTTATTACCTCATAAAATAGATATATATATATATCTCCATCTCAGTGAAAAAATATAAATATATTTTTAGAGATGTGAGGGCCCAAATAGAACTTTTACTACTGGGCCCTGTGATTGCTACGTATGCCCCTGCTTGCAGGCCAGTAATACTGAGGGCAATCTGCCTTGTTTCTTGGAGCCCGAGACTCCAGGGTCCTATTGCCAGATTGCCATCATCATAAGTAGCATACCGGGCAGGGAGAGGAGCCCTGACACATTTCTTAGAGCACAGGGGCCCCAAGCTATTAGTGTCGGCCCATGCCCCCAGCCAGTGGTGTGTCGCTAATAGCGGCACACCATGCAGCTGCTATGGGGCCCATGAATCAGGGGGGCTCGCCCGGTGCCAGTGAAGCAGCAGCAGGTGACAGGAGGCAGGAGTCGGCTGTTGCAGCTAAAGTCTGTGACCGCTGCTAAAGAGAAATTAATATTCACTGCTCCCCACACCTATAGTGGCTCCCACCTATATGCACTAAAGCCAGTGCCAAGAGATGGGGGGGACTATAGGAGTGGAAAGCAGTGAATATTAATTTCACTTTAATAGCGGGCACAGTAGCCACAGCTGCAGGTTTCACATGTGCCCGCTACTAAAGGAAATGGATTCCTTTGATCGCCTGTTATTGCATTTTAACGCAATGTTGAGGCAACCAAAAAACGTAATTCTGGCGTTTTGAAATTTTTTCTTTCTATGCTGTTTAGCAATCAGGTTGCTCAGATTGCCTCTATGTAGCAGAATTACAAACTTGTCATGAGAGCAGACCATCGGGTGGGGTTCATAGCAATCAGGCATCAACAACCATAGAGGTCTCAAGGAGACCTCTGGTTGTCATGCAGACAGACCGGTGACCCGCGATCATGTGACTTGGGTTACTGGTGAGCGTATTTCCAGCACAACAGCAGGAAGTGCTTGTTAAATGCCACTGTCAGAGCGATTGCGAGCACATGTCAGTTTTTCAAAACAGCTGACATGTCTCGGCTTTGAGGTGGGCTCACCACCAGAGCCCACGTCAAAGGGGGAGATGCGACATGCGCCATACTAGTACAGCGCATGCCGTAAAAAGGATACTATATAGAGGACTATAGGGGTGTAATATACTATATGGAGGACTAGGGGGAGTGCAAAATGCAGCCTGTTCATCAAGTGATTGGATTGGTTATGCTGGAACAAAAATCATTGTTCTCATCAGCACATTGTCGGGTGAAAACTGCAGATATGCTGCTGCTAACATGATGCTGTATGTGGACAGATTGATGTACTAGTGATCATTCTGTCCCCATCATTATTCCTCAGCCGGTGTAAAGAGACTGGGAAACAAGGAGCAAATGACTTCAATATTGCTGATCACACTCGTTTAGTGGCCTGATATCAGCAGATGTAAATACAACCGAAATGATTCTGTGTGATGGTGCAATTTGTTTGCATTTGGGGCCCCTTTTTAAACTTTTGCCTAGGACCCCACTTTGCCCATAACTGGCCTTGAATGGGGTCCCGGTCATTTGATTGTTGGGGGAGTTAATCATTCAGCATGTATGTGACGTGTTGGCAACGGCTCTGTCATAAAGAACACAAGAGTATGCCAGTGTATGGGCAAGAATGTCGAGGCAGACCATGGTACACGGTCAGCACTGGGAATCTGTAGTACATAGCAAGCCATTGTAATGAGCAGTGAGAGTCCTGATTACACAGGGTGATGAATGGTGATCCTGTGGCGCCCCTGAGGCTTCAGTCGCCACAGAGGTACTGCACCTTCTCCTAAGGTGTAGTGCCCCACCATCCAGGTAGGCTGGGAACTCCTTTCCGCATTCCAACACCTGCACCCCACACTCAGGATAGTTCAGCAGGGATCCATCCATGCTTTATGCTGGAAAGGTCATAGGGTGCCTTTTGTGGTCCCTGGCTTCGTAACACGAGAGGTGCTGGGGAGGCGGGTGGAGTTAGATATAAAAGAGAGGGAAGAATGAGAGTTAGTAGTTAGTTGGTTGGAGAAGAGAGAAGAGAGAAGATGGGTGTCTGACGGACGTGCTGCAGCAGGTCCCAGTGATCTGGGCTGCTGGCACGAGAAAGACCAGAGAAAGAGACTGATAAGATTGATAACCTAACCTTCCATAAGAGAGATAGAAGAGATTGGAACGAAGGAGAATAGAAGGATAGTGGGAAGCAGGTTGAGAAAGAGAGAGAACCCTTCCAGTCCAGGGAACGCAAAGGCCGGGGTCCGGTCTCCGAGGTTGATTGGATCTTTATGTCCGGCAACAGACACCGGAGGAGTAGTGAGCCGCTAACACCTTGCTCCCATCATATACTTGGGCCACAACAGCAACTGAATAGAGAGCCAGGACACAGTGAGGAGTCCCCAAAGCAGGCTACAGCTGTCTGTCATACAAGTAAAGACTAGGAACACCTAGAGAGAGGCATCCCAGGGTAACTAAGTACTGGAGTGCTTTGCACCTAAAGGCGCATTGGAGGAGTCGTTCAGTAAGGTACATGTTGGCGGAGTGTGGAAGGGAGAATCCTATCCTTCCTGGAGGTTGGCTGGAGCCCTGAACTGGAGAGCACAGTACGGAGGCAGGCAGTTGTGTGAACTGCAAACAGTGAGTAAAGCTTTGGAACTGCATACTCTGGTGTCCTCCAGTTATTCCAGTACCACTACACCTGGGTACCAGTCTCAATACATTCTGCGCCTCTCCTCATCCATTGCTCCTACACTGCCCTGGGACTACAGCTCCACCTGTGGGGAGCTATACCATCTCTGCTGCACCACACCATCAGTCCCAGCGGATCTGTATGCAGCGTTGGCTTACCATCTTACTTGCCAAACACCACGGGTGGCGTCACAAACTATTCATATAAACTTTAACAACATTAACATCACCGCCATTGATATTGGGCGCCCAGGGCCACGGACCGGGTCACCGCTGCTGTGACACATTCCCGCCTCGACACCGGCCCGGTACCGAGTACCCCCACTGCCCTGGGTGTGCGAGGGCAACCCAATCCATTGTGCTGCACACAAAATTATGTCACCCAATGAATAATCTTTTTTTTTCTGGTTTATTGGATGATTGGGAGCTTTATTACAAGAAAGATTAGTGTGAATCTATTAGTGTAAATGCATCTTAAAGCACCACTCCAGGGTTGTTTTCCTTCATCGCTGGAGTGCTGCTTTAAGTGTAAGTCTTCTGCCCCTGTTCTTATATTCACCTTCTGGGAGGTTCACCTTTTAGCGACGCAGCTCTGGCCACTACGGTGACATCTTGTTCTTGTAAGCACAGCTTTTGACTGGTTGGAACTCAGATGCTAAGTCACAAGCTCTCAATGCAAGTCTATGAGAGCCAGAGCGAGGCCAGAACGATGTAAGAATGAGGCCAGAACGAAGCCAGAGTGAGGTCAGAATGAGGCCAGAGCGAGGCCAGAGCGAGGCCAGAGCGAGGCCAGAAGGATGCCAGAGCGAGGCCAGAGCGAGGCTCTCATAGATTTACATTGACTAGAGACCTCCAGCACACTCCATGAAATACTGGAGCAGCCTGCAGGTCACAAAACTGCAGGAGATGGACCGGGTAGGCAGCAAAAACAAATGAAAATGCTGGAAGGCGAGTATCAGACAGGGGAGTTACATTTAAAACACCACTTAATTGGAAACATTAAAAAAAACACTGGAGTGGTGGATTAAGTTTAATCGTGTAGGAGAAAAAAGAGGAGACAAGAAGCGGAATCATGGGAGAGGCATTAAAATGTGGGAGGAAAGAGAGAAGCCAAGGAGCAAACACATGAAGAAGGAGGAGCCAAGTGGGATATTCATCGTAGGAAGAGAAAGAGGAGAGATAAAAATAAAAGAATAGTTTAAATATCAGTGATTCCCAAACTCCAGTCCTCATGGCCCCCAACACATCATGTTTTCAAGATTTCATTAGAATTGCACAGGTGATAGAATTATCATCAACGCATCAAAATTGGCACAGATTTCGCTCACAAGTGCAATTGTAAGGAAATTAGGAAGATATGATGTGTTGGGAGACAGAGATGACTGGAGATTGGGGAACACTAATTTAAATAATGTAGAAGAAAAGTAACGAAGAAGCAAGCGAAATAAGAAATGTAGGAGAAGAAAAGGAAAGAAGGAGGGAAGGACCATTAAGAAAATAAACTAACGAAGCTTAGACATTATAGAAGATTAGCTAATCTCATCTCATAGGATGAGGAGGAAGAGGAGCCAAGGAACAAGCTGAGCTATGGAAGAGAACATTAGTCAAAAATCAAAGGTGAACATGGAAGAGAACAGAAGCCAAGGAGCAAGCTGGGATATGGATGAGAAAAATGAGAAACCAAGGAGCATACAAGGAAGAGGAAGAAAGGAGGAGAGCACCTAGACCATGGAGGGAAAAGAAGAGGAGGTAAGTTATAAAGTAAATCTTATAGAAAGAGAAGCCAATGTGCAGAGCTTAACCATGGAAGTGACAGCAGAAAAGCCAACGAGCAAAGTGAGTGACAGTAGAAGAGGAAGACTCTAAAAAAATATAGAACATGAACAAGAATGAAAAAAAGCTACAGTTTAAGATAAGGCAGTAAGCAGTCAAAGCAATATGGGGATTGGAGCTGAACCACAAGGCAGAAGAAAGAAAGAAAGCAAGATGAGACATGAAGAAGAAGAAAGACGAGCCAAGAAACAAGCTGTAACATAGAGGAAAAGAGTCAAGGAGTAAGCTGGTAAATGGAGGAATGGGGTGCCAAGGTGCAAGTTAGGATATGGAGTAAAACAAATTAGAGTCCAGGAGTAAACTGGGACATAGAGGAAAGAGGAGCCAATGAGTAAGCTGGCACATAGAGGAAAAAGGAGCCAAGGAGTAAACTGGGAAAAAGAAATAGAGAAAAGATAATCTTTATGATATGCACTAAATGTGAATAACACAATATAATAATCCAGTGATGATTATAACACAGTTACCACTTAATCGTTATATAGTTCTGGCTGCCATAAAATGCTTTTATTAAACTCTCCACACTCCGACCCTCAAGAATGGTTTTACTCCTCAGTCCGATCCTTGCCTCGGCACAGATATCTACAGTAAATGTCTTTAGAGCTCAATGTGAATAGAATTTTGATGGGCATAAAATGCAAATCCCCCTCACATCCCCTCCTGATTTTGTGTTATGGATTTCTATCAGCCTCCCACCTTGGTGCTACAGATTGATCTGCCTTGATAAACAATACCGCGGCTGGTGTATAATGACGGATGAGACTGTCTCTCCATCAAGAAATATGCTGCAATCAAAATCTTGAATAAATAGAGGTCTATGTACAAATGAGTTTAGTGCTGAGGACAGAGAATTGGGTGAAATATCTTGGGAAGTCTGAGCACATCCCCTGCTCCTCTTAAGATCTCCACGCTTTGCAATTCAGTCATGTTAATGCAGACTAATGTCATAGCAGAGAGTCAATGGGTGACAAGATGTACGAGCCGCTAAACCAGAAAACATTCTAACCTTTCGACGACTCGGCTTCTCTCAGAAAAGGATGGTAAATTAAAGCTACTAACTAAAAGAGCGAGTTACTCAAGAATCAGAAACTGTAAGGAACCTGAGAGAGTGCGCAGCTCCACTGCCGAAGTGCTGCTTAAAATGACTAGATAGAGAGAAAACGGATATGGGAACAGATAAAGAAAGATGAGGTGAGAACACATAGAGAGAGCAGATGTGAGAACAGATAGACAGAGGGGATGTGAGAACAGAGAGAGGATAGAGAGAGAGGATGTGAGAACAGATAGAGACAGGGGATGTAAGAACAGATAGAGAGCGCGACATAGAGAAAGCGGATATGAGAACAGATAGACAGATCAGATGTGAGAACAGATAGAGAGAGCAGATGTGAGAACAGATAGAGAGCGCGGATGTGAGAACAGATAGAGAGCAAAAGTGAGAACAGATAGAGAGTGGATGTGAGAACAGATACATAGAACGGATGC
Source organism: Dendrobates tinctorius (assembly GCF_039654945.1). Classification (NCBI taxonomy): domain Eukaryota; kingdom Metazoa; phylum Chordata; class Amphibia; order Anura; family Dendrobatidae; genus Dendrobates; species Dendrobates tinctorius. The sequence continues at coordinate 13,012,428 of NW_027361782.1, read as the reverse complement.
GAGAACAGATAGAGAAAGCGGATGTAAGAACAGATAGAGAGCGCAGATGTGAGAACAGATAAAGGATGTGGGAAAAGATAGAGAGAGCAAAAGTGAGAACAGATAGAGAGCAGATGTGAAAACAGAGAGAGTAGATGTAAGAACAGATACATAGAACGGATGTGAGAACAGATAGTGACAGCGGATTTGAGAACAGATAGAGAAAACGGATATGAGAACAGATAGAAAGCGGATGTGAGAACTAGTGATGGGCGAGCACTAAAATGCTTGGGTGTTCGTTGCTCGGGTCGAGCATATTGGAATGCTCGGATGCTTGACCCGAGCAATGAACCCAATGTAAGTCTATGGGAAGCTCAAGCATTTTTACTGCGGCCCCCCCTGGCAATCTACAGATGGACTAAAAATTGCTGAAATTGCTGGGAACAGTGCTCAAATAACATGGGAACAGCATGGGGAAGACCCCTGGAAGCATGTCTGACTCAAAGGTTACTGCTGTGAACAGTGTTATCAGAGTCTTACACCACTTTTACAGATTCACACAAAGGGCTCATAGTCACATGCAAGAAACTTGGATGAGTCTCACACGTCAATACCTGGCACTGCCACCAGCACTCAGGTCGGAGCGTTCATCTGCATAGAAATACATGCAGCTAAATGCTCCTATCCGAGTGCTGGCGGCAGTGCCAGGTATTGACCTGCAAGACTCGTCCAAGTTTCTCGCATGTGAGTATGAGCCCTTAAACACACAAAAACGAAATCAAAATGTATTTTCCTGGGAAATATGATAAGGAACATTCTTTCCAGGGTAAATGACTTGTATATAAGGTAAAATAAATAACCAAAAACAAAAATGCTCCTCCACAACTTGGGCTATGTTCACACATAGCGTTTTTCAACTTTAGCATTGCTTTCAACCAAGACAAATGCATTCACTGTGAAAAGATATTTTAACATTTTACAACCTTAGTTAGGCATGTGGTGTGTGACACATCATCAGACACACCCTGTTTCATTTATGAAGGAGAGACTTTGAAAGTCACAAAGAATATTTTTATAGGGCCATCAGGCTGCCTTTACTATTCTTAGAGATACATCAATCAGCTGGCTATGCTTTGTTGTTCCCATTATTAAATAGTGGGTGTCCTATACTATTTTTAGCCTATGCAGTGAGCTGCAGAAATGCCAAAAATTAGGATGCAGCCCAATAACGCTTTGAACAGACGTACTGGATGGCCACCTGAAAGCAATGTTGCCATTATTAGTAATTTGGTACTCCCATACTGTTTGCCTATGCATTGAATGCAAGGCCTGCACTGGCCCAAAGTTACATGCACCCCAGTAACCCTTTGAACAGACGTACAGGATGGCCACCTGAAAGTATTATTCCCATTATTAGTAATTTGGTATTCCCATACTTTTTTCCCAAGAAGTGAATGCAAAGCCTTCCCCAAATTTGGACGCACACCAATAACCCTTTGAACAGACATACAGGATGGCCACCTGAAAGCAATGTTCTCATTACTAATAATTTAGTACTCCAATACTGTTTGCCTATGCATTGAATGCAAGGCCTGCCCTGCCTCAAAGTTACAAGCACCCCAATAATCCTTTGAACAGACGTACTGGATAGCCACATGAAACCAATGTTCGCATTATTAGGAAGTTGGTACTCCCATGCTGTTTGCCTATTCAGTGAATTGCAGTGTTGAGAGTGAAGACCCGGCATTGGAGCATTGCAATGTTGAACATGAAGAACTCGTATTGGAAAATTGCAGTGTTGAGGAAGAACACTCGTCAGTGGAGCATTGCAGTGTTGAGTTTGAAGAACCTGCATTGGAGAATTTTAGTGTTGAGGCTGAAGACACGGCAATGGAGAATTGCAGTATTGAGGATGAAGACCCTGCATTGAAGCATTGCAGTGTTGAGGCTGAACACCCGGCAGTGGAGCATTGCAGTGTTGAGCATGAAGAATCTGCATTGGAGCATTTCACTGTTGAAGAACACTCTGCAGTGGAGCATTTCATTGATGAGTAGAGTTGAGCGACTTTTGGTTTTTTATGGTCGAGTTTCGTTTCGTGAAACCCGACTTTTCCAAAAGTCGGGTCGAGCAAGATCGGCCGATTATAGGGAAAAGTCGGGGTCGTCCCGAAACACGAAACCCAATGTAAGTCAATGGGGAATAAAAGTCGGCAGTGAGAGGAGGACAGGAAACACACCTACAGTGCTCATTTGAATGCCAAAAGCATCAATTCTTCTTACTTAAGCTGGTCAACCTTAATTAACTTCATAATACAAGTTACGCACTGAAAAATGGGGGTTATTTGGCTAAAGTTGTGGGGGGGTAGGGCTGGCTCCAGGTTTTCATGTGCCCTGGGCGAAAGAGCGCCCCTTTAACACATAATACCACAACTCATCATGCTCCGATACGGCAGAGAAATAGCGGTATAGTACAATGAAAAATACTTCACTTTTTACATCTCATGACGAGGCCCATCTATTTCTCCATACAGAATCATTGGTCCCATATAATGTTTGAAACAGTATATGATGAGCTCCACATAATGCTACAGTATATGTTGGTCCCCATGGATGAAGCTCCACTGTCTTATGGGCCCAAATAATGCTCCAAACATAATGGGCCCCATTTCTAATGCTCTAGTGTATAATGGGCCCTGTAAATGCTGCTCCAGTGTCTGATGTCCACCTTTGGAATGTTCCAGTGTATGGTGGACCCCATCTATCATTCTCCAGAGTATAGTGATCCCCAAAAATTGCTGTCCCAACATTGAAAACAATGAAATAAGTCTCCTCGCTAGGGAATCCCTGTACTAGTCTGGACTCCTCGTCGTCCCCATCTTCCATCTCACTGCACAGTATTTCAACCTTGCAAGTGCTGTGATCCTGAGCAAGCAGGGGGGGCCCACTTGTTGGCGACGGCACTGGCACAGGGCCCCTGATAGTACGGTGGTGTGTCTGATGGCGGGTGGGCCGAACCTGCACTTTCATCTGCAGCTTCCTCTTTGTCACCGTGTAAGATGGAACTGTACAGTATATGGGAAGGGTAACCTGAGTTTCATCAGGGTCAGATTCAGGCCGTGTAGCGTGCGAGGGGAATGTAGTGGTCTGGGTCAATGTACCAGCAGATTCATCGAGCAGTGGCTGGGCATCAGTGCACTTGTGTCGCCCCCAGGAGTACGGTCGCCACAGTGGCATTACCTTCCTCCTAGGGAGTGTGATGTCATGCTTGGGAGCAACGAAGGATCTCTCTAGCAGGTTAACTGATTGGGCGGCGTTATTCCCACGAGTCATGACCCTCCAAACAGCGTTCATGAAGGCAAAGTGTTTGTTTTACGTGGGCAGTATGGTTGCAAAGCTGAACCTTAAAGGAATGTCCAGAAGGGCACCACCAGGAGTGGAGCCTACGGCGTAATTTGACTCAACACGGGCAACCTCAACCATGCCAGCTACAGAACAGATGCACACATTGCAAGCTTAATTCCGTTAACGAACGTGTCCGGCTTACTAGAGGGACACGTGAGGCTCTGGCACATGAGATTGGCCAATAACTGGTGTGTCATGCCCTTACATGTCCGTGGCTGCATGTGCGCTACACTGAAAAGGCCAGCGTTTGTCGCTTACAGGAGATAACCCGCTGAACATCGTTAGTGATGGGGATCACTGATTACAATTATTACTCGCGAACGATGACTTCCCAGTAAGTGCAGGTCAACCGCAGTTCCGGAATTAGGCCTAACCGTCATTCCTAAAAAAAATGAAAAACTTACGTGTGCAAACCACAGGTGCTGTAGCTTGCTTAACAGCTCGCCAGCCGTTCTCACGCCCAGTATGGGTTACACGTGATTGCACAAAGGTGAGAAAGGGTACCGTATCCCCGGATAACATGTATGGATAGCGTACACATTCAAAAGATATATCTATACATCAGGAGGCAGGCTCAGACGGTGTTAGGCCCAGTATGGCTTGCACGTGATTGCACAAAGGTGAGAAAGGGTACCGTATCCCCGGATAACATGTATGGATAGCGTACACATTCAAAAGATATGTCTATACATCAGGAGGCAGGCTCAGACAGTGTCAGGCACAGTATGGATTTGACGGCCCAGACTTCACAGCGGAGGAGCAGGGAGAGGTAAAGATTGCAAATGCTGGGGCCCTGCCCAAGCATGGGGGGCCCACTCGTGGGCGTCGGTACTGGCACTGGGCCCCTCATAGTACGACGGTGTGTCTGACAGCGGGTGTGCACCACCACCGTCAGAGACACTTGATTGCACTATGAGGGACCCTGTGCCAGTGCCCACGCCCAAGAGTCGGCCTACCCACCTGTCCAGGGCAACGGCACTCGCACGTTGTCGTGCACTAGGTGGTGACCCCGGCCATGGGGGGGGGAGGCAGCACAGTTAGGGAGTTTTAGAAAGTGGCATATGTTGATGTTGGACATTCAGCTGATACAAAAGGCGAAATAGGTAAAGTCCCAGGAAGAGGTGGACCAAAGCAAGCCATTTTTCTGTCACCCTATGTGTCATCAGGGGAAGGTGGGACAAAATCCTTGGAAACCCATGCATGGTTCATTTTAATGAAGGTTAGATCATCCACATTTTGGGTTGACAGACGGGTCCTTTTTTCTGTCAGGATTGATCCAGCTGCACTGAAGACTCTTTCCGATAGCACACTTGCAGCTGGGCAAGCGAGCTCCTGTAAGGCATATTGGGCCAATTCAGGCCAGGTGTCCAGTTTAGCAGCCCAATAGTCAAAGGGGAATGACCTGTGTGGGAGAACATCGATATGGGAGGAAAAGTAGTTTGTAACCATAGTTGACAACTGCTGTCTCCTGTCACTTTCCATCGATGCTGTATTACCAGTTGTGTGAGCGGTACTTGAAAAATCAGTCCACAACATTGTCATGAAACCCCTGTCTGCAACGCCACTTCTGCTGTGTGCACCATGAACATCTCTGCCAAGCTGCCCCCGGCCCGTACGGCTCGTGTGAGAACCATCACCGCTGCTGTGTGCTGGGAATGCCTCAAGCAACCGATTTACCAGAGTTGCTTGTTTATTAGCCAATATTAGGTCAAGGTTCTCCTGTGGCATGATGTTTTGTAATTTGCCTTTATAGCGTGGATCCAGGATGCTGGCCAACCAGTAGTTGTCATCGTTCATCATTTTGGCAATGCGGGGGTCCCTTTTTAGGATCCGCAAGGCATAATCTGACATATGGGCCAATGTTCCCGGTGTCAATGATGCACTGCGAGTGCTGGTTGGAGGAGCACTTTCTGGCAAATCCACATCCCTCCAGTCATGCACAAACCCTGTACCAGACCTTGCCACGCCAACATTTTCACTTGCCCCACGAGATGCATCCTCCTCCCCTAAGTAATCATCCCCATCATCATCTTCCTTCTCCTCTTCTTCCTCCAACTCGTCCAGGAGAGGTCCCTGAGCAGACAATGGCTGAATGGCATCAAGGATTCCCTCCACCTCTTCCTCCTCGTCAACATTGGCTGCAGACGCCTGCTCCTTAAGGTGCGTCAAAGTTTGCATCAGCAGACGCATAAGTGGGATGCTCATGCTTAGGATGGCGTCGTCTGCGCTTACCAGCCGTGTGCATTCCTCAAAACACTGAAGGACTTTACAGAGGTCTTTCAGCTTCGACCACTGCACACCTGTCAACTCCATGTCTGCTCTCAAAGTGCCTGGCCGTGTATCCTCCCACAAATGCATTATGGCCTGCCTCTGCTCGCACAGCCGCTCCACCATGTGCAGGGTGGAGTTCCACCTTGTTGCAATGTCGATAATGAGGCGGTGGTTGGGAAGGTGGAGCAATCGCTGCAGCTTCTGCATACGAACGGAGTGTACAGGCAACCGGCGGATGTGCGCGCACAGTCTTCGCACCTTATGGAGCAGGGCTGTTAACTCCGGATAATTTTTGAGGAAGCACTGAACCACCAGGTTCAAGGTGTGAGCCAAGCAAGGTATGTGGCTGAGTTTTTAAAGGGCTATGGCTGCCACAAAATTACGGCCGTTATCACTAACTACCTTGCCTGCCTCAAGATGTACACTGCTCAGCCATGACTCAGTTTGTCGCTTCAAGTACTCGGCCAGCACCTCGGCGGTGTGTCTGTCGCCCAAACACATCATCTGCAACACAGCCTGCTGACGCTTTCCACTAGCTGCTCGATAGGGGGACACCTCGTGTGCAACAGTGGCAGCTGCAGATGGAGTGCTCGTATGACTGCGCTCTGTGGACGAGCTTTTGCTTCTGGAGGAGGAGGAGGAGGAGGAGGGTGGAACGCCTACAGCCAACTGTTTCCTATAACGTGTGCTAGGCAGCACTGTCCCACCACCGCTGTCCCCTGTGGACCCTGCATCCACCACATTAACCCAGTGCGCAGTGATGGACACGTAACGGCCCTGGCCATGCCGACTGGACCATGCATCAGTTGTGAGGTGCACCTTTCCACTCACTGACTGCTGGAGTGCATGGACAATGCGGTCTTTCACATGATGGTGGAGGGCTGGGATGGCTTTGCGAGAGAAGAAGTGGCGACTGGTTAGGTCATAGCGTGGTACTGCATAGGCCATGAGTTCGCGGAAAGCTGCACTTTCCACCAACCGATAGGGCATCATCTCAAACGAGATTAGTTTGGCAATGTGGGCGTTCAAACCCAGTGTACGCGGATGAGAGACTGAGTACTTTCTTGACCTACTCATAGTGTCTGGGAGGGTGAGCTGGACTTGAGAGCTGCATATGGTGGAAGTAGCGGTGGACAGGGTGGACTGAGAGAGGGTTGATGATGGTGATGGAGTTGGTGTTCTTTCTGATGGCCTAGATTCAGTATTTCGTTGATATAACAGTGGGATTCCCTGACTGCTGTGGCCTTGCAACGACACCTCAACATTTGCTGCTGTGCTAACTGGTGGGCTTACAGTGGGGGAAACAATGTAGCGTTGCTGACTACCTTCTTTGTGATCAGTTGCACATGTGGCACTTGAGGTTTGGTGTTGTGTCCACGCTTGCAAGTGCATGCTGGTTAAATGTCTAAGCATGCAACTGGTATTCAAATTTTTCAGATTTTTCCCTCGGCTAAAGGTCTTTGCGCACTTCTTACAGATAACCTTGGCCTGATCATGAGGATTTTGTTCAAAAAAGTGCCACACTGCACTCTTCCTACTTTGGCAGACATTTTGCGGCCTAGCACGCTGTGATGTTTTGACCCTCTGGACAAGCTGTCCAGCAACTCTTTTGATTTTTGGAACCTGTCTTTGGAGTGCTCCGGGCCTGCCATATAACAGCTGTTGCGATGTTGATGTCTGCTGTGGATGCTCCTCATCTGAGCTATTGGAAGCAGCACCCTCTTCCCCCAATGGATGCCAATCTGGGTCAACAACTGGGTCATCCATCACCTCCTCTTCAATGTCATGTGCACCTTCCTCTGTGTCACCGTGTATGGTGGTATAGTGTGCGGGAAGGGGCACCTGAGTCTCATCAGGGTCAGAATCTGGCTCTGTACACTGTGAGAACAATGTAGTGCTCTGAGTGAATGTACCAGCAGAATCATCCATCAGCGGCTGTGCATCAGTGCACTCCATGTCAGATTCATCTTGGCCTGGGTAATTCACCATTTGACTTGATAATCCAGGCATGGTATGTGAAAACAGCTCCATGGAGTAATCTGTAGTATGGCCTGCGTCATCCTTCAATCTTGGTTGTGGTGAAGGACACAAGGAAAGGTGTGGTTCATGAACATGAGCCTCCAATGACGACTCAGTGCTTTTACTTTTTACAACTTCAGAAGAGGAGGCGATAGAGCTGGAGGCTGAGTCAGCAATGTAAGACAAAACTTTTTCCTGATGCTCTGGCGTTAAAAGCGGTTTGCCAACTCCTAGAAAACTAAGCCTTCGAAGCCTTATGGAGCCAGACGATGACGCAGGCTCAACACCTCCTGCATTCGTTCCTATTTTGCTTTTGCTACTACCATCAGATCCACCACCAACACCATCATTACCAGCTGCCAACCCCCGCCCAATTCCACGGCCTCTTCCACCAGCCTTCCTCATTTTTGGTAGAAATGTAGACAAAATCCTACAAACTATATAGTAATGTAAAACAAGGTACAAGGTGTCTATAGGACAGGGGAGATTTAGATTTTCTGCAGACACTTGTGGACACTGGACACTTGGATTGTGTGAGGCCCACTGAATATCACAGCGCTATGTCACAGGCTCGATGGCACAGGTGTGAAAAAAGTGACTACAGGATAAAGGGAGATTTTGAATTTCTGGGAGATTTTGAATTTCTGCAGACACTTGTGGACACTGGACACTTGGATTGTGTGAGGCCCACTGAATATCACAGCGCTATGTCACAGGCTCGATGGCACAGGTGTGAAAAAAGTGACTACAGGATAAGGGAGATTTTGAATTTCTGGGAGATTTTGAATTTCTGCAGACACTTGTGGACACTGGACACTTGGATTGTGTGAGGCCCAGTGAATATCACAGCGCTATGTCACAGGCTCGATGGCACAGGTGTGAAAAAAGTGACTACAGGATAAGGGAGATTTAGATTTTCTGCAGACACTTGTGGACACTGGACACTTGGATTGTGTGAGGCCCACTGAATATCACAGCGCTATGTCACAGGCTCGATGCAGCAGGTGTGAAAAAAGTGACTACAGGATAAGGGAGATTTTGAATTTCTGCAGACACTTGTAGACACTGGACACTTGGATTGTGTGAGGCCCACTGAATATCACAGTGCTATGTCACAGGCTCGATGGCACAGGTGTGAAAAAAGTGACTACTGGATAAGGGAGATTTTGAATTTCTGCAGACACTTGTGGACACTGGACACTTGGATTGTGTGAGGCCCACTGAATATCACAGTGCTATGTCACAGGCTCGATGGCACAGGTGTGAAAAAAGTGACTACAGGATAAGGGAGATTTTGAATTTCTGCAGACACTTGTGGACACTGGACACTTGGATTGTGTGAGGCCCACTGAATATCACAGTGCTATGTCACAGGCTCGATGGCACAGGTGTGAAAAAAGTGACTACAGGATAAGGGAGATTTTGAATTTCTGGGAGATTTTGAATTTCTGCAGACACTTGTGGACACTGGACACTTGGATTGTGTGAGGCCCACTGAATATCACAGCGCTATGTCACAGGCTCGATGGCACAGGTGTGAAAAAAGTGACTACAGGATAAGGGAGATTTTAAATTTCTGCAGACACTTGTGGACAATGGACACTTGGATTGTGTGAGGCCCACTGAATATCACAGCGCTATGTCACAGGCTCGATGGCACAGGTGTGAAAAAAGTGACTACAGGATAAGGGAGATTTTGAATTTCTGCAGACACTTGTGGACACTGGAACTTTTGGATTGTGTGAGGCCCAATGAATATCAGAGCGCTATGTCACAGGCTCGATGCAGCAGGTGTGAAAAAAGTGACTACAGGATAAGGGAGATTTTGAATTTCTGCAGACACTGGACACTTTTGGATTGTGTGAGGCCCAATGAATATCAGAGCGCTATGTCACAGGCTCGATGCAGCAGGTGTGAAAAAAGTGACTACAGGATAAGGGAGATTTTGAATTTCTGCAGACACTTGTGGACACTGGACACTTGGATTGTGTGAGGCCCACTGAATATCACAGTGCTATGTCACAGGCTCGATGGCACAGGTGTGAAAAAAGTGACTACAGGATAAGGGAGATTTTCAATTTCTGGGAGATTTTGAATTTCTGCAGACACTTGTGGACACTGGACACTTGGATTGTGTGAGGCCCAGTGAATATCACAGCGCTATGTCACAGGCTCGATGGCACAGGTGTGAAAAAAGTGACTACAGGATAAGGGAGATTTAGATTTTCTGCAGACACTTGTGGACACTGGACACTTGGATTGTGTGAGGCCCACTGAATATCACAGCGCTATGTCACAGGCTCGATGCAGCAGGTGTGAAAAAAGTGACTACAGGATAAGGGAGATTTTGAATTTCTGCAGACACTTGTGGACACTGGACACTTTTGGATTGTGTGAGGCCCAATGAATATCAGAGCGCTATGTCACAGGCTCGATGCAGCAGGTGTGAAAAAAGTGACTACAGGATAAGGGAGATTTTGAATTTCTGCAGACACTGGACACTTTTGGATTGTGTGAGGCCCAATGAATATCAGAGCGCTATGTCACAGGCTCGATGCAGCAGGTGTGAAAAAAGTGACTACAGGATAAGGGAGATTTTGAATTTCTGCAGACCCTTGTGGACACTGGACACTTTTGGATTGTGTGAGGCCCACTGAATATCAGAGCGCTATGTCACAGGCTCGATGGCACAGGTGTGAAAAAAGTGAATTGTAGAATTGGGCAGAATAGGAATCTCCCTAGAGTGTAGGTCTGTAAGAACGGAACAAGTCCTCCACTTATCCTTCCACAGTGACACACAGATAGCTTCACTGTGGCTGTGATAACAGCCGTTACACGGTACTGTGTGAGGAGCGTACACCGCTGTATGGTGTGAATAAATGCACGCTCAGTACCTTAGCAGGACAAAAAAAAATTTGGGATTGCTTTTAAAAAAGCAGTTTGCAGAGCAGTGGGGAAACAGCAATGCAGCTGTCAGGAAGCCTTAGAAGGCAGCCTAACAACCAATACCGCTGATCCACCACAATATAGCCTCCCCTTGCACTGCACACACAGTGACTGGTGTGTTGCACAGGCAAAATCGCTAGCAGCAGAAGCAGTTTTTTTGTCTTCTTCCCTGCCTAACGCTCTCCCTACAGAATCAGCAACCTCTCCCTATGCTAAGATCGGCAGAAGTAAGATGGCGGTCGGCGTGCACGCCCTTTTATAACCCCTGTGACGCCCACCAAAGCAAGCCAATCACTTGCATGCCCTTCTGAAAGATGGTGGCGACCCCTGCCTATGTCATCACGTTGCCCACAGTGTCCGTGGATCCTGATTGGCTGAAAAAGAGCGCTAAACAAACTTTTGAAACGCGACTTTGGCGCGTAAGTCGCCGACCTCGTGGCCGACCTCATCCTACGGTCGGGTTTCGTTTCATGAAACCCGACTTTGCCAAAAGTCGGCGACTTTTGAAATTGTTCGACCCGTTTCGCTCAACTCTATTGATGAGCACTGAAGAATGTCAGTGTTGAGGCTGAAGACCTGGCATTGGAGAATTGCAGTGTTGAGGATGAAGAACCTGCATTGCAGCATTGCAGTTTTGAGGCTGAACATCCGGCAGTGGAGCATTGCAGTGTGCGATAGGAAGGATTGAGAAAACTCTCCCAGAACTTTGGCAGTGCTCCACTGCCTTTGCTGTATTGGAGTTGTGTATCTCTCGCCTGTACTCCTTGGTTGTCTAAGGAACTGTGACTTCTGCGGCCCGCATTTTCAGATGGGAATTTTTTTAATAATTCCGCGACAAGGGCCTTCTGGTGCTGCCCCATTTTAGTAGACCTGTCCGCCTCAAGAATAAGAGACACAAAGTTCTCCTTGTAGTGTGGGTCCAGAAGTGTCACCAACCAGTAATGACTGTCACTCAAAATTTGGAGAACACGAGGGTCATGGGAAACTCAGCGTAACATAAACTCAGCCATGCGTGCCAGACTGCTAACAGGCAAGACTTCTGTGTCCTTACAAAGAGGACAGCTGACCATGCTCTCCTCTTCTTCTGCCTCCTCCTCCTCGTCCCTGAGCTCAGGCCATCCACGCTGAACAGACGGTATGACAGTTGTGCAGGTAGTTCCGTCTTTAGTGCATCAAACTAGCTCCTGTTATTCTTCCTCCTCTTCCTCCTGTTCTTCATTGTCACCGAATCCACATTGAGAAGAGATGAGGCTGGGATGTGTGTAATCACCCTGTATCATGGTTCCTTGCTCCATCTCATCATGCTCCGCCTTCAATGCATCCTCTTTGATTGAGAGCAGAGAGCGTTTCAGAAGACAGAGAAGCGGGATGATGACACTAACTATGGCGTCATCGCCGCTCACCATCTGGGTGGAGTCCTCAAAATTTTGGAGGATGGTACATATGTCTGACATCCATGTCCACTCCTGAGGTCTTATGTGTGGAGTCTGAACTGAACACCGATGGCCTTGTTGATGCTGGTAGTCAACAACTTCCCTCTTCTGCTCACAAATCCTTCCCAACATCTGCAGTGTAGAGTTCCAAAGCGTGGGGACCTCAAACACCAGTCTGTGAGCCGAAAGCTGCAAACGCTGCTGAAGCATGGCAAGGGCGGCGGAAGCTGTAGCTGAATTTCTAAAATGGGCACCCAGGTGGCATACTTTGACAAGCAGATATGGCAGCTACGGATAGGTTTTGAGAAACCCCTGAACCACGAGGTTAAGCACATGGACCAGGTATGGTATGTGTGTGAGCTCTCCTCACCTTAGAACCTACACCAGAATCCGGCCATTGTCACACACGACCATGCCTGGCTGTAGGTTTAGCAGTGTCAGCTACAGATCTGCCTGCTCATTCAGAGCTGTTCACATCTCTTCATTGTGCAGTTTGTCACCTATGCATATTAGCTTCAGCACATCCTGTTGCCGCTTGGCTGAGGCATTGCTGCAGTTCTTCCAGCTTGAGACTGATGTGGTCATTTCGAAGATGGAGGCTAAAGAGGAGGATGATGAGGTGCAGGAGCTGTACACTGTGGGGGCTACCCTGATTGACCTAGGGCCCACAAACCTCGGTGTCGGGAAGACGTGTTCCATTCCAAGGTATGACTGGGTCCTGGCTTCCACTATGTTAACCCAGTGTGCCGTCAGCGAGATGTACCATCCCTACCCAAAGCACTTGTCCACCTGTCCGTGGTAAGGTGGACTTTCCCAGTAACTGCATTGTTGAGGGCACAGCTAATGTTTTTGGACACATACTTGTGTAATGCGGGGACGGCACACCAGGAGAAATAGTGGCGGCTGGGGACTGAGTACCGAGTGGCGACCGCCGCCATCAGGTTGCGGACAGCTCCTGTCTCCACTAGCCTAAAAGACAACATTTCAAGTGCAAGCAGATCAGAAATGTGTGAAGTTAGGAGTGTGGCCTGTGGGGCGTTTGCTGCGCATTTGCGCTTGCGTTCCAAGGACTGGGGTATGGATAACTGAACGATGTGCTGGGACAAGGACGTGGATGTGCTTGATGATGGTGCTAGTTGAGTGTGTGCAACGACAGATGCAGGCAGGAGACATCTTCGCACAAACTGCATGGTATAAAGCCATGGTGGCGGTTTAGGGTGTTAGAGCAGCTGACCATAATGTACAATAACACTCCATGGAAACACCTCCTCTACTTACTGTATATTCAGTAAAAGTTTCTGAAATGTTTTTATTTCTTTCTCCTTTAATTTGTAATCAAGGTCAAGACTCGCAGATTACCTCACAGAACATATAATATATTTCTACATCAACGCTTGGCGTCATCGCACTCTACTAACTTCAGAGGTTAAGGTAAACTAATGCATTTCATGACTACAGTCTGTAAGATAAAAGAAAATGCTTTTTATGATGTTCTGTTATATGTAAAAGATAGGAAAAAAATACCAAAGGCGATGTCAGGGTCGTAGTATTTACAGGGGAAATTTCTATTTCTTTATATTGTCAGATACATTTGAATTGTAATTGCAGGATGGATTATTTGAAACCTCCATTCTATAACTAAACCCATGTAGGAGTATTACATTACTATCATTATTATTATAGTCCTGCAGTTAGTGAATTCTGTACAGTGATGTGGTTCAAATTGCCCATTAAATGCTCATCTTCCGGTCTGAGTGACCGCTATGCCAATGTATACAGGTCCAAGGAAATTCTGGGGATCCGGGTTAGTGCTTTTTTATAGGATATCTCTTTGTCATGTGTTATAAGGACCCTGTAACTGACATTATGTTCTGGGCATGTGTGACTGGCATATTTGGAAATCATGTTTTAGGTCACGCAATGAACACATTCCCTATGTACAGCGCTTTATAAAACAATACAGAATACTATGTAATGAGGCATGGCACTATAAATCACAAGAGGATGCTATGTACTAACGATGGCGCTATACAGAACAGAATGGATGCTATCTAACAATGGATGGGTATGCATAATAGCTAATGCGATTTTGTGTGGAACAGTGTTATACATACTAAGAGATTACAATATGTAATAAGAGATGGTGCTAAATATCGCATTAGAAAAAGCTATGAAATATGGGATGGCACTATACAAAACAGGAGACAATACTATATACTAAAAAGCAATGCTATACTTGACGACAGGATACTATGTAATAACGAACCGTGCAATATATAACAAGAGAGGACACTATATATTAAGGAATGGTGCTATATGTACCAAGAGAGGTTGCTATGTCCTAGGGGACAGTGCTATACATAATAGCAGTCCTCCTATAGAACCAGAGGGCAGAGCAGAGTATGAATTACCTGCAAAGGGAAAGTGTGCTGAAAAGAGGAAATCTCTCAGAGTGAGTAAAATAAACCATGTTATACAAAATAAAGTATAAAGTACATACTTACCAAGCCCTTTGGTACACCGACCTGAGCTTCCATAATGCACTGTCTGAGATCAATCCCCAGAGCACCCACCACCACCACTGAGAATTTTGACTAAATTTTCATACTTAACCTCCAGAACAAAACTACATGATAAAACATCAGCCTTAACATTCTTACTACCAGGGAGATATTTTACAAAGAAATCAAACTGAGTAATAAAGAGCCCACCGGGACTTTTTAACATTTAAGCACTTGCCGGCATCAACATACTGTAAATCTTTGTGATCAGTAAATATTGATACTCTATGCCTAGCCTCCAGTCAATGTCTCGGTCCCTCGAAAGCTCTCTTAACAGTCAAGAGTTCCCAATCACCTAGAATAGATCATAGTTGTTTGCAAAGTAAAAGCTCAAGGAAGAAAACTGTGGCTGTTCTTCTTCTGTGAAAGAACAGCACCCATCTCCAAAGAAGAAGAGTCTATCTCAACCACAAAAAGCAAATCAATAGGTTTACTGATGACAGGAGCTTTAGTAAAGGCTGTCTGTCTTGAGAGCAGCAAAATCATCAACAGCCTTCGCAGATCAAGAGGATAAGTCAGTATCCTCCTTGGACATATCAGTAAGAGGTTTGACTACGGCTGAAAAGTTCTTAATGAACTTACAATAATAATTAGCAAAACCTAAGTACTTCTGCAAAGCTTTACGATAAGTAGGAGGTGCCCAATAAAGGACGGCCTCTACCTTACAGGAAATCTGTCAGCAGGCTTTTGCTATGTAAGCTGAAGACAGCAGGAGATAGAGGCTGAAACACAGAGTTCAGGGATGTGTCACTTGTCAAGGTGCTGCTGTTGCTTACTAACTGTAAAGGATTTATCACCAAGAGATTAACATTGCCGAACTAGACCAGCAACTAAGTGCCTCACTGTCTTTGGACTTTGTATAAAATGATGACAGTCTCACATTGGAAGCAGTAGTGGATGGTGACATATGGAGTCCGAAAGTCAAAAGTTCAAAGCATTGTCACCATTTTGCTCTTCACTATATGTCCACCATTCTGGTATACTGTATATGCCCACCATCCTGGTATTTATATCCCTCATCCAGGCCCCATCCTGGTATATGTCCCTGATCCTGGCATATATATCCCCATCCTTGTATTTATCCCCCGTTCTATCTCTGCTCTTTAAAGGGTTTGTCCAGTCCAAATCGTGTGACTGCAGACTTATGAATCCTCCCAGCGCATGCACTGGGCGCTGCTAGGACTCACCTGTTTCACACCCAGAACCACAGAACCAGACAGTATGTATGAGTTATACATAGTCCCGGGCAGTGGGTGCAGCCTGACACTCCATACACTTGTATGGAATGAGGTCACGCCTTCTAGTCACCCACGCCCACTGGCCATATGCATCACTAGATGGGGCGTTGCCCGGCTCAATGCATGTGTATGGAGTGAGGGCACGACTACTGGCTGGAAGCATGTATAACTCATACATATCCAACAGTCCTGGGTCTGACAAACCCTTTAATTTAAAGAAAAAAAATAAACCATTATACTAAACAGGGGTGAATACTGAATTCATGGGACCCCATAGCAGAAGTATAATGCAATCCCCATAGTCTTCCATATAGTATAATGCACAGGCCATAGTCCTCCATATAGTATAATACACAGCCCATAGTCCTCCCTATAGTATAATGCACAGCACATAGTCATCGACATAGTATAATGCACAGCTCATAGTCATCCATGGTAAAACATATTTTAGAATGGTGGGTACCATACGAAAAAAGTGAAGATAAACAGAAATGTGGAATAAAACAATTATCTTAATTGAGTAACAACCTATATATATATATATATATATATATATATATATATACATACACATATATATATATATATATATATATATATATATATATATATATATAAAAAAATTGAATGTATGTGTGTATCAGCAACCAATCAAGAAGCATCTTTCTTTTCACCAGAGCTGTTTAAAAAAAGCTGAGCTGTGATTGGTTGCTATGAGCAAGTTTTCCTTGCAACCAATCACTAAGCACCTTTCATTTCACCAGAGCTGTTTAATAGATGAAAGCTGAGCTGTGATTGGTTGCTATGAGCAACAGTTTTCCCACTCCACAACACCTCAGCAGACACTGACCGGGTGGGAGAAATCTAGCATCCCGGGAACATAAGCTCCCAGCCATTGTCTGCCCCCCAGAAAGGAGCAGAGAGCACATGACAGAAATTAATGACCCCCTCCCGTGCCCATATACCCATCACACATCCCCCATCCCATAGTCCCATAGGCACATCTTCCCTCTTAAAGGGATCTCCGGAAAGGAAGTTAAGGCAAATCCTTCAGTGCTCTGATTCTGACCCCAGGCTTTTATTAAACGGATCATTGGTATGGAAGTCAGGGCAAATCCATCCAGTGCTTTGGTTTTGACCCCATGCTTCTCTTAAAGGGATCCCCGGTATGGAAATTAGGACTGTACCATTCAGCGCTGTGGTCTTGACCCCAGGGTCTCTTAAGGGATGATTGGTATGGAAGTTAGGGCAACTCCACTAATCGCTCTGGTTCTGACCCCAGACCTCTCTTAAAGGGATCCCCGGTATGGAAGTGAGGAAAAATCCACTCTGCGCTTTGGTACTGACCCCAGGCTTATATTACAGGGATCATTGGTATGGACGTCAGGGCAATTCCACTAAGCGCTCTGGTTCTGTCCCCAGGCCCCTCTTAATGGGATCTCCGGTATGGAAGTTAGGGCAAATCCCTCAGTGCTCTGATTCTGACCCCAGGCTTTTATTAAAGGGATCATTGATATGGAAGTCAGGGCAAATCCATCCAGCGCTTTGGTTCTGATCCCAGGCCTCTCTTAAAGGGATCTCTGGTTTGGAAGTTAGGGTAAATCCCTAGGCACTCTGATTTTCACACCAGGCTTCTATTAAAGGGATCATTGGTATGGAAGTGAGGGCAAATCCACTTAGCGCTCTGGTTCTGATGCCTGGCCTCTCTTTAAGGGGTCCCCGGTATGGAAGTTAGGACCGTTTCACTCAGCGCTCTGGTTCGGACCCCAGGCTGACGGGATGATGTGCGATATTAGGGGTAGTAGTCCGGTGGCTCTGGCTGACGAGATGATGTGGGATATTAGGGGTAGCAGTCCGGTGGCTCTGGCTGATGGGATGATGTGGGATATTAGGGGTAGTAGTCCGTTGGCTCTGACAGGATAATGTGAGATATTAGTGGTAGTAGTCCGGCGAATGTGACGGGATGATGTGGGATATTAGTGGTAGTTGTCCGGTGGCTCTGGCTGACGGGATGATGTGGGATATTAGGGGTAGTAGTCTGGTGGTTCTGGCTGATCGGATGATGTGGGATATTAGGGGTAGTAGTCCAGTAGCTCTGGCTGACGGGATGATGTGGGATATTATAGTGAATGTGGCTATGCAGAGTGGGCGGGGCTCTACACTCAGCTTTATATATATATAGATATAGATTATAATTTGTTATAACTAACCATAGTTAGTTGCTATGCCTGGGCAACGCCAGGCTCTTCAGCTAGTAAAATATAAAACAAGCTTAAAAAGACAGGGCAAGAAAGCCTCCAAATGAAAAGAGGAAGGTCATGCCTCCAGAAGAAGCAACCCTGCGAAACGGCGCTCGTCGGGCGAGGGGACCACTCTGCAGCAGTTAACCCTACACATACCATATTGCAGCACCATTACCAGTATCCATTCAGTAGAAAAATAAATTCCTTTGTGATTTGATTCAATATACCTGCATATTCATACTTTATTCCAGGATGATTATATGGTGTTTATAATGTTGCTCATTACTGTTTCCTTGTGCTTTTTCAACCCTTTATATTTTTGGTGAATTTTTTGGTGATTTCAGATTCCCCCCTTCCTCCCCTGGCAGCATTTAATATTGCTCCTTTGCAAAACTTGGCAGTAGCAAACAATTGCATTGCATTTTGCCTACTAAGTTGCCTCTTGGCAGGCTGATTCTGGTGAATGTGTGGGAATTTTTACCTTACACCTTGACAACTTTACAAGGTCTTATCAATAGTGTTGAGTAGAGTTGAGCGAAACGGGTCGAAAAAATTCAAAAGTCGCCGACTTTTGGCAAAGTCGGGTTTCATGAAACGAAACCCGACCCTAGGATGAGGTCGGCCACGAGGTCGGCGACTTACGCGCCAAAGTCGCGTTTCAAAAGTTTGTTTTGCGCTCTTTTTCAGCCAATCAGGATCCACGGACACTGTGGGCAACGTGATGACATAGGCATGGGTCACCACCATCTTTCAGAAGGGCATGCAAGTGATTGGCTTGCTTTGGTGGGCGTCACAGGGGGAATAAAAGGGCGTGCACGCCGACCGCCATCTTACTTCTGCCGAACTTAGTATAGGGAGAGGTTGCTGCTGATTCTGTAGGGAGAGCGTTAGGCAGGGAAGAAGACAAAAAAACTGCTTCTGCTGCTAGCGATTTGGCCTACACAACACACAAGTCACTGTGTGTGCAGTGCAAGGGGAGGCTATATTGTGGTGTATCAGTGGTGTTGGTTGTTGGGCTGCCTTTTAAAGCTTCCTGACACGCTGGCATTGCTGTTTACCCACTGCTCCGCAAACTGCTTTTTTAAAAGCAATCCAATCTCCCTTATCCTCTCGTCACTTTGGTCACAGGCAGCTGTGCCATCGAGCGTGTCACATAGCGCTCAGATATCAGTGGGCCGCACACAATCCACAAGTGTCCACTGTCCACAAGTGTACGCAGAGATTCAAAATCTCCATATCCTCTCGTCACTTTGGTCACAGGCAGCTGTGCCATCGAGCGTGTCACATAGCGCTCAGATATCAGTGGGCCGCACACAATCCACAAGTGTCCACTGTCCACAAGTGTACGCAGAGATTCAAAATCTCCATTATCCTCTCGTCACTTTGGTCACAGGCAGCTGTGCCATCGAGCGTGTCACATAGCGCTCAGATATCAGTGGGCCGCACACAATCCACAAGTGTCCAGTGTCCAAAAGTGTACGCAGAGATTCAAAATCTCCATATCCTCTCGTCACTTTGGTCACAGGCAGCTGTGCCATCGAGCGTGTCACATAGCGCTCAGATATCAGTGGGCCGCACACAATCCACAAGTGTCCAGTGTCCAAAAGTGTAAGCAGAGATTCAAAATCTCCATTATCCTCTCGTCACTTTGGTCACAGGCAGCTGTGCCATCGAGCGTGTCACATAGCGCTCAGATATCAGTGGGCCGCACACAATCCACAAGTGTCCAGTGTCCAAAAGTGTACGCAGAGATTCAAAATCTCCATTATCCTCTCGTCACTTTGGTCACAGGCAGCTGTGCCATCGAGCGTGTCACATAGCGCTCAGATATCAGTGGGCCGCACACAATCCACAAGTGTCCAGTGTCCAAAAGTGTACGCAGAGATTCAAAATCTCCATTATCCTCTCGTCACTTTGGTCACAGGCAGCTGTGCCATCGAGCGTGTCACATAGCGCTCAGATATCAGTGGGCCGCACACAATCCACAAGTGTCCAGTGTCCAAAAGTGTACGCAGAGATTCAAAATCTCCATTATCCTCTCGTCACTTTGGTCACAGGCAGCTGTGCCATCGAGCGTGTCACATAGCGCTCAGATATCAGTGGGCCGCACACAATCCACAAGTGTCCACTGTCCACAAGTGTACGCAGAGATTCAAAATCTCCATTATCCTCTCGTCACTTTGGTCACAGGCAGCTGTGCCATCGAGCGTGTCACATAGCGCTCAGATATCAGTGGGCCGCACACAATCCACAAGTGTCCAGTGTCCAAAAGTGTACGCAGAGATTCAAAATCTCCATTATCCTCTCGTCACTTTGGTCACAGGCAGCTGTGCCATCGAGCGTGTCACATAGCGCTCAGATATCAGTGGGCCGCACACAATCCACAAGTGTCCAGTGTCCACAAGTGTGTGCAGAAATTCTAAAACTCCCCTGTCCTATAGACACCTTGTACCTTGTTTTACATTACTATATAGTTTGTTGGATTTTGTCTACATTTCTACCAAAAATGAGGAAGGCTGGTGGAAGAGGCCGTGGAATTGGGCGGGGGTTGGCAGCTGGTAATGATGGAGTTGGTGGTGGATCTGATGGTAGTGGCAAGAGCAAAATAGGACCAAATGCAGGAGGTGCTGACCCTGTGTCATCGTCTGGCTACATAAGGACTCGAACGCTTAGTTTTCTAGGAGTTGGCAAACCGCTTTTAAAGGCAGAGCATCAGGAAAAAGTTTTGTCTTACATTGCTGACTCAGCCTCCAGCTCTATCGCCTCCTCTTCTTCAGTTGTAAAAAGTAAAAGCACTGAGTCGTCATTGGAGGCTCATGTTCATGAACCACACCTTTCCTTGTGTCCTTCACCCCAACCAAGATTGAAGGATGACGCAGGCCATACTACTGATTACTCCATGGAGCTGTTTTCACATACCATGCCTGGATTATCAAGTCAAATGGTGAATTACCCAGGCCAAGATGAATCTGACATGGAGTGCACTGATGCACAGCCGCTGATGGATGATTCTGCTGGTACATTCACTCAGAGCACTACATTGTCCTCGCAGTGTACAGAGCCAGATTTTGACCCTGATGAGACTCAGGTGCCCCTTCCCGCACACTATACCACCATACACGGTGACACAGAGAAAGGTGCACATGACATAGAAGAGGAGGTGATGGATGACCCAGTTGTTGACCCAGATTGGCATCCATTGGGGGAAGAGGGTGCTGCTTCCAATAGCTCAGATGAGGAGCATCCACAGCAGACATCGACATCGCAACAGCTGTTATCTGGCAGGCCCGGAGCACTCCAAAGACAGGTTCCAAACATCAAAAGAGTTGCTGGACAGCTTGTCCAGAGGGTCAAAAGATCACAGCGTGCTAGGCCGCAAAATGTCTGCCAAAGTAGGAAGAGTGCAGTGTGGCACTTTTTTGAACAAAATCCTCATGATCAGGCCACGGTTATCTGTAAGAAGTGCGCAAAGACCTTTAGCCGAGGGAAAAATCTGAAAAATTTGAATACCAGTTGCATGCTTAGACATTTAACCAGCATGCACTTGCAAGCGTGGACACAACACCAAACCTCAAGTGCCACATGTGCAACTGATCACAACGAAGGTAGTCAGCAACGCTACATTGTTTCCCCCACTGTAAGCCCACCGGTTAGCACAGCAGCAAATGTTGAGGTGTCGTTGCAAGGCCACAGCAGTCATGGAATCCCACTGTTATATCAACGAAAGACTGATTCTAGGCCATCAGAAAGAACACCAACTCCATCACCATCATCAACCCTCTCTCAGTCCGCCCTGTCCACCGCTACTTCCACCATATGCAGCTCTCAAGTCCAGCTCACCCTCCCAGACACTATGAGTAGGTCAAGAAAGTACTCAGTCTCTCATCCGCGTACACTGGGTTTGAACGCCCACATTGCCAAACTAATCTCGTTTGAGATGATGCCCTTTCGGTTGGTGGAAAGCACAGCTTTCCGCGAACTCATGGCCTATGCAGTACCACGCTATGACCTACCCAGTCGCCACTTCTTCTCTCGCAAAGCCATCCCAGCCCTCCACCATCATGTGAAAGACCGCATTGTCCATGCACTCAAGCAGTCAGTGAGCGGAAAGGTGCACCTCACAACTGATGCATGGTCCAGTCGGCATGGCCAGGGCCGTTACGTGTCCATCACTGCGCACTGGGTTAATGTGGTGGATGCAGGGTCCACAGGGGACAGCGGTGGTGGGACAGTGCTGCCTAGCCCACGGTATAGGAAACAGTTGGCTGTAGGCGTTCGACCCTCCTCCTCCTCCAGAAGCGACAGCTCGTCCACAGAGCGCAGTCGTACGAGCACTCCATCTGCAGTTGCCACTGTTGCACACGAGGTGTCCCCCTATCGAGCAGCTAGTGGAAAGCGTCAGCAGGCTGTGTTGCAGATGATGTGTTTGGGCGACAGACACACCGCCGAGGTGCTGGCCGAGTACTTGAAGCGACAAACTGAGTCATGGCTGGGCAGTGTACATCTTGAGGCAGGCAAGGTAGTTAGTGATAACGGCTGTAATTTTGTGGCAGCCATAGCCCTTTCAAAACTCAGCCACATACCTTGCTTGGCTCACACCTTGAACCTGGTGGTGCAGTGCTTCCTCAAAAATTATCCGGAGTTAACAGCCCTGCTCCAGAAGGTGCGAAGACTGTGCGCGCACATCCGCCGGTCGCCTGTACACTCCGTTCGTATGCAGAAGCTGCAGCGATTGCTCCACCTTCCCAACCACCGCCTCATTATCGACATTGCAACAAGGTGGAACTCCACCCTGCACATGGTGGAGTGGCTGTGCGAGCAGAGGCAGGCCATAATGCATTTGTGGGAGGATACACGGCCAGGCACTTTGAGAGCAGACATGGAGTTGACAAGCGTGCAGTGGTCGAAGCTGAAAGACCTTTGTAAAGTCCTTCAGTGTTTTGAGGAATGCACACGGCTGGTAAGCGCAGACGACGCCATCCTAAGCATGAGCATCCCACTTATGCGTCTGCTCATGCAAACTTTGACGCACCTTAAGGAGCAGGCGTCTGCAGCCAATGTTGATGAGGAGGAAGAGGAGGAGGGAATCCTTGATGACATTCAGCCATTGTCTGCTCAGGGACCTCTCCTGGACGAGGTGGAGGAAGAAGAGGAGGAGGAGGAGGAGGATGATGGGGATGATTACTTAGGGGAGGAGGATGCATCTCGTGGGGCAAGTGAAAATGTTGGCGTGGCAAGGTCTGGTACAGGGTTTGTGCATGACTGGAGGGATGTGGATTTGCCAGAAAGTGCTCCTCCACCCAGCACTCGCAGTGCATCATTGACACCGGGAACATTGGCCCACATGTCAGATTATGCCTTGCGGATCCTAAAAAGGGACCCCCACATTGCCAAAATGATGAATGATGACGACTACTGGTTGGCCAGCATCCTGGATCCACGCTATAAAGGCAAATTACAAAACATCATGCCACAGGAGAACCTTGACCTAATATTGGCTAATAAACAAGCAACTCTGGTAAATCGGTTGCTTGAGGCATTCCCAGCACACAGCAGCGGTGATGGTTCTCACACGAGCCGTACGGGCCGGGGGCAGCTTGGCAGAGTGTTCGTGGTGCACACAGCAGAAGTGGCGTTGGAGACAGGGGTTTCATGACAATGTTGTGGACTGATTTTTCAAATACCGCCCACACAACTGGTAATACTGCATCGATGGAAAGTGACAGGAGACAGCAGTTGTCAACTATGGTTACAAACTACTTTTCCTCCCATATCGATGTTCTCCCACACAGGTCATTCCCCTTTGACTATTGGGCCGCTAAACTGGACACCTGGCCTGAATTGGCCCAATATGCCTTACAGGAGCTCGCTTGCCCAGCTGCAAGTGTGCTATCGGAAAGAGTCTTCAGTGCAGCTGGATTAATCCTGACAGAAAAAAGGACCCGTCTGTCAACCCAAAATGTGGATGATCTAACCTTCATTAAAATGAACCACGCATGGGTTTCCAAGGATTTTGTCCCACCTTCCCCTGATGACACATAGGGTGACAGAAAAATGGCTTGCTTTGGTCCACCTCTTCCTGGTACTTCACCTATTTCGCCTTTTGCATCAGTTGAATGTCCAACATCAACATATGCCACTTTCTAAAACTCCCTAACTGTGCTGCCTCCCCCCCCATGGCCGGGGTCACCACCTAGCGCACGACATCGTGCGAGTGCCGTTGCCCTGGACAGGTGGGTAGGCCGACTCTTGGGCGCGGGCACTGGCACAGGGTCCCTCATAGTGCAATCAAGTGTCTCTGACGGTGGTGGTGCACACCCGCCGTCAGACACACCGCTGTACTATGAGGGGCCCAGTGCCAGTACCGACGCCCACGAGTGGGCCCCCCTTGCTTGGCCAGGGCCCCAGCATTTGCAATCTTTACCTCTCCCTGCTCCTCCGCTGTGTAATCTGGGCCGTCAAATCCATACTGTGCCTGAAACCGTCTGAGCCTGCCTCCTGAGACATATATTTTGAATGTGTACGCTATCCATACATGTTATCCGGGGATACGGTACCCCTTCTAACCTTTGTGCAATGACGTGCAATCCATACTGGGCCGAACACCGTCTGAGCCTGCCTCATGCTGTATAGACATATATTTTGAATGTGTACGCTATCCATACATGTTATCCGGGGATACGGTACCCCTTCTAACCTTTGTGCAATGACGTGCAATCCATACTGGGCCTAACACCGTCTGAGCCTGCCTCATGCTGTATAGACATATATTTTGAATGTGTACGCTATCCATACATGTTATCCGGGGATACGGTACCCCTTCTAACCTTTGTGCAATCACGTGCAATCCATACTGGGCCTAACACCGTCTGAGCCTGCCTCATGCTGTATAGACATATATTTTGAATGTGTACGCTATCCATACATGTTATCCGGGGATACGGTACCCCTTCTAACCTTTGTGCAATGACGTGCAATCCATACTGGGCCTAACACCGTCTGAGCCTGCCTCATGCTGTATAGACATATATTTTGAATGTGTACGCTATCCATACATGTTATCCGGGGATACGGTACCCCTTCTAACCTTTGTGCAATGACGTGCAATCCATACTGGGCCTAACACCGTCTGAGCCTGCCTCATGCTGTATAGACATATATTTTGAATGTGTACGCTATCCATACATGTTATCCGGGGATACAGTACCCCTTCTAACCTTTGTGGAATGACGTGCAATCCATACTGGGCCTAACACCGTCTGAGCCTGCCTCATGCTGTATAGACATATATTTTGAATGTGTACGCTATCCATACATGTTATCCGGGGATACGGTACCCCTTCTAACCTTTGTGCAATGACGTGCAATCCATACTGGGCCTAACACCGTCTGAGCCTGCCTCATGCTGTATAGACATATATTTTGAATGTGTACGCTATCCATACATGTTATCCGGGGATACGGTACCCCTTCTAACCTTTGTGCAATGACGTGTAATCCATACTGGGCCTAACACTGTCTGAGCCTGCCTCATGCTGTATAGACATATATTTTGAATGTGTACGCTATCCATACATGTTATCCGGGGATACGGTACCCCTTCTAACCTTTGTGCAATGACGTGCAATCCATACTGGGCCTAACACCGTCTGAGCCTGCCTCATGCTGTATAGACATATATTTTGAATGTGTACGCTATCCATACATGTTATCCGGGGATACGGTACCCCTTCTAACCTTTGTGCAATGACGTGCAATCCATACTGGGCCTAACACCGTCTGAGCCTGCCTCATGCTGTATAGACATATATTTTGAATGTGTACGCTATCCATACATGTTATCCGGGGATACGGTACCCCTTCTAACCTTTGTGCAATGACGTGCAATCCATACTGGGCCTAACACCGTCTGAGCCTGCCTCATGCTGTATAGACATATATTTTGAATGTGTACGCTATCCATACATGTTATCCGGGGATACGGTACCCCTTCTAACCTTTGTGCAATGACGTGCAATCCATACTGGGCCTAACACCGTCTGAGCCTGCCTCATGCTGTATAGACATATATTTTGAATGTGTACGCTATCCATACATGTTATCCGGGGATACGGTACCCCTTCTAACCTTTGTGCAATGACGTGCAATCCATACTGGGCCTAACACCGTCTGAGCCTGCCTCATGCTGTATAGACATATATTTTGAATGTGTACGCTATCCATACATGTTATCCGGGGATACCGTACCCCTTCTAACCTTTGTGCAATCACGTGCAATCCATACTGGGCCTAACACCGTCTGAGACTGCCTCATGCTGTATAGACATATATTTTGAATGTGTACGCTATCCATACATGTTATCCGGGAATACGGTACCCCCTCTAACCTTTGTGCAATCACGTGCAATCCATGCTGGGCCTAACACCGTCTGAGCCTGCCTCATGCTGTATAGACATATATTTTGAATGTGTACGCTATCCATACATGTTATCCGGGGATACGGTACCCCTTCTAACCTTTGTGCAATGACGTGCAATCCATACTGGGCCTAACACCGTCTGAGCCTGCCTCATGCTGTATAGACATATATTTTGAATGTGTACGCTATCCATACATGTTATCCGGGGATACGGTACCCCTTCTAACCTTTGTGCAATGACGTGCAATCCATACTGGGCCTAACACCCTCTGAGCCTGCCTCATGCTGTATAGACATATATTTTGAATGTGTACGCTATCCATACATGTTATCCGGGGATACGGTACCCCTTCTAACCTTTGTGCAATGACGTGCAATCCATACTGGGCCTAACACCGATTGAGCCTGCCTCATGCTGTATAGACATATATTTTGAATGTGTACGCTATCCATACATGTTATCCGGGGATACGGTACCCCTTCTAACCTTTGTGCAATGACGTGCAATCCATACTGGGCCTAACACCGTCTGAGCCTGCCTCATGCTGTATAGACATATATTTTGAATGTGTACGCTATCCATACATGTTATCCGGGGATACGGTACCCCTTCTAACCTTTGTGCAATGACGTGCAATCCATACTGGGCCTAACACCATCTGAGCCTGCCTCATGCTGTATAGACATATATTTTGAATGTGTACGCTATCCATACATGTTATCCGGGGATACGGTACCCCTTCTAACCTTTGTGCAATGACGTGCAATCCATACTGGGCCTAACACCGTCTGAGCCTGCCTCATGCTGTATAGACATATATTTTGAATGTGTACGCTATCCATACATGTTATCCGGGGATACGGTACCCCTTCTAACCTTTGTGCAATGACGTGCAATCCATACTGGGCCTAACACCGTCTGAGCCTGCCTCATGCTGTATAGACATATATTTTGAATGTGTACGCTATCCATACATGTTATCCGGGGATACGGTACCCCTTCTAACCTTTGTGCAATCACGTGCAATCCATACTGGGCCTAACACCGTCTGAGCCTGCCTCATGCTGTATAGACATATATTTTGAATGTGTACGCTATCCATACATGTTATCCGGGGATACGGTACCCCTTCTAACCTTTGTGCAATGACGTGCAATCCATACTGGGCCTAACACCGTCTGAGCCTGCCTCATGCTGTATAGACATATATTTTGAATGTGTACGCTATCCATACATGTTATCCGGGGATACGGTACCCCTTCTAACCTTTGTGCAATCACGTGCAATCCATACTGGGCTTAACAGCGTCTGAGCCTGCCTCATGCTGTATAGACATATATTTTGAATGTGTACGCTATCCATACATGTTATCCAGGGATACGGTACCCCTTCTAACCTTTGTGCAATGACGTGCAATCCATACTGGGCCTAACACCGTCTGAGCCTGCCTCATGCTGTATAGACATATATTTTGAATGTGTACGCTATCCATACATGTTATCCGGGGATACGGTACCCCTTCTAACCTTTGTGCAATGACGTGCAATCCATACTGGGCCTAACACCGTCTGAGCCTGCCTCATGCTGTATAGACATATATTTTGAATGTGTACGCTATCCATACATGTTATCCGGGGATACCGTACCCCTTCTAACCTTTGTGCAATCACGTGCAATCCATACTGGGCCTAACACCGTCTGAGACTGCCTCATGCTGTATAGACATATATTTTGAATGTGTACGCTATCCATACATGTTATCCGGGGATACGGTACCCCTTCTAACCTTTGTGCAATCACGTGCAATCCATACTGGGCCTAACACCGTCTGAGCCTGCCTCATGCTGTATAGACATATATTTTGAATGTGTACGCTATCCATACATGTTATCCGGGGATACGGTACCCCTTCTAACCTTTGTGCAATGACGTGCAATCCATACTGGGCCTAACACCGTCTGAGCCTGCCTCATGCTGTATAGACATATATTTTGAATGTGTACGCTATCCATACATGTTATCCGGTGATACGGTACCCCTTCTAACCTTTGTGCAATGACGTGCAATCCATACTGGGCCTAACACCGTCTGAGCCTGCCTCATGCTGTATAGACATATATTTTGAATGTGTACGCTATCCATACATGTTATCCAGGGATACGGTACCCCTTCTAACCTTTGTGCAATCACGTGCAATCCATACTGGGCCTAACACCGTCTGAGCCTGCCTCATGCTGTATAGACATATATTTTGAATGTGTACGCTATCCATACATGTTATCCGGGGATACGGTACCCCTTCTAACCTTTGTGCAATGACGTGCAATCCATACTGGGCCTAACACCGTCTGAGCCTGCCTCATGCTGTATAGACATATATTTTGAATGTGTACGCTATCCATACATGTTATCCGCGGATACGGTACCCCTTCTAACCTTTGTGCAATGACGTGCAATCCATACTGGGCCTAACACCGTCTGAGCCTGCCTCATGCTGTATAGACATGTATTTTGAATGTGAACGCTATCCATACATGTTATCCGGGGATACGGTACCCCTTCTAACCTTTGTGCAATGACGTGCAATCCATACTGGGCCTAACACCGTCTGAGCCTGCCTCATGCTGTATAGACATATATTTTGAATGTGTACGCTATCCATACATGTTATCCGGGGATACGGTACCCCTTCTAACCTTTGTGCAATGATGTGCAATCCATACTGGGCCTAACACCGTCTGAGCCTGCTTCATGCTGTATAGACATATATTTTGAATGTGTACGCTATCCATACATGTTATCCGGGGATACGGTACCCCTTCTAACCTTTGTGCAATGACGTGCAATCCATACTGGGCCTAACACCGTCTGAGCCTGCCTCATGCTGTATAGACATATATTTTGAATGTGTACGCTATCCATACATGTTATCCGGGGATACGGTACCCCTTCTAACCTTTGTGCAATGACGTGCAATCCATACTGGGCCTAACACCGTCTGAGCCTGCCTCATGCTGTATAGACATATATTTTGAATGTGTACGCTATCCATACATGTTATCCGGGGATACGGTACCCCTTCTAACCTTTGTGCAATCACGTGCAATCCATACTGGGCCTAACACCGTCTGAGCCTGCCTCATGCTGTATAGACATATATTTTGAATGTGTACGCTATCCATACATGTTATCCGGGGATACGGTACCCCTTCTAACCTTTGTGCAATCACGTGCAATCCATACTGGGCCTAACACCGTCTGAGCCTGCCTCATGCTGTATAGACATATATTTTGAATGTGTACGCTATCCATACATGTTATCCGGGGATACGGTACCCCTTTTAACCTTTGTGCAATCACGTGCAATCCATACTGGGCCTAACACCGTCTGAGCCTGCCTCATGCTGTATAGACATATATTTTGAATGTGTACGCTATCCATACATGTTATCCGGGGATACGGTACCCCTTCTAACCTTTGTGCAATGACGTGCAATCCATACTGGGCCTAACACCGTCTGCGCCTGCCTCATGCTGTATAGACATATATTTTGAATGTGTACGCTATCCATACATGTTATCCGGGGATACGGTACCCCTTCTAACCTTTGTGCAATGACGTGCAATCCATACTGGGCCTAACACCGTCTGAGCCTGCCTCATGCTGTATAGACATATATTTTGAATGTGTACGCTATCCAAACATGTTATCCGGGGATACGGTACCCCTTCTAACCTTTGTGCAATGACGTGCAATCCATACTGGGCCTAACACCGTCTGAGCCTGCCTCATGCTGTATAGACATATATTTTGAATGTGTACGCTATCCATACATGTTATCCGGGGATACGGTACCCCTTCTAACCTTTGTGCAATCACGTGCAATCCATACTGGGCCTAACACCGTCTGAGCCTGCCTCATGCTGTATAGACATATATTTTGAATGTGTACGCTATCCATACATGTTATCCGGGGATACGGTACCCCTTCTAACCTTTGTGCAATGACGTGCAATCCATACTGGGCCTAACACCGTCTGAGCCTGCCTCATGCTGTATAGACATATATTTTGAATGTGTACACTATCCATACATGTTATCCGGGGATACGGTACCCCTTCTAACCTTTGTGCAATGACGTGCAATCCATACTGGGCCTAACACCGTCTGAGCCTGCCTCATGCTGTATAGACATGTATTTTGAATGTGTACGCTATCCATACATGTTATCCGGGGATACGGTACCCCTTCTAACCTTTGTGCAATGACGTGCAATCCATACTGGGCCTAACACCGTCTGAGCCTGCCTCATGCTGTATAGACATATATTTTGAATGGGTACGCTATCCATACATGTTATCCGGGGATACGTTACCCCTTCTAACCTTTGTGCAATGACGTGCAATCCATACTGGGCCTAACACCGTCTGAGCCTGCCTCATGCTGTATAGACATATATTTTGAATGTGTACGCTATCCATACATGTTATCCAGGGATACGGTACCCTTTCTAACCTTTGTTCAATCACGTGCAATCCATACTGGGCGTGAGAACGGCTGGCGAGCTGTTAAGCAAGCTACAGCACCTGTCCAGACAAGTACAGGGATTCCCTAGCGAGGAGACTTATTTGATTGTTTTCTATGTTGGGACAGCAATTTTTGGGGAGCACTATTCTCTGGAGAATGATAGATGGGGCCCACCATACACTGGAACTTTCCAAAGGTGGACATCAGACACTGGAGCAGCATTTACAGGGCCCATTATACACTAGAGCAGTAGAAATGGGGCCCATTATGTTTGGAGCATTATTTGGGCCCATAAGACAGTGGAGCTTCATCCATGGGGACCAACATATACTGTAGCATTATGTGGAGCTCATCATATACTGTTTCAAACATTATATGGGACCAATGATTTTGTATGGAGAAATAGATGGGCCTCGTAATGAGATGTAAAAAGTGAGGTATTTTTCATTGTACTATACCGCTATTTCTCTGCCGTATCGGAGCATGATGAGTTGTGGTATGTGTTAAAGGGGCGCTCTTTCGCCCAGGGCACATGAAAACCTGCAGCCAGCCCTCCCCCCCCACAAATTTAGCCAAATAACCCCCATTTTTCAGTGCGTAACTTGTATTATGAAGTTAATTAATGTTGACAAGCTTAAGTAAGAAGAATTGATGCTTTTGGCATTCAAATGGGCACTGTAGGTGTGTTTCCTGTCCTCCTCTCACTGCCGACTTTTATTCCCCATTGACTTACATTGGGTTTCGTGTTTCGGGACGACCCCGACTTTTCCCTATAATCGGACGATCTTGCTCGACCCGACTTTTGGAAAAGTCGGGTTTCACGAAACGAAACGCGACCCTAAAAAAGCAAAAGTCGCTCAACTCTAGTGTTGAGCATTCCAATACTGCAAATATCGGGTATCGGCCGATATTCGCTGTATCGGAATTCCGATACCGAGTACCGATATTTTTTCAATATCGGAATCGGAAGTTCCCATAATGCAAAGAGCCACTGCTGTGGCTCTGATTGGCTGCCGAAATGACGTCATCATGATGCGCGGTCTGTGCGCATCATGATGCACCGTCAGTTCGGGCCTTGCGGAGGGGGTCTGTGCCGACTGCCCGGGGGTCTGTACCGGCCTGCCGGGGGTCTGTGCTGACTGCCCAGGGGTCTGTGCCAACTGCCGGGGGTCTGTGCCGGCCTGCCGGTGGTCTGTACCAACTGTCCGGGGGTCTGAGCGGACTGCCGAGGGTCTGAGCGGAATGCCGGGGTTCTGTACCGGCCTGCCGGGGGGCTGTGCCGGCCTGCCGGTGGTCTGTGCCGACTGTCCGGGGGTCTGTGCAGGCTGCGGGGGTCTGTACCGGCCTGCCGGGGGGCTGTGACAGCCTGCTGGTGGTCTGTGCCAACTGTCCGGGGGTCTGTGCAGGCTGCGGGGGTCTGTGCAGGCATCGTCCGATGGGACTACAAGTCCCATCGGGTGATGCCTGCTACCATGACGGTGATTGACACATTAGCCAATGATGGGACAGTAGTAGTCCCATCATCCGGCCTATGTGTTGAATGTAGAAAAAGAAAAAATACATACTACATACATACTACATGCTACATACATACTACATACATGCTACATACATACTACATGCATGCAACATACATACATACTACATATATACCACATATATACTACATGCATACTACATATATACCACATGCATGCAACATGCATACTACATATAAACCACATATATACTACATGCATGCAACATACATATATACTACATATATAATACATGCAACATACATACTACATATATACAACATAGTGTTGAGCATTCCGATACTGCAGGTATCGGGTATCGGCCGATATTCATTGTATCGGAATTCCGATACCGAGTACCGATATTTTTTCAATATCGGATATCGGAATCGGAAGTTCCCATAATGCAAAGAGCCACTGCTGTGGCTCTGATTGGCTGCCGAAATGACATCATCATGATGCGCGGTCTGTGCGCATCATGATGCGCCGTCAGTTCGGGCCTTCTGGGGGGGTCTGTGCCGACTGCCCAGGGATCTGTACCGGCCTGCTAGGGGTCTGTGCGGACTGCCCGGGGGTCTGTGCGGACTGCCGGGGGTCTGTACCAGCCTGCTGGTGGTCTGTACCGACTGTCCGGGGGTCTGAGCGGACTGCCGGGGGTCTGTACCGGCCTGCTGGGGGGCTGTGCCGGCCTGCCGGTGGTCTGTACCAACTGTCCGAGGGTCTGTACCGGCCTGCCGAGGGGCTGTGCTGGCCTGCCAGTGGTCTGTACCGACTGTCCGGGGGTCTGAGCGGACTGCCGGGAGTCTGTACCGGCCTGCCGGGGGGCTGTGCCGGCCTGCCGGTGGTCTGTGCCGACTGTGTGGGGGTCTGTGCAGGCTGCGGGGGTCTGTGCAGGCATCGTCCGATGGGACTACAAGTCCCATCGGGCGATGTCTGCTACCATGACGGTGATTGACACATTAGCCAATGATGGGAAAGTAGTAGTCCCATCATCCGGCCTATGTGTTGAATGTAAAAAAAAAAAAAATACATACCACATACATACTACATGCTACATACATACTACATACATGCTACATGCTACATACATACTACATGCATACAACATACAAACCACATATATACTACATGCATGCAACATGCATACTACATATATACTACATGCATGCAACATATATACTACATGCAACATGCATACTAAATATATACTACATGCATGCAACATACATACCTACTACATATATACCACATGCATGCAACACGCATACTATATATACCACATATATACTACATGCATGCAACATACATACAACATATATACTACATGCATGCAACATACATACACCATATATACTACATGCATGCAACATGCATACTACATATATACTACATGCATGCAGCATACATACATACTACATATATACCACATGCATGCAACATGCAGACTACATATATACCACATATATACTACATGCATACTACATATATACCACATGCATGCAACATATATATATATATATATATATATATATATATACACAACATATATACTACATGCAACATACATACTACATATATACTACATGCATGCAACATACATACAACATATATACTACATGCATGCAACATGCGTACTACATATATACCACATATATACTACATGCATACTACATATATACCACATGCATGCAACATACATATATACTACATATATACTACATGCAACATACATACTACATATATACTACATGCATGCAACATACATACATACTACATATATACCACATGCATGCAACATGCATACTACATATATACTACATATATACTACATGCATGCAACATACACATATACTACATACACTACATTCATACAATAAATACATATAGACATACAGTACATATAACATAGAGTACATACTCACCATCACTTGTCAATTTGATCCCCGAAGCCATTGTCATCTATAGAATAAATATTAAAACAACAAACCACCAATATACTTACCCCTGATCCGCAGAAGTCCACGAGTGTCCCACGACGATCTTGCGTGGAGAACAGCAGCATCAGCTGATGCTACCGTTCTCTACGGGCTCCAGGAAACCAGTGTTGGGAGGTAGGTATCCTTCCGCCCTGTATTCCTCCACCACTGTAAAAAAAAAAAAAGTCCCTAGTCTCATTTTATGGCATTGCTGTGTGAGAAATATTCCCACGCAGCTTTTGCCATAAAGTGAGAATAGGGACTTTTTTTTTTACAGTGGCGGAGGAATACAGTGCGGAAGGATACCTACCTCCCGACACTGGTTTCCTGGGGCCCATAGAGAACGGTAGCATCAGCTGATGCTGCTGTTCTCCACACAAGATCGTCGTGGGACACTCGTGGACTTCTGCGGATCAGGGGTAAGTATATTGGTGGTTTGTTATTTTAATATTTATTCCACATATGACATTGACTTCGGGGATCAAAGTGACAAGTGATGGTGAGTATGTACTCTATGTTATATGTACTGTATGTCTATATGTATGTATTGTATGAATGTATTGTATGTAGTAAATATGTATGTTGCATGCATGTAGCATATATGTGGTATATATGTAGTATGCATGTTGCATGCATGTGGTATATATGTACTATGTATGTTGCATGCATGTAGTATATATGTAGTATGCATGTTGCATGTAGTATATATGTATGTTGCATGCATGTAGTATATATGTAGTATGTATGTTGCATGTAGTATATATGTTGCATATATGTATGTTACATGCATGTAGTATATATGTTGTGCATATGTAGTATGCATGTTGCATGCATGTAGTATATATGTTGTATGTATGTTGCATGCATGTAGCATATATGTGGTATATATGTAGCATGCATGTTGCATGCATGTGGTATATATGTAGTATGTATGTATGTTGCATGCATGTAGTATATATGTAGTATGTATGTTGCATGTAGTATATATGTAGTATATATGTATGTTGCATGCATGTAGTATATATGTGGTATATATGTAGTATGCATGTTGCATGCATGTGGTATATATGTAGTATGTATGCATGTTGCATGCATGTAGTATATATGTAGTATGCATGTTGCATGTAGTATATATGTATGTTGCATGCATGTAGTATATATGTAGTATGCATGCTGCATGCATGTAGTATACAGTGGGGCAAAAAAGTATTTAGTCAGTCAGCAATAGTGCAAGTTCCACCACTTAAAAAGATGAGAGGCGTCTGTAATTTACATCATAGGTAGACCTCAACTATGGGAGACAAACTGAGAAAAAAAAATCCAGAAAATCACATTGTCTGTTGTTTTTTCATTTTATTTGCATATTATGGTGGAAAATAAGTATTTGGTCAGAAACAAGCAATCAAGATTTCTGGCTCTCACAGACCTGTAACTTCTTCTTTAAGAGTCTCCTCTTTCCTCCACTCATTACCTGTAGTAATGGCACCTGTTTAAACTTGTTATCAGTATAAAAAGACACCTGTGCACACCCTCAAACAGTCTGACTCCAAACTCCACTATGGTGAAGACCAAAGAGCTGTCAAAGGACACCAGAAACAAAATTGTAGCCCTGCACCAGGCTGGGAAGACTGAATCTGCAATAGCCAACCAGCTTGGAGTGAAGAAATCAACTGTGGGAGCAATAATTAGAAAATGGAAGACATACAAGACCACTGATAATCTCCCTCGATCTGGTGCTCCACGCAAAATCCCACCCCGTGGGGTCAGAATGATCACAAGAACGGTGAGCAAAAATCCCAGAACCACGCGGGGGGACCTAGTGAATGAACTGCAGAGAGCTGGGACCAATGTAACAAGGCCTACAATAAGTAACACACTACGCCACCATGGACTCAGATCCTGCAGTGCCAGACGTGTCCCACTGCTTAAGCCTGTACATGTCCGGGCCCGTCTGAAGTTTGCTAGAGAGCATTTGGATGATCCAGAGGCGTTTTGGGAGAATGTCCTATGGTCGGATGAAACCAAACTGGAACTGTTTGGTAGAAACACAACTTGTCGTGTTTGGAGGAAAAAGAATACTGAGTTGCATCCATCAAACACCATACCTACTGTAAAGCATGGTGGTGGAAACATCATGCTTTGGGGCTGTTTCTCTGCAAAGGGGCCAGGACGACTGATCCGGGTACATGAAAGAATGAATGGGGCCATGTATCGTGAGATTTTGAGTGCAAACCTCCTTCCATCAGCAAGGGCATTGAATATGAAACGTGGCTGGGTCTTTCAACATGACAATGATCCAAAGCACACCGCCAGGGCAACGAAGGAGTGGCTTCGTAAGAAGCATTTCAAGGTCCTGGAGTGGCCTAGCCAGTCTCCAGATCTCAACCCTATAGAAAACCTTTGGAGGGAGTTGAAAGTCCGTGTTGCCAAGCGAAAAGCCAAAAACATCACTGCTCTAGAGGAGATCTGCATGGAGGAATGGGCCAACATACCAACAACAGTGTGTGGCAACCTTGTGAAGACTTACAGAAAACGTTTGACCTCTGTCATTGCCAACAAAGGATATATCACAAAGTATTGAGATGAAATTTTGTTTCTGACCAAATACTTATTTTCCACCATAATATGAAAATAAAATGATAAAAAAACAGACAATGTGATTTTCTGGATTTTTTTTTCTCAGTTTGTCTCCCATAGTTGAGGTCTATCTATGATGTAAATTACAGACGCCTCTCATCTTTTTAAGTGGTGGAACTTGCACTATTGCTGACTGACTAAATACTTTTTTGCCCCACTGTATATGTTGTATGTATGTTGCATACATGTAGCATATATGTGGTATATATGTAGTATGCATGTTGCATGCATGTAGTATATATGTAGTATGTATGTTGCATGCATGTAGTATATATGTAGTATGTATGTTGCATGTAGTATATATGTAGTATATATGTATGTTGCCTGCATGTAGTATATTTATAGTATATATGTAGTATGCATGTTGCATGCATGTGGTATATATGTAGTATGTATGTATGTTGCATGCATGTAGTATATATGTAGTATGCATGGTGCATGTAGTATATATGTATGTTGCATGCATGTAGTATATATGTGGTATATATGTAGTATGTATGTTGCATGCTTGCAGTATGTATGTAGCATGTAGCATGTATGTAGTATGTATGTAGCATGTAGTATGTATGTAGTATGTATTTTTTTTTTTTTTTTTTTTACATTCAACACATAGGCCGGATGATGGGACTACTACTGTCTCATCATTGGCTAATGTGTCAATCACCGTCATGGTAGCAGGCATCGCCCAATGGGACTTGTAGTCTCATCGGACGATGCCTGCACAGACCCCCGCAGCCTGCACAGACCACCGGACAGTCCGCACAGACCACCGGCAGGCCGGCACAGCCCCCCGGCAGGCTGGTACAGACCCCCGGCAGTCCGCTCAGACCCCCGGACAGTCGGTACAGAGCACCGGCAGGCCGGCACAGCCCCCCGGCTGGCCGGTACAGACCCCCGCTGCCTGCACAGACCCCCGGACAGTCGGTACAGACCCCCGGCAGGCCGGTACAGACCCCCGGCAGTCCGCACAGACCCCCGGGCAATCGGCACAGACACCCGGGCAGTCGGCACAGACGCCCGGCAGGCCGGTACAGACCCCCGGGCAGTCGGCACAGACCCCCCTGAAGGCCCAAACTGACGGCGCATCATGATGCGCACAGATAGCGCATCATAGTGATGTCATTTCGGCAGCCAATCAGAGCCACAGCAGTCGCTCTTTGCATTATGGGAACTTCCGATTCCGATATCTGATATTGAAAAAATATCGGTACTCGGTATCGGAATTCCGATACAGCGAATATCGGCCGATACCCGATATTTGCAGTATCGGAATGCTCAACACTATGTAGTATATATGTAGTATGTATGTTGCATGTAGTATATATGTAGTATATATGTATGTTGCATGCATGTAGTATATATGTGGTATATATGTAGTATGCATGTTGCATGCATGTGGTATATATGTAGTATATAGGTATGTTGCATGCATGTAGTATATATGTGGTATATATGTATTATGCATGTTGCATGCATGTGGTATATATGTAGTATGCATGTAGTATATATGTGGTATATATGTAGTATGTATGTATGTTGCATGCATGTAGTATGTATGTAGCATGTATGTAGTATGTATGTAGCATGTAGTATGTATGTAGTATGTATTTTTTTTTTTTTTACATTCAACACATAGGCCGGATGATGGGACTACTACTGTTCCATCATTGGCTAATGTGTCAATCACCGTCAAGGTAGCAGGCATCGCCCGATGGGACTTGTAGTCCCATCGGACGATGCCTGCACAGACCCCCGCAGCCTGCACAGACCCCCGGACAGTCGGCACAGACCACCGGCAGGCCGGCACAGTCCCTCGGCAAGCCGGTACAGACCCCCGCAGCCTGCACAGACCACCGGACAGTCGGTACAGACCACCGGCAGGCCGGCACAGCCCCCCGGCAGGCCGGTACAGACCCCCGGGCAGTCGGCACAGACCCCCGGGCAGTCGGCACAGACCCCCGGCAGGCCGATACAGACCCCCGGGCAGTCGGCACAGACCCCCCGGAAGGCCCGAACTGACGGCGCATCATGAAGCGCACAGACCGCGCATCATGACGACGTCATTTCTGCAGCCAATCAGAGCCACAGCAGTGGCTCTTTGCATTATGGGAACTTCCGATTCCGATATCCGATATTGAAAAAATATTGGTACTCGGTATCGGAATTCCGATACAGCAAATATCGGCCGATACCCGATATTTGCAGTATCGGAATGCTCAACACTATGTAGTATATATGTAGTATGTATGTTGCATGTAGTATATATGTAGTATATATGTATGTTGCATGCATTTAGTATATATGTGGTATATATGTAGTATGCATGTTGCATGCATGTAGTATATATGTAGTATATATGTATGTTGCATGCATGTAGTATATATGTGGTATATATGTAGTATGCATGTTGCATGCATGTGGTATATATGTAGTATGTATGTATGTTGCATGCATGTAGTATATATGTAGTATGCATGTTGCATGTAGTATATATGTAGTATGCGTGTTGCATGCATGTGGTATATATGTAGTATGTATGTAGCATGTAGCATGTATGTAGTATGTATTTTTTTTTTTTTGTACATGCAACACATTAGCCGGATGATGTGACTACTACTGTCCCATCATTGGCTGTGTCAATCACCGTCATGGTAGCAGGCATCGCCCAATGGGACTTGTAGTCCCATCGGACGATCCTGCACAGACCCCCGCAGCCTGCACAGACCCCCGGACAGTCGGTACAGACCACCGGCAGGCCGGCACAGCCCCCCGCAGTCTGCGCAGACCCCCGGACAGTCGGTACAGACCACCGGCAGGCTGGCACAGCCCCCCGCAGTCTGCGCAGACCCCCTGACAGTCGGTACATACCCCCGGAAGGTCCGTACACCCCCCCGAGAGGCTGTACAAGGACAGAAAAGGGTTTTTATTATTCCGATACCGGAAGTCCAATAGACTTGAATGGTATCGGATGGTATCGCTCAACACTACTTATCAATGATTCAACTGCATTCATAGTATATATTTTTTTCTGCTGCAGACCTTCCCCTTTTCATTTAGAGGCTTTCTTGTCCTGTTTTCTTAAGCTTGTTTTATATTTTATTGTTACTCAATAAAGATAATTGTTTTGTTCCACATTTCTGTTTATCTTCACTTTTTTTCGTATTGTACCCATTATTACGAAATATGATATACCTAGTATTGAAGTGACTTCTTGCCTATATTAAAAAAGGACCATGAGATTAATCAGAGTCATCCATGTAGTATAATGCACAGCTCATAGTCAACCATGTAATATAATGCAGAACTCATAGTAATCCATATAGTATAATGAACAGCCATTAGTTATCCATGTAGTGTAATGCACAGGGTTCAGCTCAATCATTGGACTCTCTGCAGGCCCTAATTTGCATTGGTTCTTCTGTCTCAATAGGATGGGAGGAAAAAGTATCAAAAACAAATAAATGTTTTTATTTTCCCTAAGACATCTGACCAAATGCATTGCCACTGACATGGTCTTATACAGGCACAACACAACAGAGAGGGAATATAAACCATCATATCTGGCTAGAAAGGCCTTTGTAGAATTGACTGCGGAGAAATGGGTCATTCCAGGAGGTTTACACTGCCCATCCTCTGAACTGAGAGCAGTCATCCTCCAGACTACGATTTCCTTGAACCAACCTGCGGATCATTGAGTCAGGGACAGCAACTTTATCGGAGTCATAAATGAGCCGCAGAGCAGAGAAAAAAGCACCAACTAAGGAAAA
Organism: Dendrobates tinctorius; assembly: GCF_039654945.1. NCBI lineage: Eukaryota > Metazoa > Chordata > Amphibia > Anura > Dendrobatidae > Dendrobates > Dendrobates tinctorius. The sequence goes on along the minus strand of NW_027361782.1, from coordinate 12,971,490 downwards.
CACGAGAGCATCTTCAGTCAGAGAAAATACCCAAGCCTGAGGATCTCCACGGAGCAACAACAGAACAATACCTCCACGCTGACTCTCTCCTCCATATGAGACAGGAAGGAGACCAAAATACAACTGACTTGAAGAAAGAAAAATGGAAAACTTACTTTGGTCCCCATTGAGACAATCCAGCAAATTTACCTGAGGCTCAGAAGGCAGTTTTAGGTGTAGTATAGCCTGCATAGTGTGGGTTAGACATGCTGTTGGTGCTGCTTGATATCTGCCACTTCTGACAACAGGCACCTCAATTGCATGGTCAAGGTGTCCACAGTGTCCATGATGATTTCCCAGCAGATGAAAAATGTAGTGGGCTGGTGATGAAGTTATGATTGTGTAGCTAGTCATTCGTGATAATAGGTAAATCTACACTGACCCTTCTGGTTCCTGTACATACTAGAGATCCTGACCCTGCAGTACCTAGTGGTGAGCAGAGATAGCCCTAACCACAAACCTGAAGATGTCAACTCGGACCTATGCTGCCTTAAAGGTCGTTGAGCGCATAGCATTCCTCCTAAAGAACTGGAGGACAGAGCAGAGTGTGAATTATCTACAAAAAGGGAAAGTGTGCTGATAAAAGGAAAGATTCCTGAGTGAGTAAAATTAAACACAAAATACAAAATAAAGTATAAAATACATACTGTTTTATAATATGCCGCCTACTGACTAGGAAGAAACAGAAGCTAGGTGCAGAGCAAAGAACAGAGACAGCAAAGAGATAAACCCGAGCTGGAACGTAACTACAGCAGAATGGCTGAACATCTAAATGAGACTATCACCAAGAGGAAATGCCACCAGGGGGACAGAATGTAAAGCTGCACCCAAAAGGTGACAGACAGACAAAAGAAAACACCAGGGTTATGCTAAACAGACTGCAGACAGAATAGCAGAACCTAAAAACCCGGAAAAAAGGTGTATCTGCTGTGGCTCGGTGGACAGAAAACCTGAATAAAAAACATAAGCTCATGGGTTCAAGGCTAGGAGCATGACAAATACACAATGCTGGGTAATAAGGGAAAGCACTATATATAACAAAACAAGATGCTACAGTATGTAGTAAGGGAAGGTGTCATAACTAAAGAGAGACGACACGTTATACTAAAAAACGGTGCTATACTTGACAAGATACTATGTAATAAGTAACAAGAGAGGAAATGATATACTAAGGGATGGTGCTGTACATAATAATAGGGTTTATTTTAAAAAAAACACTGCTACTCCTATCATTATACAGTGTAGATACAGGAAAAATATTTGCCGGAGATCTCATCTGATTAGAGCCCTATTCTGTTGTTTCTTTTCCATCTTATCATACCTTCATGTTGATTTCTAAAACCCATGAATTATTCACTGTGGAATCGCTGCGCCTCTGTAATTAGAAAGGCCACAAAATATATATAAGTACACATTTGTTTCCCAAATGAAAAAAATCCCAAATCCCCCACACTAAGCAGCAGAATACAGATGTACACATGCTATTAATATATAATTAGCCATTGAGCAACCACAATTCACAATATTATTTGACAACCGGCAGTGTGTCCCCCATTTACTGTACGCTTTCAACAATTCATTACTAGTCACTTTCCTGCATCCTCCATCTCCACCACTCTGCTTCTCCAAATTCATTATAATTTCATGTCATCTCGCACAATTCATTTAATTTAAAAAAACTTCCCTCAGTGGTATGGGCCTCTTCTGGCCAGTGGGTACAGGCTACATTCTGCTTGACTCCAGTGATTCGAAATGTAAAAAAATTGAGTTCTGGTGAATCCAATTTTTGTTGAATTTTAAAGGTCATTAGATTCACCTTGAATTGATTTGTTCATCGCCATCTTGTTCTTCTATAGGAATCTCATCACAAAGATACTGAGAGTGCAAGTAAACTTGTAAGATTTGCGTGTTATAATGGATCAGTCTGGAAAGTTTCACAAGCCATTGGAGAGAGTTTAGATAAGTCTTTGGTTGTCATTGACAGGTGCCAAGAATTAACAAGTAAATCCAGATATTGACGGTGACATTAAACAGCCCGGATTTTCCTTTTGGTGCAATATGTAAAGATCGGTATAGACGTTGTAGGCATTGTGATTATCCAGTATGATAAGTTCTATTATTGATTCTGTCCTAAAAGCCAGAAGATTACTCAAGGGACACGAAAAATCACTCGAATGGATCTACGACACATCGTCTAAATATATGGCTTAAGCTTATGCATTAAGATGCCCTCATTTCATCAAGAAATGAAAGGTCATGGATGAGACAGAAGATGCCAATCACTGAATGAAACAAATAAAGTCATATTTGTCAGTGCTAACACCTGACTGCGACTGAAGTGGAAGGAGCGAGCGCCTCGTGTCAATGCAGAGACTCGATTAATTGAATTTCTTAAAGCAGTGGAAGGAAAGAGTTTAATTACAAAGGGCAGCCGTGAAAGTAATGAATTTTAGATGTTATCACAACTCAGCAAAGATTTTATAAACTTTCCACTTCTTGGACATCTTACTCCTTTCACTTGGTAAATTGCTGCTCTGATTTTCTCATGTTAAGGCTTTAAAAGGAACTTGCCATTATTGCTGCTGTGAATGCTTTACGCTGCGACAATCCAGAGAAAACGTACGGAACCATGGAGAAGAAAGAAAAGCTTGAAAAGCAGGACAGGAACCATGTGCCTCGGGAAACTGGTCCAAGGCTGGTCTTCTGCCAGCCCCAGACCCTATGACTGACAGGTCACTCCCATATCAGTTTGTCCACACAGAGACCTGTCAGTCACTGGGAGTGGGGTGGGGAGAAGCCATCAGGGACTCGACTATCAGATGTAATCTGCCGGGACTCATAGTCCACAGCCGGCTCCTGAAAAATATGGCGGGCAGCAAGAGTCAGATGGCAGGTCCTCTTTATACCTTTAGGAAAGTTTTGCAAAAAAACACTTACCCACCAAAAAAGAAAGTATTTCCATCTTATCATTTATGGTAGAATATTATATTCTAAAAGTGCCCATGACCCTGGTGGCCACTGTGAACATGGAGTGGCCGCACATTCGCGGGTTTATACATTCACTTCTATGGGAGTTGAAAAAACACTAAATCCATTTTGCTTTGGTGTTTTTTTGTGCTCCTATGGAGGAGCATATAGAGCCACATCTATCAGAAGTTTGGCAGCAGCATGTTGGCTCAGTGGTTAGTAGTACTGTTTTGCACTGTTGGGGTACCCAGTTCAGATACCACCATTCTTCATGTGGTTTGCATGTTCCCCCTGTGATTGTGAGGATTTCTTCCAGGTTCTTTGTATAGATTGTGAACTCCTGGGGATAGACCATAAGACTGGGGCTAGACAGAGACAGGTCACATAGCTGAAAAATGCTTTGTGCAGCTGCAACATCACAGCCCAATGCAAGTGAAAGGGATCTCTAGGGCTCTGCAATTGCAACAAGAAATATGCAAAAAGTTGGAATCAGTTGGATTTTGAGCAGCTTGCTCACCCTGGTCTCTGCACTCTAGTGGTCGTACTGTGACGCCATTCTTCTGCATTAGGCTGTGATGTTGCAGCTGCACTAAACAAGCTTTGGGCTCATGACTATGGCTGTGTTAGCAAAAATGGCGGTCAATCCCAGGCCTAAATGTCCAAGATTTGAATACCCCATAACAAACCAAGTTATACTTTCTATTTTCTGCACAAGAGACTGACTCTCCATGCAAAACAGACTTGTTTCTTTTTGCTGCCCCAGAGACTCCCTTCTGACATAGACAGACTTAGTATTCTCTATTTCTCGCACGAGAGATTCCCTCTACATGCTACACAGAGTTGTATGTCCTATTTACAGCACAGGAGACTAACTCTCCATCCTACACAGACTTATTATTTCAATTTGCTGCTTCTGCCTTCATGTCACCGAAATTTGGAAGCATTCTCTGCTGCGTTGGACATTTTTCAAGACAAATTTTGAATTTCAATTTGTTGTCCAAAAAGCTCCTGTCATGATCCAGGATGGGCTTTGTCTTTGGCCCATCCTGGTCAGACAGGGGTTAATTGTTTCTGCCTCTCTCTAGCAGAGGGCGGCTATTTGATGCTCACTTGACCTAGGTCCGGTGTCAGTTATACTCCTGCCCTCGGCTGAGTTAGTTGACCTCGTGCGTACGTGTGCCTTATGCCTGATATCTAGCTTGCTTGTTTGGTTTTAATCTGGTTCTGTCCCTGTTACGAGTTCTGCCTGTCCCTCTTGTACTGCGCTACCTCTCTGTGTATGCCCCTCTGCCTGTGGCTTGACTATTCTCTGCTCATCTCTCTGGTACCGCACAGCCCTCTACGTGTACGAACCCTCGCTTGTCTGACCTGCGTTTTCCTCTACTACAGTTTCCCTACAGTAGGTACATTATATAATCTGCAGCAGTAGGATGCTAAGCCACACCCCTTGCAGTCACATGATCTAGGTCCTGGGACTCCTTACTATTTTCAGTGCCGATGTTGAACCGTGACTACTGTATTGGACCCCGCGCTCTCCCATAGTGGGGGTAAGTCACCCTGCTCTGCGTGGCAGTTTTCCGATGCTGACAAGGTCCTGGCATTTGAGTCCTGACATTATAACTGACCGTTACCATTTTTTTTCTCTGCTCACTTTCTCCTGTGTGTGTGATGGATCCTATGCACGCTCTTTCTGAGCAGGTAAAGCACCTGACTCAGATGTCTCAGAGACTCCTGGGGGAACAACTCGCCCTGGCTCAGTCTCAGCAGTTGATCGCTGACACTGTGCAGGGGGTTTTATCATCGCCGGCTCGAGATGTTACATTAATTTCCCCTGAGTCTCTGGTTGAGTTACCAGATACCTTTTCTGGAGATAAAAGGGACTTCAAAGTGTTCAAGGAGGGCTGTAAGCTTTTTTTTTCATTGAGGCCACACTCTTCTGGGGATGAAAGTTAGAGAGTGGGGGTCATTATGTCTCTGTTAAGAGGAGCTCCCCAGGCTTGGGCTTTCTCCCTTCTGACCACTGCCCCTGAGCGTATGACTGTGGATGCATTTTTTGAGGCCCTGGGGCATATTTATGATGAGCCTGATCGGATGCGTATGGCTGAGGACAGAGTGATGAGTGTGTGCCAGGGGAAGCACTCAGCCGAGTGGTTTTGCTCAGAGTTCAGATGCTGGGCTGCTGAGGTCTGCTGGAATGATGCCGCCCTCCGGGGTTTGTTCCGTAGAGGCCTGTCTGAACGTTTGAAGGATGCCTTGGCTCTCCACCCTCCGCCTGATTCCCTGGAGAATGCTATGACACAAGCCATCCGAATGGATCGCAGGCTACGGGCCAGGGGAGTCATGCAGATTGAAACCCCGTTATTTTCCTAAGGAAGGGGAGCCAGTCCTACACTGGAAACCATGGAGATGGGAATCATTGACGTCAAGGAGAAGGAAAAGAGACAACGGCGCTTGGGAAATTGCTGTTTTCACTGCCTTAGCATTCTTAGTGCCTGGAAAAAGGATTGCCCCTCCTGTCCACTGACCAGCAAGTGACTGAGCCCGGGTGATTGTCGTGGAGGTCACCCAGGCTGTCAGGTACCTTTTTCTCCATTTTCAAAAAAGTTATAGCAAGTGGAACTTTGTTGTGGGAGTGTCTCCACACCCACTTCTGCTTTTGTGGATTGTGGATTGTCGTTGAACTTTATTGAATCTGACTTGGTGTCCAGGTGTAAGTAAGGGACAGTTAGGCTGGAGACTCCTATTCACGTTGTTGCCATTGACAAAACACCACTGGCTAAGAATGAGGTCATATTTCTTACAGAGGAGTTTCTCCTTAAAGTGAGTTCCTTGCACCAGGAACATATTTCATGCTTTGTTATGGACAACCTGCCTGCGGGACTGGTGTTGGGGTTCCCCTGGTTACAATTACATAATCCAGTGATTAAATGGGAATCTCCGGACATTGTTAAATGGGGTCCCTTTTGTTCTGAAAAATATCTTGCTACCGTGTCTGTGTCGTCCGTGGGTCTGGAAGGTATTCTGTTATGAATGAGTCACCGAGGAGGAAAAAACAAAAAGCAAGCTAAGCCCAGAAAACCAGAGAGGTTGGTAACTAGCGGATTGCAGACCCCTGATCCTATCCACAACAACTAGCAGTAGCCGTGGAGCATGCTTATGGTGGTCCTAGATGCCTCGTCACGGCCGGAGAACTAAATAAGCCTAAAGAAAGAAAGGGAAAATCTAAACTGCCCCAGAGCAGACCCCAAAGCAATAGACAGCCCCCAACATGTATTGTCGGTGAAACAAGATGAAAACACAGACACAGGCAGAAAGATAGACTGAGCAAGCGATGGGGCCCTCGCTAACTAGAAAGAACAGGAAAGAAAAGCTGCTGTCTGCCATCATGCAAAAAACCCTGCCAAAAAGAATGTCCAACACGTCTGATAGAAAAAGGCCCTGAAGTCGCTAGACTTCAAATCACTATATCAGCACTCAGGTATATTCTGAAGACAGAGCAAAAGAGATCAACTGATCAGAGACAAAATGGGGATTCAGCCCAGTCCCAGCCAGGGCTGGCTGAACACAAAAACTAAGTAAACCAGACAAAAACTCATATGAACAATAGCAGAGAAAACTTAGCTTTAGGAAGGCAGGAACCAAACTGGAAACCAGGAGCCACAGTCAGGAAAAATCACCAGCAAGAAACTAGGGAGTCGGCTGCCTTAAATCCAATCAGAAACTCCTGATGACCAATCGCAGTCCTCTTCCTCAGGTGCCCGGTCTCTGCCATTTAGATCAGCTTCATTACCTTCCTTCACCAACAGAGGGAGTCCAGATAGAGAACTCACTACTCCTCTGTCAGCACAGCCAGCTCCATAACCCTCACCAGAAGCCAGAGGCAAACCCGAAAATGAGCTCACAATAGTACCCCCCCTTGAGGAAGGGTCACCGAACCCTCATCCACGCCACCGGGCAGATCAGGATGGGCCCGATGAAAAGCACGAACCAATCTTTCGGCATGAATATCAGAGGCAGAGACCCAAGAATTGTCCTCCTGGCCATAACCCTTCCACTTGACCAAATACTGGAGTCTCCGTCTAGCCAGACGAGGATCCAGTATTTTGTCTACCTCATATTCCACATTACCTTCAACCAATGCAGGGTCAGGAGGTGCAGCCATAGGAACTACTGGCTCAACATATCTCTTCAGCAGCGACTTATGAAACACATTATGGATCTTAAACGTAACAGGAAGAGCCAATCGAAAAGAAACCGGATTAAGAATCTCCAAAATCTTGTAAGGTCCAATAAATTTTGGCTTGAACTTTGGAGAAGCCACCTTCATAGAGATATTCTTTGATGACAACCAAACCATATCACCCACTTTAAACCGGGGACCAATGGTCCTATGCCGGTTAGAAAACCGCTGGGTCTTTTCCTGGGAGAGAGACAACTTATCCACTACATGGTCCCAAATCTGCTGCATTCTCTCTACCACAGTGTCAACACCTGGGCAGGCTGAAGATTCCACTTGCCCTGAAGAAAATCGAGGATGAAACCCAAAGTTACAGAAAAAGTGCAACATCAAGGTGGCAGAACTAGCTCTATTATTTAAAGCGAATTCGGCCAAGGGCAAAAATGAAACCCGATCATCCTGATCAGCAGATATAAAACATCTCAAATAGGACTCCAAAGTCTGGTTTGTTCTCTCCGTCTGCCCATTGGTCTGAGGGTGAAACGCAGAGGAGAAGGACAACTGAATTCCCAGCTCGGAACAAAAGACTTTCCAGAATCTGGAAACAAACTGAATTCCTCTGTCCGATACAATGTTCTCAGGAATCCCATGCAACCGAACCACCTGTTGTAAAAACAAGGGTACCAACTCTGAGGAAGATGGCAACTTTGGGAGTGGTACAAGATGGACCATCTTAGAGAATATATCACAAATCACCCAGATAACAGTCATTCTCTGAGAGACAGGAAGATCAGTAATAAAATCCATTGAAATATGGGTCCATGGCCTCTTAGGCACCGGCAAGTGCATCAACAACCCACTAGAGCGAGAACAGGGTTTAGACCGGGAACAAGTCCCACAGGACTGCACAAAATTCCTGACATGACGAGATAAGGCGGGCCACCAAAAAGACCGACTCACCAAATCTCTGGTACTAAAAATACCTGGATGACCAGCCAATGCGGAGCAATGAACTTCAGACATCAGTCTCTTCCTCCACTGGTTAGGAACATACAATTTTCCCATAGGACAACGCTCAGGTTTGTCCTGGAATTCTTCCAGAGCACATCTCAAATCGGGCGAGATGGCAGAAAGAACTACCCCTCACCTAGGATAGTAGTAGGCTTGGTCACAATAGGAGAATCAGCAAAGAAACTCCTAGAAAGGGCGTCTGCCTTAACATTCTTAGTGCCTGGAAGAAAGGAGACCACAAAATTAAAACGCATAAAAAACAAGGCCCACCTAGCCTGTCTAGGATTCAAGCGTTTGGCCAACTCAAGGTAAATTAAATTCTTGTGGGTCAGTGAGGACCACAACTTGATGTCTAGCTCCCTCCAACCAATGTCTCCACTCCTCAAATGCCCATTTCATGGCTAACAATTCCCGATTCCCCACATCATAGTTGCGTTCAGATGGGGAGAACTTTCGGGAAAAGAAGGCACAGGGATTCATTTTAGACGTCACTGGATCTTTTTGGGACAAAACAGCTCCTGCACCAATCTCTGAAGCGTCAACCTCCACCTGAAAAGGAAGTGAGACATCAGGTTGCCGCAAAACCGGATCAGAAGTGAACCTCCACTTCAGCTCCTGAAAGGCTGAAACAGCCTCTGAAGACCAATTCAGCACATCATCACCCTTCATAGTTAAATCAGTCAGTGGTTTAGCAATACCAGAAAAAATAGCTATAAATTTACGATAAAAATTAGCAAAACCCAAAAACTTCTGGAGAGCCTTCAAAGAAGTGGGTTGAACCCAATCATATATGGCCTGTACCTTGGCCGGGTCCATTTCAATAGCTGATGGAGACAAAATAAATTCCAAAAATGAAATCCTCTGTACACCAAAAAGACACTTCGATCCCTTAACATACATGGAATTCTCCCTCAAAATCCAGAACACAGTCCGAACATGTTCCACATGGAAAAGATCAAAATATCATCCAGATAGATGATCAAAAACTTATCCACAAAGTCCCAGAAAATATTCATGAAGGATTGGAAGACAAAAGGGGCATTAGTGAGCCTAAAAGGCATCACCAGGTACTCAAAATGTCCCTCCGGAGTATTAATCGCCGTCTTCCATTCATCCCCATGCTTGATGCGAATAAGATTATACGCCCCCCTGAGGTCAAGCTTAGTAAACCAGCAAGCACCTTTAACTCTAGAGAATAAATCAGAAATCAGGGGTAACGGATACTGAAATTTAACCGTAATTTTGTTGAGGGAACGATAGTCAATACAAGGCCTTAATGAACCATCCTTCTTGGCCACGAAAAAAAACCCAGCACCTAAGGGCGAAGAGGATGGTCTAATATGACCCTTCTCCAACGACTCCTTAATATAAGATCGCATAGCCTTGTGTTCGGGTACAGATAAATTGAAAAGTCGACCCTTGGGAAATTTACACCCAGGTCTCAACTTAATTGCACAGTCATAACTCCTATGAGGAGGCAAAGACACAGACTTGCTCTCACCAAATACATCATAAAAATCAGCCAAATAGTCAGGAACATCATGCGACTGGGGGGAGGTGGAGAAAACAGGAGTGTCACCAAGAGCACACCGACAACCCTAACTCACCACAGACACAGATTTCCAATCCAAAACCGGATTATGGATTTGCAACCATGGAAAACCCAGAACAATGGTATCATGCAAATTATGCAACACCAAAAATCTGCAATTCTCTTGGTGGTCTGGGGCGACCCTCATTATCACCTGGGTCCAAAACTGAGGTTTATTCTTCGCCAAAGGAGTAGCATCAATACCCCTCAAAGGAATAGGCATCCGCAGAGGTGTCATAGGAAAACCACAACGTTTAGCAAAATTCAAGTCCATTAGATTCAAGGCCGCTCCTGAATCCACAAAAGCCTTCGCGGAAATGTGGATAAGGAGTAGATCAGAGTAATTGCCAAAATAAACTTAGGTTGTACACCACCCACAGCAAATGTGTGTGCAAAACGTTTCTCTCGTTTAGGGCAGACAGAAACAACATGAGAGGTATCTCCACAGAAAAAAAACACAGCTTATTACGCCTTCTAAACTCCTGACGTTGCACCCTAGACAAAACTCCATCAGATTGCATAGGTTCAGACATTTGTTCAAAATGTGGCAGCGCCTCCTGTGTAGTCGTGCGTTCATGTAAACGCCGATCAACTTGAATGGCTAATGACATAGAATCATCAAGACCAGAGGGAACAGGAAATCCCACCATAGTATTTTTTAAAGTCTCAGACAAACCCTTCCGAAAGAGAGCTGCCAATGCACTATCATTCTATGTAGTAAGGACCGCCCATTTTTGGAATTTCTGACAGTATACCTCTGCAGGATCCTGACCCTGGTTCAATGCCAATAGGGCTCTCTCAGCTTGACCAATAGCACTAGGTTCATCATATAACAAACCAAGGCTTGAAAAAATGCATCCACATTAGTCAAAACAGGATCTTCAGGTGTCAAAGAAAACGCCCAATCCTGGGGATCGCTGCGCAGCAAGGAGATGACAATTTTAACCTGCTGCGCAGAGCTTCCCAATGAGTTAGGCTTCAAGGCAAGAAATAATTTACAATTATTCTTAAAATTCAAAAATTTAGACTGATCCCCAGAAAACACATCAGGAGCAGGGATACTTGGTTCAACAGCATGTGAATGAGTGAGATAGGCGGAAATTCCCCACACTTCAGCAGCGAGCTGCTCCACACGATCAGACAATTGCTTAACACTAGAACTACTGTTCTCGTGACACCTACTAGAACTACTGAATGTAGTCATTTTGACTACTGACTTGTTTTCGTTTATTATTAGAGTTTCATTTGTGGTTATTTATTAATAATTATATTTTTTTAATGTATTATTATTGTGAGATCCAACAGTAATGCTTTGGAATGTTTTTTTTCTGATTTTTTTTCATATTTTTCTACAGGAAATAACAAAAGTAAACTAAGTAAAACAATAATAATAGACGTTTTAAAATAATTTATTATTAAAGTGCACACATATAAGCAACAACTCAAGAACAACAAGCAGAGAAAATGTAAGTGAAGGAGAAGAAAAATGAAAGTATGGCGCAGAATCTCAATAAAACCGACCAACCGTTATTATAAAGTACAACCGGTAACTTTCTAAACATTTGTTGATTCGCATTTCAGGCATCGTCTTTCAATTACAGCAGTACATTGCCCACACAAAGACTTATGGCAAGTCATACAATTTCCAACAGATTGATTATTTTTGCATTTTGCTTTTATCTGTCAAAATTTTTTTTGAGACATCACATCTGAAGATGTAGCAACTTGGGACATGCCACCCTTTCCCCTAGATACAACATACGGACCACTCAACTCTGTGACAAGCTTTTGCAAAAATGCCTTGCGTGACATTTGTCCGGTGGTCATCTCCTTGTATAATATCCAAGCAAGGAATACCCGCTAAGTCTAAGGTATTTTCAAATGCGTGAACAGGCCATCTCCTAGTACCTGTTCTTGTGCTGTATTTGCGTGCCATCTGATCTACTACATCTACTCCATATTTTGTTTCATTATAAAACTTTACAGTTTCTGGAGTTTTTTTTGGAGATTCAGAAGCAACAAGAACATCGGGATGAACGGAACTCAGAATTATCACATTTTTGGTTGGCTTACCTTGATACACGGTAAGTGTAAAATTATCCTCATTTTTATAGACTTTAGTGCTGTACAACTTTTCTTTCATTGTTTTTATTTCTTTAGGCACTTCTCGTCTTATCTTATTTAGCGTTCCCACGATAGTCGTTCCCTGGCTTTTTAGCTGTTTGGCAAGTTTTACTGATGTAAAATAATTATCAGTGGTTACATTTCGACCTTTTTTCAAAAACGGCTGCAATAGTTTCATGACTGCGTGGTCAGCTAAACGGTCATCAGCACGGCGTGAATCATCTTTACCCAGATAAGGGAAGCCATTTACAACATATTTACTATCCTTATCTACAGCTAGCCAAAATTTATGGCCATATTTATCTGGCTTGGAAGGTATATACTGTGTGAAAGGACACCTGGTTTTGCTTGGGAAAAGTTGTTCATCAACCGTAATGTATGGGCCAGGTTTGTAACAAGCAATGCAATTGGCAATAAACCTGTCCCACACAATAGAAAAGAGAGCAAATTTGTCGGTTTGCAGTCTCTGCGATCGATTGGACTTCTCATCAAATCTGAGGTAATGCATAATTTCTACAAAACGGTCCCTAGACATTATCGCTTTGCATAACGGTATTCCCCAGTCGTAATACAACCAGGTAACACAATGAAAATGTGAAAAGTTGACATCTGAATTGAACTACATCTATATGAACATCAGGGTAAATAAGATGCAGTGAAAAAATTATGCACAAAACTTTACAGCAACTTTTAGTGACAAAAGGACAGCAAAATATAGCAGGTAGTCAAAATGACTACCTTTAGTAGTTATAGGTGAATGTTGAAATAAATGCACAATTTTTGCACCTAAATTATTTATTGCCACAAAATCTTTTTTAACATCCTATTTGAGGAAAAGTCACCGAGTCTCAAGCCAGAATTCCAAAAAATGTAGTCACAGAGGAGAAATACATAGTGCGAAGTAGTCAAAATGACTACCTCAGTAGTTCTAGTGTTAATCTCCATGAAGGAGAAAAAAAAAGAATCTTCCTACGGCCCCAGAGAAAAAGAGGAGAAAATATACATATAAAAAAAAATTCTGACACTTTTTTTTTTTTACAATTCTCTCCTGCTTTTGAGTTCCCTAGAATCTGCGGTATGACTGGTGATTCTGTTATGAATGAGTCACCGAGGAGGAAAAAACAAAAAGCAAGCTAAGCCCAGAAAACCCGAGAGGTTGGTAACTAGTGGATTGCAGACCCCTGATCCTATCCACAACAACTAGCAGTAGCCGTGGAGCATGCTTACGGTGGTCCTAGATGCCTCGTCACGGCCGGAGAACTAAATAAGCCTAAAGAAAGAAAGGGAAAATCTAAACTGCCCCAGAGCAGACCCCAAAGCAATAGACAGCCCCCAACATGTATTGTTGGTGAAACAAGATGAAAACACAGACACAGGTACAAAGATAAACTGAGCAAGCGATGGGGCCCTCGCTAACTATAAATGACAGGAAAGAAAAGCTGCTGTCTGCCATCATGCAAAAAACCCTGCCAAAAAGAATGTCCAACACGTCTGATAGAAAAAGGCCCTGAAGTCGCTAGACTTCAAATCACTATATCAGCACTCAGGTATATTCTGAAGACAGAGCAAAAGAGATCAACTGATCAGAGACAAAATGGGGATTCAGCCCAGTCCCAGCCAGGGCTGGCTGAACGCAAAAACTAAGTAAACCAGACAAAAACTCATATGAACAATAGCAGAGAAAACTTAGCTTTAGGAAGGCAGGAACCAAACTGGAAACCAGGAGCCACAGTCAGGAAAAATCACTAGCAAGAAACTAGGGAGTCGGCTGCCTTAAATCCAATCTGAAACTCCTGATGACCAATCGCAGTCCTCTTCCTCAGGTGGCCGGTCTCTGCCATTTAGATCAGCTTCATTACCTCCCTTCACCAACAGAGGGAGTCCAGATAGAGAACTCACTACTCCTCTGTCAGCACAGCCAGCTCCATAACCCTCACCAGAAGCCAGAGTCAAACCTGAAAATGAGCTCACAACAGTGTTCCGGAGTACCTAAAAGACTATACAGACATTTTCTCCGAAGAAGAGGTTGAGGTTTTACCACCACACCGCCCATTTGATTGTGCCATTGACCTGGTTCCAGGTGCTAAATTGCCCAAGGCCCGCTAGTATAACCTTTCGGGTCCCGAACGGGCTGCTATGAAGGAATACATCTCCGTAAGGGACACATTCGTCCTTCTGTCTTTCCCGTGGCGGCGGGGTTCTTTTTAGTAAAGAAAAAAGACGGTGGTTTACGCCCATGCCTCGATTTTCGAGAGTTAAATAAGATAACTGTGAGAAATACATATCCCCTCCCACTTATTCCTGATTTGTACCAGTTGTCCGGAGCTAAGTGGTTTTCGAAATTAGATCTACGGGTTGCGCATAACCTTATCCGAGTCCGGGAAGGAAATGAGTGGAAAACTGCTTTTCTCACTACTGAAGGGTTGTTTGAAAATTTGGTCATGCCTTTCGGTCTGACCAATGCTCCAGCGGTCTTCCAAAATTTCATCAATCACGTGTTCTCTGATTTTATTGGTGGTGTATTTGGATGACATACTGATCTACTCTCCTGATAAACAGGCTCACATTGGTCATATTCGAGCAGTCCTCCAAAGGCTTCGGGAGAACTGTCTCATTGCTAAACTAGAGAAATGTTTATTTTTTGTACAGGAACTATCTTTTCTGGGGTTCATTGTGTCTGCTGAGGGGTATCGCATGGATCCTAATAAGGTGCAGGCCATTGTCAATTGGGTCCAACCTTGTGATTTAAAAGCTCTGCAGCGTTTCCTAGGATTCACCAATTATTATCGCAAATTTATAAGGGGGTTCTCACAGGTGGTTAAACCCCTCACAGACATGACTCAAAAGGGGGCAGATATCAAGAATTGGTCAGCCGCAGCGATAGCGGCGTTTCAGTGTTTAAAAAAATGTTTCATGCCTGCTCCGGTTCTTATTCAACCGGACCTGTCTGAACCATATATTGTTGAGGTGGATGCCTCAGAGGTGGGGATGGGGGCGGTATTGTCCCAGGGACCTGCCACGTTGACTAATTTGAGACCTTGCGCCTTTTTCTCGAAGAAATTCTCCCCTGCGGAGAGAAACTATGATGTTGGGAATCGAGAATATCTGGCCGTGAAGTTGGCCTTTGAAGAATGGAGGCATTTTTTGGAGGGGGCTGTCCATTCTATAACCGTAATTACAGACCACAAGAACCTAGCTTACATTGAGTCAGCTAAAGGGTTGACTCTTAGACAGGCTAGATGGTCATTTTTTTTTCCCGATTCCACTTCTCTATCACTTTTCGGCTAGGATCCAAGAATGTCAGAGCTGATGCCTTGTCACACAGTCTAGGTCCAGTTTCCCCTCCCCGAACCTCCATTCTTCAGCCTGGGGTGGTGGTGGCAGGTATTTCTAATATGTTGGAACGGGAGATTCGGGAAGCCCAGTATCTTGCTCCTCCGGCTAAGCCGGTGGATAAACTTTTCGTACCAGCTCAGTTTTGTCTCAAGGTCCTCCGGGAGTTCCATGACTCAGTTCTGGGTGGACATCCAGGGATCTCGGCTACCCGGAAGGCCATTGCTAGAATATTCTGGTGGTCTTCTTTAGCCTCTGATGTTGGGGAATATGTGTCTGTGTGTGATGTTTGTGCCCATGCGAAAACACCCCATACATTACCGGCCGGCCAGGGAATTGGTACCACTGCCAATTCCTGAGAAACCATGGACTCATTTGTCCATGGATTTCATCACCAACCTTCCCCCCTCCAAGGGTAATACCATCGTTTGGGTTGTGGTGGACATGTCTAGTAAGCAGGCACATTTTGTACCTTTGGCAGCTCTACCTAATGCGGAAACGTTGTCCAGATTGTTTGTTGAGCATGTGGAGCGGTTGCATGGGGTACCCTTGAATGTGGTGTCTGATAGAGGAGTACAATTTGTTTCCAGATTTTGGAGGGCATTTTGTAAGAAGTTGGGTATTGGTCTGTCCTTTTCATCCGCTTACCATCCAGAGACTAATGGGTAGACAAAGCAGACCAATCAGTCTCTGGAGCAAATTCTGCGTTACTTGACCTCAGCCCGACAGGATGATTGATGTACTGCATTACCTTTGGCCAAGTTTGCGTTTAACAACCGCATTAACCAGTCTACGGGTACATCTCCCTTTTTCTGCAACTATGGGTTTCATCCTCATTTTGGAGAGTTTTCCCGTTTGGACTCTGGGTGTCCTGGGGCGGATGAGACTATCCAGCGGTTGGGGGAGGTATGGCGGGAGGTCCAGAGAAACATTACAAAGGCCCAGGATAAATATAAGTTTTTTGAAGACAAAAAACGGTCCGCGGGGCCGGTGTTCCAGATTGGGGATAAGGTATGGTTATCTACCAAGAATATAAGGCTCAAGGTCCCCTCTGCGAAGCTAGGACCTAAGTTTATTGGTCCCTATGAAATTACCGAAGCGGTTAACCCGGTGGCTTTTCGGTTGCGTCTCCCGCCATCTCTACGGATCCCCAATGTTTTCCATAGGGCCCATTTGAAACCTGTGAGGTCCTGTGGGGAGGGATCATCGTCTTCCCCACCACCGGTTTTGGTAGACGGGCAGTCTGAGTACGAGGTGGAACGAATTGTTGACTCTTGGTTGGTCCGTCGTGCCCTTCAATATCTTGTACATTGGAAAGGCTACGGTCCTGAAGACCGGTCATGGGTTCCTGCTCGATCGGTTCATGTGGATCGGTTGGTCCGGGCCTTTCACGCCAAGTATCCTGAGAGACCTGGGGGTCCAGTGACCCCCCATTGAGAGGAGGATACTGTCATGATCCAGGATGGGCTTTGTCTTTGGCCCGTCCTGGTCAGACAGGGGTTAATTGTTTCTGCCTCTCTCTGGCAGAGGGCGGCTATTTAATGCTCACTTGACCTAGGTCCGGTGTCAGTTATACTCCTGCCCTCGGCTGAGTTAGTTGACCTCGTGCGTATGTGTGCCTTATGCCTGATATCTTGCTTGCTTGTTTGGTTTTGATCCGGTTCTGTCCCTGTTACGAGTTCTGCCTGTCCCTCTTGTACTGCGCTACCTCTCTGTGTATGACCCTCTGCCTGTGACTTGACTATTCTCTGCTCGTCCCTCTGGTACCGCACAGCCCTCTCCATGTACGAACCCTCGCTTGTCTGACCTGCGTTTTCCTCTACTACAGTTTCCCAGCAGTAGGTACATTATATCATCTGCAGCAGAAAGACGCTAAGCCCTGCCCCCTGCAGTCACATGATTTAGGTCCTGGGACTCCTTACTATTTTCAGTGCCGCAGGTCCTGTCTGCTTGAACCGTCACTACTGTATTGGACCCCGCACTCTCCTATAGTGGGGGTAAGTCACCCTGCTCGGCATGGCAGTTTGCCGACGCTGACAGGGTCCTGACATTTTTGTGAAATGGAAGAAATGTTTACAAAAGAAAAACTAAGTACAGTTTCCCTTAATTACAGTGGAATTCTTTTAATCCAGCACCTGAGGGTAAAGTAATGATTGCATGTCCTGTGGGACAAGATGGAGACCCCCGGGGGACTCATGTTCATCCGTTCCTTATAGCGAATTTCATTCTCATTAATTCATAGTTTTTATTTTTGACATTTCATTGCATCAAAGTTTTTGTCTCCAAGTGATGTTAAAATCCTAAAATCCGCATGTTCCTGCTCAATTATCGATCATTGACACCTCAAATATTGGATGTTTTCTGTATAATATGAAAGAATAAATTTAATTTCCTAAGAACACAAACTGAGCCCAGAGAGAAATGTCTAATTCATGTTCCTGCAGATCGGCCGCCAGTTATAGAAATTTCGCTCAGGTTCCGTAGATTTCTCTGACTAAACGTGAAATTTCCTGGAGCTGTCAATTCGTATGCAATGATAAATATATATTTTGTTTTTGATTGCTTAGACATGAAAATGAATTGTCGCACTACATTGGAAAACAGACGTAAAGAGCCCAACATGAAATAACACGTTTCGGGTCCGGAGTCTCGTCAGCTTGACAGGTTTTATTCAGCCCAAGTTTTCATATATCATGGACCGGAGATGAAAGAATTTATGGAAAGTTGTAAAATCTTAATGATTGTCATAAAATGACTCTATGTAAATATATCAATGGATGCAAAGTGCTGTGTGTCATCTTTACGACCGCGGGTGACAAGTTGTCTTATTTGGTTACAAGGTGCAAGAACTTTTTCCCCCTTAAAGGTTCTCTGTCATGACATGACGGTGCTATGAACAAGGGTATAATTAAAATGCTCCTGAAATCAGTTGGCCAAGATTAGAACAGCTCCAACCCTGACCACAGGCTGCTTGTGGTATTGCAGCTAATCCCTATTCACTTTAATAGAGCTGGCATGTAATATCAGATACAAACCATGGAGGACACTGTCTTTGGGAGAAAGCAGCCATGTGTTTTGGGGATTTTTTGATCAACCCCTTTAAATAACTCAAACTCCTTTAAATGACATAGCATCCAGCTAAAATAAACATTTCAAACCAGTATCACAAGCTCAGCCAATCAGCATCACCGGGTGCACCAGATGCACCCTCAGCAATACTGATTGGCTGAAGAGACAAATGGCCTTCTTCCTTAATGTCCTTTTCAGCTTGATGCCAGATGCAGTAGACAGTCCATGCAAACAATCGATATTTTAATTGTGAAGGGAGGAGTACTTGACCTTTACTTTCAGGCTTCATGTGATGACATGAAGGTGACATTAATAAAATGAACTTTAATTGTCCAAGATTAGAACAGTGCCACCCCTGTACGCAGGTGATATGTGGTTTTACAGATCAGTCCAATTCACGCGAATAAAGCGAAGCTTCAATACCATACACACAGATACAGTGAACAAGTAGTGTGTTACTTTTGTAAAACTCTTGTAGCCTAAGATCATCAGGATAGAATGGACAATTCAGAAGAGTATCATGAATTGCCAGAAAGCTGAACCCAGCCAATTAGCATCACCGAAAGTGTCGTCAGAAATGCTGATTGGCTGAAATGATTACTGGATACACAGGGTTCCCAAGAGTCCTTATCAGCTTGATGCTAGACCTGGTATACAGCTCTGACAATCTCAAATGTTGTGCAGGTGAAAGAGGAATTGTCCTTCTCGTAAAACTTCTCCAGGGGAGAAGTCATGAGATTCCCAAAATCTACTAAGACTGAGCCATATTGTATGGTTTTCCGCAGATCAGCCCTGTTATAAGTCATTGGAGCAGAGGTCTGGGGGAGTAGGTTGTGATAATAAAAGCATATGCCAAATTATGATCTTTGTCAGTCCTGGGAGACACAGTGCGCTGTTGCTCTGTACTGTTACCCCCCAAAACGAAGAACTCCCCTTCATAAGAGTTAAACCAACCTTGCGACATCAGTTTTTTTTATAAACACTGCTTACCATTCTGGATTAAATATTTTAAATTTAATTGGTTTTTTCTTTTTGCTCTGCAAACCACGCCCCTGAAGCCGTAAGCGACTTGTCACTTAACGATTTGTGGTGGCAGTGAGTAGTTCCTTCTGTTATTGTGATGCTGGCAGTGACTGTACCAGAGTCATGGGTGATTTCAACATCCCCATTGACACTTCCATCCCGGCTGCCTCTAAACTTCTATCACTCAAGGCTTCCATCGGCCTCACTCAATGGTCCTCTGCGGCTGCTCACAAAGATGGTCACACGCTGGACCTTATCTTCACCCATCTCTGTTTCCTCACTAATCTCACTAACTCACCCCTCCCCCTGTCTGACCACAACCTACTGACATTCCCTCTCCTCTCCTACTATGCAACCCCCACCCCACAAACTCGCTCACCCTCGCAGGAATCTCAAACACCTCAATTTACAATCACTTTCTGAGTCCCTTCTCCCCCTCACAGACATAGCTTCCCTTCTTGACACAGATGCTGCTGCCACTTTTTACAACACCACAATAACAGCAACACTTGATTCGGCCGCCCCCTCATGCAGAGAAAAACTCATACAATCAACAGGCAGCCCTGGTGGGTTTCCAGGGCTGCTGAGCGAATATGGAAGAGAACCCATTCTACTGAGCACTTCAACGCATACAAGCAGTTCCTTGCCAGCTTCAAGTCCACGCTCTCTGCTGCAAAACAAACTTACTTTGCATCTCTCATATCCTCCCTGTCTCACAACTCTAAACAGCTCTTCAACACTTTCAATTCTCTACTCCATCCAACAGCACCTCCTACCTCTCCTCTCATTTCTGCAGAAGACTTTGCCTCCTTCTTTAAGCAGAAGATCGATACGATCGGAGAAAGCTTTGGCCCGCAGCCACCAATGCCCCTCTTAATCACTCAGCCCTGTTCTTCCAAAACCAGCTTCTCCACCATGACAGATCAGCTCTCCACCCTCCTGTCAAGATCACACCTCACACTTGTGCGCTTGACCCGCTCCCATCCCACCTCATCCCTAACATTGCCACAGTCTTCATCCCAACTCTAACACACCTCTGCAACCTTTCACTTACAAACGATGTCTTTCCCTCATCCTTCAAACATGCCTCAATCACACCCATCTTCAAAAAACCCTCCCTCGACCCATCCTCTGTGTCTAACTATTGCCTGATATCTCTACTCCCTTATGCCTCAAAACTACTGGAACAGCATGTATATCTTGAACTGTCCTCCCACCTCTCCTCCTGTTCCCTCTTTGACCAGTTACAATCTGGCTTCTGACCGCATCACTCACCTGAAACTGCCCTAACTAAAGTCACCAACGACCTACAAACCACCAAGAGCAAGCGACACTACTTTATACTCCTTCTCCTGGACCTGTCTTCTGTCTTCGACACCGTGGACCATTCCCTTCTGCTACAGATTCTCTCATCTCTTGGCATCACAGACTTGGCCCTATCCTGGATATCATTATACCTAAAAGACCGAACATTTAGTGTCTCCCTCTCGCACACCACCTCCTCACCTCACCCTCTGTCTGTCGGTGTTCCTCAAGGCTCAGTCCTAGGGCCCCTATTCTTCTCCATCTACACCTTCGGCCTGGGACAGCTCATAGAATCCCACGGTTTGCAGTATCACCTCTACGCTGATGACACGCAGATCTACATATCTGGACCTGACCTCACCTCCTTACTTACCAAAATCCCACAATGTCTGTCTGTTATCTCAGCCTTCTTTTCTGCTCGCTTTCTCAAACTGAACATGGACAAAACAGAATTCATCACCTTTCCCCATCTCACTCTACCCCTCCACCAGACCTATCCATCAAAGTCAGTGGCTGCTTGCTTTCCCCAGTCCTGCACGCTCAGTGCCTTGGGGTGATCTTCGACTCTGCCCTCTCTTTCAAACCACATATCCAAGCCCTTGCCTCCTCCTGCCACCTTAAACTCAAAAATATTTCCCAGATCCGTGCATTCCTCAACCACGAAACCACAAAAACACTAGTGTGTGCCCTTATCATCTCCCGCCTTGACTACTGCAACCTCCTACTCTCTGGCCTCCCCTCTAGCACTCTGGCACCACTCCAGTCCATCCTACACTCTGCTGCCCGACTAATCCACCTGTCTCCCCACTATTACCCAGCCTTCACCCTATACCAGGCCCTTCACTGGCTTCCTATTACCCAGAGGCTCCAGTTCAAAACCCTAACCATGACATACAAAGCCATCCACAACCTGTCTCCTCCATACATCTGTGACATGGTCTCCCGGTACCTTCCTGCACACAACCTTTGATCCTCTCAAGATCTCCTTCTCTACTCCCCCCTTATCTCTTCTTCCAACACCCGCATACAAGGCTTCTCCCGTGCTTCCCCCATACTCTGGAACTCTCTGCCACAACACATCAGACTCTCGCCAAGAATGGAAACCTTCAAGAAGAACCTGAAGACCCACCTGTTCCCACAAGCCTACCTCCTGCAATGACCTGCATTCTACTGAACCACCGCACAACCAGCTCTATCCTCTCCTAGTGTATCCTCACCCATCCCTATAGACTGTGAGCCCTCGCGGTCAGGGTCCTCTCTCCTTCTGTACTTGTGTGTCCCTTCTCTTACACGTTTATTGTACTTGTCTATATTTCCCCTTTTCACATGTAAAGCGCCATGGAATAAATGGCGCTATATAAATGTATAATAATAATAATATACAGGGTGGGCCATATATATGGATACACCTGGGTGGGCTGACTTCAAAATGGCCACCGTGGTCACCACCCATCTTGAAAAGTTTTCCCCTCCCATATACTAATGTAACCATTCCCATTTTATTTAGGTGTATCCATAAAAATGATCCACCCAGGTCTAACCTTGTATATAGCCCACCCTGCATACAGGTGCTTCTCACTAAATTAGAATATCATCAAAAAGTTAATTTATTTCAGTTCTTCAATACAAAAAGTGAAACTCATATACTATATAGAGTCTTTATAAACAAAGTGATGTATTTCATGTGTTTATTTTTGTTAATGTTGATGATTATGGCTTACAGTCAATGAAATCCTAAAATTCATTACTGTATCTCAGTAACTTAGAATAATTGACAAAAAACACCTGCAAAGGCTTCCTAAGTGTTTAAAAGGTCCCTTAGTCTGTTTCAGTAGCTCCACAATCATGGGGAAGACTGCTGACTTGACAGATGTCCAGAAGGCAGTCATTGACACATTCCACAAGGAGAGTAAGTCACAAAAGGTCAGTGCTAAAGAAGCTGGCTGTTCACAGAGTGCTGTATCCAAGGAAAAAGTGTGGTAGAAAAAGGTGAACAAGCAACTGGGATAATCGCAGCCCTGAAAGGATTGTCAAGAAAAGGACGTTCAAAAATTTGTGGGAGATTCACAAGAAATGGACTGCTGCAAGAGTCATTGCTTCAAGAGCCACCACACACAGACGTATCCAGGACATGGGCTACAAGTGTTGCATTCTTTGTGTCAAGCCACTCATGACCAATAGACAAAGCATCTTACCTGGGCCAAGGAGAAAAAGAACTGGACTGTTGATCAGTGGTCCAAGGTGTTGTTTTCAGATGAAAGTAAATTTTGAATTTAACAATGGAAATCAAGGTCCCAGAGTCTGGAGGAAGAGTGGAGAGACCACAATCCAAGCTGCTGGAGGTCTAATGTGAAGTTTCCAAAATCAGTGACGGTTTGGGGTGTGGGGGCATGTCATCTGCTGGTGTAGGTCCACTGTGTTTTATCAAGACCAAAGTTAGCGCAGTCGTCTGCCAGGAAATTTTAGAGCACTTCATGCTTCTCTTTGCCAACAAGCTTTTTGGAGATGGAAATGTCATTCTCCAGCAGGACTTGGTACCTGTCCACACTGCCAAAGGTGCTATTACCTGGTTTACAAACAACAGTATCACTGTGCTTGACTGGCCAGCAAACTCACTTGAACTTAACCCCAAAGAGAATCTATGAGGTATTGTCAAAAGGAAGATGAGCGACATCAGACCCAACAATGCAGCCGAGCTGAAGGCTGCTATCAAAGCAACCTGAGCTTCCATAATGCCTCAGCAGCACCACAGGCTGATCGCCTCCATGCCACGCCGCATTGATGCACAAATTGATGCAAAAGGAGCCTGACCAAGTATTGAGTGCATTTACTGAACATACATTTCAGAAAGACAACATTTCGGATTCTAAAATCATTTTTAAAGCTGGTGTCATGAAGTACTGAGATAATGACTTTTGGGTTTTCATTGGCAGTAAACCATAATCATCAACATTAACAGAAATAAAGACTTGAAATACTATAGATCACTCTGATTGTAATTATTCTATATAATATATGAGTTTTACTTTTTTGTATTGAAGAACTGAAATAAATTAACTTTTTGATGTTATTCTAATTTTGTGAAAAGCACTTGTATATATATTCCATGCTTTGGAATCGGAGATGCTCACTATCCGGCCTAGTAGGAGAAATAGCTGCGGCCTCGTCCATCACTTGTCAGCTAATTGCATAATTGTCCTGATTGGAGACAGCAGAGTGTTATTCCTGGACATATTAGTGCTCTCCCGGACATATTGGTGGCAGCTGTGGGATCTGCGTGATCTCTTCGGCTGTTATCCCTGATGGTACCTATAAAATGTTTAGTTGTCCAAGATTAGAACCATGCAATCTTGGTCCACGGTAATGTGTGCTATTGCTGCTCAGCCTAATTCATTTTTATTGAGCTGTGCCTAGTACAGCCCTGCTTCTGTAAGAAAGCAGCCATAATTTTTAGTTCTAGAAAACTACTGAACCAATTCTGGACTCATCTTAGCATTCAGCTGAAATTAACATTTAGGAGCAGTACGAGTTGTCAGGTGAGCCCAGCCAATCAGGATCAGTGTAACTATCCTCAGCAATGCTGATTGGCGCACAGGAGTTTTCTCACAACATTCATCACCCCAAATGTCCTTTTCAGCTTGATGTCAGCCCTGGCAAACTCAGATACCGGAAAATGTGAAGCAGGAGCAGTTACTAATTGAACCCTTTAATAGTTAATTAGATACATTTGCTTGAAGTTATTGTTTCTCACAACACAATTCAATTCTTTGGACACATGGATTTTGCCCATAGTATAAACACTGAAGGTGCAGATATCTGGAAAGGCCGGCAGCAGAGTAAATTGAAAAGTGAATCGGGGATAAGTGCATTACAAAAGTTGTTTTGCACTTCGTTTTCTGAATGTACAGTAGCTTTCAAGCTAAGATTGCAAGGCAGGTAGCCCCTGATGTGGCATAGATAGAAGAAGTTGCAATATGCAATTCTATTTTTCTATTTACAATACGCTTGTATACTTTTTAACATAAGAGACAATAGGATTTACGCTTAGAGGGGTTTTCTACTTTTATATAGAGAGAAGGGAGATAATGCAGGGAAAAGCTTTGATTGAGCCATATCAGACATGAGCAAGAATTGCAGGATGTGCAATATATTCCTGTATCAGTATCGTACTTCATTATTGATGAATTCCCCCTTTTGTAGTATTTTAATACGACCCTGTGATACTGTGGAACATTAATGATTCACACCTGATAATTAGCAGGTGACAGAACTGTTTTTGCTAATTATCCTGTGCCTGATACAGTGATATATCACATGGCAGTTACACCTATGACAGGTTACGATGTAATGAATAAGAAGAATTATCTTATAGATCAGAATATATATCTGGCACAAAATGATATTCTCAGTGTTACAATAGGGAAATATCTCTGGGTTTCCTATCACCCAAAATGCAAAGCTCTCAAAAAACCTCCCAATCTTCCAGATCATTGTCATTCACTCTGCACAGTGAATACTTTCTACCATTCTCTTTCGGAGACCTCACTACAACAGATATGAATGCGTGCCTCTCTGTAAGTGGTTGAAAAGCCGAATGAAGAATGGAAATTCGGCAATATAAAACTTTCATCGTGTCATGAGCAGTTTATAAGCGACATGTGGACTTCCCTGTAATCAGTCTGTGTAATGTCAGAGCTTTGCATACTGACTGCGATCCAAACCTCATCCTACCTCGTGAAAATTACATTCCTCCATGCCAGACGCCGCCAGAGATTGAGGTGACTGATTTGGCCTTTTTTTATCTTTCAGGTGGTGATTATACTGCCCAGGAGAAGTAACACAGAAAAATAGAAGAGAATAAACTTTACATATAGGAGGGAAAGAGCAAACAAAGATGTGGACACAACAGCTATAGAAGCAGTGGGGAACAGCAACTAGAGACAACGAGGGACACAGCAGAGAGCAACAAGGGACAGAGCGGCTAGAGAAGTGGTGGGCACAGCAACTAGAGATGAGGGACACAGCAGCTAGAGAAGCGGTGGGGCACACGAACTAGAACCAGCAACAATGAGGGACACAGCAGCTCGAGACAATGAGGGACACAGTAGCAAGCAACAATAAGGGACAGAGCAGCTAGAGAAGCTGTGGGCACAGCAACTAGAGACAACGAGGGACACAGCAGTGAGCAAGAAGGGACAGAGCAGCTAGAGAAGTGGTGGGCACAGCAACTAGAGACGAGGGACACAGCAGCTAGAGAAGCGGTGGGGCACACAAACTAGAACCAGCAACAATAAGGGACACAGCTGCTAGAGAAGCGGTGGGGCACACAAACTAGAGCCAGCAACAATGAGGGACAGAGCTGCTAGAGAAGCAGTGGGGCACACGAACTAGAACCAGCGACAATGAGGGACACAGCAGCTAGAGACAATGAGGGACACAGTAGCAAGCAACAATAAGGGACAGAGCAGCTAGAGAAGCGGTGGGCACAGCAACTAGAGATAACGAGGGACACAGCAGCTAGAGAAGTGGTGGGGCACACGAACTAGAGCCAGCGACAATGAGGGACACAGCAGCTAGAGAAGCGGTGGGGCACAGCAACTAGAGCCAGCGAGGGACACAACAGCTAGAGAAGCAGTGGGGCACAGCAACTAGAGCCAGAGACAATGAGGGACACAGCAGCTAGAGAAGCAGTGAGGCACAGCAACTAGAGCCAGAGACAATGAGGGACACAATAGCTAGAGAAGCAGTGGGGCAAAGCAACTAGAGCCAGAGACAATAAGGGACACAGCAGCTAGAGAAGAGGTGGGGCACATGAACTAGAGCCAGCGACAATGAGGGACACACCACTGAGCAACAACGAGGGACACAGCAGCTAGAGAAGCGGTGGGGCACACGAGCTAGAACCAGCGACAATGAGGGTCACAGCAGTGAGCGACAATGAGCAACACAACAGCTAGAGAAGCGGTGGGGCACAGCAACTAGAGCCAGTGAGGGACACAACAGCTAGAAAAGCAGTGGGGCACTGTTGTGAGTTCATTTTCCCCTTCGCCATTGATGTCTGATGAACTCCCTCTGCTGGTGAAGAGAGGTAGTGAAATTGATTGGGTTGAGAAGAACCTGTCATCTGAACAGGTGGAGCCTGATTGGACACCCGGAATCACTGAGTGGATATAAGGCAGTCGACGCCCTACAGGGGTGCTGGTGATCCTTTCTGCTCTGAGCGCTTGCAACCAGTTAGTCCTGTCTACTGAAAGCTAAGTTTTTGCTCTCTTATTTTTCCATGAGATTTTGTCTGTTTGCTTCATGTTTTGTGCTCAGCCTGCCTTTGTTGGGACGGGCTGAGCTCCATTTTTGCCTCTGATCAGTTTATCTCTTTGCTCTGTTTTCAGAATATACCTGAGTGCTGATATAGTGATTTTGAAGTCTAGCGACTTCAGGGCCTTTTTCCCTATCAGACGGTTGGGACTTTTTTGGTAGGGTTTTTTGCGGATTGCAGCCAGCATCTTTTCTGTCCTTTCCTATTTAGTTAGTTGGGCCCCATCGTTTGCTCAACCTGTCTTTCTGTCTGTGTTTGTGTTTTCATCTGCTTTTTACCGACAATACATGTTGGGGGCTGTCTATTGCTTTGGGGTCTGCTCTGGGGAAGTTTAGATTTCCCCTTTCTTTCTTTAGGCTTATTTAGTTATCCGGCTGTGAACGAGGTGTCTAGGGCACCGTAGGAACCCCCCACGGCTACTGTTAGTTGTGGTGAATAGGATCAGGGGTCTGCAATCCGATAGCTACCAACCTCTCCGGTTTTCTGGACTTAGCTTGTATTTTTGTTTTTTCCTCCTTCGGTGACTCATTCATAACAGGGCACAGCAACTAGAGCCAGAGACAACGAGGCACACAGCAGTGAGCGACAACAAGGGACACAGCAGACAGAGAAGAGGTGGGGCACAGCAACTAGAGCCAACGAGGGACACAACAGCTAGAGAAGCGGTAGGGCATGGCAACTTGAAACAACGAGGGACACAACAACTGGAGAAATGGCGGGGTGTTATGAATGGAATAGAAAAGCTGCTGTCTGCAATCTGTAAAAAACCCAACCAAAAATGTCCCAACCGTCTAATAGGAAAAACAGGCCCTGAAGTCGCTAGGACTTCAAAATGACTATATCAGCACTCAGGTAAATTCTGAAGACACAGCAAAAAGACAAACTGATCAGAGACAAAAATGGAACTCAGCACACCCCCGACCGGGGATGGCTGAACTCCAAAAAACAAGGTAAACAAAACAAAACTAATAAGTTCAAAAGCAGAACAAAAGCTTATCTTTGGAAGCAGGAATCAGACTGGTCTCCAAGAATCCAGCAGAGAAATCACCAGCGACTCAGAAGGGCGTCAGCTGCCTTATATCCAGTCAGAAGTTCCTGTTACCCAGTCATCATCTACAAGATCAGGTGTTTGGTAATCAGCCTCACTACCTTCCTTCACCAGAAGAGGGAGTTCATCAGACATCGACGGTGAAGGGAAAAATGAACTCACAACAGTACCTCCCCCTTGAGGAGGGGTCACCGAACCCTCATCCACGCCACCAGGGCGATCAGGATGGGCCCGATGAAAGGCAGGAACCAAACTGGAAACCAGGAGCCACAGTCAGGAAAAATCACCAGCAAGAAACTAGGGAGTCGGCTGCCTTAAATCCAATCAGAAACTCCTGATGACCAATCGCAGTCCTCTTCCTCAGGTGGCCGGTCTCTGCCATTTAGATCAGCTTCATTACCTTCCTTCACCAACAGAGGGAGTCCAGATAGAGAACTCACTACTCCTCTGTCAGCACAGCCAGCTCCATAACCCTCACCAGAAGCCAGAGGCAAACCCGAAAATGAGCTCACAATAGTACCCCCCCTTGAGGAAGGGTCACCGAACCCTCATCCACGCCACCGGGCAGATCAGGATGGGCCCAATGAAAAGCACGAACCAATCTTTCGGCATGTATATCGGATGCAGGGACCCAAGAATTATCCTCCTGGCCATAACCCTTCCATTTAACCAAATACTGGAGTCTCCGTCTAGCCAGGCGAGAATCCAGTATCTTCTCAACCTCATATTCCACATTACCTTCAACCAACACCGGGTCAGGAGGTGCCACCACAGGAACTACTGGCTCAACAAACCTCTTTAGCAGAGACTTATGGAACACGTTATGGATCTTAAACGTAACAGGAAGAGCCAATCGAAAAGAGACTGGATTAAGAATCTCCAAAATCTTGTAAGGTCCAATAAATCTAGGTTTAAACTTTGGAGAAGCCACCTTCATAGCGATATTCTTTGATGACAACCAAACCATATCACCCACCTTAAACTGGGGACCAATGGTCCTATGCCGGTTGGAAAACCGCTGGGCCTTTTCCTGGGAGAGAGACAACTTATCCACCACTTGATCCCAGATCTGGTGCATTCTCTCCACTACAGTGTCAACACCTGGGCAGGCAGAAGGCTCCACCTGCCCTGAAGAGAATCGAGGATGAAACCCAAAGTTACAAAAAAATGGTGACATCAAAGTGGCAGAACTAGCTCTATTATTTAAAGCAAATTCGGCCAAGGGCCAAAATGAAACCCAATCATCCTGATCAGCAGAAATAAAACATCTCAAATACGACTCCAAAGTCTGGTTTGTTCTCTGCGTCTGCTCATTGGTCTGAGGGTGAAATGCAGAGAAGGACAACTGAATTCCCAGCTTGGAACAGAAAGTCCTCCAAAATCTAGACACAAACTGAACTCCTCTGTCAGATACAATGTTCTCAGGAATCCCGTGCAAGCGAACCACCTGTTGCAAAAACAAGGGCACCAACTCTGAGGAAGATAGCAACTTAGGGAGTGGTACAAGATGGAACATCTTAGAGAATCTATCACAAATCACCCAAATAACAGTCCTTCTCTGAGAGACAGGCATATCAGATATAAAATCCATTGAAATATGGGTCCATGGCCTCCTGGGAATCGGCAAAGGCATCAACAACCCACTAGAGCGAGAACAAGGTTTAGACCGAGAGCAAGTCCCACAGGACTGCACAAAAATTCCTGACATCACGAGACAAGGTGGGTCACCAAAAAGACCGACTCACCAAATCTCTAGTACCAAAAATACCTGGATGACCAGCCAATGCAGAGCAATGAACTTCAGACATCACTCTCTTCCTCCACTGGTCAGGGACATACAATTTTACAATGGGACAACGCTCAGGTTTGTCCTCCTGAAACTCTTCCAGAGCACGTCTCAAATCGGGCGAGATGGCAGAAAGATCTACCCCCTCACCTAAGATGGTAGCAGGCTTGGTCACAACAGGAGAATCAGCAAAGAAACTCCTAGAGAGGGCGTCTGCCTTGACATTCTTAGTGCACAGAAGAAAAGAGACCACAAAATCAAAACAAAGGCCCACCTAGCCTGTCTAGGATTCAAGCGTTTGGCCGACTCCAGGTAAATCAAATTCATGTGGTCAGTAAGGACCACGACTTGATGTTTAGCTCCCTCCAACCATGTCTCCACTCCTCAAATGCCCATTTCATGGCTAACAGTTCCCGATTCCCCACATCATAGTTACGTTCGGATGGGGAGAACTTTCGGGAAAAGAAAGCACAGGGATTCATTTTAGATGTTACAGGATCTTTTTGGGACAAAACAGCTCCTGCACCAATCTCAGAAGCGTCCATCTCTACCTGAAACGGTAGTGAGACATCAGGTTGCAAAACCGGAGCAGAAGTGAACCTTCGCTTCAGCTCCTGAAAGGAAGAAACAGCCTCCGGAGACCAATTCAGCACATCAGCACCCTTCTTAGTCAAATCAGTCAATGGTTTGGCAATACCAGAAAAATTAGCTATAAATTTCCGATAAAAATTAGCAAAACCCAAAAACTTCTGGAGGGCCTTCAAAGAAGTGGGCTGAACCCAATCATAAATGACCTGTACCTTGGCCGGGTCCATTTCAATAGTTGACGGAGACAAAATAAATCCCAAAAATGAAATTATCTGTATACCAAAAAGGCATTTCGATCCCTTGACATACAGGGAATTCTCCCTCAAAATCCGGAACACAGTCCGAACATGTTCCACATGAGAGTCCCAATCCTTGGAAAAGATCAAAATATCATCCAGATAGATGATCAAAAATTTATCCACCAAGTCTTGTAAAATATCATTCATGAAGCACTGGAAGACAGAAGGGGCATTAGTGAGCCCAAAAGGCATCACCAGGTACTCAAAATGTCCCTCCGGAGTATTAAACGCTGTCTTCCATTCATCCCCATGCTTAATGCGGATAAGATTATACGCCCCCTGAGATCAAGCTTTGTAAACCAGCAAGCACCTTTAACTGTGGAGAATAGATCAGAAATCAGGGGTAACGGATACTGATATTTAACAGTAATTTTGTTGAGGGAATGATAGTCAATACAAGGCCTTAATGACCCATCTTTCTTAGCCACGAAAAAAACCCAGCACCTAAGGGTGAAGAGGATGGTCTAATATGACCCTTCTCCAACGACTCCTTAATATAGGATCGCATAGCCTCGTGCTCGGGTACAGATAAATTGAAAAGTCGACCCTTGGGAAATTTACACCCAGGGCTCAGCTCAATTGCACAGTCATAACTCCTGTCCTTGTCATAGGAGGCAAAGACGCAGACTCATTCTCACTAAATACATCATAAAAATCAGCCAAATAGTCAGGAACATCATGCGACTGGGGAGAGGTGGAGAAAACAGGAGCATCACTAAGGGCACTCCGACAACCCCAACTCACCACAGGCACAGATTTCCAATCCAAAACTGGATTATGGATTTGCAACCAGGGAAACCCCAGAACAATGGTATCATGCAAATTATGCAACACCAAAAATCTGCAATTCTCTTGATGGTCTGGGGCGACCCGCATTACCACCTGGGTCCAAAACTGAGGTTTATTCTTCACCAAAGGAGTAGCATCAATACCCCTCAAAGGGATAGGCATCTGCAGAGGTGTCATAGGAAATCCACAACGCTTAGCAAAATCCAAGTCCATCATAGAATCATAGAATCATAGAATCGTAGAGTTGGAAGGGACCTCCTGGGCCATCTGGTCCAACCCCCTGCTCAAAGCAGGATTCGCTAAATCATCCCAGTCAGATGTCTGTCCAGCCTCTGTTTGAAGACTTCCATTGAAGGAGAACTCACCACTTCTCGTGGCAGCCTGTTCCACTCATTGATCACTCTAACTGTCAAAAAGTTTTTTCTAATATCTAATCTGTGTCTCCTCCCATTCAGTTTCATCCCATTGCTTCTAGTCTTTCCTTGTGCAAATGAGAATAAAGTTGATCCTTCTACAATGATCCTTCTACATCAGGTTCAGAGCTGCTCCCGAATCCACAAAAGCCTTAGCGTAAAATGTGGACAGGGAGCAGATCAGAGTAATTGCCAGAAGAAACTTAGGTTGAACACCACCCACAGCAAATGTGTGTGCAAAACGTTTCTCTCATTTAGGGCAGACAGAAATAATATGCGAGGCTTCACCACAGAAGAAACACAGCTCATTACGCCTTCTGAACTCCCGACGTTGCGCCCCAGACAAAACTCTATCACATTGCATAGGTTCAGACATTTGTTCAACAGGTGGCAACACCTCTCGTGCGGTTTTGCGTTCACGCAAACGCCGATCAACCTGAATGGCTAATGACATAGAATCGTCAAGACCAGAGGGAACAGGAAATCCCACCATAGTATCTTTTACGGTTTCTGACAAACCCTTCCGAAAGAGAGCTGCCAAGGCACCATCATTCCAGGTAGTAAGGACCGCCCACTTTCGGAATTTTTGACAGTACAACTCTGCAGAATCCCGACCCTGGCTCAATGCCAACTGGGCCTTTTCAGCCTGATCAATAGCATTAGGTTCATCATACAACAACCCCAGGGCTTGAAAAAATGCGTTCACATTAGTAAGAATAGGATCATCAGGTTTCAAAAACGCCCAATCCTGGGATCGTTGCGTAGCAAAGAGATGACAATTTTAACCTGCTGCACGGAGCTTCCCGACGAGTTAGGCTTCAAGGCAAAAAATAATTTACAATTATTCTTAAAATTCAAAAATTTAGACCAATCCCCAAAAATCACATCAGGAGTATGAATCTTTGATTCAGCAGCATGTGAATGAGCAAGATAGGCGGAAATTCCCCGCACTTCAGCAGTGAGCTGCTCCACACGATCAGACAATTGCTTCATCTCCATTGAGCAAGAAAAAAAAATTCCCCCTACAGCCTCAGAGACATAGAGGAAAAAATATACACAAAAAAAAAATTCTGACAAACTCTCTTTCTTTTTTTTTGTTTACAATTCTCTCCTGCTATTGAGTACCCTAGGATCTGCGGTATGGCTGGTGATTCTGTTATGAATTAGTCACCGAAGGAGGAAAAAACAAAAATACAAGCTAAGTCCAGAAAACCGGAGAGGTTGGTAGCTATCGGATTGCAGACCCCTGATCCTATCCACAACAACTAACAGTAGCCGTGGGGGGTTCCTACGATGCCCTAGACCTCTCGATCACAGCCGGAGAACTAAATAGGCCTAAAGAAAGAAAGGGGAAATCTAAACTGCCCGAGAGCAGACCCCAAAGCAATAGGCAGCCCCCAACATATAATGACGGTGAAGCAAGATGAAAACACTAACACAGATAGAAAGATAGGTTGAGCAAACGATGGGGCCCAAGCTAACTAAAAAGGAAAGGATAGAAAAGCTGCTGTCTGCAATCCGTAAAAAACCCAACCAAAAATGTCCCAACCGTCTGATAGGAAAAACAGGCCCTGAAGTCGCTAGGACTTCAAAATGACTATATCAGCACTCAGGTAAATTCTGAAGACAGAGCAAAAAGACAAACTGATCAGAGACCAAAATGGAACTCAGCACACCCCCGACTGGGGATGGCTGAACTCCAAAAAACAAGGTAAACAAAACAAAACTAATAAGTTCAAAAGCAGAGCAAAAGCTTATCTTTGGAAGCAGGAATCAGACTGGTCTCCAAGAATCCAGCAGAGAAATCACCAGCGACTCAGAAGGGCGTCGGCTGGCTTATATCCAGTCAGAAGTTCCTGTTACCCAGTCATCATCTACAAGATCAGGTGTTTGGTAATTGGCCTCACTACCTTCCTTCACCAGAAGAGGGAGTTCATCAGACATCGACGGTGAAGGGAAAAATGAACTCACAACAGCGGGGCACAACAACTAGAGACAAGAATGGACACAGCAGCCAGCGACAATGAGTGACATGCAGCTAGAGAAGTGATGAGGCACAGCAACTAGAGACAAAGAGGGACACAGCAGCCAGCGATGAGGGACACAGCAAATGGAGAAGCGATGGCACACAGCAGCCAGTGACAAGGGACTCAGCTGCTAGCAATGAGGGACACAACAACTAGAGAAGTGGTGGAACACAGCATCCAGAGAGAACAAGGGACCCAGAAGCCTGAGACAACAAGGGGCACAGCAGCTAGAGGAAGGGGAAACAGCAGCTGGAGACAATAAGAGACACTGCAGTTGGAGGCAAGGGATATATTAGGCAAAGAGGGACACAGCCAGGGCTACCATCAGGAATTTCAGGGTCCTATACTGGCAACATTTTTGGGTTTTCGGGCCCCCTTGATACTGTGCCCAGGCTCCACCCCAGCTCTACCTCCACACCACCTCCGCCTCTACCCCTTGAACCTTCCACAGCCCCACCGCCCACTCTTGGAAAAACTCCACTTCTGCACCACATCCTCACTAACCACAACAGTTCTCATCGAACACCAGATAACATACATAGCCAGCAGCTTTCGATTTGGGCAAAGTATTTTTTTAGTCACCACCACGACAAGGTAGACTCTTTTGGCCAGGCCCTACTCTACTCGAAACCTATTAAAAATGTCTTAAAATCCCCTATTTTTTTAGGTATATTTTTCTTTATGGGAATGACTCACCTATATTTTTTAAAATGACTAATGATAACATTTACGATGAAGAAACACTGTGACACCATGGCCGGACCACGTTACAACCACAGAGTGACAAAATAATACCACATGCAAGGAACAAATACAGACACACCATGACCAGAACACATTTTATCACCACATAGTGACAGAATAATACCACATACAAAGAACAAATACCAACACCAATACCAGACCACATATTACCACCACAGTGACCCAATAGCATCACATACACTTAATAAATATCATCACACCATGACCAGACCACATTTTACCACCCCATAGTGACCCAATAACATCACATACACGGAACAAATATCATCACACCATGACCAGACCACATTTTACCACCACATAGTGACCGAATAACATCACATACAAGGAACAATTACTGATGCATCATGACCAGATCACATTTTGCCACCACATAGTGTCCGAATAATACCACATACAAGGAACAAATACTGTCACATCATTGCCAGACCACATATTACCACCACATAGTGACTGAATAATACCATGTACAAGGGAGATATACCTCCACACCATGACCAGAGCAGATATTACCAACACATAGTGAGAGAATGCTACAATACTGATCATTAATCTCTCTATATAAAAATGAATGTGTGTGTGTGTAACATCACAAAGCATCTTTCATTTCACCAGAGCTGTTCAAAAGAAGCTGAACTGTAATTGGTTGCTATGAGCAACAGTTTTCCTTGCAACCAATCACTAAGCATCTCTCATTTCACCAGAGCTGGTTAAAAGAAGCTGAGCTGTGATTGGTTGCTATGACCAACAGTTTTCCCACTTGACAACACCTCAGCAGACACTGACATGGTGGGAGAAATGTAGCAACCCTGGGAACATAAGCTCCCAGTCATTATCTGCTCCCCTGAAAGGAGCAGAGAGCACATGACAGAAATGAATCCCCCCTCCGTGCCCATATACCCATCACACATCCTCCATCCCGTAGGCACATCTTCCCTCTTAAAGGGATCATTGGTATAGAAGTCAGAGTAAATCCATCCAGCGCTTCGGTTTTGACCCCAGGCCTCTCTTAAAGGGATCCCGGTATGGAAGTTAGGACAGTTCCACTCTGCACTTTGGTACTGACCCCAGGCCCTTCTTAAAGGGATCTCCAGTATGGAAGTCAGGGCAAATCCATCCAGTCCTTTAATTCTGACCCCAGGCCTCTCTTAAAGGGATCCCCGGTATGGAAGTCAGGGCAATTGCCTTCAAATGCTCTGGTACTGACCCTAGGCTCTCTTAAAGTGATCTCCTGTATGGAAGTTAGGGCAAATCCCTTGGCACTCTGATTCTGACCCCAGAGTTCTATTAAAGGGATCATGGGTATGTAAGTCAGGGCAAATCCACTCAGCGCTCTGGTTCTGATCCCAGGCTCTCTTAAAGGGATCCCCGGTATGGAAGTTAGGGCAAATCCACTCAGCGCTCTAGTTCTGACCCAAGTCACCTCTTAAAGGGATCCTTGGTACGGAAGTGAGGGAAAATCCACTCTGCGCTTTGGTACTGACCCCACGCCTCTCTTAAAGGGATCTCCGGTCTGGAAGTTAGGGTAAATCCCTCAGCACTCTGATTCTCACCCCAGGCTTCTATTAAAGGGATCATTGGTATGGAAGTCAGGGCAAATCCACTCAGGGCTCTGGTTCTGACGCCAGGTTGACAGGATGATGTGGGATATTAGTGGTAGTTGTCCAGTGGCTCTGGCTGATGTGATGATGTGGGATATTAGGAGTAGTAATCCAGTTGCTCTGGATGACGGGATGATGTGGGATATTATGGGTAGTAGTCCAGTAGCTCTGGCTGATGGGATGATGTGGGATGATGTGGGATATTATAGTGAATGTGTCTATGCGGAATGGGTGGGGCTCTACACTCAGCTTTATATATATAGATATAATCATTATAATTTGTTATAACTAACCATAGTTAATTACTATGCCCGGGCAGCGCCGGGCTCTTCAGCTATTAAAAAATAAAATACTAATATTACCATAATGGCCATTATACACAGGAGCTCTGTACATAGTGTATAGTATATATATAATACATTATACGCAGAAGCTCTGCATATAGTGTCACTGTACATGTAATACAGGGATCACCAGTGACATTATACACAGGAGCTCTGTATATAGCATATAGTGTACAGGTAATACAGTGATCATCAATTACATTAAACACAAGAGCTCTGTATATAGTGTCAGTGTAAAGGTAATACAGTGATCACACGTGACATTATACACAGGAGATCTGTATATAGTGTCAGTGTACAGCTAATACAGTGATCACCAGTGACAATATACATAGAGGATTTGTATATAGTGTATAGTGTACACGTAATACAGTGATCACCGGTCACGGTCACATTATACACAGGAGCTCTGTATATAGTGTCAGTGTACCTGTAATACAGTGATCACCAGTAACATTATGCACATAAGCTCTGTATATAGCATACAGTTTATATTGACAGTTTACAGTTAACACACTGACTCACCAGTGACATCTCTAGTTGAAGATATTCATCTTCGCTTTTCTTCTTCATCCAGCAGACTGTCATCTCTTCTTCCAGCTAAGACTCATCTCTGCAGAAAATAACAGTTATCTAGAGCACATTTCCCAATTTTTCCCCAACTTCTACACTTACACCAGATGAAGAAAAAAGCGACAGTGTCGCCCTGAATAGTAACAGGACCTCCTATTACTCCCCCCACTGAAAACTGTATCCGCAAAAATAAATTACATCACAGCACTAATAATATCCCTTAATTAGCCCCTACAGTAATAAATGTCCCACATCTTGCTCCCATATGTACTCCATTCTAGACCACACGTCTCATTCCTGGCCCCTTCTGTTCTCCCATTCCTGGTCACTTGTGTACTCCCATTCCTGCCCCTTTGTGTTCTGCCATCCTGCCCCCATATGTTCTCCCATCCTGTCCCCATATCTTTCCATTCCGCCCCATGTCTCTTCATTCTGCCCCCCATGTCTCTCCATTCTGCCCCCATGACTCTACATTATACCCCCATGAATGTTCATTATGTCCCCATGTCTCTATACTGCCCCCATGTCCTTTTCATTCTGCCCACATATCCATTCGGCCCCCATAATGTGGCTTTACAAAAAAAGTTTAAAACAAGTTTCTTCTTACCTGGCCGTGGTCCAGCAGCGTCCTCTGCTGCAACCATCTGACAATGATGTCATAGGCCAGTGACATGCATACCAATGTCTACTGCAAGCCTGTGATTGGCTTAAACTGCAAAAAAATACATTTTCTTGAAAAAGAAGTTTGTCAACTTACACAAGGAGATCACAACAGATACAAGCATGAGCTCAAGACAGAGCGCTGCATCACATTACATGCCGGCTTCAGAGGAGTCGTCTACTGACAACTGGTGATTACTTTGATGTAGTAGATGTCACCTGCAGTCCTATGTAACACCACAGATAACACAGTGATAACTCTCTGAGTACAGATAATGTAGTAGATGTCAACTGCAGTCCTATGTAACACCACAGATAACACCATGATTACTCTCTAAGGCTGGAGTCACACTAACCGATGCAAAATACGGTGCGTAGTTTACATGCGTAATACGGATGAATGACCCCTAAATAGTGCTCCATATGTCATCCGAAAGCAAGGTGTGGTCACGTATTTTGCGCATGTCAGCATCCGTATGTAATCCGTATGTAATCCGTATGGCATGCGTATGGCGAGATTTTCTCGCAGGCTTGCAAAATGGACATTTAACTGTTTTGAGGCCTGCTAACTATTTAAATAATTAGCCTGCACCCTATTTATTTGCTCAGGAACAGGTGGCTGCCTCCATTCTGTCCATTTGTGACCTTGCCTTCACTAGGTGTGTTGGTGTTGTATGTGCAACATGGCAGAGGGTCTGAGTTTCAACACAACTGAGCAGGTTCTCTTCAACTGGCTTTTGTCACGCCGCTTTGGTCAACCATACCCAGTGATAGTGGATCTGCGGAGTAGGAGACGCATGTGGGTCCATCCACTTTTGAGGCAACGACTTATAAGAGGTCATTTTCACCGCCTCTATTCTTCTCTGTGGGAGCATCCGGAAAAATTCTACCAATACTGTCACATGAGCCTTGCAACATTTGATCGACTCTTGGAGACAGTGCGCCCTGGGATAACTTTTCAGGACACAAGGATGCGCAAAGCTACTACACAACCACATTCTCTATGTTCATGATGTGTTGCCCAAAGTATGTATTTTTTGCTTCTTGGACTACGTTTAATGCCCTCATCTTATTCCAGATATATTTAAACTTACAGACCAGAATGTTATGTGTAATATGTACTGAATATCACTTAGTCACTGTGCGACCAAATATATGTGTGTTAGTAGATCTGAATTAATAACAAGATTGGTATGTATGTACCTGGTTTTTAGTTAATTTGTGCATTCTAAAATGTTACATTTCTGTTGTTGTTCAACTTCCTGTCCACTGGCCTGTCTTATGCCGCCCTCCACCATGAGTTTATCATTGGAAGATCTACCATTTCTGGCATAGTCAGGTAGACATGTAGTGAAATATGGTCAAGACTACATCAACTTCTCATGCCCGAGCCCAGGATGGAAGACTGGTTGAGGATATCAAGGGACTTTGAGGAGGAATGCCAGTTTCCTAATTATATTGGGGCCCTTAATGGCAAACATAACCGGGTGCGTAAGCCGTCGAACTCTGGCTCCCAATTCTTCAATTATAAACAATACTTTTCTGTTGTATTGTTGGCTCTGGCCGACCCTCAATACAAGTTTATAATTGTTGACATTGGGGCCTATGGAAGGACCGGAGACTCTAGAGTGTTCAATACTTCCATTATGGGTCGGTGGCTATGCACCAACCAGTTGGATCTACCACCACCACGCCAGCTACCAGGCTCCACTCAAGAATCAGTCCCTTATGTCCTTGTGGCAGATGAGGTGTTTCTGTTAATGCGCAATGTCATGAGGCCATATCCCCGGCGCAACCTGGACCACCGGCGCAGAATTTTTAACTTGCGCCTATCACGTGCTCGGCGACTGGTGGAGTGTTCCTTTGGCATTCTTTGTGACAAATGGCGGGTACTCCAGTCTGCCATTCAGCTGAGTGAACAAAATGTTAATGAAGTTGTTAAAGCCTGTGTGGTTCTTCATAACTTCACCAGGATACATGGTTGTTTCTCCTCTGCTGGTGTGCGTGGGTCGGACATTGTGCGTAGGGCAAGACCACTATCAACCCTCAACGTAGACCGCTCTCTGGGATCAAAGTGCATGATATTTTCACAAATTACTTTATGTCACCTGAGGGGGAAACTTCTTGGCAAGAGCATGCTGTGTCTATGTTATAATTTTACGGTTTATGTCTGTCTAAATATATATATTTAAACCCCTTATGATTCTATGACTGTTTAATTGCATTGGTAAGCGTATGCTGACACCTTTTTTTAGAATTGAGACAGAGACGTAAAATGTAGTAGACAAATGTTTACTTTTGCCTTTTTTTTTTTAAGCAAAACATATTATTGCCATATGAGAAATGTGGCAATGGGCCAAATTGGCCTTTGTACAGATGTGAAAATTGGGTACAATTAACATTTTCGGACATATAAAACAAGCAAAATACCATTAGGCAATAACAAAATGGCAATATTATAAATTTTGGTACGACGGGGAAGGAGAAAGCAGAAGACCAGCCTGTGTTTGCTGCTGGCTACTTTGCCCAACTTGGCCATCGCCCTGTGTGGGGGCATACTGTTGCCCATGATGTGGGTAGTGTACTGCCTCCTGCGATTGTGCTTGGTACTGGCCAGAGTGATACTGGAGAGGGACCTCTTGTTGGGGCTGGTAGGCCCGTGTCTCACCCACCAATATAGCCATGTCGTCCCCAACCAGGTTGGGACCAGCCTCCAACACTGGGTGGGAACAAATGGCCATATTGGTGAGGTTGGCTAGAGCCAGATATATGTGGCTGCTGTTGGAAAGGTTGGGTAGGGGGAGGAAGGGGGTGAGGTGTAGGCCCACGTATTTGAGGATCCTCAGAGCCTGCTCGAGTAAGCATGTGTGTGGGGTGTCTAAGGCGCAATAGATTTCTGGGTGAAAGCTGCCACCTCTCCAGATATTCAAATAACTCATCTGGGGTATAGGGGTGTGTGCTTGCATCAAGCAGGATGTGAAAACATCCTTGAATATGGAGCCTCACCTCACGGGAAAGGGCACGAAGATATAGGGCCAGGCTGCGTGAGTATGCCTCCTCACCATCATCATTATTAACTCTAGCCAGATAGTTAAGTACTCGTGTCCAAATTGGTACGGGTATCTTGGGCAGGGATATGGCGCCTTCTTCTTCCTCGCCGGGATGGTCCAGCAGGCTGTGGGGAGCCCCGGATCTGGCCAGTCGGGCTGCTGCTCATGTTGCCCTGCTCCTCCTGTATGGCTGATGGTGCAGCAGCACATGGT
Organism: Dendrobates tinctorius; assembly: GCF_039654945.1. NCBI lineage: Eukaryota > Metazoa > Chordata > Amphibia > Anura > Dendrobatidae > Dendrobates > Dendrobates tinctorius. The sequence goes on along the minus strand of NW_027361782.1, from coordinate 12,930,379 downwards.
CCTGCTTGTGGATGTGGTCCTGGTGGTGGGGTTTGTGTCACAGGCACTGAGTTTTCCTGAGAGGAATCTTCACCCATGCTTCTTGGAGGGGGAGAAGATGGGCCAGCCACCTCATCCCCTACAGACCAAGGATCTATGATGGGCTCGGTATCTGAGCCAGTTCCTCTCTCCGTAAGGTTGGACTGAGTTCTGTTATGAAATAGAACAGAGCCAAAAATAAATCAATTTTTTTGGCCCTGTAAAGTATCTGTGTAATGTGGTGTGAGGTATCTACTTACGGTCTCAGATCCAGAATAGGAGCGAGGAAGGAGAGGCGGTCATAATAGATGTATTTCCTCTTTATGTGGCCCGCATCACCACTCCTGGACCGCTACTGACGTTCCCGCCTGTATTGGTCGCGGATGCTGCGCCAGCGTCTCATCATATCTTCCACTTCAATGTGACAGGAAATATTCTCAATTTCACATATTTGATAGGTCAAATTTGCTACCAGTAGCCTAGGCATGTGCCATTCTGGGGTGTGCTTTCTACCCAGGGTGGCATATGTAATTGGAGCATCCAGGCCAGAAACATAGGGGCACAATAGTTCATGTATCAAGTAACTACACTTAATAACTTGGTTAGCTAGGAGGATGAGGAGCTTGTGGGCTGGGCCAAATTATGACAGTGTAAAACCATGGGTCACATCAAAATCTACCCACCTCATGAGGCAAAAAGTACAAGCACAGAAAGGGAGGGGGCTGATTCTAAATGCATTTTTTGAAGTGAGGTAATTTTAAACAGTTTTTGGGTTGTACTTACTCAGTTGCTGCTGCTCCTCACGTGGCCGATCACCAAAATCGTGAAACATCTGGCGACATATGCGCCTCCATGACGCCTCCATTCCTGTCCGGTTGGCATAATGGGCATCACGTTGGTCCCAGATTTCTGGCCGCTCCTGCACTAAGACAATCAGCATCTCCACATTGAGAAAATATGGCGCCATGACGCTGCAGGACTCCGTGGAGGCGTCTGGATGTCTGGAGCGCTTTTTGAGCTCATTTGCATGTCTAAGCTTCCTGATGATGGATTGGCCCATTTCCTGTCACCTGCCAAAAGACCTGCGTATTTCTCGCAAGTCACACGTGTGGTCCGTGTGTAATCCATTTTTTTTGCGCACCCATAGACTTGCATTGGCATACTACGGGCGTAGAATTCGGGCGAGAATTATACGGCTGTTGGGAGCTGCCCCATAGAGAATCATTGGTCCGTGTGTAATGCATGCTTTTAACGCCTCTCACTCGTCCGTATTCCTCTCTAGTGTGACCCCAGCCTAAAAACAAAAAATGTAGTAGATGTCACCTGCAGTCCTATGTAACATTATAGACCATCAACAAAATAAAAAGGCTCAGGCTCCTGACAATAATTCCATTGAGTATTATGACCAAATATTAGGATTCCTTTGCCTTGTGAGAAAGACAATATCTTTTGCAGATAGCATCCCATTCTCTCACATGAGGGAATCATCAGATGCCACTCACCAGTGTGAGCAAACTTGTCCATGTTCACTCGTTCATTAGTTGGTCACTATTTTTCAACACTATTTGTAAGCCAAAACCGAGAATGACTTGTTAGGGGAAGACAGAGATGAAAGATGTAGCAGCAGCAGTTCCGTATTGTGTGTGATTGAGGAGTAATATGGTGGAGGTAGTGTCTGTCCTGTTGCAGTTAAATTAAAATGACACCTTTTTTCTTCCTTCTTAAGGTACTAGAAAGGACCAGTAAGATGGTGCAATAAAAAACCCTGAAATCATTGTCAGACTGTGTGCTTTTTTTTGTCACAAGCGACTATACTGAGTTTTTGCATTTTTTGTTCAATCATTTTTGTGAAGGGGGGAATAAATATTTATTTTTTTTAAATGCAAAAGAAAATTCCCCAAAATCCAGAGATTTTATTGTCTTCTTCCCAAAATGTGTGTATCACAAATATTTTTTTTTGCACATCAGGTTTACTAGTCAAATTTGGCATCTGTACACCCTACATTAACATAGGGCACTGTTGTAGGTTACAACTTTTGTAAAGTCATTTTTGGAAAGTAGATTGCTTTTTTTCTTTTAAACAAAATAGAAAAAAGGTTTTAAAAATGTGAGCATTAAATGGTGCGATTCTGTTTTTAAACACCTGGTTTACTAGTTTAATTTGACAATGGCGCCCGACACACCTACACTGTGGCCAGTGGCTACATTTTGCATTCTGTACATGTACTGTACATGAATTTGTTATTATGTTTTTTGGAGCAAGGGATGAAAAACTGGGTTTCAAAATATTGTACAAAAATGTATGGTGAAAGAAAATGCTACAGGATAATCTAAAAGAAAGAAAAACCCATACCAAGGCAAAGAATTCAGGAGCCACTAGCAGCAGCGGAAGTAGCACCACCACCTGCTCCTGCTGTCCTGGCAATAGTGTTACCAAATTGGCTTCCTTTGCCTCCAGCATGTAAGTTAGTGGAGAAGAAGTGGAGGTCGCTATGGAATAAGTGGCACATCGCTCATCTCAGTGACAGCAGGATGAGGTAACCTCTGACAGCGACATCATCAGTTTGAGTTAGGCCGGGGTCACACTAACGAGTGTGATGAGAGAAACTCGCACTGCCACTGGAACTCAGGACTGGAGTGTGCGGCTGCATGTATTTCTATGCAGCTGAACGCTTCAGTCCCGACTGCCGGTGGTGGTCCCGAGTGCCGGTGGCAGTCCTGGGTATTGATGCGAGTTTCTCGCATCACACTCGTAAGCGTGACACGGGCCTTAGTGTTGCGCACAAAAATTGTCTGACTGATCGAAAATGATTAAGAGAGATAATTTTTGGACCTTTTTAGTTTAAAAATTAACATGAAATGTCTGTCAGTGCACTGTTATTATATTGGCTGTTGGTTAATAGTGAGGTCACTTTGTCATTGCTTCAACTGTATTTGTGTTAAAAATTTGTATACAATCCTATGAGACCTAACAATGTCATACACTTCTGACCTGAGCTTTACAGCTGCATAGTAATCCATCACGCTGTCATGCTCCGGTCAGGAGAGCCAACAGCCAGTACGAGTTTTACAATGTGATTCTCGCACGAGAAATATGGCCGTTTGTCTCTGCCCTTAGGGCAATCATAGTACTTCCATTTTTTTGCAAATCAAATTTTATTTAAAAAATTGCCACCTGGAGATTAGACTTTCAAAAGATTTGATCATCTCCGAGCAGTGACACATATTTGTTACTTTGCATCTTTGTTGCTTTTTCTGTGTGCTGATTTCCTTCTTCCCCTGTGTCTTATCATTAGGATTCCAGCAGCTGTGTGTGTCTCATTCTAATTCTGGATCTGCGCACTTGTGTACACAGCAGTGGGGGGCGCTCTGCATTTATCTTTTCAAAACAGCTTCAATTTGATGTCATTTATCTTTTTGCTGTGTACTTCTGATACAATCTTGCAATGTTCTCAAAGTGCACTCACCTTTAATAAATAGAACCCTCCTGAGTCATGTCTTCTGTCATTGGGTATAAGTGGGATAGCTTAATTACAACCAATGAGATCACTCAACTTTCCCACACTCCTGCAGGGCAAATCTGCTTAAAGTATATTATCCTGTAACTTGATGTGAACTGCAACTTAGAGCTTTTACTGCAGGTTTCAACTTATGACTGTGATGGAATGCTGGGAGCTGCAGTTTGCAACAGCTAGAGAGTAGAAGGCTGGGGACCACCTCACTTTCGGGAGCCAAATCCATTCATAAAGAGACAGGTTGTTAATGAAACCGCTTTGGGATTGACTCCGGTTCCTGAGGTCATACTGTCGCCAACATGACAGTAGATGGTTATACGCCTTTAAGGCCTCTTTCACACGTGCGTTTATTTCTGGAACCAAAAAAAAACAGTACTGGAGATATCTGTCCGTGTGTGTACTACATGTGGCACATGTGTGCCACCTGTGTGCTGCATCAGTAGCACACGGACAGCCGCTGGGGAAGAAGCGCTACAGTAAGCGCTGTTCTCCGGCGGCAGGTTCTGAAGCCGGCTCTCATCAATCTCCCCTGCTCGCCTACAGAGCAGGGGAGAATGATGAGAGCCGGCTTCAGCACCCGCCACCAGGGAACAGCACTTACTGCAGCCTTTCTTCCCCGATGCGTGTCACATGAGGACATCTATGTGTGTTCTCCGTGTGCATGTGTGCGGGACATTTTGCCGTCCGTGCTGACGGTATAAAACACACATGTCAGCATGTTTTGCCCACAGGCAACACGGTCCGTGGAAGCACACTGACATGTGCACAGACCCATTCATTTGAATGGGTGTACGTGTGTACGCGTCTCCGGTACGTGTGAGAACCGTCACCACACGTACCGGAGACAAGGACGTGTGAAAGAGGCCTCAGGTAGGATTCTTTAAGGGCATCCTGGAGAACTGTAATATCAATACTGAGCATACATAATACTGAAATTCATCCAGATTCCCAAAAAGCAGATAATTGCCAAAAGTGTCTGAAAGAATTGTTAAAGGAACCCGCCATGTAGAACGGATACATTTGGTGTGAGGGGCGGAGCATGACTGCCCTGGTACTCTGTGATTACTTGTGTCATGCTCCGCCCCTTCAGAGAAATAACAATGTATCACTTTTTGTATTTATTCATAATTCTCCAATAATTGGGCGGTGACCCCTATATTCCATGCTGAGCCTGAACAGCTGCCGCATGTGACAGATTGTTCCCCGTCCATCTGACTTTTATACAATCACTTTCTATAAGAGCTCGACTATAGGCTACTCTGGGAAATGTACTACCCGACGTGTTCGCCAATTTCTCTGTTTAATGAGCCTAATATTCCTCATGACCAGAATTGAAAGCCAAGAAATAATTGTATTGATGTAAGAATCGACGTCCATTCACCCAAGACGCCTCATGCTCACAGCGACGCTGAAAATCACCTGCTACATGGAGAATTGGTTTTATGTCACACATGGATGGATGGTGGCAGCCGCGTTTCATCTCAGAAATGAAAATGAATTTGTAAGGAGCAGTCGGACAGCAGCCAGGGTGACACTGTATGTGTCCGCTGCTCCCCTCCATGCATGAGCATCTCCTACATCCGCTCATCCTGGGACAGTCGTCACCGATTTACCAGCATCTGCAGGAAGGACGGGCAGCATGGTGTCTGGATGAAGGCTCTCTACCCTACAAACATTTCTATAGGACCATCCTGTAATACAGAGAATCTGATAATCCGGCACTTATCTGCTTCCAATATGCAGATATACAGCCACAAGTAGAGTGATACATTGTATCATCGCTCTGGACACAGTGTAAACTCTTACCTCCACTGGCAATTTTCATTGTTGAGCTTTCATTTTTTGCTCTCTTCTTGCAAGAGACACAGCTTTCATATTTTCCATCCACATCAGGGCTTGTATTCTCCTAGAAAGTTATAGTTTTGAATGACCCCGGTCTTTTCGCCATGAGCTGAACTGAAAGACCTGCAACAAAATTCTACAGTAAGTGAGTGAAAATCCCCCAAAAACATAACACAAATCTGATTTTTTTTTTTCCAACGGCATCATCAGGTACAAAGTGTGTGGCATGTCCACCACCGACCAAGAGACTTACATGATATTGTCTGTACTCTGAGAGTTATCACTGTGTTATCTGTGGTGTTACATGGGACTGCAGGTGACAGCTATCACATTATCTGTACTCAGAGAGTTATCACTGTGTTATCTGTGGGTTACATAGGACTGCGGGTGACATCTACTACATCATCTGTACTCTGAGAGTTATCACTGTCTTATCTGTGATGTTACATAGGACTGCAGGTGACATCTACTACATTATCTGTACTCAGTGAGTTATCACTGTTATCTGTGGTGTTACATAGGACTGCAGATGACATCTACTACATTATCTGTACTCCTGAGAGTTATCACTGTGTTATCTGTGGTGTTACATGGGACTACAGGTGACAGCTATCACATTATCTGTACTCAGTGAGTTATCACTGTTATCTGTGATGTTACATGGGACTGCAGATGACATCTACTACATTATCTGTACTCAGAGAGTTATCACTGTGTTATCTGTGGTGTTACATAGGACTGCAGGTGACATCTACTACATTATCTGTACTCAGAGTTATCACTGTGCTATCTGTGGTGTTACATAGGACTGCGGGTGACATCTACTACATTATCTGTACTCAGTCAGTTATCACTGTTATCTGTGGTGTTACATGGGACTGCAGATGACATCTACTACATTATCTGTACTCAGAGAGTTATCACTGTGTTATCTGTGGTGTTACATAGGACTGCAGGTGACATCTACTACATTATCTGTACTCAGAGTTATCACTGTGCTATCTGTGGTGTTACATAGGACTGCGGGTGACATCTACTACATTATCTGTACTCAGTCAGTTATCACTGTTATCTGTTGTGTTACATGGGACTGCAGATGACATCTACTACATTATCTGTACTCAGAGAGTTATCACTGTGTTATCTGTAGTGTTACATAGGACTACAGGTGACATCTAGTACATTTCCCGTGCTCGCACTCATACACTATGTCAGCACAGCTACATCTCACCATGATATTTATACAATGCCGTAAATCACTTGATCACTGGATCTAACCAGGGCACTCTGTCACATGAAGTTTCTTCCACCTGTTCTCTATGATTTCATTGACCGTCAGCCAGAGACTGATAATTTTGCAGCTTTTTTGATGGTCACTAGTCGGCACTTGGCAGTTCTTCTTGTTGGCTTTTTAAGTTGACACGATCTCTTTCCCCTCTGGTCAGTGAAGTATTGAAGGTTCCTAACAAATGTAACCTGTAAACCAGGCAGCAAAATCCGACTGCACAGTTTGAACAGTGGCGTCCTGCGATCATCGAGCAGGTGACTCTGAATAATTGGATTTACACATCACCTTTGGCAAAATCAGGAAAGATCCTTGAAGTGGAAAAAGTTTTTATTAATTTTTTTCATTAAACAAAATGTCTTGGAAAAAAAATTTTTTCTGCTCATCGATCATATAAATATCGAAGGTTAGCTTCACACTAGTGTTTTGGGCCGCAGCGCACGGCCGCCGCTAAGCCCCGCCCCCTGCCCGCCCCCTCCTGTCATCTCCGCCTAGTATCGCACATGACTGCATGCGATCTGCACACCCTATCTTTAGCATAGGGTGCGCAGACCGTGCGCGCTGACCGTGCACTAGTAGAATTTTGCGTGCACTGCGCCCTTTTGACGGTGCGCCGGTGTGCGCAGAACGCACCATGTTGCATTCTGGTGCGCTCGGAGCACCGTCAAAAGGGCGCAGTGGACGCAGAATCCTACTAGCGCACGGTCAGCGCACGATCTGCGCACCCTATGCTAAAGATAGGATGTGCAGATCGCATGCAGTCGTGTGCGATACTAGGTGGAGATGACCGGAGGGGGCGGGGCTTAGCTGCGGCCCAAAATGCTAGTGTGAAGCTAGCCTAAGAGCAAGAACATGAATGTTGTCATTTTAGATTCTACAGTGTATCTAATCCTATCCTGTGTGATACTGTCTGCTGAGCCATGTATCTAATCCTATCCTGTGTGATACTGTCTGCTGAGATGTGTATCTAATCCTATCTTTTGTGATACAGTCTGCTGAGCTACGTATCTAATCCTATCCTGTGTGATACTGTCTGCTGAGCCGTGTATCTAATCCTATCCTGTGTGATACTGCCTGCTGAGATGTGTATCTAATGCTATCCTGTGTGATACTGCCTGATGAGCCATGTATCTAATCCTATTCTGTGTGTTACTGTCTGCTGAGATGTGTATCTAATCCTATCTTGTGTGATATTGTCTGCTGAGCCATGTATCGAATCCTATCCTGTGTGATGCTGTCTGCTGAGCCGTATATCTAATCCTATTCTGTGCGATACTGCCTGCTGAGACATGTATCTAATCCTATCCTATGTGATACTGCCTGCTGAGCCTTGTTTCTAATCCTATCCTGTGTGATGCTGTCTGCTGAGCCATGTATCTAATCCTATCCTGTGCAATACTGCCTGCTGAGCCATGTATCCTATTCTGTGTGATACTGCCTGCTGAGACGTGTATCTAATCGTATCCTCTGTAAGAGGAGAAAGCAGTTCATTTAATGCAGTGAGTAACGGGAGACAGAGAAGGATTAACAGTTTTTACTAAACAATCGATCACAGCAATACTCCTTGCAGGGAGGCAATGAAAAAGGGTAACAAGAACAGGCAAAATAAACAGTGCACTTATCAATTGGAGTTCTGGCAGGGGGAAGCCTGGAATATTTCCCGGCGACATCGTAAGTGGTACACAAAGTCTCTGGCTCTGTTCCACAGGAAGGAAAAGCACTGCTGCCCGACAGTGCCGAAGGATTCAGTCCTCTTTGTCTTGACTGCGCTCTAATGTGGAGACAATCCTCTGGATGAATGTCACAGGAATGGTGCCAGGCACGGGTCGCAAGCATGTGCACTATCCACAACAGTCCGTGATCTCTCAGAGAAGTCTCTAAGGCTGTGACAACAGTATCCCAGGCGAAACAACAGTATCCAACGATTTGCTCAGAGTTGGTAACTCAATAACATCGGGGGTAATCTCTAAGTCAGTACACGGAGGTTTGGAAGTAGGGTAGTTGTTAGTGGGAGCTGCAGAGAGGCAATCAACCGTCTCCTGTTGCCTTCCCACCAAGTCTGCTCTGTTCCCGCGCTCAGGCCCCCTTAAGTACCCCGCGATCTTGACTGTCTGACCAGATGGTTTCTCCATCCCAGGGGAAATCTCCCCCGCTAGCAGTGGTGACAGCCCGATAGTTCCAGCCTTAAAGGGCACCGCAACCCGCTGATTCTGTCTTGTCTCATCTTCTTACACCTCTGTGATAGGCCGTACTGTGAGAAACTTGCACGATTCTTTCGCCTCAATACCCGGCACTGCTTTTGGCACTTGGGACTGGAGTGTGTGACTGCATATATTTGTGTGCAGCTGAACGTTCCGGTCCCGAGTGCCGGCGGCAGTGCCGAGTATTGAGGTGAGAGAATTGCGCGAGTTTCTCGCATTGCAGTTGCAATGGGGACACCGGCCATACTGTGTTTTCTGCTTCTGTATCTACACCCATGATGTGTGGTACCTGTGTATCTAATCTTATCCGGTATGAGACAATGTTGCAGAACCTGTCGGCTCCTCTCGCCATTGATACAACATTGCAGAATTGCATTATGTCCGCTGACTCGCGACTCAGTATATGGATGCTTCTGGCGGCGTTTCCTGACAGCTGAACATGTATCTCATAAACCCTGGAACATCAATGTTCTTCTTCCTTCCAGAGAGAATTAATTCTCTTCTACACAGACGTCACTTTGAATTTTCTGTACAGTGGGATGGGGCTTGAATGGGTTTTATTTGCAATTTGCCAGATATGATCAATCTGATCAGCTTGAAGGCTGCAGTCATCTTGTGCAATGTCTCTCTGCCCTGTAGTGCTGCATGCAGTAGAGATGGAGCATGCTGCCCCCTATAGGTAGTCATGTATTACTGCACATTACTGCGGCCTCCTGCCAGGCTGCAGCTCTCACCATCAATAATCACTTAAAAGAAACACGTATAAATCTTCTTTGACCTCAATATAAAAGTTCCACCAAGACTCCTGGAGAACTATATGTTAATAGAGCCGCTTGCTTAAGTAGAACTTTGCATTTCCTATGGAGCCCCTGTAATGATGATATTGTCTTATTTTTGATTGTCTAAGCATCTTTGATATTTTAATTGGACTCTTTGTTACAAACTCGTATTCTAAGAACAATTCACTACAAATCCCAGCAGGCATCAGAGGCAGGGTCGCCAACTTGACTTTTATTTTTTTCTCTGGACAGCTTATCAAAAAATCACAGACAGACAGTATGTTTTAGGGACACATTAGAAAACCATAATAAATCCCAATGGTCATAAGTGATGTCTGTCTACAGCCCAGAATCCTGATATCAGACCTCAACTGTCATCACGGTGACCTGTAAAATGATGTCAAAATAATGAATGCAGAGTAGAAGGCTTCTTACAGAAAAACTAACAGGTTTGTGAGAGCAAGAATTCTTGCTGGTTGGTCGGTGATCAAATACTTATTTCATGCAATGAAATGCAAATTAATTATGTAAAAATCATACAATGTGATTGTGGAGAGACAAGGAGTCAGAGAGCACCCAGGTCCACTAGCCAGAACATCATGGACCAGGTGTCGTCCCATCGAATGCCCACGCTCCCTTTAACGTTGGCATAACACTACTCAGACAACACAGGGTGAGGGTAAAACAGTGTGGCAATGCTTTATTGAACCACAAAAAAGGCAGATAACACAAAGAACAGTCCCAGCACAGTACCCAAGATTGTGCACATTACAGAGTCTCACCCTTCCTCAGACTCACCTGGATAATGGCAGATGTTACTTTAGTGCTCCCAGGGTCACTACCCCACCTGTGGCAGGTACACACAGCGGAGATAACGACAAGCATAGGAAGATGACAGTCCATTGAGGTGCAGGAGGAAGGGCCCCCGCCGTGCGTCCAGGCCGGAACCAAGGGTACAGTCACCGAGGTTCCTAGGGGGTCTGTTTCCAGGGGACGGAATTAGAGGACGGGCAACAGAGACTTCTAGAACAGTTGGGGAAGGAGCTAATATAAAAGGGGCGAAGGACGCTAGCGAGGGTGAGTCAGCAGATCGGTAGAGGAGGAGCAGGAGACCTCAAGCGTGCCAGAGAGCTAGAGCCTCCAGCAGCCACCTGAGAGGAAGACAGCGGCAAGAGAAACGGGAGGGAGACTTGCTGTGGACCGCAGGGAGACGGCACCGAGCCAACCGACCAAGGAACACAGCTTCACTCCAGTCTGCGGCTGCGGCCTGCCCGCTGCCGACTGCGGCTATTGCCGCTCCACTCCAACTCATAGCTGCGGCCTGCCCGCTGCTGCCCGTGGCCATTGCCGCTTCACTCCAGCCCGCGGCTGCGGCCTGTCCTCTGCCGCCCGTGGTGGCATCCTCCCAGCTCGTGGCTACCCGTTGCCACCTGCAGCCGCCACCGCCCCGCCCCAACCCACAGCTGAGGCCTGTCCCTCATCATCCGTGGGACTCCCAGCACAGCCCCAAGCTGTGTCAGTGGCCTGCCAGCCGCCACTCCACATCACTGTGGCTCTTCCCGGCCCGGGGGCTGCGGCCTCTATCCTCGTACTAACAGGCAGTATTCTACTGCCTCCACAGGGGGTTACCCTGCCAAAGGACTCTCCTAGGGCCTGTTGTGCCCCCATCTTGCCTGGGTTAAGGAACGTCCAAAGCCTCTGCCAGATCCTCAGCCGCTGGGTCCAGCGGCTGCGACGCCGAAGCATCATTGGACAGCACGCCGTGGGACTTCAGGATGGCTAAGTGACACATAGTAACTAAGGACCCGTAGTCGGCCATACCACGGCCCTATAGTGACCGGCCTTCGCCGGGTTAGTCGGGTTCTCATTACCCGTGTTTCTTTATGTTTGGTCCCTGCGAGGGCAATTGTTGTTATCTTGTTCGGTTGCTCAGGATAGCCCCATCAGCATCCATATCTATAAAAGCCACCACCAAAAGTTACATCCGTCTCGTGTCTCGTCACTGCATCCTGCGTACCTGCTGTACCTACAGAGGTACAAGGCCAGTAGGCCTGAGAGTCACAAACTTGCTTCTCCAAACATCTCCATGGAACCAGGTGACCAGCTGGTCCCAATCCTGGCTTTCTCCAAACTTATCCATGGTCCAGTGATGGTCAATGGAGTAGATCTATATTCTTCCAACCGGAGCTGAAAACCCCTAGGTTGTTTCCTGTAGAATGATAGATCCGTGTCCCTCATGATGGTGCCTTGATATTGGCTGCTGTCCTGTCTCTGTTTCTTTGGATGTATGGATGTGTCCTGACAGAATCTCTGGTTGTCTTGCTCTCTCCATCTCTTTATACATAGGCATGCAACCTATTTTTAGATTCACCCAGTCCAGCATTGCAGATAATGGAAAGAATTGTGATGACCAAGTTGCCTTGTTTGATAATGTAATCTATTTGCATAGATTTTCCTCCTCTGTTTTAAAAATCAACAAACTGGGCTAGACAATGTATAATTAGCATATCAGTAGACCTCACTATTCATTAAGGATAAGAGCACACTATGTTATATCAAATATCAGCTTAGAAGTCAATATTCCAGGCTTGCACAAACAAAAGTCTGTTTTCTTGACCCACCAAAAATCAACACTTAAATCCAAAAGCCAACATACAGATAAAAAGTCAATTTTTCTTGGTTTGCTAAAAAATAGTCATCTAGATAATTAAGATCTAATCCAATTTTTTTCACAGTGATTTTCTGGATTTTATTTTTAGATTCTTTCTCTCACAGCTGAAGTGTACCTATGATAAAAATTACAGATCTCTCCATTCTTTATAGGTGGGAAAACTTGCAAAACTGGCAGTCAATCAAATACTTATTTTGCCCACTGTAGGTAGATAGATGTCATTGAGATATATAATCAGTGCAGGTCATGTGTAGTTTACTGTACATGTATTTAGCTTTTAATTAAGAAAAATTAAGAAAAAATTAGCGCATGGTCCCTCTACTTTTTCTTAGCAAGCCGAGCAAAAGTGGACAGCTGGGGGCTGTTGTTTATTGTCTATGAAAAGAGTAATAAACATGGAGCTTCCCAGGCTATTAATATCATCTCACAGCTGTCTAACTAGTCTTTACTGGTTGTTAAAATGGGGGACCCTATCATAAAAAAAGATGTAGGGTCCCCCTATAATTAATAACCAGCAAAGGCTAGGCAGCTAACTTAATAGCCTAGAAAATTGTCATGGATATTGCCCCCCCCCAGACTAATAATATCAGCCCACAGTTTCCCCAAAAATGGCACATCTATTAGAGATACTCGCTCTTCCCACTTGCCCTGGTGGGTGGCAAGTAGAGAAATAGTATATGGGTTGATGTCACCTTTGTATTGTCCGATGACATCAAGCCCAGGAGTAAGTAATGGAGAGGCGTCTATAAAATATCCCCATTACTAACCCCATATTCAAATGGAAAATAAAGACACAGAATACAGTCCTTTAGTTGAAATAAACACTCCCCACTCTGTTTTATCCATTTAATAGTGTAAAATTAAAAATAATAAAATGCCATATTCCTCACCCATTCAATGAAAATCCATTTGTCCCACAAAGAACTCCAGCTTTTGCTACATTCAGATGGTTTGAGCAGTGGCATGATGAGACTGCTCTCCATGTCAGCCAGAAAACACACAGACAGGAGCAAGAGAACGCTCCTGCAGTGTCTAATGCTGACTTGAGAAAAGGTCACCGGCGTTTTTTTCTCACACCGATTTGCTTGCATTGGCGAGTATCCTCCGATATACGCGGCCACTCACAGCTTGCTTCAATTTTTTTTCTCAGTCTGATACGAGCTGAGAAAAAAATTAACAGATAATCATTGACTAACATTGGTTAGAGTGTAATGCGATTTTTATTTTATTGGACTCGTCCATTTTAAACGCAGATGAGTATGAGCCCTAATCATAACCAAAGGCTTGATGAGTTCTTGCAGCAAAAATTGAGCAGGAACTCTCCAACTCTTCCAAATATTAAAACTCCTCAATCTTTGTGTGTTCACTATTTAGCTATGTATACACAGCGTTTTTCATAAGGTTTCAGAGTGGAAAAGGACTGGAAACTCTAAATTCTCTTTAAAAATGCAATACTGAAAAACTTGGAGTTTTTGCTCAGTTGCTATGCGCACATGGCATAATATTCCGTTACAGAAACTGCCTGAAAATGTTCAAAAGAAAATATGTCTTTGTGTCTATGGGAAAATGACATCCTTTTGCTCATGTTCAGTCACACTGCACCTTTTAACCACTTTAGGGTTCGGAAATAGTGGAGTGGTCAAAAGAACTATGATGTTCTTTTTTTATCAGGCAACTTTTGAAGGGTTTCTGAGGGATGTTATTATGGATTATCTCAATGAGAATAACTGTTTAACGCCATATCAGTTTTTATGAAAGAAGTAAGCTATAGGCTGGACCAAGGTGAGTCATTGGACGTGGTATATCTTGATTTTTCCAAAGCGCTTGATACCGTGCCACACAAGAGGTTGGTACACAAAATGAGAATGCTGGATCTGGGGGAAAATGTGTGGAAATGGGTAAGTAACTGGCTTAGTGATAGAAAGCAGAGAGTGGTTTTAAATGGTACATTTTCTAACTGTGTCACTGTGACCAGTGGAGTACCGCAGGGGTCAGTGTTGGGGCCTATTCTCTTCAACATATTTATTAAGAATCTTGTAGAAGGTTTACATAGTAAAATATTGATATTTGCAGATGATACAGAACTACGAGTATGTAAAGCAGTCAATACAAGAGAAGATAGTATTCTGCTACGGATGGATCTGGATAAGTTGGAAACTTGGGCCAAAAGGTGGCAGATGCGGTTTAACAATGATAAATGTAAAGTTATACACATGGGAATAAGGAATCAATATAACCATTACACACTGAATGGGAAACCACCGGGTAAATCTCACATGGAGAAGGACTTGGGGATCCTAGTTAATCATAAACTTACCTGGAGCAGCCAGTGAAAGGCAGCAGCTGCCAAGGCAAACAGGATCACTGGGTGCATTAAAAGAGCTCTGGATACATATGATGAGAGCATTATACTGCCTCTGTACAAATCCCTAGTTAGACCGCAAATGAAGTACTGTGTACAGTTTTGGGCACCGGTGCTCAGGAAGGATATAATGGAACTAGAGCGGGTACAAAGGAGGGCAACACAATTAATAAAATGAAAGGGGGAACTACAATACCCAGAGAGATAAGCAAAATTAGGATTATTTAGTCTAGAAAAAAGACGACTGAGGGGTGATCTAATAAGGGGACAATACAAATATCTCTCCGAGGATATGTTTATACCAAGGAAGGTGACAGTTAAAAGGGGGCATTCTCTGCGTCTGGAGGAGAGGAGTTTTTCCACCAACATAGAAGAGGATTCTTTACTGTTAGGGCAGTGAGAATCTGGAATTCCTTGCCTGAGGTAGTTGGTGATGGCGAACTCAGTCGAGGGGTTCAAGAGAAGCAAGGATGTCTTCTTGGAGCGTAACAATATTGTATCTTACAATTATTAGGTTCTTTAGAAGGACGTAGATCTGGGGATTTATTCTGACGGAATATAGACTGAACTGGATGGACAAATGAATTTTTTCGGCCTTCGTAACTATGTTACTATGTTACTATGCCTTCCATTCAGAAGTTTCATGCTCTCCATAGAGATACACGTAGGGACCTGCCATGAAATCAACGGCAAAAACTGCAGGCTGATGCGGCTGTGTGAGAGAAAGCTCCAATGGCTATACTGGCAACTAAACAATGCTGTTTGCACATAGCCTTTTCTGCCCCAAAAGCTCAGCAAAAAGACAGTGTGTGCATATGGCCTATGAGTATGTGCACACATCTCATAAACTAATGCAGGGCCATCATCAGGGCCTGCCATTATTGGTGTATGGGGCCTGGTGAGCAGATGCAAAAAGGAGGATCAGACTGATGAGACTCCTCATGATAATTACATAACTTTGCTTTCTTAAACCCCTGGGACCCAGTCATTCACAGCCACAGCTACTTACATTGTATGGCCGCAGCAGAGGGGGCTGGCCACATCTGACATCAGTGGCATCAGGCACTGGTGGTCTGTCCTCTGTTCCTAAGCTGTTGGGCACACTCCATGACCGTGCAGCTTATTATATGAAGGAGTTCATGACCCCAAAAGTGATGAGGTGTACTCACCTGCTGGTACACTCTCCCATCCGTCCTCCTATTCTCCCATTCAACCTCATATTTTCCCACCCAATGGCCCACTTGTAATATGGGATGGGACATTGTCAAAGTTCCTCCCTTCAGTGTGTCTAGGATACAGTTATTGACAGCTTAGTCATCTAATCTGGTACATGGGCATGCTGAGCTGTCAGTGTGTTGATTGACAGCGTGACTATCCAATCTGAGATTGGAAGGTGCTGTCTGTCTCCAAGTGTTCATTATCCCAGGTGATTGCCATGCTATTTAACTGAGGTGTTTCTCCCAGACCTCTGTCAGACATATATTCGGTTTGTTTCATTTGTACCTCAAGTTCTTTAGGTTGATCTTTCATTGCCTGACCTTGGATTTCATTCTGACCATCTGTCTATTTAACCCCTTCTGCTCTGATGCACTATCCTCCTGGTATACTGACCTTAAAACGTTACCTGACTACGCTTTTATCTCTTTCTTCTGTTTATGACGTAACCTACTGGCTTTTGACCTTGGACTCCTTGACTATTTTGACTCATGGCCAAAGAAGAGAAGTGACTATCATCACAGTCTATAGCAGTGTGCGAGGTACTCATCTCTTGCACTCTGTCAAGTTACATGAATGTGGGGGACCTGGCTGGGTGTATGGACTTGTTCTGTGAGGGCGCTACACCAATCTAGGCCGCATGTTACCGATGTTGAGGGTTTGCCAAAACCAGTTGTTAAGCAGTTCATAAAAGGAGACCACCAGTTTTTAAACAAAGCTTTACTAAACAGCAATTGTGTGGCACCTATGTACACAGGATAGCGGGTACACAACCTTTCGCACATTTCTTCATCAATACAGAGCATCTCAATACACAGGCTTGTTGCTTCCCCAGCCTCAAAACTTCCTGCCTCCACTGTTCTCATTTCCTTTGCCACCACTCAGCTTAACACCACAATACAGTCTGCGAAAATCATTTTCTCTTCCCACGTTTCCACATATGATTCTCCTTGTATAGGTGAGGGTTTGCCAATATGGCCAGACTCAGCTTCAAGCTCTCTGACACTTAGGGACCTCCCGCTTGGGGCACTCACTATGTCTCACATTCTACTACATTATGGCCTATTACCTTGAAAAGCTGAAAGCTACTCTGGGCCGTGCTGCTAGTTGTTCCTTCTCCGGACCCTTCTCTTGTGGACATTCTGGTCAGATGTCTGAGCTGAAAGTGTCCTTCTATCTGCATCTCTGTAACTCTCTCTCTGTCTTGGTCTGTTCCTCAGGTCCACGCTCTCTTTGTCCCAATCTCCTTTCTCTCTTGCCACAAAACACCCACTGCATGCGGCCTTGCTGAGCACTCAGACCAAATATCTGCTTTAGCTGCAAGCTAGACTCTGTCTGACTCACTACTAGGAAGTCTTCTCTGATCCTGCTACATAGCCCCTCCCTCTCTGGGCTAGTCCAGAAACTTAACTATGTGTTACCCTTCTCACTGTCTGTTGCTGTGCAGAACTCAGTTTCCTCACAGTACAGTGCAAAACACCATAATACACTACATCACAATCCACACTACACATCAGCATCACTATAACGCCTGACATTATGCACCCTACACTTTACATTATACACAGCACTGATTTCTTCATGGGTCAACAGGGCAATATGTCCACCTCCTTACGCACTCACCCACTACTTGTCTTGTGCCTCACTCCCAGCTTGTGCAGTGTGAAATTGGCATCTCTGTCTTCTACCTGCCTGCAAACTACTAAGTACTACTAAGCTCAACCTTACTGACGTCTGCTTGCAATAAGGTAGAGACTGTGGGTGGTGGGATGTGGAAGATTCGAAGGGTGGAGGCGGAGCCTAAGTGGAGTCTCAAGGGGGCCCAAAAATTTTGCCAGTATGGGTCCATGAAATTCCTGGTGGCAGCCCTGAAATAATGTGAACTCGCTAAGTTTCTAAAGCAGCAGACACTTCTAAAACTCTGGCGTCTTTTGTGTTGTTTGAAGCTTTGCTGATGTTTTTTTGGAGGGTCTTCCCATGGTTTTTTGTGAAGACGACTTGTGCGCTGTGACCTTCCACACACATGCCCAAAATTGTTTAGGGCCTCATAAGATCCAGTAAATTGTGACAAAAATACCCTCCAGCCCATGACCGGCGGACATTTCTTATATGGCAGCAGAAAGAGGCGATACGTTCATTACGAGGTACAGTTTGGTGCACTGGTCATCAAGACTGGTATACAAAACACATGTCAATGGCTCCGATGGAGAATATTTATATCCTATGTATTGACGATAAAGGCCGGGTCATACTTGCGAGTGCAATACGAGAAACTTGCGTGACTCTCGCATCAGTACCTGGCAATGCCGCTGTCACTCTGGACCAGAGCATTCAGCAGCATAGAAATATATGCAGCCGCACACAACGGTCCCGAGTGCCGACGGCAGTACCAGGTATTGATGCGAGAGTCGCGCAAGTTTCTCGCATTGCACTCGCAAGTATGATCCCGGCCTAAGACAGAGTCACAAAGAGGCTCAGATTTTGTCTGAATATCATAGACTGACATACATTCACTTCATTCCTTTTCAAGATCTCTGCACATTTTACATCCACTAGAGTAAAATCCTGCACCTCTCCCAGCTGAGTGTTTGTTACATTTGTATCCATCTCAGACATCCCTATGGGAGACAGGCAGCCCGGACATGAGACTGATACATTGTATCAATTTGAGAGAGATTCACATCCCTGATGTGTTTTGGAGTCCAAACATGAAAAAATTGTGCTGCGGATTAGTATTTGGCCTGAGATTCAGCTTCTGCATGCTTATATTCACTGTCAGAAAACGGGGATTTTGCAATTTTTGAATTGTTATGAAAAACTTAAAGATGCAGAAATCCGTGTGATACAAAGATTGAGATTTATTAACAAAATCCAGAAATCCCTGTAATCTCCATAAAGAAACTGAATTTGCTGAAAACCACAAATTTCCTCAATACATTTATTTTTCCTTTCTTTTATAATTTGCAGCCATTTCTGAGCATTTTCTTGATGATTCTGCCCAGTAAATGTTTCTACAGGTGATCAGAGCTGATATTTCCATCACATTCCGCATTTTCTGCCGTCCACGGTAGAAGCGTCCGAGTTCTCCGGGAGCCGCCGTCTTATCTCCATAAGACCTGACACGGGCAGACATATTACTTGTGGCTGTCATTTAATTTCTACATCCAATACACTGAAGAGATAGAAACATTACCAGCAAGTCAATCTGCTGCAATGGGCTAAATCTCCACAGCAACCCATTACTGTGCATGGCTCCTCGTCGGTGAGCTCGTCATATCATCACTTATGGGGATAATGTGGTGTAGATATCTACCGGGGCAGCCCTTGCTCTGCTGTCATACACTTACATGTGTTTAAGGCCTGGGTGATAAATGCCACTGGGGAAATCTGCAGAGAACACAGGAGAAATAGACGTTATATCCAATGTGCGACACCTGAAACACTGGAAAGTTTGTGAACTCCTTTCTTTTCAGCAATAGATTAGCCCCAACCGTTCCTCTGTGGCCCCAGCCCTCTTCTCACAGGTTGACATCCTGGGAGAGATGTTCACGTGGCACCTACATATGTGGCACGTACTGGCCGAGCTCCGCCATAATGGCCATAGCAAACCCTGCAAGTGTGAGTCGAAAAATCCTGAAGATACCAAGATCCTAAGCCAGGAATCTGCTAGAGATGAATAAATTGGATTTGAATCAAATTTTAGGAATTTCACTGCACCCGAAGAATTCAAACAATTTGCAATTTTTTTCACCAGACAAAGAAGGCTGACATGAACTGCAGTATAACTGCACAGGCTTCCCCATAATGCCTTGCAGATATCACATTACATGGTAGAGTATAACCTATCGGGAGGGATTATCACAGCCTGTATAAAAGCAGAGACAGGGAATGCAGCAGACAGAGAGGACAAAAAACATAAATCACTGAAGAAACTGTGCAGATGGTGTGTGACAGCACTGCAGTGAAGAAGGCTAGTGTGGAAGTAAAAGAGAATAGTACAGGTTTAATTGATAGGGAGAGAAATAGAGTCACTATGTGAGGCAGGATTGGGAACAGGATCTGTGTCTGTGAGGCAGAACCAGGGACAGGATTTGTGTCTGTGAGAAAGGGCCGGGGACAGGATTGGTGTCTGTGAGGTTGGACCATGGACAGGATCTGTGTCTGTGAGGTAGGACCTGGGATACAGTCAGCAGCTGCTGCAAACAGGATTAGTCTGGCTATAGATCTAAGACAGTTCAATCACACATTTCTTTTGTACTCGTGCACAAACAAGCCACCAATATCGCTGAATGGGATAAAAAAGAAACCTCTTTGACAGCATCTGAAAATGTGGGCATCACTTGCTGTGCTCAGATGTTTCACACCTGTTTGATTAGTCTCATTTGATATGCATAAATGCCACAGCTCACATTCTCTTCCTCCTGTGCAATGACTAATAACACCTCTATATACAGCTAATAACACAGGATCTACCATTCACAATAGGTAATGTCACAGCTCACCTCCTCTTGTACAATGACAGATGGAGGAGACATTGCTGATTCCAGCAATGTGCCACTTACTAGGTTGTGTGTTATTGTTTGAATAAAATCAGTGTTTTATCAGCTTTAGATTATCACTACAGGTCTAAGTATCCTGTGACATGTAGTCATCCTGCTCTGTGCAACCCCAACCCCACGACTGGTTAGCAGCTCTTTTCCTATGCACAGTGTACACAGAAAGCAGCCATTCAGTAGGGGGCGGGGTTATAAAGGGCTCAGCATTCTGAGCTCTGTTAGATCTGCAGCAGAGAAATCTGTGAATTTTACCAAAATGACAGGAAGCAGCCCAGTAAGGCCTCTTCAACACATCAGTTTTTTTATATCTGTCACAATCCGTCAAAGTGTGAAAAAACGGATCCTGTGCAGATTGCAAAAAACTGATGCATCGGATCCGGTTTTTGATGGATCCGTCAAAGAAGGAGCTGTATGAATTTAAAGGAATAGGTTTTCTGGAGACAGAGAGAGAATTTTTTGATGTGTCAGAAAGGAAAATGCAGCTTTGACGGATAGCGACGGATCCTGCTCCCATAGGCTTCCATTATAGCCAACTATGGACGGCACTGGATCTGTTGCTGTCCGACTTTTTGACGTGCACAAAAAACATTCCTTAGTCCATTGTCTCCGGCCAACAGACAAAGATTTTCTGACGGATGAAACGTGTGGCCATCCATCACAATCCGTCGCTAATACAAGTCTAGGAGAAAAAACGGATCCAGCGCTGGATCCGTTTCTTTAAAAAAATGACGGATTGTGACTGATGGCCAAAAACTGATGTGTGAAAGAGGTCTTAGGCTGGTTTCACATTAGCGCTTTTTAAGCGCACGCATGGCCGGGGGTAGCTCCGCCCCCGAGCCGGCTCTCTGCCCGGCGTGCCCGCCCCTTGCTTGTAGTGCCGCCTCCTAGCGGACAGCGGCGCCTGCGATCGGCGCACCCTATCTTTAGCATAGGGTGCGCAGATCGTGCGCAGGCCGTGCGCTAGTTGCGCTTTGACCTGCGCTGCACACCTTTGACGGTGCGCCGTGCGCGCCAAAATCGAACTTTTCAGATTTTGGCGCGCACGGCACACCGTCAAAAGTGCGCAGCGCAGGTCAAAGCGCAACTAGCGCACGGCCTGCGCACGATCTGCGCACCCTATGCTAAAGATAGGGTGCGCCGATCGCAGGCGCCGCTGTCCGCTAGGAGGCGGCGCTACAAGCAAGGGGCGGGCACGCCGGGCAGAGAGCCGGCTCAGGGCGGAGCTACCCCCGGCCGCGCGTGCGCTTAAAAAGCGCTAATGTGAAACCACCCTTAGTGACACATCCCTGGAATCAGGCTCTCTGTCCCTGCATCATTCTGCTCTCAAATTACATATCAAAACTACAGTAGCTGACAGATTTCATTAAATACCAAAGTGGGCAGGTATCTATTTTGCTCTCAACTTGTTATTTTGTTGAAACAATGTTGCATCATTCGGCACTAACTCCTTCATTACCAGACTATTTTTTGGCATACAAGAACAAATACATTTTCTTATTGTTCCACTAACATAGCCCTATCAGTTCTATAATCATTTCTACAAATGCAGTATGGGGTGTTTATCTAATTTTGGGGTAAAATAAAGAAAATCAACTTTTCAACTTTTTTTCATTGCTTTATGTTATTCTTTTTTCATAAAGGATGTTTTGTGTATTGGAAGAAACAAAGGGGTTAATCCAGTGCAGGTTGTGAGAAGTTGATGTTTTGCTCTAAGCTATAGGAAAGATGAGGATGGAATTCCTATAAATGATAATCCACACGAGCCGCCAATGATCATTCATAGTTAATAAAGACCATTAAGCCATAGAGAATTATTGAGTGATTGGTTTCTTTGATCCGGGCTGATATGGACACATCGTCCGGAAATTTATGAGAATGTTTATGAGCTGCGTAAATATTTTATAGTTTTATTAAGAGAAAATCAATTTATTCATTACAGTAAACCTGTGTGGGTGTCACCATCAAGACGGATCGTCAACCACATCTGTGTAACGAGCGCCACGTGGAGAGTGCTCCATCTTATCTCTTCCCACATCTCTGCTCCTATAAATAATGTCCCCAAAAGTGATATAGAGGTCATCTGTTGTGTCACATCTGGAGATGGAGGGATAAATATTAAATACTAGATAGACATGAAATTAATGAACATGAGAGAAACGATAGGCGATAAAGTGATACAGATAGATATGAGAAAGGTAGATAGAATAGAGAGCTAGATAAGAGATAGATTATAGATAGATAATAGATACATAGATAATAGATAGATAATAGATAAATAATTTTCAAAACGATAGATATAGATAGATAATAGATAGATAAGAGCTATATAAGAGATAGATAGATAATAGACAGATAATAGACAGATAATAGGTAGATAATATATAGATAGAAGATAGATAATATATAAATAATAATAGATAATAGAAAAATAGATAATAAATAGATAGATAATAGATACATAGATAATAGAGTGGTAAATCAGATCACTCAGCTGCTTAAAGAAGTAGTCACAGGAAAACTTAAGTTTAATTGATGTTTTCAACTGTTTTTTAAAAAAACATGCTGCAAAAATCAGTGCAAAATTAGATAAACAAAACACGGCTCTTCTGGCATATCAGGAAAAATAAAATAGCGTACAGTATAGTCTGTGTGGCTGCAGGAATCCGACCACTCAGGAAAAAAACAAGGTTCAGTTCTCTTTAACACGAATACAAATCAGAAGATCTTGTCTTCAGACACACAGAACACTGAATGAGTCCAAAGGCTCCACATTTAGCTTCTGGACCACACTCTGGGGTGGAGGTATAGTGAAAAGCCACCCAACCACTCTTCAGATGTTCACAAAAACCCAGCCCTTAATATGTCTGATTAAACCCTCACAGAACTTAGTGTGCTGGAGTATTTTTCCAGGTTAATGTCACTGAAGTTAACATCCTGAGTGACACATATCTCCCCTCCAGAATATTACAGGTGACCTTCTCTCAATAGATAATAGATGATTGATAGATATGTGGCGCCCCTGAGGGTCCAGTCGCCACAGAGGTACTGCACCTCAGCCAGAGGTGTGGTACCGCACTCTCGGGTAAGGAGGGGGCACTACCCAGGACCCACACCCTAGCACCCAACACTAGACCTCTTTAGGTCAGGGAGGAAGTGGGTAGAGGATGTGGGTGGAAGAAGTAGATAAGGGTAGGACAGCTAGAGAGAAAGCTGACAGTTGGGAGTGGAGAGTTGTCATGGTAACAGGAGTCAGTTGGAGGAAGAGTCAGGAAGACAAGATAGTTTGTGGAGGGGACTGAAGGAGTGAGGAGCTTGTCCCAGGACTGGAGAGAAAAGTGGAGTGAAGAAGGGGTCCTAGGTGCACGGGAAGTGAGGAATCCACCCATGGCGCCAGAATCCACGCCGACCTTAGTCGTGTGGAGGGACCAGGCTGTAGTGGGGGACCGGCTCCAGACTAGTTGAGATACTGCAACACTCAGCTAGCAAACCGGAGGCTGAAGTATCTGTATGTACAACAGCCAAATACACACACATTTGCTGAAAAGGCAGCCACATAGGATCAAGGGGACCAAGAGGACGTCGCCCGACAGTATGCAAAGTTGCTGGCTTGGGACACTGTGTGTGAGGCGCAGGGCAAGAGAGGTGGGAGCCAGCACAGGGAGACAACCAGGGAAGGAACATAGAAGGGGGTTCTGGAAAAGTATACCCTAAACTACCCGAGAGTTGGCTGGACCACCAACCCGGAAAACACAGCACCCCGGCTGGGGATTGTAACTTGAAAGACCGTGAGTAAAAGTGTGAAGACTGCATCCCGCTGTGTCCTCAGATTTATTCACTGCGTCATCTGCCCTGCACTACAATCATTACCATCTTCTACTACCTTATATTTGCCCTGGGGTCTAGCTCTACCAGTGGAGAGCTGTAACATCTTTGCTGCATCACCAACCGCCCCAGTGGATCTGAATCGCAGCGTCGGCCATCTTCTTATTGCCGAACACCACGGACATAATTCCCCTTTCATTTTATTGCACGCCCAGGGCCACGGACCGGGTCACTGCTGCCATGACATCCCCTGAAGAACTGACCGGCCCGGAACGAGTACCCCACAGCCCTAGCGGGTGTTGCAGATAGATAGATAGATAATAGATAAATGGTAGCTAATGGATAGATAGATAGATAGATAGATACATAATAGATAAAGAGATAGATATGAGAGAGAGATACATGTAGATAGATTTTTGCACCCGTCTCCACCCCAGTGTTGGGCTCCGCTCCCTTTCCCTGTGGTTGCCGCCCTTTGTTGTGATCCTCATCTAGTTTCACATTTTTGAAAAAGTGCAAGTAACTTATTTTACATAATGAATGTAAAAATGGTGCAGAAAAACAATATTTAAACGTGAAATAGCACAAAAAGAGGACTTAAAAATCCTCCAATAATACAAGAAAACAGCAAAAAGCAGAGAGGTTTACCCGTCCAGGCCTCCAGACAAATGCACTATCAGGATGCAGTGGACTCATATAATTAAGATGGCAACACAGGTGTAAGAATACCGATGAGACAACCGCTCACATCCTACCAATCCATGGAGGGGGCGGTTGCCTGGTATATTAATGCACAATAAAAAACTTGCTGTTCACACTATGGCCATGCACAACATCCAGGCCAGCCTATTAGTGACACCCTTCTACTAGATCAGGTGGGCTGCCCAGCGCTATCAAAATGCATCCCATGTGAACAGACACCGCAGTTTACAAGACCAAATGGGCCCAACTGCACCCTGATTAAAAAGTGCAAAAAACACATAAAAATTTGAGGTATTAGCTCTAAAATCAAAACTTGCCAAAACCTTATTATGGGAATGTAGCCTTAAGGTCGGCATACTCATCTGTGTCTCAGCATTCCGTGTATTGTTCTGTTGCTGTTTGTTTGCTGTTTTCTATTATCCAGTTTCTTCTGCTGCAATATTTTCTGAAACCTCCTGTTAATTCTGTAATCTGCATCTGCTGCTCCTCAAACTTGCTGATTGACCCTTCAATTCCTGCATCCAGTACGAACTTCTATGTAGAAACTGTTCACCTTATGCTGCAATTATATCTGCAGAACTCCTGTGGATGCTACAATCCTCATCTACATCCTTGCCCAGACCTACAGATTAAGGCTACTTTCACACATCAGGTTTTCGGCGTCAGGCGCGATCCGGCGTCGTGCCGGAATGCCGGATCCGGCAAATGTTTTGTAAAACCTGAAGTGCCGGATCCGGTTTTCTGCCGGATCCGTCTTGTTCTTGACAGACAAAACTGGAACCGTCTCATCCGGTTCATCCGTTTTTCTATCCGTTTTTCTATCCGTTTTTCGACGGATTACGCCGGATCCGGTTTTTAAAATTGACCCTTGTGGCCTTCCGAACGGGATTGGCTACTGGAAAACTAGATATAGCATGTTCCTACAGCCCTTCTTTGACAGGTTGTAGAGGAGAAAGTGCAGGTTGGAGAGAAGAGCAAGTTACTGGCGAAGATGGATGTTGTCATTGGAAATATTACCACTAGAAGTTCTGTGACGGTTTCAGGGACAATTTTCCACTATACTTTATGTCACCTCAAGGCAGAGTACACTGGGATGACAGAGTGTGAAAGATTTGTGCCCTAAACTTGTGTACCTTCTGGACCAACAG
This sequence comes from Dendrobates tinctorius, assembly GCF_039654945.1. NCBI lineage: Eukaryota > Metazoa > Chordata > Amphibia > Anura > Dendrobatidae > Dendrobates > Dendrobates tinctorius. The sequence continues at coordinate 12,904,263 of NW_027361782.1, read as the reverse complement.
TATATACCTTTGCCAACCAAAGTTGGCTATCTTGTCATGGTCTTACTATTTTTACCTTTAGGCCACAGGTGTGTACCTGGTTGTGTTTTATGCAAAGTATTTCACCTTTTAACAAAAGTTGTGTACATTGGTAGGAAATCACCAACAATAAACACAACTTTTTCGGTGAAATACTTTGCTTCAAACACAACCAGGAACACAACTGTGGCAAAAAGCTAAAATTTACCCACAGTTATATACCTGGTTTTGAATACCTTTTTACCTTTGAAATACCCTGTATTTAACCTTTTTTTAAAACATAGTTCGCCGCAGAAAGAAATGACAGACAACCATTGTGAAACGATAATTTAACTTTTATTTAAATTATTTTTTTTTTTTGGTAAAATGTTTTTAAAGTGCAAAAAACTTTTTTAATAAAGGTTTTAAACCCAATGGGCATTTTTATTGCAAAAAACACACATTACAAATCTGTGTACTGTGGGGTGGAAATACTGCTGGAGGGGCTGCGGGACACTTCGACACTGGGTGTGTGGAGAGAGGACTGGGATCGTGGTGGGGAAGGAACAGTTAGAGGTGAAGGTGTGGAAAAAGCTACAGAATGGGTGGACATGTGGGAGGCAGAAGAGGTGGTGGGCGGTGGAGTGGAGGGTTGGGCAGGGACTGTAGGAGCAGATGATGTTGATGGAAAGTTGTATGGGGAAGGAGTTTGGTACGGGGAAGGAGTTTGGTACGGGGAAGGAGTTTGGTACGGGGCAGGTTGCTGGAAGTGGGGAGATGTCTGGTACTGGGGAGGTTGCTGGTACTGGTGAGGTTGCTGGTATGTAATAGGAGGGGGAGGATGGAAAGTGGCTGAAGGGGGTGCAGATGTAATAGGAGGGGGAGGATGGAAAGTGGCTGGAGGGGGTGCAGATGTAATAGGAGGGGAGGATGGAAAGTGGCTGGAGGGGGTGCAGGTGGAGGAACTACAGTGGTGGGAGGTGGAGGTTGGGAGGTAACCTGCTGTAGAGCACCGTGGCATGAATGCATTACATGCATCTGCTGGGTAGGAGATAGTGTTGCCATGCGCTCCACAACAGACCTGAAAAAGGTGTGGTTTGGCGAAGATCTTGCTTCTGAATGCATGGTTTGCAGAAGTGTCTTCACCTCCAGAATGCTGGAGTTGATCTGCTGAAAGCCTGCGGAGATTTGCTCTGACAAGACTTTGAGACAGTTCTGGAAAGATGCATTCAGATGCAAGAACTCTTGCGCATAACTCTTTTCCTGACCCCTCTGCCGCTGCCGCCCAGTACCCGCAGGTGTACTAGAGGTGGCAGGGGCAGAAGGGTGGGGTAAAGGGAAAGCGATCTCCTCACCAGCAGCTTCATGTAATGTAGGCGGCCACGATGCTCCTGTGCTGGTGGATGGGACAGATGGGTCGAATGTGTGGGAAGGCTGGGAAGGTGCAGATGTACCGGGGCGGTCGAAGTGTCCCTCGGTGCCGGTCTCCTCAGGGATCGCCTCAGAAGGGTCCAATCGTGCAGGCTCCCGAGTGCTGCTCACCGTGCTGTGTAATAAAGAGAAAAAAAAACAATTAAAATACTGACATGGTATGGCCCTGGCTGAAAAAAAAAAGTTACATCTAACATTTTTTTCACATGTGGTGTGTAATATTTACCTTCTGGTGAGCATTGTTTCCCAGAGGAACGACAGGGCTTGTGCGTACTTGTACTTGCTCCTGCGTCCTCCAGATCCACTCGGGGCCCGCATCTCTTTATTGAACTCCTTCTTGAAACGATCCCTCACAGACCGCCACCGATTCACAATTCTGTTCCCTGAAACGAGAAAGGAGTGGTTAGTATACAACATCAGTGTTTCCCAAACTCCAGTCCTCATGGTCCCCAGGGGTCATGTTTTCAGGATTTCCATAGTAAATAGAAATCCTGAACACATGATCCGTGGGGACCACGAGGACTGGAGTTCGGGAAACACTGGTTTACATCAAGCAACCGGTACTGTATATACTTACGCTCTTTAATCTGGGCCCGAGCTTCGAGGTCCTCCCAGCGGCCCACAAGGAGAGAACAGATTTCCTCCCAGAGTCGTCGGGTAACGATCAGGTCAGCGTGGCGGCGGTCAGCCATATTCCAGAGCGGCTCCCTTTCTCTGACGAGATCGATGAGGCGGTCCACATCAATCCCTCCATCCTCACCGTCAGAGTCGGGAGCACGCTGTGAAGGCTGTTAAAGAAAAAGACAAAAATAGCATAATTAGCCTCCACAAAAGAAATAAAATAAAAAGTGCAAAAAAACAAAGCAAAAATATTTATACTTACACGCTGGTGACCGCCGCGTTGCTGTCGCCGACGACCCTGGGAGGCACTGCGAGGACCTCTTGGCCGAGCACCAGATTGGGAAGACTAGAGAAGAAAACAAAAAATGTTATGTCTTTGGATGTAGGCATTTGTTTGCTGTGTGTGGTCTGCAGAACATTGTTTTCTATGTGTTGTGTGTAGTGTGATGTTGTGTTTCTGCGTTTGATGCAAAAAACTTACCAATTGTGAGCCCACTCCAGGTGTCTGTCCACCCCTTCCTTCTTCTTCTGGGAGCTCCTCTTCATCTTGTGATTCCTGTTTTGAAATAAAAGTCAATGAATAGACATATATTACAGAGATGATGGATTTTGGAAATAAAACGCTGACGATGCGAGGGAGGGCTCCCAGAAGAAGATGTGCTGTCCTGTTGATGGCCAGCCTCCCTGGCTGTGGGTATTGCTGCTGCTGTTGCTGCTGCCAGTGATGCCATTTCTGCTGCTGCTGCTGCATCTCTTGGGCGGCTGTTGAATAAAGAGAAACAAAGGGCCAATGAATATCTTGATATTCCATGGCCCTAGTTTGGAGGAATGGGGGATTTGATAATTACCGTCTCTCTTCTGCTGCTGGACTCCCCTCCTCAGCATGTTCCATTTGCTGTTCCATTTGCTGCTCCATTTGGGGTGGTGGTGGTGCTGATGGTGCTGCAGTGGTCTCCTGCCTTCTCCTGCTGCGCTTGGTTGCTTTCTTGGGTGGCATGTTGGGTGTGGCTGAGGGTCCCATTGTCTTGCTTTTATATATCTCCTGTGGGCAGAGCTACTGAGCATGCTCAGACCAAAAAACCGGATCCGGCGCATTGCGGCGCTCATAGGCTTTCATTGTGTGAAAAAGCCGGATGCGCCGGATCCGGCTTGTCCGGCTTTTTCGCCGGAGACAAAAAACGTTACAGTAGACGTTTTTTCCAGACGCCGGATCGCGACACATTGCCGGATCCGGCAAAAACCGGATGAAACGCATGGCCATCCGGCACGATCCGGCGCAAATGCAAGTCAATGGGGGGAAACCGGATCCGGCATTGCATTTCGCCGGATCCGGTTTCTGTCAAAAGCGCCGGATCGCACCTGACGGCGAAAACCTGATGTGTGAAAGAGGCCTAATTCTTCATCTGCTCTCCAGTGTTTGCCTACTTTCATGATTCTATGATTTTCATGTCCTGCTCCACTTGTTTGCTTGCTGTACAGCATCGCCTGTGGCCCACGTCCTCTATGCTGTACCATCATCCTCAGTCCTTGTAACACTCAGATTGATGAAAACACCTCCCCAGGTGAACCCTAACAGGCATACAGTCCAAGAAGGAAACGTTGTGGTATATCTCAGGAGCCAATTTCCAAAACCACAATAACCCCAGGCCACATGTTTTTCATCCTACTATGAACCTCCTGCGTGGCCATTAACCTGCTTCCACGGCTGCCGCATCTCCAGACTTGTCTCTGCTGCACACATTATTGACATCATTGGTCGATGATTACACAGGAGCTGCCAGCGATGCATTTTGATTATTTGCTTAAGTGCATTCAGCAGCAGAACTTTCCTAAGACAACCTTAGTGGCAGCAGCTGAGGCCAGAGGTGTCGGGATTTCTGCACAAGGTTCAGGCTCCTAATTGGACAATCCAGAGGTTGTAATTGTTTTTCCATTTTTCCTCATGTGCAGATAGGTGACATCTTTGTCCAGTGATTCCCATTGTTCACTACTTTTCCTTCTTGGTGCTGTAATGTTAATTAATAGATGTATATACTGCAATGAAATGATTGAGCACACACTGAGTTTATATATATATGTATATATTGTGTATATATATGTTTATTTGAAGTCTTTATAAAGTATTCTCTTATACAAGTAATTAAACCACTGTGAATTGATTGGATGAAGATTAAACCTCGGCCCAATATTGTAAATCAATGCGGCCTGTGAGCGCTTTATCTCTGGACATGACAGTCACGTATCGAGTGGCTCCGGCTCTGTGATGTCCACAATCAGCACAAATCCTGGTACTTTCTACCTATTATCAATAATCCGTCAGTTTAGCTAGAGCCGTGCTCCTTTTATTTGTTCCTAGGAAAGCTGGATGAGAACCAATGTCAGCCGCTGCCATGGAGGAATGAATCTACAGTATACATTGTCCTGACTGTTTCCCCCTGAATGCCCTCTGTGCATGGAGCAGAAAGACGCTGAGAGTTGAAAATCCCCTGTGGTGGATTATTGTGTAGAGATGATCACGATCTAATCCTAGTCCAACATCCTCCCCGGCCGAACTACAGCTCTAGTCTAAGGGTCTGTTCACACTGTTGAAACCGTTCAATAAATGCAGAAAAGTCTCTTCCTATTCATTTCCACAGAAAACGATTTTGCTGCTCTTGTGTTCGGGCTTTTCAGCATATTTTAAAACTTTAGGAGACGCCAAGTAGTTAAGAAGTGAGCTCTCCATTCTTTAGGCGCTTTCCCCACTTTACAAGTTAATAGGACGGCTACAAAACATCCCAAAGGTACCTGTCGCATCTTGTTGGGCATTTTGTAAGTGTTCTCTCATCTAAAACCACTAACATTTAATTCACTGCTTAATAGATGGCAAAAAATGTCCGGAAATCACCAAAAACATAAAAAAACAGTTTTCAGAAAAGAAAAAATGTTAACAAAACATGTCAGAAAAAAATATAGAGAAAATGACCGAGACAAGGAGTGATTCTTGGAGCATCTTCCAATTTAAAAATGAATGCATTTGTTTGGACAGAAAAAATGTAGTGTGAACGCGACCTAAGTTTTGTCTAACCTACGTTTAACTACAAGTTTACTATCTGATCCTAAGCAGACCCTACTGAAACATTAGTAAGTGGAAGGCCTCATTCACACATCCGTGTGTCCAGTACATGTGGTATCTGTCTTTTCCACTAATATCACATGTACCCATTATAACCCATGCTCCTGTGCACATGTCCGTGTTTTTACACTGACTACATGATCATGCAAAAACAGGGAGACAGGTCTGTTTTTTACCTGCTGCATTGGTGACGGATAAGGACAGATACAAGTCTATGGGTCTGTGAAAAACATGTACAGCACACGGATGGCATCTATGTGCCATCCTAGTGCCATCCAAGTGCCATCCACATTACATCTGTGTGTCATACATGTGCCATTCATGTGCCATCCATGTTACATCCATGTGCCATCAGTGTGCTATCCGACTTAAATCCGAGTGCCATACATGTTCCATCCAAGTGCCATCTGAATGCCATCCACATACCATATGAGTGCCATCCATGTGCCATCCACATTACATCCATGTGCCATCCGCGTTATATCCATGTGCCATCAGTGTGCTAGCCGACTTAAATCCGAGTGGCAAACATGTGCATCCATGTTCCATCCAAGTGCCATCCGAGTGTCATCCACGTACCATATGAGTGCCATCCATGTGCCATTCATGTGCCATCCGTGTGGCATCCATGTACCATCCGAGTGCCATTCATGTGACATCCATGTACCATTCATGTGCCATCCGAGTGCCATCCATATACCATTCGAGTGCCATCAATGTGCCATCCGAGTGCCATCCATGTGCCATTCGTGTGCCATCCAAGTGACATCTGTGTATTATCCATGTACCATCCTTGTCCCATCCGTGTGGCATCCACTCAGATTGTACATGACTGGCACACGGATGGCACATGGATGGTAATCCATGTGCCATCCGAGTGCCAGTCATGTACAATCTGAGTGCCATCCATGTGCCATTCGTGTGCCATCCATGTGCCATCCAAGTGCCATCCTTGTGCCATCCGTGTGACATCCATGTTTAACTTTGCAAAGTATAGGAGAAGCATTGTAATTTCTTTCTTACTTTATCCGTAGTGGACTGATGGTGAACGTGGACACACTGATGGAAAACACTGATGACCGATGGTGAACACAGAGACCCTGATGGAAAACACTGATGACTGATGTTTAGTGATGAGCGAGTATACTCGTTGCTCGGGTTTCCCCGAGCATGGTCTGGTGTCCTCTGAGTATTTTGGCGTGCTCGGTGATTTGGGTTTTTCGACGCAGCTCTAATAGATAAGTCTGTTTTTAAGGAGCACTCAGTCTCCGGATGATTCCTGGTACGATCACAATACATCTGGGATCATGGCCACGATTCTAATTTACTGCAAGAGAATATTCTTGTGACAATGTTTTGCACAGATCCTCGTGCCGAGGAGCGGGTCTCATGAGGAGGGCTGGCAGGGATCAGACGGCCGGTGTCACATTGCTCTGACATGCAGGGATTTCAGGATAATTTCTCTCTTTTTTGCTCAGTATAACTTGTGATCCGTCTTCTTTTCCTGCTAGAAGAGACATGACGACTTGTTACAGTGTCAATAGGCCACTCCAGAAAATGAACACTTCAAGACGAGTTGACTTTTCTTTTGGACCAATGTAACATTTTAAGATGACCTTTAAGACGTGCGCTGATATCTAGCCATATATATTTTCTTGCCTCTGTAAATTAAAGCCAGCAGTGAGATGTCATGAAGAACGACGGAGATATTACAGTAAATAGGAGTTTTGTTTGAAATTGGCTGCTTTGAACGTTAGATAATTACCACCTTCCACTTAACAAGATCATGGAGCCTTAAATCGCCTAATGACTGTTAAAATCCAGCCTGAAATCCCCATCTTTTATGAGCTCCTGGTGTTGATGACTGAACATTTGCAGCACAGCGAGGCCACAGAGGAAACATTTGCTTTTGGCATATGCTACAATGTATAAAATGATTGTACGTGGAGCAACATCTGGAAAGTAAAAGTTTCTACATGTAGCAGCCGGAAACCAGTGATTCCCCGGAACAATACACCTACAGCAGCCGCCGAACCCATGACTTTGACTGTGGTTGAGGACAAATCTCTATAGAGGGGAAGTTATTAGACAAGATGGATTCTGAAGTGAAGTGGATCGTGAAGGACGGGAAGGATCGGTTATGGAGAATCATGAGGATTGACAATTTTTTCTACCTGGATATTCCCTTATCAGTGTTAAGACTTCTCTCTATTGGGTTCTCTTACGCTAGGTGTACATCGTGCCTATGCCCACTGTTTATTGCACACACTCAAGGGGTATATGGCCAATACTGTCCACATTCAGAGTGGGATGCCAAGGTGTCCGTCCACCAGATGAACACCAGACTTTTCGGCTGCAAGAACATACTATTGTCCTCTGCCTTGTGAATGGCATATGGCAAAGTCACTGAATACATCAGGAAATGTCCAGACGCAAACAGAGTACATGCAGCCTATGCCATGGGTCTAGATGAACAGCATGGGTTGGAGGCGCTGGTGCAGAGAGGAACAGCAGAGTTGGAGATGATAAATGGTTTCTGGAACAGCGTGGATCAGATGATATGCCAAGTGGCAGGTGGGACATTATAAAACAGTGGAGCTCTATGAGAAGAATGGAGGAGCTGAGCATGCATTTTGTAGCAGCAGAGCTAACTGTTTGTAGGAGATTAGGGTTTCATCTGGATGCTGCCCATGGATGAGAAACAGAACTCAGCAGAGTCTAAGAGCTGTTTATCACTGGAGACACACGTCATCAATGTAGCCGAGTCCAGCGGTAAAGCAGAGAACTGCACTTGGATGATAACATGAAGCCCTGTGGAATGATCATGGTATAGTTAATAATGGATATAAAGGCCTACAGATGTGGCATCCAAGATGTACGCTGGGCTACCATAGTAATCCAAAGTGCCAAGGAGATGGCCACCAAGAAAAAAAGATGCAAAACCCTGCACTGGAGCCAGGACAGGTAAATAATAATGGAAAGCCAAGCTTGGAAAATCACTTTTATCATTTTATTAACCAATTCACATTTTGGCACATTTTATAAAGGAGCTTAGATTGAGATTGACCTCCCACGTCCATGTCACAGTCCTCGTCTGGAGGTTTTGGGAGATATAGCAGTTCGTTAAATCAGCGCTCAACTGACTGCTAACCAATGGTGGAAGCTTACAGTAAAATGCAGTCGATATCCACAGATCTGTGTAGTGGATTACCTCATGCTGAGGATCTCTGCTGTCAGCTAGTCACCATCACATCCGCCCAACAGAAGAAACTTGTACAAAGTGCAGATCCCCGGAAATAATCAACATCGGGTAAAGAAGAAAGATCCCAAATACAGCACAAATTCTCCTTATAGTTCGGCTACTTTTCATGACTTTAAGTATGAGTCACAAGGAAGCTGATCCCTGCTCTGGGTCTCTTTTTCTTTAGAAGCTACGACCTCTTCCTTCTTACTGCACAGAAATCAGTAAATACAAGACCATAAAATACAATTCCCCTTGTTGTTATAAAGAGAGAATTACAAAATCCCCCAACAAACAATGTGTCTGTGAGTGGCAGAAGTATGTGAACCTTTTCTGTTACTTTCTGGTGGAGCAACTGGGCCTAAACATTTCCAGTATTTGCTGATTATTCCTGCACATCAGATGGAGGAGTTTTAGCCTCTTCCTCCTCCTTACAAATCAGCTTCACCTCTGTTTTGTTAGTTGTCTTCTCCATGAACTTCTCACTTCAGCATCTTCCACAACATTTCCATAGGATTAGGGTCAGGACTCTGCCTCGGCTGTTGCAGAACTTCATCTTTATTCTTTCTTCTGCAGAACGACTTCTGACTTTGCGACTTCATCTTACTCTATGACTCACGTTTTCCTGAGATTATTCCCATGGATAGATGTTCAGACATTTTCCTTCAGAATTTGCAGGTAGAGTTCATTGTTAAATCACTGATAGCGGCCATCATGGCCCAGATGCAACAAAACAAGCCCGAACCATGAAACTAGCACCCCTGTGTCACAGAGGTATGACCTTGCACACCAGGCGACCAAGGAAACTTGAAGCACAGAAAAGCAGGGGCAAACAGCAGCATAGCCCGGCACTGGAGCCGGGGCAGGCGAGTAAGGGCACATTGTCAGCTAAAGATGGACAACTAGTTTGTTTTTTTGACATGCGGAAGATCTTCCACTGACGATCATCCAGATATCTGATTTTTGTATTGAGATTCTTTTATCGAAATATTTTTTCATAGCGGTGGGGTAATTGAATTTTGGATTACCCTTAACTTTTACCCCATAATTCTCGTCTTCCTTTATGTCTCATTAATCTCCTCCTCTTTCTGCGTAACGTCAATGTTTCTTCATAAATTAAAAAACGGTAAGTGAAGAAAGAAAAGTAAAAAATGTCACAAAACCCACCTAATCAGTAATAAGGTAAAATATACTCTGTGCATAGGGATAAGACTTAATGACGTGATTATGATAGGGGAAGGTTTAGCATCCTCTCGTAGAGGGATTTTCAGACAAGGGGCATCAGGTTTCATTTCAGAAGAGAATGTTGATGTCCATTATTTGATGATGGCTGGCTCTCACCAGTACAAATTCAATGACATAAGTTTGATACAATAATATTATTTTTATTTTATCACTGTTGTATTTTTAATTAGAAATCAAGACCTAAATGAATAAATTACGGTATATGTTTTTTGTTTTTTAATTCAGCCCCAATGATCTAAATGAATATTTGACCTTAAAAAAGTAGAATAAAGAAAAGCTTAAAGAAAAAAAATCAGCAATTATCAAAATTGTAACTTTGTTGCGTGATCCTCCAATAATCCCGAACACAGTGGATAGAAGTGGCAGATAAATCTTGGACCCATTGCCCATCCGGGCGATCACAATGATCTATTTCACGTTTTTTTGCCTATTTCCTTTTGTTATTGTTATAAATTCAAACAGCAAAATCATCAGCCTCCGATGACTCCAGAAAACAATTTAAAGTCTTAATTGGGTCTAATTAATAGACTGCAGCCATTAAATATTTCCACGCTTTGTTGATCATTGCATTGTAAGTAATTTTGATCACCCACAAATCAGCCGGCGCTCCGCTGTATCTGCACTCGCACTCAAATCATTATCAAACTCGTTAGCTTGTTTAATATTTGTGATAAATGGGTTTAAGCTTGTTTGCCTGGGGCGGCGGCAGGTCTCTCCAACAATGCTTGTATTAATGGAGAATTATGAGCATACTGTATGTAAAGTGCACGGCTTATGTTTACTTGGATTTTCTAATTAGTTTTAGCTCCTAATTTCCAGCTGATAATGGAATAAAAAGAAGAAATATCAGGTAAACAAGCAATAATATAATGTAAATATCATTACAATGTACAGTAACCGCACTGACGATGCATAAAATATCTGTATAATATAAAGGAAGATTTATATAGATTTATATTTAACATAAGTGCTTGTCTATAAGAACACAGCTGAGTATGTGTAAGGGTTCTTTACTGTAAAAGATGGAAAATTAAAAAAAAAAAAATTACAAAAAGACAACCTACTTTTCATCTCGCACATACTCCCTGTCTCACAACCTTAAACAGCTACTCAACACCTCCTCCCTCTCCACTCATCTCAGCTGAAGACTGAAGCCTCATTCTTCAAGAAGAAGATCAATAACATCACAGAAAGCTTTTCCCTACAGCCCCCAGAACCCCTCCTCCTAACTACTCAGCAACCCTCCTCCAAAACCAGCTTCTCTGCCATTACAGAAGATCAACTTTCCTCTCTGCTCTCCAGATCACATCTCACCACCTGTGGACTTGACCCGATCCCATCCTGCTTCATCCCAAACCTCACCACAGTCTTCATCCCACAACTAACCCATCTCTTCAATCTATTACTAACAACTGGTGTTTTCTCCTCATGCTTCAAGCATGCCTCAATAACACCCATCCTCAAGAACCCTCCCTCAACCCTCTGTGTCTAGCTATCGCCCCATATCAATTCTCCGCTATGCCTCAAAACTGCTGGAACGACATTTCCATCTTGAACTGTCTTTCTTCCTGCTCCCTCTTTGACCGCTTACAATCTGGCTTCCAACCGCATCACTCCACTGAAACTGCCCTAACAAAAGTCACCAATGACCTATTAACAGCCAAAGCCAAGCAACGCTGCTCTGTCCTACTTCTCCTAGACCCTTCCTCTTCCTTTGACACATTGGACCATTCCCTATTACTACAGACCCTCTCATTCTTGGCATCACAGACTTGGCCTGCGTCATACCTAACAGACCAGACATTAAGCGTCTTCCACTCGCAAACCACCTCCTCACCTTGTCCCCTTTCTGTCGGAGTCCTGCAAGGTTCAGTCCTTGGACCCCTGCTCTTCTCCATTTACACCTTCAATCTGGGACAGCTCATAGACTCACGGCTTTCAGTATCACCTCTATGCTGATTACACACAGATCTACATCTCTAGACCCGATATCACCTCCTTACTAACAAGAATCCCATAATGTCTGTCCACTATCTCATCCTTCTTCTATGCTAGATTTCTAAAACCTAACATGGATAAAACAGAATTTATCATCTTTCCGCATCTCACTCAACCCTCCCAACAGACCTATCCATCAAAGTCAATGGCTACCCACTCTCCCCAGTCCCACAAGCTCGCTGCCTCAGGGTACGCCTGAACTCTGATCTCTCCTATAAACCACATATCCAAGCTCTTTCCACATCCTGCTGACTCCAACTCAAAAATCTCCCGGAGCCACAAATTCCTCAACCAAGAATCTGTAAAAACACTAGTCCATGCTCTTATCCTTTCCCACCTTGACTACTGCAACCTCCTACTCTGTGGCCTCCCTTCTAACATTCTCACACCCTTCCAATCTACCCTAAACTCCGCTGCCCAACTAATCCACCTATCCCCCCACTATTCCTCGGCCTCTCCTCTCTGTCATTCCCTTTACTGGCTCCCCATTACCCAGAGACTCCAGCTCAAAACCCTAACCATGACATGCAAAGCAACAAACAACCTGTGCCCTCCATGCATCTGTGACCTTGTCTCACGGTACTTGCCTGCACGCCTCCCCTGATCCTCACAAGATCTTCTCTAGTCTCCTCTTATCTCCTCTTCCCACACTTGCATACAAGATTTCTCCTGCGTATCCCGCTACTCTAGAAATCTCTACTCCAACATATCAGACTCTTGCCTACCATGGAAACCTTCAAAAGGAACTTGAAGACCTACCTCTTTTGACAAGCCTAAAACCTGCAGGATCCACCAAACCGTTATACAAGCAGCTCTGCCCTCACCTACTGTATCCTCACTCATTGTAGATTGTGAGCCCTCACAGACAGAGTCCTCTCTCCTCCAGTACCAGTCATGACTTGTATTGCTTAAGATTATTGTATTTGTTTTTATTATGTATACCCCTCCTCATATGTAAAGTGCCATGGAATAATAATAATAGTAAATAATAATAATGCTAACCACTGAGCCACCCTTCTGCTCTATATATAATAAAGTAATAACCATTGAGCCACCATGCTGCCCTATATATAGTATGGTGCTAACCACTGTGTCACCATATAGTACTGCCTAGCCAAGATAAGCAGATCACATACTAATGATACCAAAACATCTAAAGGTACTGGCACACTTAGCGATGTACCAGCGATCCCGACCAGCGATATGACGCGGTCAGGATCGCTGGTACATCGCTAAGTGGTCGCTAGTGAGCTGCCACACAGGCAGATCTCACCAGCGACATCGCTGGGGACGGGGGTCGCTACTTACCTGTCACACCAGGCAATCTTGCGTCCTCCCGCCCGGCTCCACGCTCGTCGCTCATCTCTCCACAGGAAATGCCGCAGGAAGCTGACGACGAGAAACAGTCCTGGACGTTCTCGCGCGATCAGCGATAACCAGCGGGGGAGCGGGTCGTAGGTAAGTATCAGACACAGCGATGTCGCTAGCAATATCGCTATAACGTCACAAGTTATAGCGATATTGCTAGCGATATTGCTTAGTGTGACAGTACCTTAAGAGAAAAGACAAATTCACTAATCCCCGTGGGACTTGACCATGATCTCTTGGGTAAGAGTTGTCCCTGCCGAGTTCTGAGAAATCAGCTTACTCCACTCTGACCACAGAGAACACATGCACGCTCAGCTTGTTTATATATGTAGCAATATGTCTTATTAAAATTGTTTTTTACACCGATAGCTGCTACTGTGGCGGGTGCCTTTTTTTTTTTTTTTTAAATCTGACATGTGTCACTTTATGCAGGAATAATTCTGGAATGCTTCAATATATCCCATTGATTTTAAGATTGTTTTTTGTGGCACATTATATTTTATGATAATAGTAATTTAGGTTAATCTGTTCTGTGTTCATTTATAAAAATATCAGAAATTTTACAAAAATTTACAAAAAGTTGCAATTTTCAAATTGTGAATGATTTTATCCCTTTAATCCAGATAGTGATACCACAGAAAAAAAACATTAATAAATAACATTACCCACATGTCTGCTTTACATCAGCACCATTTGTAAAATGTTTTGTTTGGTTAGCATTTTGGACGGCTTAAAAACGTAGCAGTAATTTTTTATTTTTTTCAAGGAAATTTACAGAACTTATTTTTTTTTTAGGGACATATCCACATTTGAAGTGACTGTGTGTGCTATATATTGGAAACCCCCAAAAGTGATACAATATTAAAAACTGCACCCCTCAGCATATTCAAAACTGCATTCAGGTAGTTTGAGGAATTAATGCAAAGTGACATCACAGGAATGAAGAAATTTATTTTTACCATCTAAATTTTGATAACTTCTCAACAGGTCGCTAAAGCCGGCAGATTCTAAGGCCGTTAATTGGCCATGAACTGCAATGGCAATGATCAGTATTCTGCCTTCAGGCACGCTGACACAATGTGCAATCCAGCATACAGTATAAACCACAGCTCTGTCTTCCAAAATAAGCAGACTGTTCTCTGTAGTCTAACTTGTTTATTTGTGAAGAGTATAGAACATGCGCGGTAAAACTACAAGGAATACAAATAACATGCATAAGTATTGGGCAGATGATCATAGCTAACACAATCACAGAAGTGTACATTGAGATGCAAACATTACTTAGGAATACATTAGTTTTTGATTACATTTACTGAGAACTGGCAACTAAAGGGTTAATGACATCTCTTGGCTGCTAGACAGTAAATAACACCTCTCTAAATCATTGCATTGCAAGAAAGATTAAGCTTACCAGATATGCTTTAGCCGGTTAGTGACTCAAGTAGAGAAGTTGCAGGAAAAACAAAGGTTACACTGGAGGACAAAATAACATGTGCATCCTATGAGATCCACAGAAGCAAAATGGCCCTTCTTCATCCCAGAATACATTGCTTCCTTCCCACAAAGCACTGCTTTAATCCCATAGTGCATTGCTTCTGTTAAAGTCACAGGCTTTATAATGCTATTGAAGACACTGCTATAAATTCAGCCACCACTAGATGATGCTATAATTAACCCAGCAATAATAAAACATTCTTTGCCCTATTAAGAGGGCGGAACAATCAGGACCACATGATCAAGATCTCAGGGTGCTAAAGGGGTTAAAGAGGTAGAGCCCACACTCCATTAACAACCTTGATGCCGTAGTCACTATTGACAGCATCATTTAAGGGTAAAATGGCCATAGACATTGCCAACACTGATTGTGCCTGATGCACCAAGTTGTCAGCTATAGTGGACAGCCGACAGCTACAGGACTGTCACCTGTCGGGGGACGCTATTCTCTTATATCTCAGGTCAGTAAAAAGACGTATTGGTGGTCACTAAGGGGTTAATATCAGGATAACCTCAACCATAATAATTATAAACACAGTACACATGTGATCATGCTGCAGTGCAGGAGCCACGGCCACCGCCTACAGCAGGGTTTATTTTTTCTTTTCTCCAGTATGTACAGGTATTCCATGCAAACTATGGGGCGGGGCAGTGAGGGATCAGTGACCTGTCAAGAGGCTGCATTATGAATAGCTAATCAGAGCACCACATGAAGCCCCGCCCACATCCCCCACACATAGCCCCACCCCAGAGTACGAGCATATCATTAACTGAAAACTGAAAATAACGATTAAACAACAACCACAGGATGGCTTTCATCATGAGGTATCATTGTAATCAGTATAGCGGCGCCAACCTAACACTGTCTGTAGTTACAGAGCACAATCCTGCTGACAGGTTTCATTTAAAGGACAGAAATGCTATTATCCTGGATATGCAGAGTAAGTCTGCAGGTAAATATCATTACAATGTTGTTTGGTCATGAAGCTGAAAATGCAGCTACTGGGACAAAATGAACTGAAATCCTCCCTGGAGCTGCTGGCTTTCAGTTGTAGGGCCGTGGCCGGCGCAGATACAGTCATCCTGTGCTACATTGTGATCACATCACAGAACTTTGATTGACAGTTCACTCTGCAGCGTGTGTGCAGACAATGCGTGCAGAGCGAACCGTCAATCAATGCTTCCAGCTGCCGGGCATAATATACAGAGAGGCGCCTGTATCGGTTCTCTGCCTCGCTCCTGTGACTGAAACAAGATATAAGTTTATTTTCTCTGTGTAGCTGCACTTCCAGCGCGGGCACGAGGCAGCGTTTTAATGTTGTTTTGCTGCAGATTAACCCCGTATTGCCAGGTACAGAGCATTGATGCACATGACAAGTCCCCTTTAAGTGAATAGCTCCTTCATCTTTGCATTTAGCAGGCAACATTACGGATCCTCAGAGCTCGGCCATGTTTGCTTCTATCTTCTGTCCAGCAAAAATCATGTAAATTCACCAATGGTCATAAAGTGAGGCGAGCCTGCCACCTAGTGGAGGCCAAGGGCATGTCGCCTGCAGTGCCACCTCTCCGCTAGGATTTGGGCAGGTTGCGTGCCACTAGTCATGCTCCAGCGTCCTCCTAATCACGGATTCTGGGTCATTAGAGAGTAAAGCAAATAAACCGCATTCAGGTAAAATTTAGGGCGAGACGGCAGTGACAAAAGATCGTGGTGACAGCAGACGGAGAGATTTAATGTCATCACTGCCTTGTACATCGTTCACATTAAAGGTTCCCGTTCACATCAATAAAGCGTAAACTGATATTACAGCGGAAGCCATTTATCCAGTGGATCGCTGCTGCTGATCTCTAGCGTGGGGGACTACAACTACCATGACTATTGTGGGGGAAGTGGTGGTCGGACACGTGTATTCCAGCTCCATACAATTCTCTGGAGGTAATGGCTGCGGCAGGAATATTCCCTCTCCTGGGTATACCAGCTGCTTCTTACTGCTCTCATGGGGGTCCCTATTAATAGTGATTACGGGGTCTCATTGATAAGTGATAAAGTTCCACAATCTTCTCAAACTTTGAGCTTCAATTTCTCCTCATCAGGTTTGAGATCTCTGCTTGCTGTCAGTGAATGTGTGAACATCAGTGAGCACCTGCAGCTCTACACATCTGTCAGCTCTTGGGACCACTGTATCCAGCCTCTTCCATGAGAACGACCATCATCGGTATTTCAGCTGCTCACAATCCTGGATTCAGCTTAAGAAGAAATGGCCGGAGTGAGCCTCCCAACCCCCCTGGAGGAGGCGTGGGCGGAGGCCAACATGACGGGGGGTTGGAAGTTAGTGAGGGAAGGGGAAGGGTTAAAGGGGAGGGGGAGCTAGGGGGTATTTAAGGCAGGGTCTGGGTGTAGCCCGCCCTCTGTTCCTGTTACCCAGCTCCTGAGCAGTCAGCAGTCCCCCAGCTTACCGGGATGTCGGTGGACCAGGCCCTGGATAGGCTGCGGGCGGCAGCAGCGGGGCAGCCTCCTGGCTGGCTGGAGGCGCAGGTGTCCGGCCTGCTTCGTCGAGCGCCGGGGCAGGCCGAGGTGAGAGAGCGGAGGCCCCGGCGGGTGCGGCCTCCAGAGCGGCAGTCCCCCGACAGCGCTCCCAGGGCCTCGCGTCGCCGCCGGAGCCCCTCCCGGGACCCTCCAGGCCGCGCGACGCAGCCTTCCCCGTCCGGGGGTGCGCGGCCTGGGAGGAATCCAGTCGGGCGGCGAGGCCCTGCGGCGGTGTCTGGCCCCTCCCCCCGGGGCAGGAAGGGGCGGGGCCGGCGCGCGACCGACGTCCGGTGGCACCTGGTCCTGCGGGGGGCCGCGGCGGTGATGGCCGTGCCGTGCGGCCTGTCACGGCGGGCGCTCCAGCCGCAGACAGAGTGGCGGCCTGCCAGGTGGCAGGGCAGAGCCGGGTTGCGTCCCCCGGCGGTGGGGGGGAACTTGATGTAACGGGGGGGGCGCTGCTGCGGTTCCCCTGCAGTGGCGCTTGCCCCTGATCCACCGAGAAGGAGCCATGGCCATATGGCTGCAGCAGGACCGGAGGGAAGCCCGGCGGAGGCGGTGCCGGCTGCCAGAAGACTGGAGCGGAGGACACTGTCGGGCTCCCAGTTACCGTGGGGGGCCCGGGGCTGCCAGGTGCCTCGCGATGGCGCGGCCGACTCGATCCTCGGTGGGGGAGGCAGGAGCTTTCCTTTGTGGGGGTGTCGCGGTCCAGTTCAGTCGGAGGGTTTAGGCCTCCCACTCCGGCTCAGTCTACAGCGGTGTCCGGGCCGCAACAAAGTGGCGGTGACTTCGCCACCGGGAGGCGCGAGGTCCACGTGGCGTCGACGTCTGGGGATCCAGGATTTCCGGCTGGAGGGTACACAGCCCCCTCGCAGCCCGGTGAGTATGCGTCTATGTCCCCTGTTTGTCACCCGTTGTTGTCTTCATCTGCGGTGGTAGGGGGCCCCTTAGCTGAGTCCGGGGGCGGTGGGGTAGAGGTTGGTTTTAGCAGTTCAGGGTCACCCGGGGGAGTATGTGATATGTTGGCGGATGTGCGTGAATTGCTTTTTCGTTTGGAGCAGGGTTTGGTGGGGTCGTCACCAGTAGCAGCGTGGGTTGGGCCACAGGGTGGCGGGTTGATGGGTCAGGGCGTGGCTGCGTCGGGCCCTTGTGTCAGTACGCCGGTGTCAGTGTCGGTGCAAACCGAGAAGGAAAAGGAGTGTCGCGTGCATCTGGATGATCGGGCGCATGGCGAGGTGTATGTGTGTTTTGAGGGTTCGTTGGGAGCTCATTTGAAGAAGGAGGTGAAAGAGCGGATTTGGAAGGATGAATATGTGGAAATATTTTCGCTATTGCCTCTTGGGAAGTTTAATTTGGACAAAAGCAAGAAAGAGGATAGCAAAAAGGAAGAGGAAGAAAAGCAGAGGTGGCGCTTGATTCCTCAGACATTTGCAAATTGGCAGCAGGCATTCGCTATTTTGGCGAGTGTTATTGGGGAACAGGCCCCTGATAATTGCTCTGCGTTGTTTTGCTATTTGGATGCTATCGGGGAGGCTTATAGAGTTTACGGCGGTCAGGCGTGGCTGCGGTATGACAAGCAGTTTCGTCAGAGGAAAGCGGTGCGTCCGGCTATCCGCTGGGACCAAAAAGACATTGGCTTGTGGATGCGTGTGATAGCGCAAAACAAGTCTGGGAGTTCATTTCTTGGGGGGGCTGGAAGCACCAGCCAGAATAGCGGCACTGCCGGCTCTACGGGGGGTGGGGGTCAAGGGCAGTCGGGAACGCACAAAGCGGGGGTTTGCTGGCAGTTCAATGACGGCCAGTGTAAGTTTGGGGCCAACAGTAAATTTAAACACCTCTGCTCCAACTTCAACGGTACTTCACATGGGGCATCAAAGTGTTTTAAAAAAGGGAAGTCCAAATCCGGCGGGGGTAATTCGCAAGGGGGAGACTCCAGTGAATCTGGAAAAGATGGTCCCTTATCTAAGTAGATACCCTGATAGGGTAGGTGCGGGGTTGTTGTATTCCGGTTTTCAGGAGGGTTTTCGGATTCCGGATCCTCCGTTTGAAATCCCGTTTGTTTTGAAAAATTTGCACTCTGCTTTGGAACATCCGTCAGTTGTTTCGGAGAAGATCCAAAAAGAAGTTTCATTGGGGCGCATGGCGGGCCCTTTCGTGTCTCCTCCTTTTTCGAATTTGGTCGTTTCCCCGTTGGGGGTTGTTCCGAAGAAGGAGCCCAATAAGTTTCGGCTCATTCAGCATTTGTCTTACCCACGGGGTAGGTCGGTTAACGACGGTATTGATCCAGAGATTTGTTCGGTGGTATACTCTTCATTTGATGAAGCGGCAAGTTGGGTTCGGAAATGTGGACGCGGGGCACTGATGGCTAAGACGGATGTTGAATCCGCTTTACGTTTGCTTCCGGTGCATCCAGACAGCGTGCGGTTGTTGGGCTGTTTCTGGGAGGACAGGTTTTTTGTAGATAGGTGTTTACCTATGGGTTGTTCTTTGTCCTGTGCGTATTTTGAGGCTTTTAGTTCTTTTCTTGAGTGGGTCGTGCGCGACGTTTCTGGTTGCGACTCAATAGTTCATTATTTGGACGATTTTTTGTGCATTGGCACAGCGGACTCTTCACGTTGTTCTAGGATTTTGAAAGCGATTGAGTGGGTGGCGGATCGGTTCGGGGTTCCGCTGGCGCCCGGGAAAACTGAGGGCCCCAGTACGTGTTTGCGTTTTCTGGGGATTGTCATCGATACTGTTGAATGGGAATTTCGGTTGCCGGAGGACAAGCTTGATGATTTGAGGTCTGAGGTGGTTCGTGCACGTCGGTTGCGGAAAATATCGTTGCGGGACCTTCAGTCGCTGTTGGGAAAGCTTAACTTCGCTTGTCGGGTGATGCCGATGGGTCGAGTTTTTTCACGTAGGCTGGCTAGCGCTACTTCGGGGGTTCGGGCTCCTCATCATTTTGTGAGATTGTTGGCCGAGCTCAGGGCCGATTTGGTGGTTTGGGAGTCCTTTTTGGAGAAGTACAACGGTCGTTCGTTGGTAATGGCTGATGTGGTCTGCAACGATGCTCTGGATTTGTTTACGGATGTTGCAGGCGGATTCGGTTTTGGTGCCTATTTTGGCGGGCAATGGTGCGCCGGTCAGTGGCCTGCTGCTCGGGTTTCGGCGGGGTTGGTGCGTAACATCGCGTTGTTGGAGATTTTTCCGATTCTAGTGGCTGTTCATTTGTGGGGTCAGGAGTTTCGGAATCGGCGTGTTCGTTTCAATTGCGACAACATGGGGGTTGTGAGCGCGATTAATGGTCTTACGGCATCGTCCCCTCCAGTGGTCAGAGTTTTGCAGAAGTTGGTGCTAGTATGTTTATCTTTGAATGCGCATGTGAAGGCAACACATGTGCCCGGGGTGAAAAACGAGATAGCTGACTCTCTCTCTCGCTTACAGTGGGATCGTTTTCGTTCCTTGGCCCTGGAGGCAGAGTTCGAGGGTCTGATTTGTCCGGAGGAATTGTGGAGGGTGGCTTTCGAGCCGCAGAGTCACTGATCGTATCGTCTTTGGCACCAAAAACCTGGGAGGCCTACCGGAATGTGTGGTGTGCGTGGGAAGAGGTCCTTACGGCTGGCTCCACCGGTGGGGTCAGGCTTGAGCAGGAGGGTTTGTTGCTGTCATGGTTGGGGCAGGGCGCAAACGAAGGTTGGTCTCGGGCAAAGGTGACACGTTTGTTGGCCGGATTGTCTTTCGGTTTTCGATTGCGCGGATGCAGGGATTTGACGAAAACGTTTTTGGTAAGACAGGCGGTGAAAGGTTTTCACCGCTTTCGGGGGGGGGTGATTTAAGGCGGCCCGTGTCGTTTAATATGCTTGAGCAATTGGGTCTGGTTTTGGAATCGGTATGCGCGGATGGTTATGAGGTTGCGTTGTTTCGTCTGGCTTTTTCCTTTGCATTTTTTGGGGCGCTGCGGATTGGGGAACTCATGTCTCACAATAAAGAGTCGGTGGGCGGGTTGTTAGCCAGGGATGTGATTTTGACCGCTCAGGGTGTCGAATTTTGGCTGCGTAGGTCAAAAACGGACCAGTCTGGGAATGGCCGTCGAGTTGTGTTGGGGGTTGTCTCTGGTTCCGGTATATGCCCGGTTCAGTGTTTACGTGGATTTTGGGACCTCCGTCCTAGTCTGGGTGGATCTTTGTTGTGTCACGCGGACGGTGGGAGTCTGTCTCGGTATCAGTTTGGTGCGGTGTTTAAGAAGTCGATTCGGTGTTTGGGATTGGATGATTCTAGGTTTGCTTCGCATTCTTTTCGGATTGGGGCGGCGACTGAGGCAGCTGGGCGTGGTTTGGGTCCCTCTTTCATTCAGCGTATCGGAGGTTGGAGGTCTAATCGTTATCGCAGTTATGTTCGGCCTTAGGGCGTGCGGAAGGCGCGTCCGGTTGGTGTGGTCCATGGGGTAGTGTTGGAGCGTTTTCTTTGCGATATGTTCTGTAAGTGTCGTTTTGTGTTTCAGGTTTGGGACCTCTGCTGGTCTGGATATTTGGTCACTCCTTTGTTTACTGGGGAGCGGTGAGAGCCGATGTCAGGACTGACGGCAGACAGCTGGGAATTTCCAGATCGGCGGCAGTGGTGTGGTGGATCGGTTTTCGGGGCCTGGCGTGGCGTCGGGTGTTGCCGGAAATTCAAGAGTGTGTTCGTTTGGACAGGGCACCGGATGTTCTTGTTATCCATGCTGGGGGTAATGATCTGGCTGTCCGTCCCTTCCGGGAATTAATCAAGGACATTAAGCAAGATTGCTTGCGGTTGTGGGTGACTTATCCGGAAGTCACGATTGTGTGGTCTGAGATCGTGCCATGCAGGCGTTGGCGGTCCATGAGATCGTTGGAGAAGGTCAACCGGGCCAGGATCAAGGTTAATAGAGCGGTGTCCGCTTTTATAGTTTAAAACGGGGGAGTTGCCGTGCGACATTTTGATTTGGAGAAGGGTGAGGGCGATTACTGGTTAGCGGACGGTATTCACTTGAATGCAGTGGGTTCCGATATTTGGGCCCTTGCCCTTCAGGAGGGTATTGAGAAGGCTGTCGCTTGGCGGGTTGTGGGGGTCTCGGGTCATTGAGGTGTTCAAAGGCCCCTCGTTGTGGCGGTTTTTGGGGGAGGGGGAGTCCTTGAAGTCGGTGGAAATTGGTTTGGGAGAGTCTCTGGGTAGGGTCTCCTTCATTTAAAGGTATGCTGGTCGTGATCTGGTGAAAGGTGGATGGGGAGTTTTCCGTCGGAAGAGGGCGGATCCCCAAGGAGTTTGTGGACAACATCTACTGGTGTGCTGGTGCTCCCGAGCCTGTGGGGTAACGGCTGGGAGCAAATGGTCGGAGGTTGTCCACGATATCTGGTTATTTCACCACGATCTTGTGGCTTCAAGGACTTCTCCTTCCAGGGGTTAATTTTATTGTACTCATGTTGGTTATGATACAATGTTTATTGTTGTGTATTGTTATAATAAAAGGCTGCTGTGGCCATAAAATTCCAAAAAGAAATATCGGTGTCCGTGTATTAGTTGGCGCCGAGGTGGGGGTGGTTATTTATGGTCACGGTGGGGTTTTGGGGGTAAATCAAGATACTTGATATCCCCGTACGAGGTAAATACTTGACAATACCAACGTCATGTCGCTGGAGAAGAAATCATCCTATAAAACAAGATGTGCAAAGTGAGGCTTATGCGGAGCGGCTCAGTATTTTACGTGGATCGTTGTACAGTAAGTTGAGGCTCAGAAGTGGAGATCCTCCAGTATATCGCGGATCGGACAATTGTTGGAGCATGATTGCTCCAGGGTTTGACATACGGGAGAGGATTGGTGAGAATCCCCACAGTTTGCAGTAATTTAGGACACTTGCTAGGAGAAGTCCCCTGTGGTGACGGAGCCGCAGGATCCGGGTCTCTTCCTTTTAGCGGCGTCTTTGCCTATTTTTCTTGTGCGGCTAATAGGGTCCGTGCGGTGCTGAGTTATGGGGGAAACGCTCACGTTCCTACTCAGTGTTGTGTCTGGAGAAGGAGACACTTACTCTTCTGTAATTTGCCTTCCCTGAATCTCATAGGTGGTTAAACTGCAACCTGTGAAGCCTGCAGCCATTATTCATCTGACACCAAAGAACAGAAACAAGCAAATTACAAAAGGAAAAGACCATGAATTCTGCAAACAGAGACGACCTGCTGTGCCCCAGGGTAACCCACCTACGTAAGAGGTGGGCTGCGTGTCTGCATCAGCTATGATTTACTGGCAGACCTATGCAAATCCTCAGGTAGCACAGTGTGACTTCACCATGAGATGTGCTAAATCACAAACTTACCCAGGTACGGACTGGGGCTGAAATTCAGCCCTGGCGTTTGAAATCACACAGGCCCATGCTGTCCCCGTCCCCAAGCACCAGAAGAGATATATTACTAATATCACCCAGGATGGAGGAAAGCAAGATTTACTACAAGACCAATGTTTCTAATCATACTTATGGCCTGCTGGGGTAAGTGACGGAGCCAGCAACTTTGTGCTCCATCACAAGTTTTAACAGTATGGGTGTCTTTAGACATGGATTCTGTTAACAATGTAGCAGACAAAGCAGCCCATGACCAGACAGGCCCTTCTGGCATTTGCCAGAATTGCCAGATGGCCAGTCCGGCCCTGAACTCACCTCTACATTTGGTGACCCTACTACATCTAATAATCCCAACACTACTACATCTAGAGAAATAAATGCATGTTCATTGGAGAAACTCAGCTCTGCTGCACCAGAAATACTCAGCTCTGCTGCACCTACCAAAGTAAACTGTCATAGATACAATAAACCCATTTATGCTGCATCTGAACAAATCTGATCAGCTGTACCTAAACAAACAAACTCTTCTGGCTCTGACCAACCTAGCTCTGCTGCCCCAATCAACCAAGCTCTGCTGCACCTGAACAACCAAGCTCTGCTGCCCCAATCAACCAAGCTCTGCAGCACCTGTACAACCAAACCTGCTAAGATAATATATTATTATTTATATAGCAACATTAATTCAATGGTGCTGTACGTGAGAAGAGGATACATACAAAGTTATAGATATCGTTAGCAGTAAACAAATTTACAATGACAGACTGGTACAGAGGGGATAGGACCCTGTCCTTGCGGACTTACATACATGGACAATCCATTCGTTAAAAAGAAACAACTACGAAAAAACTGCATTCCATCTGTAGAGGCGCAGTGTGATAATCACTCAGTTCTATAATCTATCAATGTGATCCCCAGAAAAAGGGACCGTGCAAAGAAAACAAACCCTTAGCAAAAATATTCCCATCCGTCCATGTGGATGTTTCTGTAAATCTCGATGCACGTGTGATATCAGATGAAACAGCCGGGAAATTAGTGAGTGAATGTTTTCATGTAGGAATTCATTCAAATATTTATATAGAAAAATATCAATAAATTAGCAAACCGCAATGGATGAGTGGATCCCTGTAAAGTTCTGACTCGGCTTCATCACGTTGTGTCACAATTACTACAGGTATAAAACAAGAGGAAAAAGCTGAGGAGCTCAGGAACTTATCAAACCGGCGGAAAATGAAATTTCTGCAGTTTTTTTTTCCTAGTCCATGAAGCATGCATAATGCATGTGAAACTTCTCGTATGGAGATTAAATATTCATTATGGAGACTGTATTAGTTCCCACAGCCCGAGGCTAGAAACATAGCAGCACAACTCATATTCTAATGAGTTACATGGCTTTTACATCTCTGTTCATGCTTGAAATCTAAATATGAAAACAGCCCTCCTGCACCTCGGCTCCCCGTCTGCTCCACGTGCACGATGGCTCTCCGCGGCCAGGATCCACGGAGCACCGGGTCCTGCCGTGCTCGTCACACTGCTGCAACCATGCAGCGATAGTCAGTGCTGGCTGGCGTCTGTGCCAGGGGAAGCGGCGGCCCATAGCCACTTGTGTCACATGTTATCATATAGAAGCAGGCACGGACTGGGGCTGAAATTCAGCCCTGGCATTTGAAATCACACAGGCCCATGTTGTCCCCGTCTCCATGAACCAGATGGGATCCAATATTATTAATAATACCTGTGGCCTGCTGGGGTAAGTGACGGAGCAAGTGACTTTGTGCTCCTTCACAACTCTTAACAGTATGGGTATCTTGAGAACACCGATTCGGTTAACAACATAGCAGATAAGGTGGCCCACGACCAGTCAGGCCCGTCTGGCATTTGCCAGAATTGCTAGCTGGCCAGTCAGGAACTGTATAGAAGTTTTCTTACTTGGATTTTGGATCGGATTGACTCCTAAATCCACATCTAAACTCTTGCACTACTTTTTGCTTTTGATGAGATTTTTTTTGCATGAATTTTGCACCAAAATTCTCAATGATGCTTACAATTTTCTTGTAACAAGTCTCCAATCAATTTCAAAGAGAAAACAAACCTGTGATGCAAAGGTCAAGATTTTTTCACACATTTTTATAACGTGTTAATAAAACTGTCAACACTTTTTCCGTGTGTAAATTGTGTCTTTTTTATCACTGTTTGTGGAGAGTTTTTTTGCCACACATGTCTGAACATACTGCAGCGACCCCTGTTCTGGTCTCTAGGTGGCTCCGCACTAATGCCACGGCCACTGCTGGACAGCGATGGTGTGTGGCTGGTTAGCTTTAACATTGCTGAGACTAGTTGTCCTTTTGCTGCCTGGAGCTGTCATGTATTCCCTTCTCTGCTGGGAGCCATTGGCATTGGTATCGACCCCACGTGTTGACCTTTCTTGCTGCCACCTTGCTCCACCAGCACAGTTGCCAACCGTCCAGAAATTCCATTACAATCCATCAAACAGAGCACTTATTTGCTCTGTGATTTTTTTGAAGCTGAAGAAACTTATTCAGATTATTTTGAATGCAATTATCATATTCCACAGGGGCCCGTTCTGTATGTGTCCGTCTGCGTCTGGGTTAGGACATTTTACTTAATGGACTATTCCTAACATAACATATCCACAGGATCGATGCTAACCATCCGATACATGGGAATCCATCTGTGGGGACCCCCACCTATCCCGAGAACAGGACCCTGCAATTCTCAATGTTGCATTCATTAACTCTAGACTGCAGAAAGAGCATAGCTTCGCCAGGAAGGGGCATAGCCAGCATGGTATATGGCTGGCAAAGGGCATGGCCAGGATAGGGTATGGCTGGAAATGGGCTAGGCCAGGATTGGGTATTGCTGGAAAGGGACATGGCCAGGATGGGGCATGGCCAAGATGGGGCATGGCCAGGATTGAGTATGTCCGGGTGAGGATCATAGCCAGGATGGGATATGGCTGCAAAGAGGCATGGCCAGGATGAGGTATGGCTGGAAACGACATGACCAGAATGGAGTATGGCTGTAAAGGGGCATGGCCCGGATGGGGTATGGCCGGATAGGGACATGGCCCTGATGAGGTATGGCCAGGATGGGGTATGGCCAGACAGGGACTTGGCCCGGATGATGTATGGCCAGGATGGGGTATGGCCAGATAGGGACATGGCCCGGATGAGGTATGGCCAGGATGGGGTATGGCCAGATAGGGACATGGCCCGGATGAGGTATGGCCGGAAGGGGCATGGCCAGGATGGGTTATGGCCAGGAAGGGGCATAGCCAGGATGGGATATGGCTGGAAAGGGGCATGGTCAGGTTGTAGTATAGCTGGAAAGGGGCATAGCCAGGATGGGGTATGGCCAGAAAGGGGCATGGCTGGGAGGAGGCACTGCAGAGAGGGAGCATAGCTGGGAAGGGACATAGCTACGCACAACTAGCAAATTCATTATCAATTTAACCACAAGGTTGGTATAAATTACAGAAATTAGTTATAGTCCCTGACTGGAGGGGGGCAAATCAGCTGAAAGATACCCCAAAATAATAGAAGCACACATGTCTCTTAATGACATTGATGCAGCTTAATTCAGCAAAAACCATCAAAACTGGGGCACAAAACCCCCTTCTTGATGAATCGGCTTTTACTTGAGTTCTTTGTCACTTTTAAGAGCTCTGCTTGCTGTCAGCGACTGAGCCCGCTCTTCCTTCAGAGGCGGTGAGCCTGCTGTGACCTGGATGCAGTTTGCGTCCAGTGTAGACAATGCTCTGTGAACTACTTGAGCAGATGCATTATTGCTGCTTTGCTACAATGTATCAGTCCACAGTCCAGGGTGTTTATCTCACAGTATAGATTGGATACATTTGTATCACTTTGCTATGGACAGAGTTTTCTGCCTGTCATGGGGTCGCTGTTCACACTTTGCTTTGGTGTCCTCGAGCTTCAAGGTGTTTGGAGGGCGGATGGGAACTATAGATTTTGCGCTGTGGTCAAGAAGCGTCAATCTATATCATCGCCGTCCACAGAAATCCCTCCCTGTCATTCTTCCTTCCATAAGCTTTCTCCGGGATTTAGATGGCACTGGTGATTTGAGGATAAATCCAGGACGCGTTCTTCCCTCCACATATCAGAAGCTGCAGGACGACTCGCAGCCACGTGCAATATAAGGGCTAATTAGACATTGACGTATTTCTCCAAAGAGACAGCTCGTATAATTAAACATATGTACATCTTATTTCATATTGACCGGGGAGACAGCAATAATTTACAGGATAGACTTTAATCTGAGCAAATAGCAAAGGAGGCATCTCAGCGCCGGATTTGATGGATGTCTCTCGAAGGTTACTGCATAAATATTTCTGCTCCAGCAGACGATAAAAAAAAAAGATCCCATTGAATATGTATACGGGATATTAGATTTTCATGTCGAGTGTCAGTGATTCCGAACACTACATTAATTAACATTAATTCTGTATTATGTATGATTAAAGCGGCTTCACAACTAGAGCAGTTTTGGAAATGTTGGATGTGATTCATCAAGAGGGTAAATGAGTCTTCTGAAGACGCGCACCACAAACCCACTGCTCGCTGCACTGCCTCGTCCCATTGTAACAAATATCAGCTGTAATCCACCTTCCCATACAATTAGGCGGGGTCAGGTCACACTTTATGATCATCTTTGGTTTTCTAAATGCAAAATATTTATAGGGGTATTCTGATCATTGGGGTCCGACCCCTGGGATCCCACCGCTCCCGAGAACCAAGGATCTGAAGAGCTCCATGTGAATGGTGGCCAATGCTGTGCACTGCTAGTAAATTAAGTTTTATGGGAGTCCAAAGACCCCCAGCGATCAGGATTTGAGGATACCTTTCTCATGGTGAATCTCTGTCATTCTCTGGATAGTTGTGACTCAGACATCAAGTCCAGGGAGGGCACAGATACCGAACCTTCATATGTAATAACATGTATATGAAGTAGACCACCAGGGATCATTTACCCTTTCTATTCCATAACCTATTAGGATCTGACAAACACCTATTTCATACTCTAGACCACCAGGGATGTTGGCATTGACCCTTTTAAAGCCCTACATTATCAGAGATGTTGCCTCAACAGTTTCGGCTCCTTGGACCTCAATGGATGCTAATATCAACCCCTTCTCTGACCAAAACCACCCAGGATGCTGACACTTAAAGTGAACCTGTCCCTAAAGCATGCTGCCAAAGCCTCGGGCTGCATGAATCAAAGTTTTGCTGCAGCAAGGAATATTGTACTCTGAAATGTGGCAGTGTTTCAGGGAAAACTTAGTTTGGAGGCCGGATGTGTTTCGGATGACTAGAGTCCAGCAGACCCCTGCCGGCTTCTTACGACCCAGCTCCAGTTGACAGGTTTCCCTCTCTGTGTGCACAGTACAGACTTTCATGTAGCCAGACTCTGATTTGTGCTGCCAGTGGTTCGAGAAGCATCGTTCAGATTACAGGTTACATATAACACTGTCAATATTTTAACTCTACAGAGCATATGACATCATCCCTTGCATTATATTACACCACTAGGACTGCTGATTTTGATCGCTTCAATACCCCAGACTACCAAGGATGCTGAAATCAACCTTTCTGCCCTAGGCCACCAGGGATGCTGTCATCAATCTTTCTTCCCTAGGCCACCAGGGATGCTGTCATCAACCTTTCTGCCCTAGGCCACCAGGGATGCTAGCTGTCAACCTTTCTGCCCTAGTTCACCAGGGATGTTGACATCAACCTTTCTGCCTTAGGCCACCAGGAATGCTGACATCAACTATTCTGCCCTAGGCCACCAGGGATGCTGTCATCAACCTTTCTGCCCTAGGTCACCATGGATACTGACATCAACCTATCTGCCCTAGGCCAACAGGGATGCCAGCCATCAACCTTTCTGCCCTAGGCCACCAGGGATGTTGACATCAACCTTTCTGCCTTAGGCCACCAGGAATGCTGACATCAACCATTCTGCCCTAGGCCACCAGGTATGCTGTCATCAATCTTTCTGCCCTAGGCCACCAGGGAAGCTGACATCATACTATCTGCCCTAGGCCACCAAGGATGCTGGCTATCAACCTTTCTGCCCTAGGCCACCAGGGATGTTGACATCAACCATTCTGCTTTATGCTACCAGGGTACCTGATTTAACTCTTTCTCTATTCTAGACCACCAAAGGTTTTGCTACCTCTTGCGCTTAACCTGTAGAGATGTTGAAATTAAACTATGTAATATCTTATTCCACTAGGGATGTTAAAATTAACCTCACATTTTCTCTAGACCACACAGAGATATTGTCATTAACCTCTTCAATGCCTTAGACCAGAGGGTGGTTGGCATGACATTATAGCAGCCTAAACTAGGAGAGTTGCAGCCATCAGCCCTCTCTTTGCCCTAGACCACTAGGGATTCTAAAGTTTACCCTTTTAATTCTGTAGACCTCCGGGATGCTTTCAGTAATCCATTCAATGCATTTAAATACTGTGGTGTTAGAATTAAACTCTATACTACAGTAATCTAGACCACCAGGGATGTGGCATTATGTAGTCAGCAGTTTACACAATCAGGGATGTTTCTATTAACCCCATCTAGGGTGCGGCCATTGACTTGTCAACACTTCAAAAAAATTGCAAAAGTCATAATGACTGAACCAGTTGTCATTATGGAGACCAAAACAGAAGATAGTACATTGTGGAGGACATTGCTCATGTAATTATCAGAAGTAGAAACTTATTCATTGGGACTTGTATTTCCAGAAGAAAATGGTCAAACTTATGAAAAGTTCTGAAGAAATTAACATTTTTCCCAATTCTCAATGGAAATTTTGTATCGAGTAAAATGTAATTCCTGGCAGCAATGCATACATCACAAGCCTGCCATACACAACTGACAAGAGGGCGAAACATCAGGTGGGAGCGAGATATTCCGGTCTACGGGCGTCTTGTTCGCGTTGCTATAGAGATACTACATTAGTCAGCTTGTTTCAGTATGAAAGTCTGCACAACTTCCCCTGCGCTCCTCTATGCTACATTTAGCACACAGAAAACACATTATTATGATGCAGCTTTAACCAGCTGATTGACATTGCCCTGAAAACAAAAACAGCCAATATTATAAAAGAAAAAAATTAGAATGAATTTACTTTTTGGTTTTAACTTATTCTTTTTTTTTCTTACTCAAATGACAAATTACTTCTTTGGGGGGATAATAGAAAACATTTTGCCATTCTGGATAAGATGGCTTTTTTTATAAATTTATTTTTATTCAACTAGAATATTTTTTCATTCCATTGTTCAAAAAAGAAAGAAAAATACTTTTAATATAATGTTTTTGTGACCTATTAAACTTAATGGTAGAAAACAACGAATCTGACTGTAAAATGGCTGCGTTAAGTGCTTCTTTTCTAACCTATAGTCGAGCTCTTATAGAAAGTGATTTTATAAAAGTCAGATGGACGGGGAACAATCTGTCACATCTGTCACATCCTGAACTGTTCGGGCTTAACATGGATTATAGGGGTCACCGCCCAATTATTGGAGAATCTATATATATAAAAATAAATGTATGTGTGTATCACCAACCAATCACTAAGCATCTTTCATTTCACCAGAGCTGTTTAAAAGAAGCTGAGCTGTGATTGGTTGCTATGAGCAACAGTTTTCCTTGCAACCAATCACTAAGCAAAGAAGCTGAGCTGTGATTGGTTGCAATGAGCAACAGTTTTCTCACTCCACGACAACACCTCAGCAGACAGTGACCAGGTGGGAGAAATCTAGCATCATCGGAAACATAAGCTCCCAGCCATTGTCTGCCCCCCAGAAATGAGCAGAGAGCACATGACAAAAATGAATCCCCCCTCCCGAGCACTTTGGTTTGACCCCAGGCCTCTCTTAAAGGTATCCCCGGTATGGAAGTTAGGAC
Organism: Dendrobates tinctorius; assembly: GCF_039654945.1. Classification (NCBI taxonomy): domain Eukaryota; kingdom Metazoa; phylum Chordata; class Amphibia; order Anura; family Dendrobatidae; genus Dendrobates; species Dendrobates tinctorius. Next base: position 12,872,951 of record NW_027361782.1, on the reverse strand, counting down.
CGTTCTACTCAGCACTGTGGTTCTGACCCCAGGGCCTCTTAAAGGGATCATTGGTATGGAAGTTAGGGCAATTCCACTCAGCACTCTGGTTCTGACCTCAGGCCCCTCTTAAAGGGATCCCCGATATGGAAGTGAGGGAAAATTCACTCTGCGCTTTGGTACTGACCCCAGGCCTCTCTTAAAGGGTTCCCCAGTATGGAAGTTAGGGCCATTCCACTCAGCGCTCTGCTTCTGACCCCAGGCTGACGTGAAGATGTGGGATATTTGGGATAGTAGTCCGGTGGCTCTGGATGACAGAATAATGTGGGTAATTAGGGGTAGTAGTCCTGTGGCTCTGGCTGACAGGATGATGTGAGATATTAGGGCGAGTAGTCCGGTGGCTCTGGCTGACGGAATGATTTGGGTTATTAGGGGTAGTAGTCTGGTGACTCTGGCTGACGGGATGATGTAGGATATTAGGGGTAGTAGTCTGGCGGCTGTGACAGGATGATGTGGGATATTAGTGGTAGTTGTCCGGTGGCTATGGCTGACTGGATGATGTGGGATTTTAGGGGTAGTAGTCCGGTGGCTTTGACGGGATGATGTGGGATATTAGTAGTCAGGTGTCTCTGGCTGATGGAACGATGTGGGATATTAGGGGTAGTAGTCTGGTAGCTCTGGCTGATGGGATGATGTGGGATATTAGGGGTAGTAGTCCGGTAGCTCTAGCTGACGGGATGATGTGGGATATTAGTGGTAGTAATCCGGTGGCTCTGGCTGATGGGATGATGTGGGATCTTAGGGGTAGTAGTCCGGTAGCTCTGGCTGATGGGATGATGTGGGATATTAGGGGTAGTAGTCCGGTAGCTCTGGCTGATGGGATGATGTGGGATATTAGGAGTAGTAGTCTGGTACCTCTGGCTGATGGGATGATGTGGGATATTATAGTGAATGTGACTATGCGGAGTAGGCGAGGCTCTACACTCAGCTTTATATATATATAGATAGATAGATAGAATCATTATAATTTGTTATAACTAACCGTAGTTAGTTACTATGCCCGGGCAGCGTCTGGCTCTTCAACTAGTATTTTATAAACTCGGCATGCAGCAAATTTAGACTCCTGTAAGGGAAAACTCAAATTAAAAAAACATTTGTTTCCATAAAAGTAGATCCTATAGATCGTGATCTAGTAAATCCCATCATTTGGTCGCGTCTTGTCCTCTGTGGAAGTTAATAAAGTCTCCATGGATATAGGCAGAGGCATAACCTGATGTCCCAGGGTGTCCATGTAAAATCTGTACGGCCTCCATCTATCATGTGTAATTTATTATACCGGGTCTTCTTATTAGATGGAGGAGCAAGAATCACGACTGACTGAACAGACCACTTATAGTATTAAAGTTAACCTTTCATTTCGTTTTCTGTATGCCAGTTAGTGCCAAGTGGTCAGATGGGCATCAGCGGACTGTGCTCAGTGCCTCCTCTGTGCCTCTGACATCTTTAGACTGTGCTCCATGCCTCCATTGCACCATGGGAACCCCTGGACTGCACTCAGTGCCTCCGATGCCCCATGTTTATCTCTGGCTTGTGCTCGTCACCTCTGTTGCACCATGATTATGTCTGGGCTGCGCTCAGCACCTCCATCGCACCATGTTAATCTCTGGACTGTACACGTCACCTCCGTTACACCATGGTAATCTCTGGACTGCCCTCGGCACCTCTGTTGCACAATGGATATCTCTTGACTGTGCTCAGCACCTCCGCTGCATCATGGTTATTTCTGGGCTGTGCTTGAACATCTGTTGCAACATGGTTATGTCTGGACTGTGCTCGGTACCTCCTTTGTAGAATAGGCATCTCTGAACTGTGCTTGGCCCTTCCTCTGTTTTATGTGCACCTCTCGGCTGGGCTTGGTGCCTCCTCTGTGCCATGGGCATCTCTGGACTGTGCTCAACGCCTCTTATGTGCCACAGGCATCTTAGATTGTGCTTGGTGTCTCCTCTGTACCATGGGCATCTCTGGACAATTCTCGGTGCCTCCTTTGTGCCATGGACATCTTTGAACTTTTCTCAATGCTTCCTATATGCCATGGGCATCTTTAGTCTGCTCTGTGCCACCTCTGTGCCATGTGAATCTCTGGGCTGTGCTTGGTGCCTTCTCTGTGCCATGGGCATCTCTGGACTGTGCTTGGTGACTTGTTTGTGCCATGGGCATCTCTGGACTGTGTTCGGCGCCTCCTTTGTGCCAGCAATCAACATCTCTTCAGCATGAATTCACATTGGTAATATATTTTACGTCATCCTTGCAGTCTTTAAAATTCTCATGCTTAAGTTGGTCTTGTTCCCTACTTGAATGCTGTTCAGGCTGTGTGTACACACAGTAGCTCACAACCATCCCGGATATAGTGTTGATATGGAAGAAGCTGTCCCGGAAGGTTACACCTATGTATCAACTTTCAGTCACTTTGTGACTGTGTCTCATCTCCTAACATACAGGCTTCACTGCATGTGTTACATGTGTCCATTGCTCAGTAGATCCTCCAATTATTACTGTCTTCAATGCAACTCCCAACCTGTTTCATTGAAGGCAGCAGCAACAGCAATCATCCACAGACTTCACAGTGATATGTATGAGAATTTTTTGTCCTTGAATGTCCATTATATGCATCTTTCTTACAAGCAGATTGTACTGATACATAAAGATACATCTCTACATACCAGTGCATTTATATATGCTTGTCTGTATTTAAAGGGTAAAATAAATGTTAGAGCGTTTTTCTTCCTATAAAATTGCTGAAAAAAAATTAGAATATCATCAAAAAGTTAATTTATTTAAATTCTTCAATGCAAAAAGTGAAGCTCATATATTATATAGAGTCATTACAGACAGAGTGATCTATTTCACGTGTTTATTTCTGTTAACGCTGATGATTATGGCTTACAGCCAATGAAATCCCAAAAGTCATTATCTCAGTAAATTAGAATACTTTATAACATCAGCTTGAAAAAATGATTTTAAAATCTGAAATGTTGGCCTACTGATATGTATGCTCAGTAAGTGCACTCAACACTTTTTTGGGGCTCCTTTGGCATAAATTACTGCATCAATGCGGTGTGTCATGGAGGCGATCAGCCTGTGGCACTGCTAAGGTGTTATGGAAGCCCAGGTTGCATTGATAGCAGCCTTCAGCTTGTCTGCATTGTTGTGTCTGGTGTCTCTCATCTTCCTCTTGACAATACTCCATAGATTATCTATGGGGTTAAGGTCAAGCGAGTTTGCTGGCCAATCAAGCACAGTGATACTGTTGTTTGTAAAACAGGTATTGGTACTTTTGGCAGTGTGGACAGGTGCCAAGTCCTGCTGAAGAATGAAATTCCCATCTACAAAAAGCTTGTCGGCAGAGGGAAGCATGAAGTGCGCTAAAATTTCCTGGTAGACGGCTGCACTGACTTTGGTCTTGGTAAAACACAGTGGACCTACACCAGCAGATGACACGGCTCCCCCAACCATTACTGATTGTGGAAACTTCAGACTAGACCTCAAGCAGCTTGGATTGTGGCCTCTCCGCTTTTCCTCCAGACTCTGCGACCTTGATTTCCAAATGAAATGCAAAATTTACTTTCCTTGTGGAGAGTCTCAATGACTGCCTTCTGGACACCTGTCAAGTCAGCAGTCTTCCTCATGATTGTGGAGCTACTGAAACAGACAACAGGACCTTTTTAAATGCTTAGGAAGCCTTTGTAGGTGGTTTTTGTTAATTATTCTAATTTACTGAGATAATGACTTTTGGGTTTTCATTGGCTGTAAACCATAATATTCAACATTAACAGAAATAAACAAGAGGAATAGATCACTCTGTCTTTAATGACTGTATAATATATGAGTTTCATCTTTTGTATTGAAGAACTGAAATAAATTAACTTTTTGATGATATTCTGATTTAATGAGAAGCACCTGTATATGTGAACACGGTCTTACAGATGTGCTTGGCAAAATGGCACTTAAAAAAAACCACTACGCCTCGTCTAGATAAAAAAGATGAAAAAACCCCTGGTAAAATTATATAAAGATGAAAAAGTTCTGGCTGCTACAACTTTCAGTAAATCAACAGAAAATAAATCCGTATGTCCCAACCATTCTGCATACAGCGTGATCGTCCAGGATTTGGGTCTATGCCCTACCTAAAACTTGGAGGATGCATGACTCATGACCACAAAACATTTTTTTAAAAGGGTGAAGAGTTTCTTTTTTGTAATCATTCATGTGGTTTTTTTTTATTTTTGGAGAATTATTGTTATTATCAGTTATTTGTGTTTTATTCATTTGCATACTCACTTTATATCATTTTACATTTGTAATGAATTATGATAGTCATTTATTTTACTAGGATTTCACAGAACACATCAAACAATGAAATAAAACAATCAGATTGGACCCGTAAATAATATTAATGTTGTTTCTGATGATCAGTTGTCATCAACATAAGCCTGTTTTTGCCTTCGGCCCCTTCCATCTCACATCTGACATCCCCCGGGCTCTCGTAGCGGTCGGCTTCTTCTCCTTCCCGTATTTTCTGTAGCGGAGAATGATGCATGGATTGCTGCTTGGGAATACGGCCATAAAACAAATCGCTAACAAGTTTCCATTTTGTTCCGTCTGTGAAATAGTTTTCGTCTTTATGAAAATGAGCTTGTAAGCTAAAATACAGCAATGCTTCAGAGCACGGAGCGAGGCGACGCCGCATTCTCCCAATTTCTGAAAGCGGAAAAAGAGTCTATATTATTATATCTCCATAATATTGTATAAATCTTTTGCTATTATTATATTGACATTATTTGTCTAATGATACATTGTAGCTCAATTTATGGAAAATGTCCAACAACATTTACTGATATTACCAGGAAAATACTGACTGTAGGACAGGAGACTACAATCTATTACTCCCTGTTATCAGCCATTAATGGGAGAGGTGACTGTAGGACAGGAGACTACAATCAGTCACACCCTGCTCAGGGGAGCACCTGCCTTGGGAGCTCCAGGACTACCAGGAGAAGGACCAGAGTCTGCCTCTCTTCTCCCTAGGGAGAGGCTGTCTTTCTGGGAAACCAGCATGGCTTCCCAGGCTTCTGTTCCCCGCTCTATACAGGCGAGGATCAGGGAGAAGCAGCAGCAGCAAATGGCCCAGGAGGGAGTGAGGAGATCAGGACTGGTGAAGAAAACCATGCCTTCTCACTCCAACCCCGAGACAGCTCATCGTCCGCCCAGAGAGGGAGATAGGCACCCCAGGCCCCAGAAAGAAGAGCCCAGGAACATCCTGGGGGGAGATGAGCTTCAGTGAGTCCATGAGTTCCTTCTCCTCACAAGTGGTCTCTATGTTACGAGAGTACGAAGACGCTGGCAAAGAACTAACCCAGCAGAAGGAGGAGCTACAGGAGGCCCGGATCCTGAGCACCCGTACCTCTAACAAGGAAAGACACGTGACCTTCCAGAGGTTTAAAGCCCTCAGAGATGAGGTGGTCCGGTTAGTGCTCCTGCGGGAGGGGATCGGAAAAAGTTCAGGCCCCTTCCAGGAGAGGTTTAAAACCCTGCTGTTCTGATCGCATTTAATATACATTTGTACTGTTTTGAGTCAATATGACCAGACCTATTAAAATGTTGATTTTAGCTACTGTGTTTTATTTTAATACCAATTTCATTATTAAACTGTATGTGAGCATGGTTTATCATTAGAGTTGAGCGACTTTGGTCAGATCGGGTTTCGTGAAACCCGAATGAAACAAAATAAGTTTCAGATGAAACTCGTCCGACTAGAGCAAAACAAAGTCGGAGTTTCGTCCGAAACCCGACCCCAATGCAAGTCAATGGGAAATAAAAGTCGGACGAAACTCCGACTTTTTTTGCTCTAGTCGGACGAGTTTCATCTGAAACTTATTTTGTTTCATTCGGGTTTCACGAAACCCGATCCGACCAAAGTCGCTCAACTCTATTTATCATAAACAAATGAAAAATCAAATTAAAACTTAATTTTTATTTTAATTTTTTTCCGAAAAAGGATATACAGGCTGTTTGCAATTATGTTCGCTTTATAGCATTCTGCACACAAATAACAAACATGTTTTAGATTTCTATTACTATAACATGAAATCTAACTAAATAGAACTGTGTTAACATTTTATAAAACAACAAATGAAAAATAATGAAAACTTCAGTTTTTTCTTTTTTATCTTTAAAAAGGTTGAACAGGTTCATGCATTTTTTCATTATGCACAATAATAAAACACACGTCCTTTACATAGATATCTTGCACACCCAGCACATGTCAGATTTGTTTTATTGTCACAAGAAGATGGACAGAAGCTACATCTCTTCCTTTTTTGGCTGGTAGCTGTGCTGGTGGAGGCCATGGAGTCTCTTTCTTGAGCATGCTGCTGGACACTCTTCACAATCATAGAATCATAGAATCGTAGAGTTGGAAGGGACCTCCTGGGCCATCTGGTCCAACCCCCTGCTCAAAGCAGGATTCGCTAAATCATCCCAGTTAGATGTCTGTCCAGCCTCTGTTTGAAGACTTCCATTGAAGGAGATCTCACCACTTCTCGTGGCAGCCTGTTCCACTCATTGATCACTCTAACTGTCAAAAAGTTTTTTCTAATATCTAATCTGTGTCTCCTCCCATTCAGCTTCATCCCATTGCTTCTAGTCTTTCCTTGTGCAAATGAGAATAAAGTTGATCCTTCTACAATGTGACAGCCCTTTAGATATTTGTAGACAGCTATTAAGTCTCCTCTCAGTCTTCTCTTTTGCAAACTAAACATTCCCAAATCCTGCAACCTTTCCTCATAAGACAGGGTTTGCAGACCGGTCACCATTCTGGTCGCTCTTTTCTGAACTTGCTCCAGTTTGTTGATGTCTTTTTTAAAATGTGGTGCCCAAAATTGGACACAATATTCCAGATGAGGTCTGACCAAAGAGGAGTAGAGGGAAATAATTACTTCACGTGATCTAGACTGTATGCTTCTGTTAATACATCCTAGAATTGCATTTGCCTTTTTTGCTGCTGCATCACACTGTTGACTCATATTCAGTCTGTGATCTATTAGTATGGCTGCTCCTCCTTCACTTCTGGGGTTTACTTTTCTGGCTTCGATATATGGCCTAACAAGGGATTTTCTTAATTCTTCAATAAAAATTCTTCATTTATGCAGCTTATTATCTTTCCTATTGGGGTCAATTTCTCTCCATAAAACAAATGCATTGTATGCCGAAACATTCTGAATGCTGTAAAATATTATCATTGGCCAACGATTAGTTTTGCGTTTGCATGTGTATGTTGATTTTGCTTGATCTAGTGTATCTAGTGCCCCTTTTGTGGCATTATAATCTAATATCATGTCTGGCTTTCTGTCTTCTCGATTACTTATTGCATTGTCATGGTGCATTGTGCTCACTAGAATTACATATTTATTTTTTTGAGAAAGTGCGACACAACTGTTATATCTCCAGTAAAATAAAAAGTAGAATTATACACATCTCTTTTACTAAGGATACCTTGCGGCAGTTCTGACTTGTTTTTCCTTATAGTACCCAGCATGGTAAGATGTCTTTTCTGCAACATCTGGCCCAGTTGGTAGGATATGAAAAAGTTGTCACATGTGACATTTTGTCCTTTTAGTCCATGAGTCAAATCAAGAACAACTTGCATACCCTGATATTTTCAAGCTCTTTCTCCAGGGTTTCTTCCTGTATGCACTTGACCATTTACAATGTATGAACTTTTGCTGTCACAAAGTGTCCATATCTTGATGCCGTATTTTGCTGGCTTAGGCTAGGTTCACATTAGCGTACCGGGCTCTGCGGAGGGCTGCGTACTTCCTCCATGAAGCTTCACCCACTTCCGCACTTCTTCTGTTTAGGTCTGCCTACTTCTGCATGCGTCCTGCGTACCTATCTTTAACATTGGGTACGCAGGACATGCGGATATATGCAGATGCGTTGTTTTGATGCGCCCGCCGACTGCACGGGAACGCAACAAGTTGCATTTTGCTCAGACAGCGGGCGCGTCAAAAAGCAACTGTTATCCCCAAGAACGGTGTATGTCATAATTTCTTCGGCTGCAGACACTGTGTGGGGGTGGATAGCAAGGAACGTTCAGCCTGATCATTACACCAATGTCTGATGTTACACCTACTGCCTCATGGGCAGACCCCACCAAACCTAAAGGCATGGGCTCTGCAGTGGGTCTAGGGCATAGACAAGGTGGGGAGAGGAGGAGGACATCTGGCGATGCTGCAATCTGTGCAGGGAACAGTGCAGGGAGCGAGGCTGAGGCGCGGTACTCACGGCGCCCGACATAGGAGTTTCTCTCCTTGCCCTCTGTGACTAAGCCGGTTATCACCGGGGCCGAGGAGGGCGAGAGGGATGTCCACACCATTGTGAGAGGGGGAAGGTGTGTGCAGACTCCATCCCTGCTCACTGCGGCTGAGCCAGCCAACTTCGGTGCTGGGGAGCCCTGGGTGGCAGGGCCGAGGAGCGTGTCATGGTGAAAGGGGGGTGCACTCTTGTGACAGGGGTGCAGTGCGCTTCAACAGAGGAGAAGAGGCGTGTGACTGGGACAGGGGAGCCATGTGTCTGGACTGTTCCTGCAGAAAAACTGCAGGGAAAAACTAAAACTGCCAAGAATACTGGGGGCACTGCTGAAACAAGGGGCAATGTGCCCCAGTAGAAAAAAAAGACACTAAACCCCCTAAGTCTGTGGCTACAGGGCAGGCGGCTGACAACACTTCTTCTCATCCACGCCCACCATGGGCGGACCGGAAGTTGTTGACAGGTGGATTTTGGAGCCATCTCGGTATCAGAACGCCCACAAAGGTGAGTTCCAGGTCATCGTTCTCCTTTTTGGCACCAACTCCGTCATCTTCATGGTCGCCGTCTTGACTACGATCAAGGTGTCAATCCCATTAAAAATTTCATTCACATCCGAGACTCTTGTCACTTCCAGAGCATCAAATTCTTCTTTCTTCATGGCATTACCGCACCGCAAGGTTTCAAGATCCTGCCAACTACTTCATGTGTGGGGGAATGCCAGGGCCATAGTCATGGTTGAGATTAGCAGTGTGTTTGCGCCCTGGTCTCCCGTCACATGAAAATAATGTCCATTTAACAATGTAACTGTCACTCTGCTCTCTGCTCCAATAGGTTCACTTCTGGCCAGTTGCAAGCTCTCCCCATCGTTTGCACATAGAGATGGAGTCCAGCTTAAACTTCAAATGGTAAACTTTACTAGCATTTAGACTCAGCACCTCCACATCCATTACAGCATCAGATAGTTTCCAAACAGTGCACTTCTATTGCTTTCCCTGTGCTCTGTCCTGCTTCCTTCGGCCTGTTCCCAGCCCGTATCGACTCGTTGAGCACAACAATGTCCTCCCTGTCCAGCTTCCCTACTCTCAGGAGTTCACCTGTCCCTTTCGCCGCAGATAAAAGGGCATCAGCCCAAGTAGTAAGCTGCCACATGACAGAGCAACCTGCCTTCCTGCTTTGCTGTACTTTCTGGCCACCTTAGGCCCTGGACGGCTGGGCTAACACTTCAATGTTGCGTAGCTGTCTGCCCTGTACTATATTAACTATTTACAGTGTGCTGTATAACTAAACACTATTATGTACCCATCTTGTGAACTATCTAAGTACTGCACTTTCCCTAGTACAAGTATTTTACATATATACAGTAATAAAGGACATATTTACACATAACAATCTTAGTAACCCCTTATAGTGGAGTGAATGATGGAAGTTGTGGTGCAGCAAATGATGGGAGTATTGGTAGAGTGAATAGAGGCAGTAGTAGTGGAGTGAATGATGGGAGTAGTGGTGTAACAAATGATGGGAGTAGTGGCGGAATGAATGATGGTAGTAGTGGTGTAACAAATGATGTGAGTAGTAGTGGAGTGAAAGAGGAGAGCAGCACTGGTGTTGGTGGCTGGGAACTGGGAAGTAGGTAATGGTCTCACTGCCCCCCCAGTGGTGTCAGGGGCTTCAGCCCCAAGCTATTCAGGAGCTGTCACTGTTGAGTGTAGTAGTGTGCCCTTGTCTGGTGGCCCTTGGGACGGTGACTTGCAACAGCGCTTCCTGGAAGCCTTGAGGAAAGAGGAGAGCTCCATCAATGTAGGGGGAGGGAGGTTGATCTGTCTTTCTGGATAGAGAGACACAGTCTTTCCACCTTCCAAGATAGAGGGGCAGAGACTGTCTGGTCTCTGTCGACACTAGGGCAGAGGAGTAACCGAATGAACATGGCCCATCTCCAGTGGGTAAGCAAGGATGCCTGTCCTGATTGGTTGAAGGTTGCTGAGATCCTGCTGAGGATGGGCTTCACAGCACATGATATCTTTGCCTTGATCCATCGCTATGGGACCTCCTATTTCAATGTCAGCTTGAGGGCTAGAGGGCCTTGAGCTTTTCTGGTCTTGCCCTAAGCTGGCTCGGGGTCGCTTCAAATGGCACGGTCTCTTTCCTGCCGTGATATCCCACCAGAACTCAGTCAGGAAGGTGACTGTTTTGACCAGTAACGAGTCACTTTCCTGTATGGACATCTCCACCTGGGTTGGATGATATGGCAACATCGTCGGTATTCCTGAGAAGACCCGCGACGACCATGGTATCTGGTCAGGGGCCTGGACCTTCATAGTGGAATTGAAGGTTTCAGGAAACACTGTTACCCATATCCCTTCCTCAATATTTTAAGGTCTGTCACAGGTGCGACAGCCCACACACTTTAGTGTGCAGTGTGTCACCCAAATCCTGTGGCAGGATTAGGTGTATCTTGTATGGTGACCTCAGTCAACTGTTCAGTCGCTGTCCACGTTCCTTTGCCAATGCGGTCCTGAAAGCGGCGAGTGCAGGACAGGAGAAAGCCAGGACTATTCTTGCTGGTGAAGGGACCAGTAGGGGCGGAAGAGGTAGGGAACTGGTGAGGAGCAAGTTGCCGCCATTCAATATCAGGCGTCAGGAGAAGCACCATGGGAACAGGGGGCAGGGAGTAATGACCCTAAACTCTGACCCGGGTACTTCATTTGCAGCTGAGGATCCTAAAGATAGCAAATTGAGCGAGGGAGTCAAGAGACTTGAAAGGGAGGAGCAGGAGAACACCATGTCTTCCCCAGAACCTTCATCCCGTGACAGTCTGGAGGGAGAGTGGTCACAGCAAAGAAAAAGGGTAACAGGAAAACAACCAAGGATAAGAAGGGGTCTCTCCTACCGGTTACAGGCCCTCCAAGACCCCCCTCCAGAGGGGGAGGATGGGGACCTGGAGCCGGAGGTTGCGGGCAAGGTTGTTGGGACTCAAGAGGTTACTGGGTCTTCTTCTCAAGGGGCAAATAAAAGGCCCTCTGGGGGGGACTTACTCAGGGCCACCAGACAAGGCCCAGAGTGTGTGTAACGAGAGAATGGATGAGTCTGCTTGTCTTAGGCGCACAAAAGCTCATCATTGTCAGAGGAAGAAGGTAAAACTGTTGGGGATAGGAAGTAAAAGGCGATCTTATTCAATCCATCATGATAAAGGCACCCACCCCGTTTACGCTGGCAGCCATTAATGTTGCCAGCATAAAGTCTAAAGCGGCAAGGTACACGGCCTTTCATTTTCTCGGCCAACGTGATGCCGACATTTTGTTTTTGCAGGAGATCAGTTTGACTGACCTATCAACCATGCATAAAACAAGGTGGAAGTGGAGGCATGGGCCCTCCTACTGGTCTCTTGGGAACTCCATTACCCCTCTTTTGAGGCTTATGCTTCTGCTGGGCACACCAGTATGTGGAAGCACCACCCCCTGGCTTTCTTAGGGACCTTTTGACCACCTGTTACTGTTCCTCTAGGCCCACCAGTTTGTCCGCATTCTAGGGATCTCCTTGGGCAGCGCAGGTCTGCACCGGCCTACGGAGGAACTGAATAAATCTGTCCATGACAACGCGCTCAACCATCTGAACTGGTGTGGAAAATTCTGGCAGCAATAATTTTTGCACAAGATGCAGTATGTCAAACATCTAGGATCGAGGCGGTTTGTTACTATACGCCCAGTCGTGAACTTTTTATGCACTGACCGACACAGTCACTCCCACATGTTACAAAATTTCAGTTTTTAATTTGGCATACTCCTGTGCATCCTGTAACATCAAATCATAATAAGCCTTTTGGGGCTCACGAGTCAAATAGAGGGCTAGCACCTTCACCCACTGCTCTGGTGGCAACTTCTCACATTCTGCTACTCGCTCAAAAACAGTCAGAAATGCTTACACATCATCACCCGGAGTCATTTTTTCCATTGCTCATCTTACCACCTTACAGATGTATGTGCCCTCACCCGGACTTGGGGGAGCGCCACCTGCCTTCCACGAATTGCCTCTACAAGCAAGTCAGTCTGCTGCTGGTGCTATTGTTGCATCTGGTGTATAAGCAGCTTACTTATCTCCTGTTGCGCCATCTGTTGCTCCTGTAACTGTTACTGATGCTGTTGGTGCTGTTGCTGCTTCACTTGTACCAGATGCTTAAGCAGGTCCTCCATTTTGCCTGATGTTGTATGCTGGCTTGTGGAGGTCTTAATCCATGACATGCAATACCTCTTGTAGCCATCATATGTGTTTGCTGGGAATGCTGCCCGCACTTCTAACACATCTGTGGTAGATCGCTCACTCAGCTGTACGCAGAGGTAAAAACGGGAACAATGTCTCTTTGAAAACATCCTTGGTTTATTAGATGCAGCATAAATCAAGGTGAAGCATAAAGTAAACACGACCCTCTGGGCAAAAATAGCAAACCAAAATGGTAGCTTAGGCACAGTCCTTGTGTTGGCAGGGATCAGCCCACTCAGGATTAGCAAGACCCAAGCTTCAGGTTTTAGCAAAGCACAAACATTTCTCTGGAGTGCTCCACTCCAGACACTGAACACCAACTGCCTCTGGAGGCAAGCTACTTAAGCCCCAGACCCCACCCTGAGGTGGAGATAAGGTAAACGACCTCCCACCTGCTCTATGGTTGTCCACAAAAACACCACCCCTGTAAATAAATTGGCTGTTAACCCCTTGTAACACTTAATGTACTGATGGAAAAACTTCTGGGTTTTTAAATCACTGAAGCCATTAGCCTCAGCAAAACATATATCCCCTCCAGCACATTGGCAGTGACCTTGTCACTGTCAACATTGTATTGTTTTTCTGTATGTTTGATGTCCAGTTGCAACAAATATGAGAAATGCCACATGGTTCATGCGAGTGAATGACAAATATATGATACAGGAAAGATGTATATCTTTGTACCGTGTTAGCCAAGAGATAGAAATATATTCATAATTGAGAGTCCTCAGTGGTTGATACCTTTTAATAGCTAACTGAAAAGATGGTAACAAATTGCAAGCTTTCGAGACTACTCAGGTCTCTTCATCAGGCATTGACTAATACAAAATCTGAAGAATCTCAAATTTATACACAACACAGCACAGAAAAAATGCAATAGATAAGACAAGTGACATGAAGCAGAACTATCAATATGGGAGCGGGATATACATAAATATTAGACCAGTTCATAGATAAGGAGTGAAAGTTTTATTGTCCTCTGATTGGGGTCTCCTAATGTGTTGTGATGCCCCCACAAGGTCTTAGGAGCAAATTCCTTAATTGATGTAAAAAGATATAAATCCATGAAACACTTTCATTCCTGCATTGAGAGAGTAAAGGGTCGTCATGAGCTTGTACTCCCAGACTTTTCTGTCTCTCTGAGATGTGAAGTTACTTTTTAATACCTTAAATAGCCTTGAAATTACTGGTATTGAAAGGTAACTTCACATCTCAGAGAGACAGAAAAGTCTGCTAGTACAAGCTCATGACGATCCTTGACACTCTCAATGCAGGAATGAATGTGTCGCATGAATTTATGTCTTTTTACATCAATTAAGGAATTTGCTCCAAAGACCTTGTGGGGGCATTACAACACATTAGGAGACCCCAATCAGAGGACAATAAAACTTTCACTCCTTATCTATGAACTGGTCCAATATTTATGTTTATCCCGCTCCCATAATGATAGTTCTGCTTCATGTCACTTACCTTATCTATTGCATTTTTTCTGTGCTGTATTGTGCATAAATATGAGATTCTTCAGATTTTGTATTAGTCAATGCCTAATGAAGAGACCTGAGTAGTCTCGAAAGCTTGCGATTTGTTACCATCTTTTCAGTAAGGCTGTGTTCACACACAGCGTTTTTTAGCGATATTTTTAGAGGTTTTGCCAATAAAACCACTATAAAACCGCTAAAAATAAGCTTCCCATTAATTTCTATGCATTTTGCACTTTTTGTGCATGTTGATGCGTTTTTTTACCGCGAAAAAAACGCATTGCGGTAAAAAACGCAGCATGCTCATTCATTTCGCGGATTTTTCTGTGTTTCTGGCTAGTTCTATACGTTTTGAAAATGCGCCTGAAAAAATACATCAAAACCGCGCAAAAACCACGAAAACGCGCGGAAAATGCGCAGACAAAAAAGGCGCGGTTTCTGGGAAGGGAGTCAGGTTTTTGAGCAGAAATTTTCTGCTAAGTGTGCACTTAGCCTTAGCCATTAAAAGGTATCAACCACTGAGGACTCTCAATTCTGAATATTTGACAAATATATGGAATATGACATGGTTATATCCAAGCAGGAAGCCACTGGTAGCAGAAGCGAAGGTCGTGCTGTGACGTTTTAGTATTGTACAGAGTTGACTGATATGGCTGGGTCAGAGGGCAACACTGGCTCTTCCTGATAATGCTTCAAGATCTTCATAGACTCCTGTTTTCTACCAGTAGCGGTCAGACACATATAGATAGAGCAGAAAGAGAAAGATACCCACAGTGAAAGTCTGCATCATAGCTAGCAAGTAGTGTGTGAATAGGCTTTGCTATGCAGTACATGGCACGCCTATAAGCGGGTGAACTGTGATAACATCAGGAGAGCACTAGGACCCTGCGGGTTTTGCCTGTTGGAGCTAAGAGCAGGTGCTGCCTATGATACTGTGTATGCTGGGGGGGTGGGGCCTAGTGTCTGCTGTCTAGAACCCTTGAGGTGAAACTTCCAGAAGCTGAGAGACTGCCATGTGGGGCGCAGCATGAGGCAGCTCATGAGAAACAATAAGTCTGAATTCTGTAAAGACTGCTTCCTGCCAGCATTTTGTTAGGGTGTTAACCCCTTTTGTCTTGTGATTTCGTGATTCTGCTGTGAAACAAGGACAGAGCATTTCTGAGAGCTGTGTAACTGTGGAGCTCTGTGGAATCCCTGCTCTGCTGAGCTGAAAAAGGACTGACAACATTCTTTCTGTGCAGATTCAGGCAGTCTGCTCCCAGGGGAAACTAGTAGTGACTGTTAGAGGAGAGACGGTATCCTGTATCATCCATATGGAGAGGGATCCCCACAAGCCCCGTTGATGTGCTATCCCGGATCATATCTGGAGGCTTCAGAACTGTAAGTCCCCGGTGTGTGGGCTTGACAATGGCAGAGCCGATGCAAGATACATACCTGAGTAGAGACTCATCTCAGGTTGACGGTACCGTAGTAATAGATACCCGGGTATCCCTAGATTAACTGTATAAGAACGGTTGTTATATTTACACTAGATTATGGCCCGATGCTATCGCATAGTGAGGATGCGATAGCATCACACCTCTTGCCATGTTAACCCTCAACACACACACTCCTCTCACCTTTCACCATCTCCACTCACTCTTTCACTCCACATACGACCCCTTCTCTCACTCCGTCTCTCATACTCACGCCGTCATCGCCGCTGCTCCACGATCCCCGACATCTTCTTCTGCCGGCGCCATCCTGGATCCAGACGTCCACGCCGGCGACATGTTCTTGCGGCGACGCCATCTTGAGTATCGTGAAATCCCGCGATACTCAAGATGGCGTCGCCGGAAGAACATGTCGCCGGCGTGGATGATGTCGGGATCCAAAATGGCGTCGGCGAAATCTCGCGAGTTTTCACCGACGCCATTTTGGATCCCGACGTCGTCCTTGCCGGCGACATGTTCTTGCGGCGACGCCATCTTGACTATCGCGGGATTTCGCAGATCCAAAATAGCGTCGCCGCAGGAACATGTCGCCGGCGTGGATGCCGTCGGGATCCAAAATGGCATCGGCGAAATCTCGCGAGATTTCGCCGACGCCATTTTGGATCCCGACGGCATCCACGCCGGCGACATGTTCTTGCGGCGACTCCATCTTGACTATCGCAGGATTTCTCCGATCCAAAATGGCGTCGCCGCGAGAACATGTCGCCGGCGTGGAGGACGTCTGGATCCAGGATGGCGCCGGCGGAAGAAGATGTCGGGGATCGTGGATCAGCGGTGATGACGGCGTGAGTATGAGAGACGGAGTGAGAGAAAGGGTCGCATGTGGAGTGAAAGAGTGAGTGGACGTGAGTGGAGATGGTGAAAGTTGAGAGGAGTGTGTGTGTGTTGAGGGTTAACATGGAAAGAGGTGTGCGGTGACGTCACCGGTTACAACTGGACGGAAGTTGTTACAACCGGAAGCTGCTTAGGGCATTTATTATTATAGATATATATTCATATTGTTGGTATTTGATAAGTTATAGTCAGTGTGCCATCCCAGAGTCACACCTCTCCATCAGATTTACAACTGCTCTTCAGATAGTTCACTAAAAGACTTTGTTTAACCTAGTGGTTAGGTAAAATTCTTTGGTCATAGAATCATAGAATCATAGAATCATAGAATCGTAGAGTTGGAAGGGACCTCCTAGGCCATCTGGTCCAACCCCCTGCTCAAAGCAGGATTCGCTAAATCATCCCAGTTAGATGTCTGTCCAGCCTCTGTTTGAAGACTTCCATTGAAGGAGAACTCACCACTTCTTGTGGCAGCCTGTTCCACTCATTGATCACTCTAACTGTCAAAAAGTTTTTTCTAATATCTAATCTGTGTCTCCTCCCATTCAGCTTCATCCCATTGCTTCTAGTCTTTCCTTGTGCAAATGAGAATAAAGTTGATCCTTCTACAATGTGACAGCCCTTTAGATATTTGTAGACAGCTATTAAGTCTCCTCTCAGTCTTCTCTTTTGCAAACTAAACATTCCCAAATCCTGCAACCTTTCCTCATAAGACAGGGTTTGCAGACCGGTCACCATTCTGGTCGCTCTTTTCTGAACTTGCTCCAGTTTGTTGATGTCTTTTTTAAAATGTGGTGCCCAAAATTGGACACAATATTCCAGATGAGGTCTGACCAAAGAGGAGTAGAGGGAAATAATTACTTCACGTGATCTAGACTGTATGCTTCTGTTAATACATCCTAGAATTGCATTTGCCTTTTTTGCTGCTGCATCACACTGTTGACTCATATTCAGCCTGTGATCTATTAGTATACCCAAGTCTTTTTCACATGTGCTGTCACTTAGCCCTATTCCTCCCATTCTATATATGCTTTTATCATTTTTATTGCCCAGATGTAGTACTTTGCATTTCTCCCTGTTAAAAACCATTCTGTTAGTTGCTGCCCACTTCTCCAGTTTATTTATATCTTTTTGAATCCTCTCTCTCTCTTCTCTAGTATTAGCTATCCCTCCTAGCTTTGTGTCATCAGCAAATTTAATCAGTTTACCCTCAATTCCTTCATCTAAATCGTTGATAAAGATGTTGAACAATACAGGGCCCAGGACAGAGCCCTGTGGTACCCCACTTGAGACATTCTTCCAACTGGATGTGCAGCCATTTACGACCACTCTTTGGGTCCGATCACTAAGCCAGTTATGAATCCACCTAACAGTTGCCTTGTCCACTCCATACTTAGTCATTTTTTCAATAAGGATTGTATGAGAGACTTTGTCAAATGCTTTGCTGAAGTCAAGATATACTATATCTACAGCATTTCCTTGATCCACCCAATCAGTAATACCGTCATAGAAGGAAATTAAATTAGTCTGACATGACTTATTAGTTACAAACCCATGCTGACTCTGTTTAATCACTTCATTCTTATCCAGGTATTGACATACATGTTGTTTAATAATTTGTTCAAAGATCTTTCCTGGTATAGAAGTCAGACTCACCGGCCTATAGTTGCCTGGGTCCACCTTCTTCCCCTTTTTGAAGATAGGAACAACATTTGCTCTTCTCCAGTCTTCTGGCACTTCTCCTGTTCTCCAAGAATTTTCAAAGATTATGGAGAGGGGTTCAAAAATTTCTTCTGCTATCTCCTTCAGTACTCTGGGGTGTAATTCATCTGGACCTGGAGACTTGAATTCATTTAGGTTAGCTAAGTGTTTCCTCACTATCTTTCTGTTTATAGATATCCTGGATTCTTCTATTCCCTTAATAGGACAGTGAATAACAGTTGATGTTACATTTCCTTTCTGAGAGAAAACAGATGCAAAATAGGAATTTAAAAGTTCAGCCTTCTCAACATCCTGTCTTACGATTTCATCATTTTCATCCTGTAAAAATCCTATAGCATCTTTGACTTTTCTTTTACTTTTGACATATCCCCAAAATCCTTTATTATTGCTTTTGACATCTCTTGCAAGCCTCAATTCATTTTCAGCTTTAGCTAATCTGATTTGTGCCCTGCAGGTTCTGCAGACAGCATTATATTCTTCTTTAGATATGCCTCCTTCTTTCCATTTTATAAACATTTTTTTCTTCCTTTTTAGCATGTGCTTAAGTTCTGTGTTCATCCATCCTGGTTTCCTTAAATGCTTCCTATTCTTCCCTCTTTTCGGAATTGTTAACAACTGTGCTTTGAGAATTTCATTTTTCAAGATTTCCCATCCCTCCTGGACATTTTTGTCTTTTAGGATATCCAGCCATTGGATCCCTCCAATTCTCTTTCTGAATCCCTTAAAATCTGCCTTTCTGAAATCTAACCTTGACGTCTGAGTCTTCACAGGTCTTCCGCCTCTAGTTATCCAAAATTCTAAAATAGCATGGTCGCTACCTCCTAGGGTCCCAGCCACTTTTACCTCCTCAACCATTTTCTCCCTGTTTATAAGGATTAGATCCAAGGTAGCAGTTCCCCTTGTTTTCTCCTTTACCTTTTGGAAGATAAAGTTGTCAGCAAGAGAGGATAAGAATTTCCTTGACCTGTTAGTTTTGCCTGAGAGAGATTCCCAACAAATGTCTGGATAGTTGAAATCTCCCATGACAACTATGTCTTATTTTTTGGAGAACTTGGCCATTTGATGCATAAAGAGTTCATCCATATCTTCAGCTTGCACAGGCGGCCTGTAGTAAATGCCTACAATGGTGTCCTTTCCATTGTTCTGTCCTTGCATTCTTATCCAAACAGTTTCCACAGAACTCCCAGTCTCTGAAGCTTCAATCTCTGTGCAGATATACGCATTTCTAACATACAATGCGACACCCCCTCCTCGTTTATCAAGTCTGTTTCTTGCAAATAAGTTGTATCCTTCTAGTCTTGTATTCCAATCATGTGTATTGTCCCACCAAGTTTCAGTGATTCCAATGACATCATATTTCTTTTCCTGTGTTAGTAGTTCCAATTCTCCTTGTTTGTTGCCCATGCTTTGTGCATTAGTATAGAAACATTTTAGTTTGTGATTGGTTTCTCTTTCTCCAATATTTTTATTAATTAGATTCTTTCGTCTTTGTTCTTCCTTTCCACTTCTAATAGCAGAGTTCTCAATAGCATTTGTCAGGTGTATGGCTTTTTCTGGTCTTTAGCTTCCCTTCCCATGTTGTTCTAGTTTAAAGCTCTCCTTACAAGTGTAGCAAGGCGACTTCCAAATACCTGCTTTCCAGTCTTCGTAAGGTGCACCCGATCTCTAGCAAGTAGTCCATCGTATAAGTAGTTCACTCCGTGATCCAGAAATCCAAATCGTTGCTGACGGCACCATCGATGTAGCCAGTTGTTCACCTGCAGAATCTTATTCCACCTCCTTGTTCCATGGCCATCCACTGGGAGGATGGAAGAGAAGACCACCTGCGCTCCCAGTTCTTTCACTTTCTTGCCTAAGTCTTCAAAGTCTCTGCAGATGGTTTCCAGGTCGTTTCTTGCGGTGTCATTTGTCCCCACATGAAGTAGCAGGAATGGGTAGTCATCTGTAGGTCTGAAGAGTCCTGATATCCTGTCAGACACATCTTTAATTTTTGCACCTGGAAGACAGCACATTTCTCTTGAAGTTATATCCGGTCTGCAGATAGCGGCATCTGTTCCTCTCAACAGGGAATCCCCCATGACCAGCACTCTCCGTTTCTTCTTCACAACATTTTTCTTTCTCCATCCAGGAGGACTCTGAAGGCGTACAAGGTTGCTGTTTGTTGGCAAAGTCTTATCCTGATGTATTACTTCATCGTTTTCCTGCGTGAGAGCCTGATACTGGTTCCTGAGCAGTATGGGTGCTGACTGCCTCCTGATCCTCCTGCTTTTCTGGGTCACATGTCTCCATTCCTCTGTTTCTTCAGGTGCACTTCGAATTTCTTCTCTTTCTGTAACATGAAGAGATAATTCTGCTCTGTCCAAGAACTCTTCACCTTCCTTAATGATCTTCAACGTAGCTAACCTCTCTTCGCGATTTTGCAACTTTTCCTCCAACAGGGTCACAAGCTTGCATTTGTGGCATGTGAAGTTTGGCTTTTCCACTGGTAAATCTGTGAACATGTAGCAAGAAATGCAGCTCACCAAATGGCTCCTGGCCTCTTCCATCTTGAGATTTCTTAAAAACGATGAAAGACGAGCCAAAATTTGCGCGCCGGTAGGCGCGCGGTTTCTCCGATTTCCTCTTTTCAGCTGCAACGGCCAAAACCCAGTGATCGTTGAGCTCGCGGAGACTCTTCACTTATCCCAGAAGGCACTGGGAATATGCAAATGATCTCCTCAAGACTCTTCCCCTGGTTTTCCGATTTCCTCTTTTCAGCTGCAACGGCCAAAACCCAGTGATCGTTGAGCTTGCGGAGACTCTTCACTTATCCCAGAAGGCACTGGGAATATGCAAATGATCTCCTCAAGACTCTTCCCCTGGTTTTCCGATTTCCTCTTTTCAGCTGCAACGGCCAAAACCCAGTGATCGTTGAGCTCGCGGAGACTCTTCACTTATCCCAGAAGGCACTGGGAATATGCAAATGATCTCCTCAAGACTCTTCCCCTGGTTTTCCGATTTCCTCTTTTCAGCTGCAACGGCCAAAACCCAGTGATCGTTGAGCTCGCGGAGACTCTTCACTTATCCCAGAAGGCACTGGGAATATGCAAATGATCTCCTCAAGACTCTTCCCCTGGTTTTTACCTCAAGACTCTTCCCCTGGTATTACACTTCAGTGTAATACACATAATTTGGAGATTTTGGGATTGGCACATTGATTTCATCCTTGGCTGATTGAGTGTACATAATTGGGAAATCTCAGACTGTTTCAGATAATCTTGAAGTTTATTTCAATTCATATTCCATTAAAGGGAGTTTTGGTATTTCCGTCTCCGCCTCAGTTTGTGACCCACTGGATCTTATTAGGACCTCTGGTCATTACATGCAGTGCCAGGAGTATAAAGAAGGCCAGAGAGGAACAAAAAAAAGCTCTGGCTTGTACTGTAGGTGGTACTGCTTGTCCCACATGGAGAAGACCAGACTACCCGCAAGTGTAGCAGCTTGGTTTTTCAACACAGAGTCCTGAGTGAGGTACTGATACAAAGGTAACTAATGGTGTAAGAGCGCATCAAATTGCCAGACAAGATGTAGCAGTGCATTGCTGCTTAGAGAGAAATCGGAGACAGAAGAGGTGTGACATGTTGGAGTGACATTGCGACTGTGGACAGAGGACTGTGCAATGTATCACAGGCGTCAACCCGCAACTGGTGTAATGCCAATCCTCATCCTCTGTTCTGTTGTTGCCTCTTGTGGGATTCTTTTAACCTCACAACCTTAGCTGAGATACAATGGGTCAGCTGCAGACAATACAATACACAATAGGATTAGATACACTGCTCAGCAGAATGTATCACTCGTTACAGGATTTTGATCCTTTCTCTTCCCCCATTGTTGCTCAACCTCTTTCTTAAGCTATTTCTGTACAGTGTTATCAGCCATCAAACTATATACAGACATGAAATACAGAGCATTAATACATGATAGAATAAGCTCTACCCCTTCATCGTTCCGTACCCGACCTCATACTAATGAGTCTTCTACATTTTCAGATGATATTGTTGCACCCCAGGAGTCTGGTTGCCACTGTGGCATTGCCTCCCTCACAGGGAGGAATGTCATGCCTGGAAGCAAGGAGGGGTCCCCTTACCAGGTGTCAGTAGGAGAGAAGTCGAGCAGAACCTGGGGAGTGGAGCTGTGATTAAACTTGCCCAAGGGCAGAGAGCTCGGAACCGGATACCAGAGTCCTTGGATGCACGGATACTGAAGTCCCAGCAGATAAATTCGGAGGGTAGGGGACTGCAGGTCTCCTGGCCCGATCTAATACCCGGCGGTACAGCAGCAAACCAGAGCCTGGAGCCGACACAAAGTAGCGGCACCTGTGATAGGCTCGAGCTGCCTGCCATGCGGGCAACGGTTTGTTTTTAAAAACAGAGAGACAGTTAGCAGCAGGACGGTGAAGTTGTAGGCAGCAAGGAAAAATGGAGGACAGCGCAGAAGGAAGGGCTCTGTACCTTGCTGGCCAGGTATATGCAAAATTTCTTCCAGGCTGCCCGGCTTTCCATTACAATCTGATACCAGATTTACTATCAACCATCAAGTAAAGGAAAAGAAAACTACAGCCCTTGTGTTCTCCAGTGATCTCTTGTGAACTGAGTCCTACATCACAAGGTACACAAAGCCTGACATAAACAGAACCAGTAGGCCTGGGGCCCCATTCCACCTGTGGGGAGCAGAAGCATCCCAGCTGCGTCACCATCAGCCCCAGCAGTCTCCTTTAGCAGTGTCGGCCATCCATTGCCGAACACCACAGGTGGCATCATGTTAAATCCCATATACATATTCCCCATTTTATGGCACAGCCAGGGCCACAGTGTCGGGTCACAGCCCCTTGACTTCCCGAAAGAATTGTCTTTCCCACTTCCGCGTACCCCATGGCCCTGGTGGGCGTGTCAATATCACATATCACCAGATCCTTTCTATGTAAGCCAATAAAATAATGACTCGCAGTCACTGATCTCAACACAGACTGGCCAATCAGGATTGGTAAACTAAGCTCTTCCTGCCTTCTGATTGGTTTAGTAATGTGGTTATTAATGGTCATTCTCATTCTGTTCAGAAAGCTGAGAATGACCTGAGGAATTGCTGATCTCAGTTGTGAGCTTTATCACTTTAAAAGGGATTTTCCTGTTTTAAATAAAAAATAAAAAGAGAAGGACGTTGATGAAATCAGTTATTAATGTCATTAATTCAGTTCCTCTTTGTACAATTAGAAATAATTAAGCAGTACAGGAGACTTTTGTGCATGGAGCGAGATGGGACTAGTTGAGAGGTTCGGCGCGTTCACCGTGTCTGCTGAGGACAAACGTCTGCAGATGTGAAATTCACCGTTGGATTAAGGAGAGCACAAATAACAACAAAAAGACCAAAACAACAAATAGACTGTTAGCTGAGATCACTGTATGAAATGCTCAATGTTCTAAAAACTTCCAAACAATTAATTCACCACTGATAATTACATACACAGAATAAAGCTTGGTGCATCAGACACAACACAGAACACAAAATCCCCTCACATTTATGTACTGTGCGCGAATTTCATATTCCTACTGCTGAATAAAAGGGAAATAGACCCAAAGTCCAACTCTAGGGGCCACAACCCCTATCACCAGTATCCAGTACCCATTGTGGCTGCTCAGAGATTTCCATCAGTTGTATTTGGGTCTCGAAAATTCATAAAAAAGTTGATTGCAGTGCAGCTGTAATTATTGAAGGGCAAAAGCTTACATTGGGCATCTGCAGGATTCCTGACACTCTCACTGAATGTGTAATAATTCTGCAATGAGAACAAACATTAAAGGAGACTCACAACCCACCATATGCCTTCATTTATTGTCAGACCCCAATATACAGCCTGTTCCTATTTTCAGTCTTAGCTAATATAGATATGTCCCTCTTGGTACGACCTGCTGGAAGTAAGTTTCCAGAGTCGCGCTGATGGCTGTTCACTAGCTCTCATGTATCAGCACAAAATAATCCCATCCACCTCTCAGGAAGGATCAGGAGGTTTCCTCCTTATCTACAGTCTGTCTGCGCTACCTGCCCCTATAATCAGCTGCCTAGAAATACATGCATCCACACACTCCGGTCCCGAGTGCCAGCGGCAGTGCCGGGTAATGAGACGCAAGACTCGAGCGAGTTTCTCGCAAGTCTGACCCTGGCCTAACATAGGGACACATGAGCAGTCTGAGGTGTAACACATTCTGGTTTGTCTTTGTCTACTTTTCCTGTGTTCCTTTGTGGTTTTTCTGTCTTCTGTCTGAATTTACAATGTGCACAATAAGAAGAAGGAAAACAATGCATGAATAAGGGTGTCCAAACTTTTGACAAGTACATACTGTATATATTTATAACATATGCATGAAGTGTAAAGTTTAATGTTTCCTGTGGCAGAAGATGCAGCAAAATAGTGATTTATGTGCATATTTGACACATGGGATAAGTCTGTACTTCTCCTTTAAAAGCATTATAAAAGAGCTTAGTCTGCGCTATGACGTACCCTTAAGTGTTTGCCCTCGCTGAATGACCCATTTAGAAACTCGTCCTATTTCCATCTTAATCTTCTTTTATGAAACATTTCTTTCTCAAAACCATAATATTAAATCCTGCAATAAATCACAAACTCCGCAAGTTCAGGGAAAGTAACCTGTAAATCTTATTGTTTAAATTCTATTTTCTGCCCCCCTTTTTCATTGTATTGGGAGAAAGAAACTTGCATTTTTCCCCTTTTCTCCTAAATGCGCCAGCTGCACAATACAGAGGCCGTCTTGACATTATTTCCTATAAAATTGATGAATGTCTGCATTTGCTTCCTGCGGTGAATTCAATGGATTATAATAAATCAACTTCAGAAATTACAAGGAAATAAAGTAGTGGAAAAATTGCTGCAAGGGTCAAAGCCGACTAAGTGCAAATGTTCCCATTTCAATTACATATCAGCAGCAGCATCACAAGAGCAGGCTGGCACAATGCAGAGATAGCATATGATTCCTTTTCCTCCTTTCTAATGTAGAGCACCTTCATGGCCATCAATTCCCTGTAAGCTTCTCCAGAAATATGTTTTTTCTGCATCAGAAACCAACAAGGACCCAAATAACTGGTGACCTGTAGAAGGAAATCCTCATAGTAAAGTCATCATGGGGCTCCGCTCTCTAATGACATGAGGGCAATCTAGGATAGTAAGGCTCATCACCGACATTAAGCCCTTGGAGGAGGTCTGAGCCTACAAAGTTCCTCCCCTGAGCACCGATATCAGATCCCTTTGGCACAAGGTCCCTCCACATTAGGGCTAATATCAGTCTCTCTTTATGACATGTGAAACACTGTGTCTAAATATATTACAACCCTAAAATATTTGTAAAATACTTAACTGAAAAAGAATAAAGAGGAAACACTATAAGATAAAAAGTAGAAAGGAATGACAGACAAAAAGAATTAGGTAAACGAGTGTTCTGTGTTAGGCAGCTGCTGTAAAGGACAATATGAGTAAGAATTAGGCTACTTTTAAACTTGTCATGTTTTTTGCGGCCCGTTATTGCTGCCTTTTTTGCGGGCCGTATCGCCACAAAAAAGGCAGTCTGCTGCAATATTGGACTTTTCTTGTGGATCGCCATTTTCAGTTTTCCAATACTATGGAAGAAGTATTGGAAAAAAAAGGCGTTGCGCAAAATTGTAAGTGACGGAGCACCGCAAAAAAAACTTCAATTGTTTTTGCAGCCTCCATTGATTTTCAACGGGGGCCGCGTCCATACACCGTGAAAAAGATCGAATAGGCTTGATCTTTTTTCATGGCCGCAAATACGGCCCTACCGGCCATATGGCACACAACGCACCGTAGAATTTTTGCGGGCCGATTTTGCGGCCACATAGAAATCTATTGGGGCCGCATAAACGGCCAGCAAAAAGAAGGTATGTGTAAAAGAAGCCTTACATTAAAAACTAATCCTTGTAATCTCTTGTCATATTAGATATACAGTAGATAAACACAAATTCTGGTACCTGGTTTTTCCAGAAAAGATGAAGAGATCCAAAATAAAATATTAAAGCTTCATTAATAATAAAAATTAAAATCCAATCACATAATTAAAAATAACAGAGTGCCTCAAAAAGGAGTACCACATGCAAAAGTATATCAATGTGCTTGGGGCATATGAAAAGATGGCAGGGAACACAATTCCGAAACAGACTAGGTGTGAATCAAAAGAGAAGGGGTTAAATGAATAAATCCATTAATAAATCTTATCATAATATATCATAGATCACAGTATCAAATATAAACCTCCCTTAAGTAATGCACCACCATAGCACTTAAATCGCTTTCACTGCCAGTATATATAAATCCATGTGATAAACTCCATAACCTAAGGCATAAACCCAACAATGGGGGGAAAAATAGGCTTAAATAGAAAATTCACATAATAATACCTCAACTTTGTAGCAGAGTGGACTCCCTTCACCCTAACACACGTTTTGCCACTGGCTTCTTATGGATCTTTTTATCTTTTCTGGAACTACCAGGTACCAGAATTGGTGTTTTTGTTTGATTTGAAGTGCCATCAGTTCATTTTAGTGGACATTATTGTGCTAATATTAGATATAGCATCCACAGAGTGCCACCCATTGTGCACCGAGAATCCCAAATGGTGCACCAAATGCTACCAATGGTGCACTGAACATCACCAATAGTGCACTGAGAATCACCCATAGTGCACCAAACACCACCAATGGTGCACTGAGAATCACCCATGGTACACTGATGTCACCCTTAGTGCATTGAGAATCACTCATGGTGCACCAAATACCACCAATGGTGCACTGAGAAACACCTATGGTGCACCCAACACCACCAATGGTGCACTGAGAATCACCCATGGTGCACCGAGAAACCCCCTTGGGGCACCAAACACCATGAATTGTGCACTGAGAATCACTTATGGGGTACCAAACACCACCAATGGTGCACTGAGAATCACCCATGGGCCACCAAACACCACCAATGGTGCACTGAGAATCACCTATGGGGCATCAAACACCACAAATGGTGCACTGATAATCACCCATGGTGCACAAACTCCACCAATGATGCACCGAGAATCACCCATGGGGCACCGAACACCACAAATGGGGCACTGAACGCCACCCATGGTGCATCACCACATTAGCAAAAACCTTTTTTCTCTACAAATCTTGGCCATGGATTTGACAACCAGAGGTATAATTCTTCATAAGGAAGATGCCCTACATGACAATGTTGTTACTTTAGAACACATTTTTGCCCTGATAGATTCCCTTTAAGAAAACTAAAATAGGTATAATGCAGCACATAGGACACAAACGTACTGTACACAGTATATCATGGAGCATGATCACATCCAGTCCATCAAAAGTAAGGAAAGATCTCATCATTTTTTAGTTTATTCACCCGAGGTGTCCATGTGACGTTTTGTCTTTTAACCTAAAAATGGCTTTAGATCGGACCAAAATATCCAATTGACCACAAGTGAATTAAATGCAGAAACTATTAGGCTACGTTTACACGTAGCGGAACTCTCGCGGAAATTACCGCGAGAATTCCTGTAAAATAATGCATATCCTGTAAAATATTCAGGACTAGTTACCAGATAAAAATATAGTGGTTTATTTGGATTCTTCCATCAAAGAAAGGTTATTACAGAAAAACAGGTGAATAAAAATAAGTGAAAGAGAGATTGTCCATTAGATCATGCTCTGAGATCCCACATGGCAAAAGCAACATGTATTCTTCTTCTCTCCGGGATCTCACATGGCAAATGGCGTCTGTCTCTCAGTTCGGCTTCTTCGTAATAAAGTAACATACCAGCTGTTGAGTTATGTCATCTTGCGTCTGTGTCTCATGATGGTGAGGGAAGAAGAAGAGCGACCTCTACAGTTAGCCATGAATTATATACGTCTCCTAAAGCACGTGGTCTCTACATATATGGAGCTGTCTTTCTACCATGAGCCAAGCTTAAAAATAGCCTATGTCGTGTAAGCTAAAGCATTCTACAGAACTGGGTGTAATAAGAAATATTTAACGAATTATTAATATTTAACAATTCCCCCTTTTGAGGGAGACAGACATTAATTGGAACCATCAAATATAACGATCTTTTTTCTTCTTTTCTTCTTCTTTGACAAAATAATTTAATATCAATAATAATAATAATAATAATAATAATAATAATATTAGATTACCGTTATAAGTACTCAATGACATAATTGATGTGAATTCATGTTATGGTAAGCCGTGAACAATATTCATATAAAATATGTATAATTATACTTCCCTAAGTCTAAATTGAAGCATCTCAGGTCCAGTCATCATCATCTGATGTCATCTGGTCTTCATTTTGATGTCTTCTGTCTTCTTCTTGGTTCTTTTAAAAATACAGTTTTCTTATAGCATATAGATGTTGTAGGAATTGTGTGGTGTATCAAATCAAAGTCCATAAATTCAAATGTTGATAAGAAACAAAGTCTATAGATGAAATGCAGCTTTAATATCTGTGCAGTGTCACCTTTAAAAACCTGGGCTTACATTGGCTCGCCTTGGATATTCTGGAATCCTCCATCGGTACTGGTCTTTGAACAGGTGTGACATCTTTGGTCAGCAAAGCAAGGGTTAAAATGACTCTTCCTTGCTAAACATAGCACCATAACCAGTCCTTGTCCTAATGCACAGGACATATGTCAGGGTTGTAGCCTCCCGACAATTACCTTATTGTTCACCAGCCTTCATGGAAGCTTTACAGGTGATTGAAAACTTCTGGAACTTGATAAGAACGTGATAACACCGTTCATCTCAGCATCATAGGATCATCGTCCTCTGGTTGTCAGGTTAGACACTTTAATTGTGACTGTCGGTGGTGGATACTGCACTTGTGACTGTCAGTGGTGAATACTGCATTTGTAATTAACACAGTCTTTTACTCAGTAATCATAGCTTTGTTACCTTCTGGGACTTCTGGATCGCGGCATTCTTCTTCTTGCAACTGATAAGATTCAATTTTAATATGAAAAGTCTTTATTAACGTAATTTCAGTATCTTGCTTGAAGTCTTCATTTCCTAGTCTATACCAAATCCGGTAATTTTCCTATCCTATAATATCACAGCGTACCATAGCAATCAGTAATATCCATATAATTATTATCAGAATTTGTACTGTATATGGATTTCAATGTTTGAAATAATAAACCAATAATAAGTGATAATACATTATTATCCATATTCTTCATGTGATAGAACATTTTTTTATGTCTTAGGTGTAATTACCTTTTTCAACCCATAGGTGTCACTGTGTTTTATGTAACCAGTGTTTTCATCTTTATTTATAAGGAATATATTTATTATACTAATAATATGTAGGAATGTATAGCCATGAACCAAAATAAGAATATATGAGTGAGCGAATGAATGAATAAAAGAATTGTTGCATATAACTCAGAAGTGAAACATTTTCCTTAGTAATAGAACCATATAATTGCTATATTTAATGAAGCAATATTCTCAGTAGATATTACTTTACTAAATATTGGTGAAAGAATTAAAAATAATGAAAAATAAGAATAAAAATAAAAATAAGAATAAGGCCTTTATGTTGAAGCAGAGTAGTTATGTCTTCAGTAACATATACCCTTAATATTTCCATGATCTGGATTATTTCATAATTGTCATAAACTTGTGTTATCAAAATATTCAAATTATGCAACTTTGCATGTAATTCCTCTTAGTGTAAAGAAATGACTCTTTATAATACTTGTTATTATACCCAATACTTATACCATTGTACCTTATTAATATTTTTTCCTATTAAAATGTGTGATGAAGAGGTATTAATCAAATGTGATGATGTAGTCAGGATCAAAAACATATTTTCCCCCTTAATACCAAAAAATATTGTTCTATGAAATAATTCATTTATCAAAACCAAAATTAAAAATAATTAATGTATAAATTATGTGAATTTATACTTGCTTATACCATTATTTGTCTGAAGATGTGTAACCATCAAAATTAATTTGAATATCATAAAATTATCCTTTGGAAAAATTAATTTGCATAAACCATTTTGATGTGCGATTGCACTTTGCACTTATCCACAATTAACTAAATCAAGAAATAATAATTACTATAGAAATATAGAAATATATGTTTGTATAGATAATATTTCATTATGTATCTTAATATTCTAATAATTTCCTAAAGATAAAAGCTTTTGGGGTTTTTTTTTTTCCTTTCTCTCATGCATTCAGGATCCTGAGGTCTCACAAACATATCACATTACTCGCTCAGCAGCTGCTCATACACTCAGTCACTGTCACTCAGACTGTGTCACATATTAACTTTAAACCAAATACCTCACATATGAAGGTGTGATGAATACACGTATTTTAACCCAAATTATCCTAATTTTATCAATGCATTGTAAACTATTTCAATTTAGTCTCTTAATATTTCTTTGAATATTCCCCAAATACACATGACATAAATATATATGTATAGCTATACTTGACATTTAGGCCTGGAAAAAAAATTCCATTGCTTTGCAAAAGTTGAGACCCCCTTTAAAATTCTTTTCCTAAGGAACAGGGACATAGTATACTGGTATACTTGTATTATTAGAACAAGGTTCAAATTCCCCTGCTGTGGTTGTCATTCAAACCATGCAGTAAAGCACACACCCAGAACATTTTTTTTTTAAAAAGCAATCAGTTATTTCCTTTTAAGGGTTAGATATATAAAATCATGCAATTATTGCAACTTCCTGTGTAAATAAAGGCATAAATCCTTGGAATAGAATTTTTCCCGATTAAGTCCTGCTTTGAAATGAAAATTCTAAGGAAACATAAAAAATAAGGTTAATATCATATTCATATTCTAAATATTATTACTGATGTAGATTTTAATTTTCATTAAAAAATACAGTTCTACTATTTCTACTTCTACAAACACTCTATATATACTGTATGACTATGTATATATCCACAAACCATAAAACTACAGGATTATACTCTATAAAATAATTACATATAACTCACTAATTGTATAACACTGTTACACAATATATATTACTTTTTTCCTAGCCAATTCCTACACCCATACTTATTTCTCTGCAAAAAATATCCTGAAAGGTTCTTGCCATTTTAAAGCTGATAGATTCTTGGAGCAGAGTATTCAGTTTACAGGCCATGATGTCACTCACCACCTGTTTCTGTCTGTTAAATTCGGCCATCTTTGTTACAGAAAGAAAATCAGAACTCATCATTTTTCTTAATTCAATTTGTGTCTTTTCGGTGTTCCTTTGCATCATTCCATATGGCTTATAACAAACATGTGATCTCCTTTGTACTTCATATATTTGGGGAAAACTCATTTTAGAAGGTTTTGCTAATACAGGCTTCTGATAAGATTTTACTCTGCCTGTCTTTCCAAAATTAGCACAATTTACTTTCCTTTCACGATTCTCGTGTTTTCTGGCAAAATCAAGGGATTGCGCACATTCAAACAAAGAATCTTTTTGTGACGCAATAACACGAGATGCAGGATTTAAAAACCAAAATTTGCTTACAAAACTCCTTATGAGGGACGGTGTTTTGACATTCTCACTCAGCATTTTGTACAAACGTTCATATATGGACATGAACGTAAAAATACATTCCTTCCGACCAATCCTTAATTTTTGAAGAATATCAATATCTGGATGATTTTCATTTGATGAACAAAAAATGAGAATTTTTAATCTGTCTTTATCAGTTAAATTCTCATGTGTTTCACCAGATAACTTTAAAGACAATCTCCTTGCAAAATTTACAGGGATCCACATTTTGAACAACTGATTCTTCTCCTCGTTAGATAAATCAAATTTTTCAGAACAACTTTCAAAAATCTCAGAGTTCCTACAAACATCTATTTTGTTGTCATAAGCAGGAATTATTTGGCATATCTTTATCAAATCCTTCCTCACGCTACTTTGGATTTGGGCCTGTGAGTCTTCTATTTTTAGTGGTACGTCTTTCCCTTGTACGTCCTCTACGTCAGTTCTGAAGTCTCCTCCTACTTCTCCATCTTGTTCCACGTCTGCAAGGTCACCTTCAATAGCTGCTACTACTTGTAACTGTTTCTCCACATTACAGTGAATCTCGGGAATATCACTATCCTCTACACAATCATTTTTAGATTTCTCTGACACAGATCTATGAAATATATCTACCATCTGTAGAATATTTTTTAATCTCTCTCTTTCTCTATTGAAAAACTTAGAATCTAACCTCTGATTCTCGAGTTCACACTCGGCATATAAACTTAACCATAAAACTTCTGAATTAGAATTGTCTACAGACTTAAATTTCAATTTACTCTGCTTAGCAAGACAATTAATGACATCCATTTCTCTTACCTTGAAATGTCTCAGCTTGTTGTCTTCACACGTCTTGGCTTCAGCACGTCTGGCACTTTGGCACTTGTAGTACTTCTCAATCTATCTGGCACTGATAGTCCTCACGTCTAGGTTCCGTCTGATTCTTGTGAATAGTGGAATTCCTGACAACTTGCACATATGATTTGACGTTAGCAAAGTCCAATCCCCCTTGTGGGCAAGTGGAGGGAAAATCCACAAAAAAGTACAAAAATTCAGATCTGGCTGGCTCTCCAATGTAAAATAATGCATATCCTGTAAAATATTCAGGACTAGTTACCAGATAAAAATATAGTGGTTTATTTGGATTCTTCCATCAAAGAAAGGTTATTACAGAAAAACAGGTGAATAAAAATAAGTGAAAGAGAGATTGTCCATTAGATCATGCTCTGAGATCCCACATGGCAAAAGCAACATGTATTCTTCTTCTCTCCGGGATCTCACATGGCAAATGGCGTCTGTCTCTCAGTTCGGCTTCTTCGTAATAAAGTAACATACCAGCTGTTGAGTTATGTCATCTTGCGTCTGTGTCTCATGATGGTGAGGGAAGAAGAAGAGCGACCTCTACAGTTAGCCATGAATTATATACGTCTCCTAAAGCACGTGGTCTCTACATATATGGAGCTGTCTTTCTACCATGAGCCAAGCTTAAAAATAGCCTATGTCGTGTAAGCTAAAGCATTCTACAGAACTGGGTGTAATAAGAAATATTTAACGAATTATTAATATTTAACAATTACGGATTCCATTCCATGGGAAAATCACATTTTAAATTCCCGTGATTTTCCCGCGAAAAAACTAGCATTTTACAAACGTAATTAACATTCAGAATGCTAGCATTTTCCAAGTGATCTGGAGCATCGCTTGGAGAACTGATTGACAGGTTGGTCACACTCGTCAAACATAGTGTTTGACGAGTGTGACCAACTTTTTACTACTGAGGCTGCCTATGCAGCATCAGTAGTAAAAGATAGGATGTAAAAAATAATAAAAAAAAATAAAAAATACAGAATTTAAAATAAAAAATATTGTTATTCTTACCTTCCGGCATCCCACGCAGCCTTCCCGCCGTTCTCCACGCTCCCGGTCCCAGTAATCCTTTGCGAGAATGACCACGATGACGTCTGTTCTCGCGGGATCGTGACGTCTCCCGGAAGGTAAGAATAACAATATTTTTTATTTTAAATTCTATTTTTTACAGGGATATGGTGCCCAGAGCCCGGAGGACAGTCTCCGCAAATGTTCTGCTTACTTTTCGCATGGTGTGCACAGCCACATGCGGAAAGTAAGCAGAACAATGCATTCCTATGGGTGCGGGATCACCGCGATTCCGCAAAATTAATGAGCATGCTGCATTTTTTACCACGAAGTTATTCCGCCGCGGAAAAAAACGCAGCATTAGCACAGCATTGCGGAATCCCATAGGAATGCATGGGATGCTTATTTTTCGCGGCAAAATCGCGCATATAAAACCAAAGCGAAAAAAACGTTACATGTGAACTCAGCCTTACACATAGACCTCTGTGAGCTTCTGCTTTTATTCATAATTAGAGTTGAGCGAAACGGGTCGAAAAAATTCAAAAGTCGCCGACTTTTGGCAAAGTCGGGTTTCATGAAACGAAACCCGACCCTAGGATGAGGTCGGCCACGAGGTCGGCGACTTACGCGCCAAAGTCGCGTTTCAAAAGTTTGTTTTGCGCTCTTTTTCAGCCAATCAGGATCCACGGACACTGTGGGCAACGTGATGACATAGGCACGGGTCACCACCATCTTTCAGAAGGGCATGCAAGTGATTGGCTTGCTTTGGTGGGCGTCACAGGGGGTATAAAAGGGCGTACACGCCGACCGCCATCTTACTTCTGCCGATCTTAGTATAGGGAGAGGTTGCTGCTGATTCTGTAGGGAGAGCGTTAGGCAGGGAAGAAGACAAAAAAACTGCTTCTGCTGCTAGCGATTTGGCATGCACAACACACAAGTCACTGTGTGTGCAGTGCAAGGGGAGGCTATATTGTGGTGTATCAGTGGTGTTGGTTGTTGGGCTGCCTTTTAAGGCTTCCTGACACGCTGGCATTGCTGTTTACCCACTGCTCCGCAAACTGCTTTTTTAAAAGCAATCCAATCTCCCTTATCCTCTCGTCACTTTGGTCACAGGCAGCTGTGCCATCGAGCGTGTCACATAGCGCTCAGATATCAGTGGGCCTCACACCATCCACAAGTGTCCAGTGTCCAAAAGTGTACGCAGAGATTCAAAATCTCCATTATCCTCTCGTCACTTTGGTCACAGGCAGCTGTGCCATCGAGCGTGTCACATAGCGCTCAAATATCAGTGGGCCTCACACCATCCACAAGTGTCCAGTGTCCAAAAGTGTACGCAGAGATTCAAAATCTCCATTATCCTCTCGTCACTTTGGTCACAGGCAGCTGTGCCATCGAGCGTGTCACATAGCGCTCAGATATCAGTGGGCCTCACACCATCCACAAGTGTCCAGTGTCCAAAAGTGTACGCAGAGATTCAAAATCTCCATTATCCTCTCGTCACTTTGGTCACAGGCAGCTGTGCCATCGAGCGTGTCACATAGCGCTCAGATATCAGTGGGCCTCACACCATCCACAAGTGTCCAGTGTCCAAAAGTGTACGCAGAGATTCAAAATCTCCATTATCCTCTCGTCACTTTGGTCACAGGCAGCTGTGCAATCGAGCATGTCACATAGCGCTCAGATATCAGTGGGCCTCACACCATCCACAAGTGTCCAGTGTCCAAAAGTGTACGCAGAGATTCAAAATCTCCATTATCCTCTCGTCACTTTGGTCACAGGCAGCTGTGCCATCGAGCGTGTCACATAGCGCTCAGATATCAGTGGGCCTCACACCATCCACAAGTGTCCAGTGTCCAAAAGTGTACACAGAGATTCAAAATCTCCATTATCCTCTCGTCACTTTGGTCACAGGCAGCTGTGCCATCGAGCGTGTCACATAGCGCTCAGATATCAGTGGGCCTCACACCATCCACAAGTGTCCAGTGTCCAAAAGTGTACGCAGAGATTCAAAATCTCCATTATCCTCTCGTCACTTTGGTCACAGGCAGCTGTGCCATCGAGCGTGTCACATAGCGCTCAGATATCAGTGGGCCTCACACCATCCACAAGTGTCCAGTGTCCAAAAGTGTACGCAGAGATTCAAAATCTCCATTATCCTCTCGTCACTTTGGTCACAGGCAGCTGTGCCATCGAGCGTGTCACATAGCGCTCAGATATCAGTGGGCCTCACACCATCCACAAGTGTCCAGTGTCCAAAAGTGTACGCAGAGATTCAAAATCTTCATTATCCTCTCGTCACTTTGGTCACAGGCAGCTGTGCCATCGAGCGTGTCACATAGCGCTCAGATATCAGTGGGCCTCACACCATCCACAAGTGTCCAGTGTCCAAAAGTGTACGCAGAGATTCAAAATCTCCATTATCCTCTCGTCACTTTGGTCACAGGCAGCTGTGCCATCGAGCGTGTCACATAGCGCTCAGATATCAGTGGGCCTCACACCATCCACAAGTGTCCAGTGTCCAAAAGTGTACGCAGAGATTCAAAATCTCCATTATCCTCTCGTCACTTTGGTCACAGGCAGCTGTGCCATCGAGCGTGTCACATAGCGCTCAGATATCAGTGGGCCTCACACAATCCACAAGTGTCCAGTGTCCAAAAGTGTACGCAGAGATTCAAAAACTCCATTATCCTCTCGTCACTTTGGTCACAGGCAGCTGTGCCATTGAGCGTGTCACATAGCGCTCAGATATCAGTGGGCCTCACACAATCCACAAGTGTCCAGTGTTCAAAAGTGTACGCAGAGATTCAAAATCTCCATTATCCTCTCGTCACTTTGGTCACAGGCAGCTGTGCCATCGAGCGTGTCACATAGCGCTCAGATATCAGTGGGCCTCACACCATCCACAAGTGTCCAGTGTCCAAAAGTGTACGCAGAGATTCAAAATCTCCATTATCCTCTTGTCACTTTGGTCACAGGCAGCTGTGCCATCGAGCGTGTCACATAGCGCTCAGATATCAGTGGGCCTCACACCATCCACAAGTGTCCAGTGTCCAAAAGTGTACGCAGAGATTCAAAATCTCCATTATCCTCTCGTCACTTTGGTCACAGGCAGCTGTGCCATCGAGCGTGTCACATAGCGCTCAGATATCAGTGGGCCTCACACCATCCACAAGTGTCCAGTGTCCAAAAGTGTACGCAGAGATTCAAAATCTCCATTATCCTCTCGTCACTTTGGTCACAGGCAGCTGTGCCATCGAGCGTGTCACATAGCGCTCAGATATCAGTGGGCCTCACACCATCCACAAGTGTCCAGTGTCCAAAAGTGTACGCAGAGATTCAAAATCTCCATTATCCTCTCGTCACTTTGGTCACAGGCAGCTGTGCCATCGAGCGTGTCACATAGCGCTCAGATATCAGTGGGCCTCACACCATCCACAAGTGTCCAGTGTCCAAAAGTGTACGCAGAGATTCAAAATCTCCATTATCCTCTCGTCACTTTGGTCACAGGCAGCTGTGCCATCGAGCGTGTCACATAGCGCTCAGATATCAGTGGGCCTCACACCATCCACAAGTGTCCAGTGTCCAAAAGTGTACGCAGAGATTCAAAATCTCCATTATCCTCTCGTCACTTTGGTCAAAGGCAGCTGTGCCATCGAGCGTGTCACATAGCGCTCAGATATCAGTGGGCCTCACACCATCCACAAGTGTCCAGTGTCCAAAAGTGTACGCAGAGATTCAAAATCTCCATTATCCTCTCGTCACTTTGGTCACAGGCAGCTGTGCCATCGAGCGTGTCACATAGCGCTCAGATATCAGTGGGCCTCACACCATCCACAAGTGTCCAGTGTCCAAAAGTGTACGCAGAGATTCAAAATCTCCATTATCCTCTCGTCACTTTGGTCACAGGCAGCTGTGCCATCGAGCGTGTCACATAGCGCTCAGATATCAGTGGGCCTCACACCATCCACAAGTGTCCAGTGTCCAAAAGTGTACGCAGAGATTCAAAATCTCCATTATCCTCTCGTCACTTTGGTCACAGGCAGCTGTGCCATCGAGCGTGTCACATAGCGCTCAGATATCAGTGGGCCTCACACCATCCACAAGTGTCCAGTGTCCAAAAGTGTACGCAGAGATTCAAAATCTCCATTATCCTCTCGTCACTTTGGTCACAGGCAGCTGTGCCATCGAGCGTGTCACATAGCGCTCAGATATCAGTGGGCCTCACACCATCCACAAGTGTCCAGTGTCCAAAAGTGTACGCAGAGATTCAAAATCTCCATTATCCTCTCGTCACTTTGGTCACAGGCAGCTGTGCCATCGAGCGTGTCACATAGCGCTCAGATATCAGTGGGCCTCACACCATCCACAAGTGTCCAGTGTCCAAAAGTGTACGCAGAGATTCAAAATCTCCATTATCCTCTCGTCACTTTGGTCACAGGCAGCTGTGCCATCGAGCGTGTCACATAGCGCTCAGATATCAGTGGGCCTCACACTATCCACAAGTGTCCAGTGTCCAAAAGTGTACGCAGAGATTCAAAATCTTCATTATCCTCTCGTCACTTTGGTCACAGGCAGCTGTGCCATCGAGCGTGTCACATAGCGCTCAGATATCAGTGGGCCTCACACCATCCACAAGTGTCCAGTGTCCAAAAGTGTACGCAGAGATTCAAAAACTCCATTATCCTCTCGTCACTTTGGTCACAGGCAGCTGTGCCATCGAGCGTGTCACATAGCGCTCAGATATCAGTGGGCCTCACACGATCCACAAGTGTCCAATGTCCAAAAGTGTACGCAGAGATTCAAAATCTCCATTATCCTCTCGTCACTTTGGTCACAGGCAGCTGTGCCATCGAGCGTGTCACATAGCGCTCAGATATCAGTGGGCCTCACACAATCCACAAGTGTCCAGTGTCCAAAAGTGTACGCAGAGATTCAAAAACTCCATTATCCTCTCGTCACTTTGGTCACAGGCAGCTGTGCCATTGAGCGTGTCACATAGCGCTCAGATATCAGTGGGCCTCACACAATCCACAAGTGTCCAGTGTCCAAAAGTGTACGCAGAGATTCAAAATCTCCATTATCCTCTCGTCACTTTGGTCACAGGCAGCTGTGCCATCGAGCGTGTCACATAGCGCTCAGATATCAGTGGGCCTCACACCATCCACAAGTGTCCAGTGTCCAAAAGTGTACGCAGAGATTCAAAATCTCCATTATCCTCTTGTCACTTTGATCACAGGCAGCTGTGCCATCGAGCGTGTCACATAGCGCTCAGATATCAGTGGGCCTCACACCATCCACAAGTGTCCAGTGTCCAAAAGTGTACGCAGAGATTCAAAATCTCCATTATCCTCTCGTCACTTTGGTCACAGGCAGCTGTGCCATCGAGCGTGTCACATAGCGCTCAGATATCAGTGGGCCTCACACCATCCACAAGTGTCCAGTGTCCAAAAGTGTACGCAGAGATTCAAAATCTCCATTATCCTCTCGTCACTTTGGTCACAGGCAGCTGTGCCATCGAGCGTGTCACATAGCGCTCAGATATCAGTGGGCCTCACACCATCCACAAGTGTCCAGTGTCCAAAAGTGTACGCAGAGATTCAAAATCTCCATTATCCTCTCGTCACTTTGGTCACAGGCAGCTGTGCCATCGAGCATGTCACATAGCGCTCAGATATCAGTGGGCCTCACACCATCCACAAGTGTCCAGTGTCCAAAAGTGTACGCAGAGATTCAAAATCTCCATTATCCTCTCGTCACTTTGGTCACAGGCAGCTGTGCCATCGAGCGTGTCACATAGCGCTCAGATATCAGTGGGCCTCACACCATCCACAAGTGTCCAGTGTCCAAAAGTGTACGCAGAGATTCAAAATCTCCATTATCCTCTCGTCACTTTGGTCACAGGCAGCTGTGCCATCGAGCGTGTCACATAGCGCTCAGATATCAGTGGGCCTCACACCATCCACAAGTGTCCAGTGTCCAAAAGTGTACGCAGAGATTCAAAATCTCCATTATCCTCTCGTCACTTTGGTCACAGGCAGCTGTGCCATCGAGCGTGTCACATAGCGCTCAGATATCAGTGGGCCTCACACCATCCACAAGTGTCCAGTGTCCAAAAGTGTACACAGAGATTCAAAATCTCCATTATCCTCTCGTCACTTTGGTCACAGGCAGCTGTGCCATCGAGCGTGTCACATAGCGCTCAGATATCAGTGGGCCTCACACCATCCACAAGTGTCCAGTGTCCAAAAGTGTACGCAGAGATTCAAAATCTCCATTATCCTCTCGTCACTTTGGTCACAGGCAGCTGTGCCATCGAGCGTGTCACATAGCGCTCAGATATCAGTGGGCCTCACACAATCCACAAGTGTCCAGTGTCCAAAAGTTTACGCAGAGATTCAAAATCTCCATTATCCTCTCGTCACTTTGGTCACAGGCAGCTGTGCCATCGAGCGTGTCACATAGCGCTCAGATATCAGGGGGCCTCACACCATCCACAAGTGTCCAGTGTCCAAAAGTGTACGCAGAGATTCAAAATCTCCATTATCCTCTCGTCACTTTGGTCACAGGCAGCTGTGCCATCGAGCATGTCACATAGCGCTCAGATATCAGTGGGCCTCACACAATCCACAAGTGTCCACTGTCCACAAGTGTGTGCAGAAATTCAAAAACTCCCCTGTCCTATAGACACCTTGTACCTTGTTTTACATTACTATATAGTTTGTTGGATTTTGTCTACATTTCTACCAAAAATGAGGAAGGCTGGTGGAAGAGGCCGTGGAATTGGGCGGGGGTTGGCAGCTGGTAATGATGGTGTTGGTGGTGGATCTGATGGTAGTGGCAAGAGCAAAATAGGACCTAATGCAGGAGGTGCTGACCCTGCGTCATCGTCTGGCTACATAAGGCCTCGAACGCTTAGTTTTCTAGGAGTTGGCAAACCGCTTTTAAAGGCAGAGCATCAGGAAAAAGTTTTGTCTTACATTGCTGACTCAGCCTCCAGCTCTATCGCCTCCTCTTCTTCAGTTGTAAAAAGTAAAATCACTGAGTCGTCATTGGAGGCTCATGTTCATGAACCACACCTTTCCTTGTGTCCTTGACCCCAACCAAGATTGAAGGATGACGCAGGCCATACTACTGATTACTCCATGGAGCTGTTTTCACATACCATGCCTGGGTTATCAAGTCAAATGGTGAATTACCCAGGCCAAGATGAATCTGACATGGAGTGCACTGATGCACAGCCGCTGATGGATGATTCTGCTGGTACATTCACTCAGAGCACTACATTGTCCTCGCAGTGTACAGAGCCAGATTCTGACCCTGATGAGACTCAGGTGCCCCTTCCCGCACACTATATCACCATACACGGTGACACAGAGGAAGGTGCACATGACATAGGAGAGGAGGTGATGGATGACCAAGTTGTTGACCCAGATTGGCATCCATTGGGGGAAGAAGGTGCTGCTTCCAATAGCTCAGATGAGGAGCATCCACAGCAGACATCGACATCGCAACACCTGTTATCTGGCAGGCCCGGAGCACTCCATAGACAGGTTCCAAACATCAAAAGAGTTGCTGGACAGCTTGTCCAGAGGGTCAAAAGATCACAGCGTGCTAGGCCGCAAAATGTCTGCCAAAGTAGGAAGAGTGCAGTGTGGCACTTTTTTGAACAATATCCTCATGATCAGGCCAAGGTTATCTGTAAGAAGTGCGCAAAGACCTTTAGCCGAGGGAAAAATCTGAAAAATTTGAATACCAGTTGCATGCTTAGACATTTAACCAGCATGCACTTGCAAGCGTGGACACAACACCAAACCTCAAGTGCCACATGTGCAACTGATCACAACGAAGGTAGTCAGCAACGCTACATTGTTTCCCCCACTGTAAGCCCACCGGTTAGCACAGCAGCAAATGTTGAGGTGTCGTTGCAAGGCCACAGCAGTCAGGGAATCCCACTGTTATATCAACGAAAGACTGATTCTAGGCCATCAGAAAGAACACCAACTCCATCACCATCATCAACCCTCTCTCAGTCCGCCCTGTCCACCGCTACTTCCACCATATGCAGCTCTCAAGTCCAGCTCACCCTCCCAGACACTATGAGTAGGTCAAGAAAGTACTCAGTCTCTCATCCGCGTACACTGGGTTTGAACGCCCACATTGCCAAACTAATCTCGTTTGAGATGATGCCCTTTCGGTTGGTGGAAAGCACAGCTTTCCGCGAACTCATGGCCTATGCAGTACCACGCTATGACCTACCCAGTCGCCACTTCTTCTCTCGCAAAGCCATCCCAGCCCTCCACCATCATGTGAAAGACCGCATTGTCCATGCACTCAAGCAGTCAGTGAGCGGAAAGGTGCACCTCACAACTGATGCATGGTCCAGTCGGCATGGCCAGGGCCGTTACGTGTCCATCACTGCGCTCTGGGTTAATGTGGTGGATGCAGGGTCCACAGGGGACATCGGTGGTGGGACAGTGCTGCCTAACCCACGGTATAGGAAACAGTTGGCTGTAGGCGTTCGACCCTCCTCCTTCTCCTCCTCCTCCAGAAGCGAAAGCTCGTCCACAGAGCGCAGTCGTACGAGCACTCCATCTGCAGCTGCCACTGTTGCACACGATGTGTCCCCCTATCGAGCAGCTAGTGGAAAGCGTCAGCAGGCTGTGTTGCAGATGATGTG
The DNA here is from genome assembly GCF_039654945.1 of Dendrobates tinctorius. NCBI lineage: Eukaryota > Metazoa > Chordata > Amphibia > Anura > Dendrobatidae > Dendrobates > Dendrobates tinctorius. The sequence continues at coordinate 12,830,644 of NW_027361782.1, read as the reverse complement.
TTTGGGCGACAGACACACCGCCGAGGTGCTGGCCGAGTACTTGAAGCGACAAACTGAGTCATGGCTGGGCAGTGTACATCTTGAGGCAGGCAAGGTAGTTAGTGATAACGGCCGTAATTTTGTGGCAGCCATAGCCCTTTCAAAACTCAGCCACATACCTTGCTTGGCTCACACCTTGAACCTGGTGGTGCAGTGCTTCCTCAAAAATTATCCGGAGTTAACAGCCCTGCTCCAGAAGGTGCGAAGACTGTGCGCGCACATCCGCCGGTCGCCTGTACACTCCGTTCGTATGCAGAAGCTGCAGCGATTGCTCCACCTTCCCAACCACTACCTCATTATCGACATTGCAACAAGGTGGAACTCCACCCTGCACATGGTGGAGCGGCTGTGCGAGCAGAGGCAGGCCATAATGCATTTGTGGGAGGATACACGGCCAGGCACTTTGAGAGCAGACATGGAGTTGACAGGCGTGCAGTGGTCGAAGCTGAAAGACCTTTGTAAAGTCCTTCAGTGTTTTGAGGAATGCACACGGCTGGTAAGCGCAGACGACGTCATCCTAAGCATGAGCATCCCACTTATGCGTCTGCTCATGCAAACTTTGACGCACCTTAAGGAGCAGGCGTCTGCAGCCAATGTTGATGAGGAGGAAGAGGAGGAGGGAATCCTTGATGACATTCAGCCATTGTCTGCTCAGGGACCTCTCCTGGACGAGGTGGAGGAAGAAGAGGAGGAGGAGGAGGAGGATGATGGGGATTATTATTTAGGGGAGGAGGATGCATCTCGTGGGGCAAGTGAAAATGTTGGCTTGGCAAGGTCTTTTACAGGGTTTGTGCGTGACTGGAGGGATGTGGATTTGCCAGAAAGTGCTCCTCCACCCAGCACTCGCAGTGCATCATTGACACCGGGAACATTGGCCCACATGTCAGATTATGCCTTGCGGATCCTAAAAAGGGACCCCCGCATTGCCAAAATGATGAACGATGACGACTACTGCTTGGCCAGCATCCTGGATCCACGCTATAAAGGCAAATTACAAAACATCATGCCACAGGAGAACCTTGACCTAATATTGGCTAATAAACAAGCAACTCTGGTAAATCGGTTGCTTGAGGCATTCCCAGCACACAGCAGCGGTGATGGTTCTCACAAGAGCCGTACGGGCCGGGGGCAGCTTGGCAGAGGTGTTCGTGGTGCACACAGCAGAAGTGGCATTGGAGACAGGGGTTTCATGACAATGTTGTCGACTGATTTTTCAAATACCGCTCACACAACTGGTAATACTGCATCGATGGAAAGTGACAGGAGACAGCAGTTGTCAACTATGGTTACAAACTACTTTTCCTCCCATATCGATGTTCTCCCACACAGGTCATTCCCCTTTGATTATTGGGCCGCTAAACTGGACACCTGGCCTGAATTGGCCCAATATGCCTTACAGGAGCTCGCTTGCCCAGCTGCAAGTGTGCTATCGGAAAGAGTCTTCAGTGCAGCTGGATCAATCCTGACAGAAAAAAGGACCCGTCTGTCAACCCAAAATGTGGATGATCTAACCTTCATTAAAATGAACCACGCATGGGTTTCCAAGGATTTTGTCCCACCTTCCCCTGATGACACATAGGGTGACAGAAAAATGGCTTGCTTTGGTCCACCTCTTACTGGTACTTCACCTATTTCACCTTTTGCATCAGCTGAATGTCAAACATCAACATATGCCACTTTCTAAAACTCCATAACTGTGCTGCCTCCCCCCCCATGGCCGGGGTCACCACCTACCGCACGACACCGTGCGAGTGCCGTTGCCCTGGACAGGTGGGTAGGCCGACTCTTGGGCGCGGGAACTGGCACAGGGTCCCTCATAGTGCAATCAAGTGTCTCTGACGGTGGTGGTGCACACCCGCCGTCAGACACACCGCTGTACTATGAGGGGCCCAGTGCCAGTACCGACGCCCACGAGTGGGCCCCCCTTGCTTGGCCAGGGCCCCAGCATTTGCAATCTTTACCTCTCCCTGCTCCTCCGCTGTGTAATCTGGGCCGTGAAATCCATACTGTGCCTGACACCGTCTGAGCCTGCCTCCTGAGACATATATTTTGAATGTGTACGCTATCCATACATGTTATCCAGGGATACGGTACCCTTTCTAACCTTTGTGCAATGACGTGCAATCCATACTGGGCCTAACACCGTCTGAGCCTGCCTCATGCTGTATAGACATATATTTTGAATGTGTACGCTATCCATACATGTTATCCGGGGATACGGTACCCTTTCTAACCTTTGTGCAATGACGTGCAATCCATACTGGGCCTAACACCGTCTGAGCCTGCCTCATGCTGTATAGGCATATATTTTGAATGTGTACGCTATCCATACATGTTATCCGGGGATACGGTACCCTTTCTAACCTTTGTGCAATGACGTGCAATCCATACTGGGCCTAACACCGTCTGAGCCTGCCTCATGCTGTATAGACATATATTTTGAATGTGTACGCTATCCATACATGTTATCCGGGGATACGGTACCCTTTCTAACCTTTGTGCAATGACGTGCAATCCATACTGGGCCTAACACCGTCTGAGCCTGCCTCATGCTGTATAGACATATATTTTGAATGTGTACGCTATCCATACATGTTATCCGGGGATACGGTACCCTTTCTAACCTTTGTGCAATGACGTGCAATCCATACTGGGCCTAACACCGTCTGAGCCTGCCTCATGCTGTATAGACATATATTTTGAATGTGTACGCTATCCATACATGTTATCCGGGGATACGGTACCCTTTCTAACCTTTGTGCAATGACGTGCAATCCATACTGGGCCTAACACCGTCTGAGCCTGCCTCATGCTGTATAGACATATATTTTGAATGTGTACGCTATCCATACATGTTATCCGGGGATAAGGTACCCTTTCTAACCTTTGTGCAATGACGTGAAATCCATACAGGGCCTAACACCGTCTGAGCCTGCCTCATGCTGTATAGACATATATTTTGAATGTGTACGCTATCCATACATGTTATCCAGGGATACGGTACCCTTTCTAACCTTTGTGCAATGACGTGCAATCCATACTGGGCCTAACACCATCTGAGCCTGCCTCATGCTGTATAGACATATATTTTGAATGTGTACGCTATCCATACATGTTATCCAGGGATACGGTACCCTTTCTAACCTTTGTGCAATGACGTGCAATCCATACTGGGCCTAACACCGTCTGAGCCTGCCTCATGCTGTATAGACATATATTTTGAATGTGTACGCTATCCATACATGTTATCCAGGGATACGGTACCCTTTCTAACCTTTGTGCAATGACGTGCAATCCATACTGGGCCTAACACCGTCTGAGCCTGCCTCATGCTGTATAGACATATATTTTGAATGTGTACGCTATCCATACATGTTATCCAGGGATACGGTACCCTTTCTAACCTTTGTGCAATGACGTGCAATCCATACTGGGCCTAACACCGTCTGAGCCTGCCTCATGCTGTATAGACATATATTTTGAATGTGTACGCTATCCATACATGTTATCCGGGGATACGGTACCCCTTCTAACCTTTGTGAAATGACGTGCAATCTATTCTGGGCCTAACACCGTCTGAGCCTGCCTCATGCTGTATAGACATATATTTTGAATGTGTACGCTATCCATACATGTTATCTGGGGATACGGTACCCTTTCTAACCTTTGTGCAATGACGTGCAATCCATACTGGGCCTAACACCGTCTGAGCCTGCCTCATGCTGTATAGACATATATTTTGAATGTGTACGCTATCCATACATGTTATCCGGGGATACGGTACCCTTTCTAACCTTTGTGCAATGACGTGCAATCCATACTGGGCCTAACACCGTCTGAGCCTGCCTCATGCTGTATAGACATATATTTTGAATGTGTACGCTATCCATACATGTTATCCGGGGATACAGTACCCCTTCTAACCTTTGTGCAATGACGTGCAATCCATACTGGGCCTAACACCGTCTGAGCCTGCCTCATGCTGTATAGACATATATTTTGAATGTGTACGCTATCCATACATGTTATCCGGGGATACGGTACCCTTTCTAACCTTTGTGCAATGACGTGCAATCCATACTGGGCCTAACACCGTCTGAGCCTGCCTCATGCTGTATAGACATATATTTTGAATGTGTACGCTATCCATACATGTTATCCGGGGATACGGTACCCTTTCTAACCTTTGTGCAATGACGTGCAATCCATACTGGGCCTAACACCGTCTGAGCCTGCCTCATGCTGTATAGACATATATTTTGAATGTGTACGCTATCCATACATGTTATCCTGGGATACGGTACCCTTTCTAACCTTTGTGCAATGACGTGCAATCCATACTGGGCCTAACACCGTCTGAGCCTGCCTCATGCTGTATAGAGATATATTTTGAATGTGTATGCTATCCATACATGTTATCCGGGGATACGGTACCCTTTCTAACCTTTGTGCAATGACGTGCAATCCATACTGGGCCTAACACCGTCTGAGCCTGCCTCATGCTGTATAGACATATATTTTGAATGTGTACGCTAGCCATACATGTTATCCGGGGATACGGTACCCTTTCTAACCTTTGTGCAATGACGTGCAATCCATACTGGGCCTAACACCGTCTGAGCCTGCCTCATGCTGTATAGACATATATTTTGAATGTGTACGCTATCCATACATGTTATCCGGGGATACGGTACCCTTTCTAACCTTTGTGCAATGACGTGCAATCCATACTGGGCCTAACACCGTCTGAGCCTGCCTCATGCTGTATAGACATATATTTTGAATGTGTACGCTATCCATACATGTTATCCGGGGATACGGTACCCCTTCTAACCTTTGTGCAATGACGTGCAATCCATACTGGGCCTAACACCGTCTGAGCCTGCGTCATGCTGTATAGACATATATTTTGAATGTGTACGCTATCCATACATGTTATCTGGGGATACGGTACCCTTTCTAACCTTTGTGCAATGACGTGCAATCCATACTGGGCCTAACACCGTCTGAGCCTGCCTCATGCTGTATAGACATATATTTTGAATGTGTACGCTATCCATACATGTTATCCGGGGATACGGTACCCCTTCTAACCTTTGTGCAATGACGTGCAATCCATACTGGGCCTAACACCGTCTGAGCCTGCCTCATGCTGTATAGACATATATTTTGAATGTGTACGCTATCCATACATGTTATCCGGGTATACGGTACCCCTTCTAACCTTTGTGCAATGACGTGCAATCCATACTGGGCCTAACACCGTCTGAGCCTGCCTCATGCTGTATAGACATATATTTTGAATGTGTACGCTATCCATACATGTTATTCAGGGATACGGTACACTTTCTAACCTTTGTGCAATGACGTGCAATCCATACTGGGCCTAACACCGTCTGAGCCTGCCTCATGCTGTATAGACATATATTTTGAATGTGTACGCTATCCATACATGTTATCCCGGGATACGGTACCCCTTCTAACCTTTGTGCAATGACGTGCAATCCATACTGGGCCTAACACCGTCTGAGCCTGCCTCATGCTGTATAGACATATATTTTGAATGTGTACGCTATCCATACATGTTATCCGGGGATACGGTACCCTTTCTAACCTTTGTGCAATGACGTGCAATCCATACTGGGCCTAACACCATCTGAGCCTGCCTCATGCTGTATAGACATATAGTTTGATTGTGTACGCTATCCATACATGTTATCCGGGGATACGGTACCCTTTCTAACCTTTGTGCAATGACGTGCAATCCATACTGGGCCTAACACCGTCTGAGCCTGCCTCATGTTGTATAGACATATATTTTGAATGTGTACGCTATCCATACATGTTATCCAGGGATACGGTACCCTTTCTAACCTTTGTGCAATGACGTGCAATCCATACTGGGCCTAACACCGTCTGAGCCTGCCTCATGCTGTATAGACATATATTTTGAATGTGTACGCTATCCATACATGTTATCCAGGGATACGGTACCCTTTCTAACCTTTGTGCATTCACGTGCAATCCATACTGGGCGTGAGAACGGCTGGCGAGCTGTTAAGCAAGCTACAGCACCTGTCCAGACAAGTACAGGGATTCCCTAGCGAGGAGACTTATTTGATTGTTTTCAATGTTGGGACAGCAATTTTTGGGGAGCATTATACTCTGGAGAATGATAGATGGGGCCCACCATACACTGGAACATTCCAAAGGTGGACATCAGACACTGGAGCAGCATTTACAGGGCCCATTATACACTAGAGCATTAGAAATGGGGCCCATTATGTTTGGAGCATTATTTGGGCCCATAAGACAGTGGAGCTTCCCTCATGGGGACCAACATATACTGTAGCATTATGTGGAGCTCATCATATACTGTTTCAAACATTATATGGGACCAATGATTTTGTATGGAGAAATAGATGGGCCTCGTCATGAGATGTAAAAAGTGAGGTATTCTTCATTGTACTATACCGCTATTTCTCTGCCGTATCGGAGCATGATGAGTTGTGGTATGTGTTAAAGGGGCGCTCTTTCGCCCAGGGCACATGAAAACCTGCAGCCAGCCCTCCCCCCCCACAAATTTAGCCAAATAACCCCCATTTTTCAGTGCGTAACTTGTATTATGAAGTTAATTAAGGTTGACAAGCTTAAGTAAGAAGAATTGATGCTTTTGGCATTCAAATGGGCACTGTAGGTGTGGTTCCTGTCCTCCTCTCACTGCCGACTTTTATTCCCCATTGACTTACATTGGGTTTCGTGTTTCGGGACGACCCCGACTTTTCCCTATAATCGGACGATCTTGCTCGACCCGACTTTTGGAAAAGTCGGGTTTCACGAAACGAAACGCGACCCTAAAAAACCAAAAGTCGCTCAACTCTATTCATAATATTAATGTTTCTATCACAATTAAAATTCTTGAAAGCACAGATATTAAATAGAATAGAACTAGAAAAATGAGCACTCAGAGTCAGGCAGCTGTAGTAAAGCTCAAAAATAAATGAAGTTTCCTAGAAGATTGTTCTTCTATCATAGTCTTATTTTTTTTTACATTTTACATACCTAAAATTACATAACATTACAATATGAAGAAGTGGATGGACCAATGGTAGTGTATTTATTATGGCACTGGGAAGCATCTTCCAGGGCTGTAGAGAGAAGAAGGAGACTTCCGCTAGTGTGGTTGCTGTTTTCAGAATTTCTTTCATTTCTGAATCGTGATCTGTTGAGATTGTCAATATTCATTCCTTTGTATATACAGGTTATGATGGTGTGATAGGCTATGTGGATATCATTTTGTGTATATTTCTATTTCACTTATTTTCATAGTGTTTTTCTTGTATGTCTATAGCCTGACTGTATCTGTCTCTTGATGACCCCCTGTAGTTCTTAATCCCCAAGGCTCCTTTGTTCTCCTCTGGGAGGCCTGGAAACTGCCCCAACCTGTTTGACTACCCCTGGACACAAGGAAGGGGGTGGGGAGGACAGGAGCTGGCCAAGTCAGTTCCTGTGTGGAGAGGATTGTGTAAAGATTGCACTTCAGAGAGAAGGACCCATTTTATCCTCTGGTGCTAGAGTTTTGGAGTCTCATCTCCCTGGACATTTTATCCTGTTACTGGACTACATTCTTGTTCTGGACTATTGTATCTTCAGTGTGGTGGATTGTTTATGGACCTTCTAATTTTGCCTGTAATAAAGGTCTTGGGATTGTTCACCCTTCCCTCGCTCTGTTGATTGTGTGGTTATCACAAAATTAGAATATCATCAAAAAGCTGATTTATTTCAGTTCTTCAATACAAAAAGTGAAACTCATATATTACTGTATATAAAGTTATTACAAACAGAGTGATCTATTTCTCATGTTTATTTCTGTTAATGTTGATGATTATGGCTTACAGCCAATGAAAACCCAAAAGTCATTATCTCAGTAAATTAGAAAAGTTTATAACGCTAGCTTGAATAATGATTGTAAAATCCAAAATGTTGACCTACTGAAATGTATGTTCAGTAAGTGTACTCAATACTAGGTTGGGGCTCGTTTTGCATCAATTACTGCATCAATGCGGTGTGGCATGGAGGCGATCAGCCTGTGGCACTGCTGAGGTGTTATGGAAGCCCAGGTTGCATTGATAGCAGCCTTCAGCTCGTCTGCATTGTTGCGTCTGGTGTCTCTCATCTTCTTCTTGAGAATACCTCATAGATTCTCTATGGGTTAAGCTCAGGCGAGTTTGATGGACAATCAAGCACAGTGATACTGCTGTTTGTAAACCAGGTATTGGTACTTTTGGCAGTGTGGACAGGTGCCAAGTCCTGCTGAAGAATGAAATTTCCATCTCCAAAAAGTTTGTTGGCAGAGGGAAGCATGAAGTGCTCTAAAATGTCCTGGTAGATGGATGCGCTGACTTTGGCCTTGATTAGAGTTGAGCGAGTATACTCGTTGCTTGGTTTTTTCCGAGCATGCTCGAGTGACCTCCAAATATTTTGGCGCGCCCGGAGATTTAGTTTCTGTCGATCAGCTGCATGATTTATGGCTGCTGGACAGGCTGAATAAATGTGTGGAATGCCTGTTTGTTAGGGAATCTCCACATGTATTCAGGCCGGCCAGTAGCCGCAAATCATGCAGCTGAGGCAACAGAAACTAAATCTCCGAGCATGCCAAAATACTCCGAGGACACCCGATCATGCTTGTGAAAACCCGAGCAACAAGTATACTCGCTCATCGCTAGTCTTGATAAAACACAGTGGACCTACACCAGCAGATGACATGGCTCCCCAATCTTTTGATCTTGCCCCAGAAGGCTATTGCTAAGATTTTCTCAAAAGTGTTTATTTCATGGCATTTTGTAAAGGTTCCCATTATTACCTATTGGTGCTATACTGAGGGATGTTAATTAGGAGTCAGCTCAGCGGTACAGTTTACTGGAGTCTCATCCCTTCATCCATCATGTGATCATGTATAGATCTGGAAGACAAGGAAGATATTACATTGTGTCAGCTGGTAAGGAGGGAAATGAAGAAAGATAATTATTAATTACAGAAGGACATAAAGAATAAAGACAAAATAATCTAATTAAAGAGCAATCACCAAAACACAGAAAATAATATTGTACATTATCGTCTTTTTGTGTCCTCATCTGACTTTGTAGACTCCTAAATGGTAAATCTTTGATATTTTGTATCTCATTTTCCTTGTTTTATATATTGAATCCTTTAATCTCCACTTGTAACGCTCACATGATAAGGCCGGGGTCACACTTGCGAGTGCAATGCGAGAAACTCGCGTGAGTCTCTCATCTCAATACCAGGCACTGCCACCAGCACTCGGGCCGGAGCGTTCAGGTGCATAGAAATACGTGCAGCTGCACACTCCGGTTCCGAGTACCGGTAGCAGTGTCGGGTATTGAGGCGAGAGACTCGTACGAGTTTCTCGTATTGCACTCACAAGAGTGACCCCGGCCTAACTATTCTTCTTTTCCTGTGACCTCGATTATCCATTTTGTATGTGTCACGCCACCTGACTCGCCGCCGCCTGACTCACCGCCGCCACCTGACACACCGCCATCCCCCGTGCTCCAGCATACTTACTGGTCCTCGGCGTCCCGGCACGCTCCCGCTCGTCTCCTGGCTCCTGCGCCGGCTTCTGTCTCCTGTTGGGGGCGCGCGCACACTAGGTTTTGCAGCGCACGCGCACACCGCTCCCTGTAATGCCGGCCGCTAGAGTTGAGCGAAACGGGTCGAAAAAATTCAAAAGTCGCCGACTTTCGCCAAAGTCGGGTTTCATGAAATGAAACCCGACCTTAGCGTGAGGTCAGCCACGAGGTCGGCGACTTTAGCGCCAAAGTCGCGTTTCAAAAGATGCTTTAGCGCCCTTTTGCAACCAATCAGGAAGAACGGACACTGTGGGCAACGTGATGACATAGGCAGCGGTCATCATCATCTTGGAGAAGGTCATGCAAGTGATTGGCTTGCTTTGTGGGGCGTCACAGGGGGTATAAAAGGGCGTGCACGCCGACCGCCATGTTACTCATGCTGATCTCAGAATAGGGAGAGCTGCTGCTGCTGCTGATTCTGTAGGGAGAGCGTTAGGGAGGCAAAAAGAAAAAAAAAACTGCTTCTGCTGATAGCGCTTTTCACTGTAGTTACTGTGCAGTGAAAGGTGAAGATTTTTGCTTTTGTGCAGCAGCGCTGGTGTTGATTAGCCTGCCTTTTATGGCTAGCTGCATTGCTGTGTGCACACTGGTGTTCAAACTGCTTTTTTAAAAGCAATCCAAATTGTATTGTTTTGTCCTGGTGAGGTAGTGAGCGTTCATTTTTTCACACACCGTACAGCGGTGTACACTCCTCACACAGCACTGTGTAACGGCTGTTATCACAGCCAAATTGAAGCTATATACGTGTGTGACTCTGTAAGGAAAAGTCGAGGAGTTTGTCCGTTCTTACAGACCTACACCTTATAGTTTTGTCCATTTTTCAAACAGTTTAGTATATTTGCTGTTTGATTACATTCAAAACTAGAGAGAGACAGCGTGCGTCAGTCCGTATACAAAAACACGGAGCTTGACACTTTTACATACACCGTACAGCGGTGTACGTGTACGCTCTTCTCTCAGTACCGTGTAACGGCTGTTATCATGGCCAAATTGAAGCGATATACATGTGTGACTCTGTAAGGAAAAGTCGAGGAGTTTGTCCATTCTTACAGACCTACACCTTATAGTTTTGTCCGTTTTTCAAACAGTTTAGTATATTTGCTGTTTGATTACATTCAAAACTAGAGAGAGACAGCGTGCGTCAGTCCGTAAACAAAAACACGAAGCTTGACAATTTTACATACACCGTACAGCGGTGTACGTGTACGCTCCTCTCTCGGACATGGGACGGCTGTTATCACGGCCAAATTGAAGCTATATATGTGTGTGACTCTGTAAGGAAAAGCCGAGGAGTTTGTCCATTCTTACAGCCCTACACTCTAGGGAGATTCCAATTCTGCCCAATTCTATATACACCTTGTAGTTTGTCATACACTAGGCAATTTCTGCCTGTCACATTGCGGTGTAATATACTCAGGGCCTGACAGAATCCAACTGTGTCCTGAAGTCTAGAGGGATTCCAATTCTCACCAGTCCTCTATACACCTTTCTTACACCATCCAGAATCTGCCTGTCACATTGCGGTGTAATATAAACAGGGCCTGACAGTATCCAACTGCGTCCTGAAGTCTACAATACAGAGATTCCAATTCCCACCTGCCCTCTATACACCTTTCTAAGACCATCCAGAATCTGACTGTCACATTGCGGTGTAATATAAACCGGGCCTGACAGTATGCAACTGTTTCCTGAAGTCTAGAGAGATTCCAATTCTCACCTGTCCTCTATACACCTTTCTAAGACCATCCAGAATCTGACTGTCATATTGCGGTGTAATATAAACAGGGCCTGACAGTATCCAACTGTGTCCTGAAGTCTAGAGAGATTCCAATTCTCAACAGTCCTCTATACACCTTTCTAAGACCATCCAGAATCTGACTGTTACATTGCGGTGTAATGTAAACAGGGCCTGACAGTATCCAACTGTGTCCTGAAATCTAGAGAGATTCCAATTCTCACCTGTCCTCTATACACCTTTCTAAGACCCTCCAGAATCTGACTGTCACATAGCCAGGCCTGGATTGGCAATATGCCGAACCGGGCAGATTCCCGGTGGGCCGGTGGCTCTGAGCTAGGAAATGGGCCACCGACCCTTTAAAACCTTTGACTAGGCCCTGTGTGTGCGCTCCCTCTCATTGAATGCGCTGACAAAGGCCGCATCTGCCGGCATCAGTGCGTGAGCGTGCCCCACGTCCGTGACTGTGTGCGCCACTGCTGCCCTCCTCAGTGCAGGCAAGCAGGAGAGCTCGCGCTGCACACTGGACCTTGTCAGAAGTTTGAAAAGGCCGCCGCCGCAGCACACACAGGACTCCTGCCTCTCTGTCTGACACTGGAAAGTTCCAGCGTCAGAGAACAGTGGAGAGAGCCAGCAGCACGCAAGATTAGGCTACTTTCACACATCAGTTTTTTGCCGTCAGGAAGGATCCGGCTATTTTTAGAAAAAACGGATCCGGCATAAATTTTGGAGAACTGTAGAAACGGATCCGTTTTTTTGCTGGATCCGTCTAGCAGGTTATATCTTTTTCTGGGGGCTGGCCAATTGGATCTGAGCATGCGCAGACTTAAAAAAACAGATCCGGTGGCTGGATCCGTCTTTTTCTGGATCCGGCGCATTCCGGCGCCCATAGACTTTCATTGTAGCAAAAAGCTGGAAGCGCCGGATCCGGCGCTTCCAGCTTTTTCGCCGGAGACAAAAAACGTTACAGTAGCCGTTTTTTCCAGACGCCGGAATGAGACAAGTAGCCGGATCCGGCAAAAAACGGATGAAACGCAATGCCATCCGGCGCGATCCGGCGCTAATGCAAGTCAATGGGGAAAAACTGGATCCGGCATTGCATTTTGCCGGATCCGGTTTTACAAAAAAAAGCCGGATCGCGCCTGACGGCAAAAAACTGATGTGTGAAAGAGGCCTTAAAGGTAATACCTGCCTGTGAGTGCTGTGCTTCCAGGGAGAGCTAGGGAAGCAGCTCAAGTCAGCACAGTGACATTGTCTTCTGCTCTGATCTGCATCGGGGGAGGTGATGAGACAGAGCTGCTGTGAGCACTAGAACCTGAGGAGCTGCATATTGACATCAGCCTCCTCTGCACCACAGAAGAGAGAGTGTGTGTGTGTGTGTAAGTAATATATGTGTGTGGTATCTGTAGTGTGTGTGTGTGTATGTGTGTGTGTGTAATGTGTGTGCAGTATCTGTAGTATGTAAGTGTGTAATGCTTGTGTGTGCGGTATCTGTAATGTGTGTGCGGTATCTGTAGTGTGTGTGCAGTATCTGTAGTGTGTGTGTAATGTGTGTGCAGTATCTGTAGTGTGTGAGTGTGTAATGTGTGTGCGGTATCTGTAGTATGTGAGTGTGTAATGTGTGTGCGGTATCTGTAGTGTGTGCGGTATCTGTAGTGTGTGAGTGTGTAATGTGTGTGCGTTATCTATAGTGTGTGCGGTATCTCTAGTGTGTGAGTGTGTAATGTGTGTTCGGTATCTGTAATGCGTGTCCGGTATCTGTAGAGTGTGTGCGGTATCTGTAGTGTGTGAGTGTGTAATGTGTGTGCGGTATCTGTAATGTGTGTGCGGTATCTGTAATGTGTGTGCGGTATCTGTAGTGTGTGTGTAATGTGTGTGCAGTATCTGTAGTGTGTGAGTGTGTAATGTGTGTGCGGTATCTGTAGTGTGTGAGAGTGTAATGTGTGTGCAGTATCTGTAATGTTTGTGCGGTATGTGTAGTGTGTGAGTGTGTAATGTGTGTGCGGTATCTGTAATGTGTGTACGGTATCTGTAGTGTGTGTGTGTGTGTAATGTGTGTGCGGTATCTGTAATGTGTGTGCGGTATCTGTAGTGTCTGTGCGGTATCTGTAGTGTGTGAGTGTGTAATGTATGTGCGGTATCTGTAATGTGTGTGCGGTAGCTGTAGTGTGTGAGTGTGTAATGTGTGTGCAGTGAGGACATTCATTGTATGTGGGCTGGTGATTTTTTTTTGTGCCAGGGCTGCTTTTTGGTCCCAGTCCGGCCCTGCACATAGCGGTGTAATATAAACAGGGCCTGACAGTATCCAACTGTGTCCTGAAGTCTACAGAGATTCCAATTCTCACCTGTCCTCTATACACCTTTCTAAGACCATCCAGAATCTGACTGTCACATTGCGGTGTAATATAAACAGAGCCTGACAGTATCCAACTGTGTCCTGAAGTCTACAGAGATTCCAATTCTCCCCACTACTATATACACATTGTACCTTGTTTTACAGAACCATAGTGTTGTTGTTTTTTTGGGGACATTTTCCCCAAAAATGAGGAAGTGTGGTGGGAGAGTCCGTGGAAGAGGGCGGGGGTTGGCAGCTGGTAATGATGGCGTTTTGTGGTGGATCTGATGGTAGTGGCAAAAGCAAAATAGCACCTAATGCAGGAGGTGTTGAGCCTGCATCATTGTCTGCCTCCACAAGGCCTCGAAGGCTCCCTTTTCTGGGAGTAGGTAAACCGCTTTTAAAGCCGGAGCTTCAAGAACAAGTTTTGGCTTACATTGCTGACTCAGCCTCCAGCTATATCGCCTCCTCTTCTGAAATTTAAAAAAATAAAAGCACTGAGTCGTCATTGGAGGCTCATGGTCATGAACCACAACTTTCCTTGTGTCCTTCACCCCAACCAAAATCGAAGGATGCGGCAGGCCACACTACTGATTACTCCATGGAGCTGTTTTCACATACCATGCCTGGGTTATCAAGTCAAATCGTGAATTACCCTGGCCAAGATGAATCTGACATGGAGTGCACTGATGCACAGCCACTGATAGATGATTCTGCTGGTACATTCACTCAGAGCACTAAATTGTCGTCGCAGTGTACTGAGCCAGAATCTGACCCTGATGAAACTCAGGTGCCCCTTCCCGCATACTATACCACCGTACACGGTGACACAGAGGAAGGTGCACATGACATTGAAGAGGAGGTGATGGATGACCCAGTTGTTGACCCAGATTGGCATCCATTGGGGGAAGAGGGTGCCGCTGCCAATAGCTCAGAAGAGGAGGAGGAGCATCCGTAGCAGGCATCGACATCGCAACAGCTGTTATCTGGCAGGCCCGGAGCAGGCCAAAAACAGGTTACAATAACCAAAAGAGTTGCAGGACAGCTTGGCCAGACGGTCAAAATAACACAGCGTGCAAGGCCTCAAAATGTCTTCTCTAGTAGGAAGAGTGCAGTGTGGCACTTTTTTGAACAAAATCCAAATGATCAGGCAAAGGTTATCTGTAAGAAGTGCGCAAAGACCTTTAGCCGAGGGAAAAATCTGAGAAATTTGAATACCAGTTGCATGCTAAGACATTTAGCCACCATGCACTTGCAAGCGTGGACGGACTACCAAAACTCACGTACCACATGTGCAACTGCTCCCAAAGAAGGTAGTCAGCAACACTACATTGTTTCCCCCACTGTAAGCCCACCGGTTAGTGTTTTTTCATCTTGCTTCACCGTCATTATATGTTGGGGGCTGCCTATTGCTTTGGGGTCTGCTCTGGGGCAGTTTAGATTTCCCTTTCTGTCTTTAGGCTATGTAGTACTCCGGCTGTGATCGAGGGGTCTAGGGCACCGTAGGAACCCCCCACGGCTACTGCTAGTTGTTGTTGATAGGTTCAGGGGTCTGCAATCCGATAGCTGCCAACTTCTCTGGTTTTCTGGACTTAGCTAGTATTTCTGTTTTTGCCTCCTACGGTGACTCATTCATAACAGAATCACCAGCCACACCGCAGATCCTAGGGTACTCAATAGCAGGAGAGAATTGTAACAAAAAAAAAAAGTGTGTATATTTTTTCCTCTATATCTCTGAGGCCGTAGGGGGAATTTTTTCTTTCTCTCAATGGAGATAAAGCAATTGTCTGATCGTGTGGAGCAGCTCGCTGCGGAAGTGCGGGGAATTTCCGCCTATACTCCTGATGTGTTTTGAATTTCAAAAATAATTGTAAATTATTCTTTGCCTTGAAGCCTAACTCGTCAGGGAGCTCCGCGCAGCAGGTTAAAATTGTCATCTCTTTGCTGTGTGGCGATCCCCAGGATTGGGCGTTTTCTTTGAAACCAGATGATCCTATTCTGACTAATGTGAACGCATTTTTTCAAGCCTTGGGGTTGTTGTATGACGAACCTAATGCTATTGATCAGGTTGAAAAGACCCTGTTGGCATTGAGCCAGGGTCGAGATTCTGCAGAATTGTACTGTCAAAAATTCCGAAAGTGGGCGGTCCTTACTACCTGGAATGATGATGCCTTGGCAGCTCTCTTTCGGAAGGGTTTGTCAGAAGCCGTAAAAGATACTATGGTGGGATTTCCTGTTTCCTCTGGTCTTGACGATTCTATGTCATTAGCCATTCAGGTTGATCAGCGTTTACGTGAACGCAGGACTGCACGAGAGGTGTTGCCACCTGTTGAACAAATGTCTGAACCTATGCAATGTGATAGAGTTTTGTCCAGGGAGCAACGTCAGGAGTTCAGAAGGCGTAATAAGCTGTGTTTTTTTTGGAGATGCCTCGCACATTATTTCTGTCTGTCCTAAACGAGAGAAACGTTTTGCACACACGTTTTCTGTGGGTGGTGTTCAACCTAAGTTTCTTCTGGCAATTACTCTGATCTGCTCCCTGTCCACATTTTCCGCCAAGGCTTTTGTGGATTCGGAAGCAGCCCTGAACCTAATGGACTTGGATTTTGCTAAACGTTGTGGATTTCCTATGACACCTCTGCGGACGCCTATCCCTTTGAGGGGGATTGATGCTACTCCTTTGGCAAAAATTAAACCTCAGTTTTGGACCCAGGTGGTAATGCGGGTCGCCCCAGACCATCAAGAAAATTGCAGATTTTTGGTGTTGCATAATTTGCATGATACCATTGTTCTGGGGTTTCCCTGGTTGCAAATTCATAATCCAGTTTTGGATTGGAAATCTGTGTCTGTGGTGAGTTGGGGTTGTTGGTGTGCACTTAGTGAGGCTCTGGTTTTTTCCACCTCTCCTCAGTCGCATGATGTTCCTGATTATTTGGCGGATTTTTATGATGTATTTAGTGAGAATGAGTCTGCGTCTTTGCCTCCTCATAGGAGTTATGACTGTGCAATTGAACTGAGCCCGGGGTGTAAATTTCCCAAGGGTCGGCTCTTCAAATTATCTGTACCCGAGCACGAGGCTATTCGATCCTATATTAAAGAGGCGTTGGAGAAGGGTCATATTAGACCATCCTCTTCATCCTTAGGTGCTGGGTTTTTTTTTGTGGCTAAAAAGGATGGTTCATTAAGGCCTTGTATTGATTATCGTGCCCTCAACAAAATTACTATTAAATATCAGTATCCGTTACCCCTGATTTCGGATCTATTCTCCAGAGTTAAAGGTGCTTGCTGGTTTACCAAGCTTGACCTCAGGGGGGCGTATAATCTTATCCGCATTAAGCATGGGGATGAATGGAAGACGGCGTTTAATACTCCGGAGGGACATTTTGAGTACCTGGTGATGCCTTTTGGGCTCACTAATGCCCCTTCTGTCTTCCAGTGCTTCATGAACGATATTTTCCGAGGCTTTGTGGATAAATTTTTGATTATCTATCTGGATGATATTTTGATCTTCTCCAAGGATTGGGATTCTCATGTGGAACATTTTCGGACTGTGTTCCGGATCTTGAGGGAGAATTCCCTGTATGTCAAAGGATCGAAATGCCTTTTTGAGGTACAGAGGATTTCTTTTTTGGGATATATTTTGTCTCAGTCAACTATTGAAATGGACCCGGCCAAGGTACAGGCCATTTATGATTGGGTTCAGCCCACTTCTTTGAAGGCCCTCCAAAAGTTTTTGGGTTTTGCTAATTTTTATCGGAAATTTATAGCAAAATTTTCTAGTATTGCCAAGCCATTGACTGATCTGACTAAGAAGGGTGCTGATGTGTTGAATTGGTCTCCGGAGGCTGTTTCTTCCTTTCAGGAGCTGAAGCGAAGATTCACTTCTGCCCCGGTTTTGCAACAACCTGATGTCTCACTCCCGTTCCAGGTAGAGGTGGACGCTTCTGAGATTGGTGCAGGAGCTGTTTTGTCCCAAAAGGATCCTGTAACATCTAAAATGAATCCCTGTGCTTTCTTTTCCCGAAAGTTCTCTCCATCTGAACGTAACTAGGATGTGGGGAATCGGGAACTGTTAGCCATGAAATGGGCATTTGAGGAGTGGAGACATTGGTTGGAGGGAGCTAAACATCAAGTCGTGGGCCTCAATGACCACAAGAATTTGATTTACCTGGAGTCGGCCAAACGCTTGAACCCTAGACAGGCTAGGTGGGCCTTGTTTTTTACACGTTTTGATTTTGTGGTCTCTTTTCTTCCTGGCACTAAGAATGTCAAGGCTGACGCTCTCTCTAGGAGCGTCTTTGCAGATTCTCCTGTGGTGACCAAGCCTGCTACCATCTTATGCGAAGGGGTAGTTCTTTCTGTCATCTCGCCCGATTTGAGACGTGCTCTGGAAGAGTTCCAAGAGGACAAACCTGAGCGTTGTCCCAGTGGAAAGTTGTATGTTCCTGACCAGGAAGAAGAGAGTGATGTCTGAAGTTCATTGCTCTGCATTGGCTGGTCATCCAGGTGTTTTTGGTACTAGAGATCTGGTGAGTCGGTCTTTTTGGTGGCCCGCCTTGTCTCGTGATGTCAGGAATTTTGTGCAGTCCTGTGGACTTGCTCCCGATCTAAACCTTGTTCTCGCTCTAGTGGGTTGTTGATGCCTTTGCCGGTTCCCAGGAGGCCATGGACCCATATTTCAATGGATTTCATCTCTGATATGCCTGTCTCTCAGAGAATGACTGTTATTTGGGTGATTTGTGATAGGTTCTCTAAGATGGTTCATCTTGTACCACTCCCTAAGTTGCCATCTTCCTCTGAGTTGGTGCCCCTGTTTTTACAACAGGTGGTTCGCTGGAACCGGATTCCTGAGAACAATGTATCTGACAGAGGAGTTCAGTTTGTGTCTAGATTTTGGAGGACTTTCTGTTCCAAGCTGGGAATTCAGTTGTCCTTCTCCTCTGCTTTTCACCCTCAGACCAATGGGCAGACGGAGAGAATAAACCAGACCTTGGAGTCGTATTTGAGATGTTTTATTTCCGCTGATCAGGATGATTGGGTTTCATTTTTGCCCTTGGCCGAATTTGCTTTAAATAATAGAGCTAGTTCTGCCACTTTGATGTCACCTTTTTTTTGTAACTTTGGGTTTCATCCTCGATTTTCTTCAGGGCAGGTGGAGCCTTCTGCCTGCCCAGGTGTTGACACTTTGGTGGAGAGAATGCACCAGATCTGGGACCAAGTGGTGGATAAGTTATCTCTCTCCCAGGAAAAGGCCCAGCGGTTTTCCAACTGACATAGGACCATTGGTCCCCAGTTTAAGGTTGGTGATATGGTTTGGTTATCATCAAAAAATATCGCTATGAAGGTGGCTTCCCCTAAGTTTAAGCCTAGATTTATTGGACCTCACAAGATTTTGAGGTTATTAATCCGGTCTCTTTTCGTTTGGCTCTTCCTGTTACATTTAAAATCCATAATGTGTTTCATAAGTCCTTGTTGAAGAGGTTTGTTGAACCAGTAGTTCCTGGGGTGGCACCTCCGGACCCTGTATTGGTTGACGGTAACATGGAATATGAGGTAGAGAAGATACTGGATTCCCATCTGGCTAGACGGAGACTCCAGTATTTGGTTAAGTGGAAGGGTTATGGTTAGTGTTGAGCTTTCCGATACCGCAAGTATCGGGTATCGGCCGATATTTGCCGTATCGGAAATCCGATACTGATTCCGATATTTTTTTTTATATCAGATACCGGAATCGGAAGTCCCAAATTGAACAGAGCCACTTTTGTGGCTCTGATTGGCTGCCGAAATGACATCATCATGATGCGCGGTTTGTGCGCATCATGATGCGCCGTCACTTCGGGCCTTCCGGGTGGTCTGTACCGGCCTGCCAGGGGGCTGTGCCGGCCTGCCGGGGGGCCGGTGCCGGCCTGCCGGGTGGCTGTGCAGGCTTCGGGGGGTCGGTGCCGGCCTGCCGGGGGGCTGTGCAGGCTCCGGGGGTCTGTGCAGGCATCGTCCGATGGGACTACAAGTCCCATCGGGCGATGCCTGCTACCATGACGGTGATTGACACATTTGCCAATGATGGGAAAGTAGTAGTCCCATCATCCGGCCTATGTGTTGAATGTAAAAAAAAAAAAAAAAAAATTACATACATACTACATACATACATGCTACATACATACTACATACATGCTACATACATGCTACATACTACATACATACTACATACATGCTACATACATGCTACATACATACTACATACATGCTACATACTACATACATGCTACATACATACCACATACATACTACATACATGCTACATACATACTACATACATACTACATACATGCTACATACATACTACATACATACTACATGCTACATACATGCTACATACATACTACATGCTACATACATGCTACATACATACTACATAGATGCTACATACATACTACATACATGCTACATACTGCATACATGCTACATGCTACATACATGCTACATACATGCTACATACATGCTACATACTACATACATGCTACATACTACATACATGCTACATACATACTACATGCATGCAACATACATGCTACATACATACTACATACATGCTACATACATACTACATACATACTACATACATACTACATGCTACATACATGCTACATACATACTACATACATGCTACATACATGCTACATACATGCTACATACTACATACATGCTACATACATGCTACATACATGCTACATACTACATACATGCTACATACTACATGCATGCTACATACTACATACATGCTACATACATACTACATACATGCTAAATACATACTACATACATGCTACATACATGCTACATACATGCTACATGCTACATACATGCTACATACTACATACATGCTACATACTACATACATGCTACATGCTACATACATGCTACATACTACATACATGCTACATACTACATACATGCTACATACTGCATACATGCTACATACATACTACATGCATGCAACATACATATATACTACATACAATACATTCATACAATACATACATATAGACATACAGTACATAAAACATAGAGTACATACTCACCATCACTTGTCACATTGTTCCCCGAAACCATTGTCGTCTGAGGATTAAAAATTAAAATAACAAACCACAAATATACTCACCCTTGATCCGCAGAATTCCACGTATGTCCCATAGCATCAGCTGATGCTACCGTTCTCTACGAGCGCCAGGAATCCAATGACAGAAGGTAGATATCCTTCCGCACTGTATTCCTCCGCCACTGTAAAAAAAAAGTCCCTAGTCTCACTTTATGGCACTTTGCCATAAAGTGAGACTCGGGCCTTTTTTTACAGTGGATTCCTGGCGCTCGTAGAGAACGGCAGCATCAGCTGATGCTGCTGTTCTCCACACAAAATCGTCGTGGGACATGCGTGGAATTCTGTGGATCAAGGATGAGTATATTTGTGGTTTGTTATTTTAATTTTTAATCCTCAGACGACAATGGCTTCGGGGAACAATGTGACAAGTGATGGTGAGTATGTACTCTATGTTATATGTACTGTATGTCTATATGTATGTATTGTATGTAGTATATATGTATGTTGCATGCATGTAGTATGTATGTATCATGTATGTAGTATGTAGCATGTATGTAGTATGTAGCATGTATGTAGCATGTATGTAGTATGTAGCATGTATGTAGTATGTAGCATGCATGTAGTATGTAGCATGTATGTAGTATGTAGCATGTATGTAGCATGTATGTAGTATGTAGCATGTATGTAGTATGTAGCATGTATGTAGCATGTATGTAGTATATATGTAGCATGTATGTAGTATGTATGTAGCATGTATGTAGTATGTATGTAGCATGTATGTAGTATGTATGTAGCATGTATGTAGTATGTAGCATGCATGTAGTATGTAGCATGTAGGTAGTATGTAGCATGTATGTAGCATGTATGTAGAATGTAGCATGTATGTAGTATGTAGCATGTATGTAGCATGTATGTAGCATGTATGTAGTATGTATGTAGCATGTATGTAGTATGTATGTAGCATGTATGTAGTATGTAGCATGCATGTAGTATGTAGCATGTATGTAGTATGTAGCATGTATGTAGCATGTAGCATGTATGTAGTATGTAGCATGTATGTAGTATGTATGTAGCATGTATGTAGTATGTATGTAGCATATATGTAGTATGTAGCATGTATGTAGCATGTATGTAGTATGTATGTAGCATGTATGTATTATGTATGTAGCATGTATGTAGTATGTATGTAGCATGTATGTAGTATGTATGTAGCATGTATGTAGTATGTAGCATGCATGTAGTATGTAGCATGTATGTAGTATGTAGCATGTATGTAGCATGTATGTAGTATGTAGCATGTATGTAGCATGTATGTAGTATGTATGTAGCATGTATGTAGTATGTAGCATGCATGTAGTATGTAGCATGTACAGTATGTAGTATGTAGCATGTATGTAGCATATATGTAGTATGTAGCATGTATGTAGTATGTAGCATGTATGTAGCATGTATGTAGTATGTATGTAGCATGTATGTAGTATGTATGTAGCATGTATGTAGTTTGTAGCATGTATGTAGTATGTAGCATGTATGTAGCATGTATGTAGTATGTATGTAGCATGTATGTAGTATGTATGTAGCATGTATGTAGTATGTATGTAGCATGTATTTATGTAGTATGTATGTAATTTTTTTTTTTTTTTACATTCAACACATTAGCCGGATGATGGGACTTCTACTGTCCCATCATTGGCAAATGTGTCAATCACCGTCATGGTAGCAGGCATCGCCCGATGGGACTTGTAGTCCCATCGGACGATGCCTGCACAGACCCCCGGAGCCTGCACAGCCCCCCGGCAGGCCGGCACAGCCCCCCGGCAGGCCGGCACCGACCCCCGGAGCCTGCACAGACCCCCAGGGAGTCAGCACAGCCCCCCGGCAGGCCGGCACCGACCCCCGGAGCCGGCACAGACCCCCGGGGAGTCGGCACAGACACCCGGCAGGCCGGCACAGCCCCCCGGCAGGCCGGCACCGACCCCCAGAAGGCCCGTACAGACCCTCGAAAGGCTGTACGTGGGAAAAAAGGGTATTTCTAATTCCGATACCGGAAGTCCCATAGACTACTTTTTTTTAAGATCGGCCGATCCATTCCGATCCGATATTTTCAAGTATCGGCTGGTATCGCTCAACTCTAGTTATGGTCAGGAGGATAATCCCTGGGTCTCTGCCTCTGATATTCATGCCAAAAGATTGGTGCATGCCTTTCATCGGACTCACCCTGATTGCTCTGGTGGCGTGGATGAGGGTTCGGTGACCCCTCCTCAAGGGGGAGGTACTGTTGTGAGTTCATTTTCCCCTTCACCATTGAGGTCTGATGAACTCCCTCTTCTGGGAAGGAAGGTAGTGAGGCTGATTACCAAGCATCTGGGCAGGATGATGATGACTGGGTGATGGGAATTACTGACTGGATATAAGGCAGCCGATGCCCTTCTGCCTTGCTGGTGATCTCTCTGAGGGATTCTAGGAGACCAGTCTGATTCCTGCTTCTCAAAAGCTAAGTTTTCTGCTCTACTTTTTGCATTTGTGTTTTGGTTTTGTTTTGCATTGTTTTCCTTGATTTCTGCCATTCCCTGCTGGGGTGAGCTGAATTCCTTTTTGCTCTGTCTTCAGAAAATACCTGAGTACTGATATAGTCTTTTTGAAGCCTAGCGTCTTCAGGGCTTTTTTCCCTATCAGCTGTTGGCTCTTGTTTTGATAGGGTTTTGGCGGATTACAGACAGCAGCTTTTCTATCCTGTCCTATCTAGTTAGCTTGGGCCCCATCATTTGCTCAGCCTATCTTTCTATCTGTGTGAGTGTTTTTTCATCTTGCTTCACCGTCATTATATGTTGGGGGCTGCCTATTGCTTTGGGGTCTGCTCTGGGGCAGTTTAGATTTACCTTTCTGTCTTTAGGCTATGTAGTTTTCCGGCTGTGATCGAGGGGTCTAGGGCACCGTAGGAACCCCCCACGGCTACTGCTAGTTGTTGTTGATAGGTTCAGGGGTCTGCAATCCGATAGCTGCCAACTTCTCTGGTTTTCTGGACTTAGCTAGTATTTCTGTTTTTGCCTCCTACCGTGACTCATTCATAACAGAGATGGTTCCCTATCGCTTGGATGAAAGCGCAGCTTTCCGCGAACTCATGGCCTATGCATTACCACGATATGACAAGAGTTGAGCGAAACGGGTCGAACAATTTCAAAAGACGCCGACTTTTGGCAAAGTCGGGTTTCATGAAACGAAACCCGACCCTAGGATGAGGTCGGCCACGAGGTCGGCGACTTACGCGCCAAAGTCGCGTTTCAAAAGTTTGTTTAGCGCTCTTTTTCAGCCAATCGGGATCCACGGACACTGTGGGCAACGTGATGACATAGGCAGGGGTCGCCAAAATCTTTCAGAAGGGCATGCAAGTGATTGGCTTGCTTTGGGCGTCACAGGGGTTATAAAAGGGCGTGCACGCCGACCGCCATCTTACTTCTGCCGATCTTAGCATAGGGAGAGGTTGCTGATTCTGTAGGGAGAGCGTTAGGCAGGGAAGAAGACAAAAAAACTGCTTCTGCTGCTAGCGATTTTGCCTGTGCAACACACCAGTCACTCTGTGTGCAGTGCAAGGGGAGGCTATATTGTGGTGGATCAGCGGTGTTGGTTGTTAGGCTGCCTTCTAAGGCTTCCTGACAGCTGCATTGCTGTTTCCCCACTGCTCTGCACACTGCTTTTTTAAAAGCAATCCCAATTTTTTTTTTGTCCTGCTAAGGTACTGAGCGTGCATTTATTCACACCATACAGCGGTGTATGCTCCTCACACAGTACCGTGTAACGGCTGTTATCACAGCCACAGTGAAGCTATCTGTGTGTCACTGTGGAAGGATAAGTGGAGGACTTGTTCCGTTCTTACAGACCTACACTCTAGGGAGATTCCTATTCTGCCCAATTCTACAATTCACTTTTTTCACACCTGTGCCATCGAGCCTGTGACATAGCGCTCTGATATTCAGTGGGCCTCACACAATCCAAAAGTGTCCAGTGTCCACAAGTGTCTGCAGAAATTCAAAATCTCCCTTATCCTGTAGTCACTTTTTTAACACCTGCTGCATCGAGCCTGTGACATAGCGCTCTGATATTCTTTGGGCCTCACACAATCCAAAAGTGTCCAGTGTCTGCAGAAATTCAAAATCTCCCTTATCCTGTAGTCACTTTTTTCACACCTGCTGCATCGAGCCTGTGACATAGCGCTCTGATATTCATTGGGCCTCACACAATCCAAAAGTGTCCAGTGTCTGCAGAAATTCAAAATCTCCCTTATCCTGTAGTCACTTTTTTCACACCTGCTACATCGAGCCTGTGACATAGCGCTCTGATATTCATTGGGCCTCACACAATCCAAAAGTGTCCAGTGTCTGCAGAAATTCAAAATCTCCCTTATCCTGTAGTCACTTTTTTCACACCTGCTGCATCGAGCCTGTGACATAGCGCTCTGATATTCAGTGGGCCTCACACAATCCAAGTGTCCAGTGTCCACAAGTGTCTGCAGAAATTTAAAATCTCCCTTATCCTGTAGTCACTTTTTTCACACCTGTGCCATCGAGCCTGTGACATAGCGCTGTGATATTCAGTGGGCCTCACACAATCCAAGTGTCCAGTGTCCACAAGTGTCTGCAGAAATTCAAAATCTCCCAGAAATTCAAAATCTCCCTTATCCTGTAGTCACTTTTTTCACACCTGTGCCATTGAGCCTGTGACATAGCACTGTGATATTCAGTGGGCCTCACACAATCCAAGTGTCCAGTGTCCACAAGTGTCTGCAGAAATTCAAAATCTCCCTTATCCTGTAGTCACTTTTTTCACACCTGTGCCATCGAGCCTGTGACATAGCGCTGTGATATTCAGTGGGCCTCACACAATCCAAGTGTCCAGTGTCCACAAGTGTCTGCAGAAATTCAAAATCTCCCTTATCCTGTAGTCACTTTTTTCACACCTGTGCCATCGAGCCTGTGACATAGCGCTGTGATATTCAGTGGGCCTCACACAATCCAAGTGTCCAGTGTCCACAAGTGTCTGCAGAAATGCAAAATCTCCCAGAAATTCAAAATCTCCCTTATCCTGTAGTCACTTTTTTCACACCTGTGCCATCGAGCCTGTGACATAGTGCTGTGATATTCAGTGGGACTCACACAATCCAAGTGTCCAGTGTCCACAAGTGTCTGCAGAAATTCAAAATCTCCCTTATCCTGTAGTCACTTTTTTCACACCTGTGCCATCGAGCCTGTGACATAGCACTGTGATATTCAGTGGGCCTCACACAATCCAAGTGTCCAGTGTCCACAAGTGTCTGCAGAAAATATAAATCTCCCTTATCCTGTAGACACTTTTTTCACACCTGTGCTATCGAGCCTGTGACATAGCGCTGTGATATTCAGTGGGCCTCACACAATCCAAGTGTCCAGTGTCCACAAGTGTCTGCAGAAATTAAAAATCTCCCTTATCCTGTAGTCACTTTTTTCACACCTGTGCCATCGAGCCTGTGACATAGCGCTGTGATATTCAGTGGGCCTCACACAATCCAAGTGTCCAGTGTCCACAAGTGTCTGCAGAAATTCAAAATCTCCCTTATCCTGTAGTCACTTTTTTTCACACCTGTGCCATCGAGCCTGTGACATAGCGCTCTGATATTCAGTGGGCCTCACACAATCCAAAAGTGTCCAGTGTCCACAAGTGTCTGCAGAAATTCAAAATCTCCCTTATCCTGTAGACACTTTTTTCACACCTGTGCCATCGAGCCTGGACATAGCGCTCTGATATTCAGTGGGCCTCACACAACCCAAGTGTCCACTGTCCACAAGTGTCTGCAGAAATTCAAAATGTCCCAGAAATTCAAAATCTCCCTTATCCTGTAGTCACTTTTTTCACACCTGTGCCATCGAGCCTGTGACATAGCGCTGTGATATTCAGTGGGCCTCACACAATCCAAGTGTCCAGTGTCCACAAGTGTCTGCAGAAATGCAAAATCTCCCAGAGATTCAAAATCTCCCTTATCCTGTAGTCACTTTTTTCACACCTGTGCCATCGAGCCTGTGACATAGCGCTGTGATATTCAGTGGGACTCACACAATCCAAGTGTCCAGTGTCCACAAGTGTCTGCAGAAATTCAAAATCTCCCTTATCCTGTAGTCACTTTTTTCACACCTGTGCCATCGAGCCTGTGACATAGCACTGTGATATTCAGTGGGCCTCACACAATCCAAGTGTCCAGTGTCCACAAGTGTCTGCAGAAATTCAAAATCTCCCATATCCTGTAGTCACTTTTTTCACACCTGCTGCATCGAGCCTGTGACATAGCGCTCTGATATTCAGTGGGCCTCACACAATCCAAGTGTCCAGTGTCCACAAGTGTCTGCAGAAAATCTAAATCTCCCTTATCCTGTAGTCACTTTTTTCACACCTGTGCTATCGAGCCTGTGACATAGCGCTGTGATATTCAGTGGGCCTCACACAATCCAAGTGTCCAGTGTCCACAAGTGTCTGCAGAAATTCAAAATCTCCCTTATCCTGTAGTCACTTTTTTCACACCTGTGCCATCGAGCCTGTGACATAGCGCTGTGATATTCAGTGGGCCTCACACAATCCAAAAGTGTCCAGTGTCCACAAGTGTCTGCAGAAATTCAAAATCTCCCTTATCCTGTAGTCACTTTTTTAACACCTGCTGCATCGAGCCTGTGACATAGCGCTCTGATATTCTTTGGGCCTCACACAATCCAAAAGTGTCCAGTGTCTGCAGAAATTCAAAATCTCCCTTATCCTGTAGTCACTTTTTTCACACCTGCTGCATCGAGCCTGTGACATAGCGCTCTGATATTCATTGGGCCTCACACAATCCAAAAGTGTCCAGTGTCTGCAGAAATTCAAAATCTCCCTTATCCTGTAGTCACTTTTTTCACACCTGCTACATCGAGCCTGTGACATAGCGCTCTGATATTCATTGGGCCTCACACAATCCAAAAGTGTCCAGTGTCTGCAGAAATTCAAAATCTCCCTTATCCTGTAGTCACTTTTTTCACACCTGCTGCATCGAGCCTGTGACATAGCGCTCTGATATTCAGTGGGCCTCACACAATCCAAGTGTCCAGTGTTCACAAGTGTCTGCAGAAATTTAAAATCTCCCTTATCCTGTAGTCACTTTTTTCACACCTGTGCCATCGAGCCTGTGACATAGCGCTGTGATATTCAGTGGGCCTCACACAATCCAAGTGTCCAGTGTCCACAAGTGTCTGCAGAAATTCAAAATCTCCCTTATCCTGTAGTCACTTTTTTCACACCTGTGCCATCGAGCCTGTGATATAGCGCTGTGATATTCAGTGGGCCTCACACAATCCAAGTGTCCAGTGTCCACAAGTGTCTGCAGAAATTCAAAATCTCCCAGAAATTCAAAATCTCCCTTATCCTGTAGTCACTTTTTTCACACCTGTGCCATTGAGCCTGTGACATAGCACTGTGATATTCAGTGGGCCTCACACAATCCAAGTGTCCAGTGTCCACAAGTGTCTGCAGAAATTCAAAATCTCCCTTATCCTGTAGTCACTTTTTTCACACCTGTGCCATCGAGCCTGTGACATAGCGCTGTGATATTCAGTGGGCCTCACACAATCCAAGTGTCCAGTGTCCACAAGTGTCTGCAGAAATTCAAAATCTCCCTTATCCTGTAGTCACTTTTTTCACACCTGTGCCATCGAGCCTGTGACATAGCGCTGTGATATTCAGTGGGCCTCACACAATCCAAGTGTCCAGTGTCCACAAGTGTCTGCAGAAATGCAAAATCTCCCAGAAATTCAAAATCTCCCTTATTCTGTAGTCACTTTTTTCACACCTGTGCCATCGAGCCTGTGACATAGTGCTGTGATATTCAGTGGGACTCACACAATCCAAGTGTCCAGTGTCCACAAGTGTCTGCAGAAATTCAAAATCTCCCTTATCCTGTAGTCACTTTTTTCACACCTGTGCCATCGAGCCTGTGACATAGCACTGTGATATTCAGTGGGCCTCACACAATCCAAGTGTCCAGTGTCAACAAGTGTCTGCAGAAATTCAAAATCTCCCTTATCCTGTAGTCACTTTTTTCACACCTGCTGCATCGAGCCTGTGACATAGCGCTCTGATATTCAGTGGGCCTCACACAATCCAAGTGTCCAGTGTCCACAAGTGTCTGCAGAAAATCTAAATCTCCCTTATCCTGTAGTCACTTTTTTCACACCTGTGCTATCGAGCCTGTGACATAGCGCTGTGATATTCAGTGGGCCTCACACAATCCAAGTGTCCAGTGTCCACAAGTGTCTGCAGAAATTCAAAATCTCCCTTATCCTGTAGTCACTTTTTTCACACCTGTGCCATCGAGCCTGTGACATAGCGCTGTGATATTCAGTGGGCCTCACACAATCCAAGTGTCCAGTGTCCACAAGTGTCTGCAGAAATTCAAAATCTCCCTTATCCTGTAGTCACTTTTTTTCACACCTGTGCCATCGAGCCTGTGACATAGCGCTCTGATATTCAGTGGGCCTCACACAATCCAAAAGTGTCCAGTGTCCACAAATGTCTGCAGAAATTAAAAATCTCCCTTATCCTGTAGACAGTTTTTTCACACCTGTGCCATCGAGCCTGGACATAGCGCTCTGATATTCAGTGGGCCTCACACAACCCAAGTGTCCACTGTCCACAAGTGTCTGCAGAAATTCAAAATGTCCCAGAAATTCAAAATCTCCCTTATCCTGTAGTCACTTTTTTCACACCTGTGCCATCGAGCCTGTGACATAGCGCTGTGATATTCAGTGGGACTCACACAATCCAAGTGTCCAGTGTCCACAAGTGTCTGCAGAAAATCTAAATCTCCCCTGTCCTATAGACACCTTGTACCTTGTTTTACATTACTATATAGTTTGTAGGATTTTGTCTACATTTCTACCAAAAATGAGGAAGGCTGGTGGAAGAGGCCGTGGAATTGGGCGGGGGTTGGCTGCTGGTAATGATGGTGTTGGTGGTGGATCTGATGGTAGTGGAAAAAGCAAAATAGGACCGAATGCAGGAGGTGTTGAGCCTGCATCATCGTCTGGCTCCATAAGGCTTCGAAGGCTTAGTTTTCTAGGAGTTGGCAAACCGCTTTTAACGCCAGAGCATCAGGAAAAAGTTTTGTCTTACATTGCTGACTCAGCCTCCAGCTCTATCGCCTCCTCTTCTGAAGTTGTAAAAAGTAAAAGCAGATTGAAGGATGACGCAGGCCATACTACTGATTACTCCATGGAGCTGTTTTCACATACCATGCCTGGATTATCAAGAGAAATGGTGAATTACCCAGGCCAAGATGAATCTGACATGGAGTGCACTGATGCACAGCCGCTGATAGATGATTCTGCTGGTACATTCACTCAGAGCACTACATTGTCCTCGCAGTGTACAGAGCCAGATTCTGACCCTGATGAGACTCAGGTGCCCCTTCCCGCACACTATACCACCATACACGGTGACACAGAGGAAGGTGCACATGACATTGAAGAGGAGGTGATGGATGACCCAGTTGTTGACCCAGATTGGCATCCATTGGGGGAAGAGGGTGCTGCTTCCAATAGCTCAGATGAGTAGCATCCACAGCAGACATCAACATCGCAACAGCTGTTATCTGGCAGGCCCGGAGCACTCCAAAGACAGGTTCCAAACATCAAAAGAGTTGCTGGACAGCTTGTCCAGAGGGTCAAAACATCACAGCGTGCTAGGCCGCAAAATGTCTGCCAAAGTAGGAAGAGTGCAGTGTGGCACTTTTTTGAACAAAATCCTCATGATCAGGCCAAGGTTATCTGTAAGAAGTGCGCAAAGACCTTTAGCCGAGGGAAAAATCTGAAAAATTTGAATACCAGTTGCATGCTTAGACATTTAACCAGCATGCACTTGCAAGCGTGGACACAACACCAAACCTCAAGTGCCACATGTGCAACTGATCACAAAGAAGGTAGTCAGCAACGCTACATTGTTTCCCCCACTGTAAGCCCACCGGTTAGCACAGCAGCAAATGTTGAGGTGTCGTTGCAAGGCCACAGCAGTCAGGGAATCCCACTGTTATATCAACGAAATACTGAATCTAGGCCATCAGAAAGAACACCAACTCCATCACCATCATCAACCCTCTCTCAGTCCGCCCTGTCCACCGCTACTTCCACCATATGCAGCTCTCAAGTCCAGCTCACCCTCCCAGACACTATGAGTAGGTCAAGAAAGTACTCAGTCTCTCATCCGCGTACACTGGGTTTAAACGCCCACATTGCCAAACTAATCTCGTTTGAGATGATGCCCTATCGGTTGGTGGAAAGCGCAGCTTTCCGCGAACTCATGGCCTATGCAGTACCACGCTATGACCTACCCAGTCGCCACTTCTTCTCTCGCAAAGCCATCCCAGCCCTCCACC
The DNA here is from genome assembly GCF_039654945.1 of Dendrobates tinctorius. Lineage (NCBI taxonomy): Eukaryota > Metazoa > Chordata > Amphibia > Anura > Dendrobatidae > Dendrobates > Dendrobates tinctorius. The sequence goes on along the minus strand of NW_027361782.1, from coordinate 12,799,369 downwards.
ATCATGTGAAAGACCGCATTGTCCATGCACTCAAGCAGTCAGTGAGTGGAAAGGTGCACCTCACAACTGATGCATGGTCCAGTCGGCATGGCCAGGGCCGTTACGTGTCCATCACTGCGCACTGAGTTAATGTGGTGGATACAGGGTCCATAGGGGACAGCGGTGGTGGGACAGTGCTGCCTAGCCCACGGTATAGGAAACAGTTGGCTGTAGGCGTTCCACCCTCCTCCTACTCCTCCTCCTCCAGAAGCGAAAGCTCGTCCACAGAGCGCAGTCGTACGAGCACTCCATCGGCAGCTGCCACTGTTGCACACGAGGTGTCCCCCTATCGAGCAGCTAGTGGAAAGCGTCAGCAGGCTGTGTTGCAGATGATGTGTTTGGGCGACAGACACACCGCCGAGGTGCTGGCCGAGTACTTGAAGCGACAAACTGAGTCATGGCTGGGCAGTGTACATCTTGAGGCAGGCAAGGTAGTTAGTGATAACGGCTGTAATTTTGTGGCAGCCATAGCCCTTTCAAAACTCAGCCACATACCTTGCTTGGCTCACACCTTGAACCTGGTGGTGCAGTGCTTCCTCAAAAATTATCCGGAGTTAACAGCCCTGCTCCATAAGGTGCTAAGACTGTGCGCGCACATCCGCCGGTCGCCTGTACACTCCGTTCGTATGCAGAAGCTGCAGCGATTGCTCCACCTTCCCAACCACCGCCTCATTATCGACATTGCAACAAGGTGGAACTCCACCCTGCACATGGTGGAGCGGCTGTGCGAGCAGAGGCAGGCCATAATGCATTTGTGGGAGGATACACAGCCAGGCACTTTGAGAGCAGACATGGAGTTGACAGGTGTGCAGTGGTCGAAGCTGAAAGACCTCTGTAAAGTCCTTCAGTGTTTTGAGGAATGCACACGGCTGGTAAGCGCAGACGACGCCATCCTAAGCATGAGCATCCCACTTATGCGTCTGCTCATGCAAACTTTGACGCACCTTAAGGAGCAGGCGTCTGCAGCCAATGTTGATGAGGAGGAAGAGGTGGAGGGAATCCTTGATGACATTCAGCCATTGTCTGCTCAGGGACCTCTCCTGGACAAGTTGGAGGAAGAAGAGGAGGAGGAGGATGATGATGGGGATGATTACTTAGGGGAGGAGGATGCATCTCGTTGGGCAAGTGAAAATGTTGGCGTGGCAAGGTCTGGTACAGGGTTTGTGCGTGACTGGAGGGATGTGGATTTGTCAGAAAGTGCTCCTCCAACCAGCACTCGCAGTGCATCATTGACACCGGGAACATTAGCCCACATGTCAGATTATGCCTTGCGGATCCTAAAAAGGGACCCCCGCATTGCCAAAATGATGAACGATGACGACTACTGGTTGGCCAGGATCCTGGATCCACGCTATAAAGGCAAATTACAAAACATCATGCCACAGGAAAACCTTGACCTAATATTGGCTAATAAACAAGCAACTCTGGTAAATTGGTTGCTTGAGGCATTCCCAGTACACAGCAGCGGTGATGGTTCTCACACGAGCCGTACAGGCCGGGGGCAGCTTGGCAGAGGTGTTCATGGTGCACACACCAGAAGTGGCGTTGGAGACAGGGGTTTCATGACAATGTTGTGGACTGATTTTTCAAGTACCGCTCACACAACTGGTAATACAGCATCGATGGAAAGTGACAGGAGACAGCAGTTGTCAACTATGGTTACAAACTACTTTTCCTCCCATATCGATGTTCTCCCACACAGGTCATTCCACTTTGACTATTGGGCTGCTAAACTGGACACCTGGCCTGAATTGGCACAATATGCCTTACAGGAGCTCGCTTGCCCAGCTGCAAGTGTGCTATCGGAAAGAGTCTTCAGTGCAGCTGGATCAATCCTGACAGAAAAAAGGACCCGTCTGTCAACCCAAAATGTGGATGATCTAACCTTCATTAAAATGAACCATGCATGGGTTTCCAAGGATTTTGTCCCACCTTCCCCTGATGACACATAGGGTGACAGAAAATTGGCTTGCTTTGGTCCACCTCTTCCTGGGACTTGACCTATTTCGCCTTTTGCATCAGCTGAATGTCCAACATCAACATATGCCACTTTCTAAAACTCCCTAACTGTGCTGCCTCCCCCCCCATGGCCGGGGTCACCACCTAGCGCACGACACCGTGCGAGTGCTGTTGCCCTGGACAGGTGGGTAGGCCGACTCTTGGGCGCGGGCACTGGCACAGGGTCCCTCATAGTGCAATCAAGTGTCTCTGACGGTGGTGGTTCACACCCGCCGTCAGACACACCGCCGTACTATGAGGGGCCCAGTGCCAGTACCGACGCCCACGAGTGGGCCCCCCTTGCTTGGGCAGGGCCCCAGCATTTGCAATCTTTACCTCTCCCTGCTCCTCCGCTGTGTAGTCTTGGCCGTCAAATCCATACTGTGCCTGACACCGTCTGAGCCTGCCTCCTGATGTATAGACATATCTTTTGAACGTGTACGCTATCCATACATGTTATCCGGGGATACGGTACCCTTTCTCACCTTTGTGCAATCACGTACAAGCCATACTGGGCCTAACACCGTCTGAGCCTGCCTCCTGATGTATAGACATATCTTTTGAATGTGTACGCTATCCATACATGTTATCCAGGGATACAGTACCCTTTCTCACCTTTGTGCAATCACTTGCAAGCCATACTGGGCCTTACACCATCTGAGCCTGCCTCCTGATGTATAGACATATCTTTTGAATGTGTACGCTATCCATACATGTTATCCGGGGATACGGTACCCTTTCTCACCTTTGTGCAATCACTTGCAAGCCATACTGGGCCTTACACCGTCTGAGCCTGCCTCCTGATGTATAGACATATCTTTTGAATGTGTACGCTATCCATACATGTTATCCAGGGATAAGGTACCCTTTCTCACCTTTGTGCAATCACTTGCAAGCCATACTGGGCCTTACACCATCTGAGCCTGCCTCCTGATGTATAGACATATCTTTTGAATGTGTACGCTATCCATACATGTTATCCGGGGATACAGTACCCTTTCTCACCTTTGTGCAATCACTTGCAAGCCATACTGGGCCTTACACCGTCTGAGCCTGCCTCCTGATGTATAGACATATCTTTTGAATGTGTACGCTATCCATACATGTTATCCGGGGATACGGTACCCTTTCTCACCTTTGTGCAATCACTTGCAAGCCATACTGGGCCTTACACCGTCTGAGCCTGCCTCCTGATGTATAGACATATCTTTTGAATGTGTACGCTATACATACATGTTATCCGGGGATACAGTACCCTTTCTCACCTTTGTGCAATCACTTGCAAGCCATACTGGGCCTTACACCGTCTGAGCCTGCCTCCTGATGTATAGACATATCTTTTGAATGTGTACGCTATCCATACATGTTATCCGGGGATACGGTACCCTTTCTCACCTTTGTGCAATCACTTGCAAGCCATACTGGGCCTTACACCGTCTGAGCCTGCCTCCTGATGTATAGACATATCTTTTGAATGTGTACGCTATCCATACATGTTATCCAGGGATACGGTACCCTTTCTCACCTTTGTGCAATCACTTGCAAGCCATACTGGGCCTTGCACCGTCTGAGCCTGCCTCCTGATGTATAGACATATCTTTTGAATGTGTACGCTATCCATACATGTTATCCGGGGATACAGTACCCTTTCTCACCTTTGTGCAATCACTTGCAAGCCATACTGGGCCTTACACCGTCTGAGCCTGCCTCCTGATGTATAGACATATCTTTTGAATGTGTACGCTATCCATACATGTTATCCGGGGATACGGTACCCTTTCTCACCTTTGTGCAATCACTTGCAAGCCATACTGGGCCTTACACCGTCTGAGCCTGCCTCCTGATGTATAGACATATCTTTTGAATGTGTACGCTATCCATACATGTTATCCGGGGATACGGTACCCTTTGTCACCTTTGTGCAATCACTTGCAAGCCATACTGGGCCTTACACCATCTGAGCCTGCCTCCTGATGTATAGACATATCTTTTGAATGTGTACGCTATCCATACATGTTATCCGGGGATACGGTACCCTTTCTCACCTTTGTGCAATCACGTGCAAGCCATACTGGGCCTAACACCGTCTGAGCCTGCCTCCTGATGTATAGACATATCTTTTGAATGTGTACGCTATCCATACATGTTATCCGGGGATACGGTACCCTTTCTCACCTTTGTGCAATCACGTGTAACCCATACTGGGCGTGAGAACGGCTGGCGAGCTGTTAAGCAAGCTACAGCACCTGTGGTTTGCACACGTAAGTTTTTCATTTTTTTCAGGAATGACGGTTAGGCCTAATTCCGGAACTGCAGTTGACCTGCACTTTCTGGGAAATCATCGTTCGCGAGTAATAATTGTAATCAGTGATCCCCATCACTAACATTGTTCTGCGGGTTATCTGCACCTGTAAGCGACAAACGCTGGCCTTTTCAGTGTAGCGCACATGCAGCCATGGACATGTAAGGGCATGACACACCAGTTATTGGCCAATCTCATGTGCCAGAGCCCCACGTGTCCCTCTAGTAAGCCGGACTCGGACCGCGGGGCATGACGGAGTCTCGTTCGTTAACGGAATTAAGCTTGCAATGTGTGCATCTGTTCTGTAGCTGGCATGGTTGAGGTTGCCCGTGTTGAGTCAAATTACGCCGTAGGCTCCACTCCTGGTGGTGCCCTTCTGGACATTCCTTTAAGGTTCTGCTTTGCAACCATACTGCCCACGTAAAACAAACACTTTGCCTTCATGAACACTGTTTGGAGGGTCATGACTCGTGGGAATCGCGCCGCCCAATCAGTTAACCTGCTAGAGAGATCCTTCGTTGCTCCCAAGCATGACATCACACTCCCTAGGAGGAAGGTAATGCCACTGTGGCGACCGTACTCCTGGGGGCGTCACAAGTGCACTGATGCCCAGCAACTGCTCGATGAATCTGCTGGTACATTGACCCAGACCACTACATTCCCCTCGCACGCTACCCGGCCTGAATCTGACCCTGATGAAACTCAGGTTACCCTTCCCATATACAGTTCCATCTTACACGGTGACAAAGAGGAAGCTGCAGATGAAAGTGCAGGTTCGGCCCACCCGCCATCAGACACACCACCGTACTATCAGGGGCCCTGTGCCAGTGCCGTCGCCAACGAGTGGGCCCCCCCTGCTTGCTCAGGATCACAGCACTTGCAAGGTTGAAATACTGTGCAGTGAGATGGAAGATGGGGACGACGAGGAGTCCAGACTAGTACAGGGATTCCCTAGCGAGGAGACTTATTTGATTGTTTTCAATGTTGGGACAGCAATTTTTGGGGAGCACTATACTCTGGAGAATGATAGATGGTGCCCACCATACAATGGAACATTCCAAAGGTGGACATCAGACACTGGAGCAGCATTTACAGGGCCCATTATACACTAGAGCATTAGAAATGGGGCTCATTATGTTTGGAGCATTATTTGGGCCCATAAGACAGTGGAGCTTCATCCATGGGGACCAACATATACTGTAGCATTATGTGGAGCTCATCATATACTGTTTCAAACATTATATGGGACCAATGATTCTGTATGGAGAAATAGATGGGCCTCGTCATGAGATGTAAAAAGTGAAGTATTTTTCATTGTACTATACCGCTATTTCTCTGCCGTATCGGAGCATGATGAGTTGTGGTATTATGAGTTAAAGGGGCGCTCTTTCACCCAGGGCACATGAAAACCTGGAGCCAGCCCTACCCCCCCACAACTTTAGCCAAATAACCCCCATTTTTCAATGCGTAACTTGTATTATGAAGTTAATTAAGGTTGACCAGCTTAAGTAAGAAGAATTGATGCTTTTGGCATTCAAATGAGCACTGTAGGTGTGTTTCCTGTCCTCCTCTCACTGCCGACTTTTATTCCCCATTGACTTACATTGGGTTTCGTGTTTCGGGACGACCCCGACTTTTCCCTATAATCGGCCGATCTTGCTCGACCTGACTTTTGGAAAAGTCGGGTTTCACGAAACGAAACTCGACCATAAAAAACCAAAAGTCACTCAACTCTAGCTATGGCCTACCCAGTCGCCACTTCTTTTCGTGCAAAGCCATCCCAGCCCTCCATCTTCATGTGAAAGACTGCATTGTACATGCACTCAAGCAATCAGTGAGTGGAAAGGTGCACCTCACAACTGATGCATGGTCCAGTAGGCATGGCCAGGGTCATTACGTGTCTATCACTGCGCACTGGGTTAATGTTGTGGATGCAGGGTCCACAGGCGACAGTGGTGGTGGGACAGTGCTGCCTACCTCACGGTATAGGAAACAGTTGGCTGTAGGCATTCGACCCTCCTCCTCCTCCTCCAGAAGCGAAAGCTCATCCACAGAGCGCAGTCGCACGAGCACTCCATCCGCAGCTGCCAGTGTTGCACACGAGGTGTCCCCCTATCGATCAGCTAGTGGAAAGCGTCAGCAGGCTGTGTTGAAGATGATGAGTTTGGGCGACAGACACACCGCGGAGGTACTGGCCGACTACTTTCAGCAACAAACTGAGTCATGGCTGGGCAGTCTACATCTTGAGGCAGGCAAGGTAGTTAGTGATAACGGCCGGAATTTTGTGGCAGTCACAGCCCTTTCAAAACTCAGACACATACCTTGCTTGGCTCACACCTTGAACCTTGTGGTGCAGTGCTTCCTCAATAATTATCCGGAGTTAACAGGCCTGCTCCATAAGGTTCGAAGACTGTGCTCGCACATCCGCCGATCACCAGTACACTCCAATCGTATGCAGAAGCTGCAGCGATTGCTCCACCTTCCCAAGCACCGCCTAATTATCAACGTTGCAACAAGGTGGAACTCCACCCTGCACATGGTTGAGAGGCTGTGCGAACAGAGGCAGGCTGTAATGCATTTGTGGGAGGATACACGGGCAGGCACTTTGAGGGCAGACATGGAGTTGTCAGGTGTGCAGTGGTCGAAGCTGAAAGACCTCTGTAAAGTCCTTCAGTGTTTTGAGGAATGCACACGGCTGGTAAGCGCAGAAGACGCCATCCTAAGCATGAGCATCCCACTTATGCATCTGCTCATGCAAACCTTGACGCACATTAAGGAGCAGGCGTCTGCAGCTGAGGATGATGAAGTAGAGGGAAGCTTTGATGACAGTCAGCCATTGTCGGTTCAGGGACCTCTCCTGGACGAGGTGGAGGAAGAAGAGGAAGAGGAGGAGGAGGATGATGATGGGGATGATTATATAGGGGAGGAGGATGCTTCTCATGGGGCAAGAGAAAATGTTGGCGTGGCAAGGTCTGGTACAGGCTTTGTGCGTGACTGGAGGGATGTGGATTTGCCAGAAAGTGCTCCTCCACCCAGCACTCGCAGTGCATCATTGACACCGGGAACATTGGCCCACATGTCAGATTATGCCTTGCAGATCCTAAAAAGGGACCCCCGCATTGCCAAAATGATGAACGATGATGACTACTGGTTGGCCAGCATCCTGGATCCACGCTATAAAGGCAAATTCCAAAACATCATGCCACAGGAGAACCTTGACCTAATATTGGCTAACAAACAAGCAACTCTGGTAAACCGGTTGGTTGAGGCATTCCCAGCACACAGTAGCGGTGATTAGTAGAGTTGAGCGAAACGGGTCGAAAAAATTCAAAAGTCGCCGACTTTTGGCAAAGTCGGGTTTCATGAAACGAAACCCGACCCTAGGATGAGGTCGGCCACGAGGTCGGCGACTTACGCGCCAAAGTCGCATTTCAAAAGTTTGTTTTGCGCTCTTTTTCAGCCAATCAGGATCCACGGACACTGTGGGCAATGTGATGACATAGGCACGGGTCACCACCATCTTTCAGAAGGGCATGCAAGTGATTGGCTTGCTTTGGTGGGCGTCACAGGGGGTATAAAAGGGCGTGCACGCCGACCGCCATCTTACTTCTGCCGATCTTAGTATAGGGAGAGGTTGCTGCTGATTCTGTAGGGAGAGCGTTAGGCAGGGAAGAAGACAAAAAAACTGCTTCTGCTGCTAGCGATTTGGCCTGCACAACACACAAGTCACTGTGTGTGCAGTGCAAGGGGAGGCTATATTGTGGTGTATCAGTGGTGTTGGTTGTTGGGCTGCCTTTTAAGGCTTCCTGACACGCTGGCATTGCTGTTTACCCACTGCTCCGCAAACTGCTTTTTTAAAAGCAATCCAATCTCCCTTATCCTCTCGTCACTTTGGTCACAGGCAGCTGTGCCATCGAGCGTGTCACATAGCGCTCAGATATCAGTGGGCCGCACACAATCCACAAGTGTCCAGTGTCCAAAAGTGTACGCAGAGATTCAAAATCTCCATTATCCTCTCGTCACTTTGGTCACAGGCAGCTGTGCCATCGAGCGCGTCACATAGCGCTCAGATATCAGTGGGCCGTACACAATCCACAAGTGTCCAGTGTCCAAAAGTGTACGCAGAGATTCAAAATCTCCATTATCCTCTCGTCACTTTGGTCACTGGCAGCTGTGCCATCGAGCGTGTCACATAGCGCTCAGATATCAGTGGGCCGCACACAATCCACAAGTGTCCACTGTCCACAAGTGTACGCAGAGATTCAAAATCTCCATTATCCTCTCGTCACTTTGGTCACAGGCAGCTGTGCCATCGAGCGTGTCACATAGCGCTCAGATATCAGTGGGCCGCACACAATCCACAAGTGTCCACTGTCCAAAAGTGTACGCAGAGATTCAAAATCTACATTATCCTCTCGTCACTTTGGTCACAGGCAGCTGTGCCATCGAGCGTGTCACATAGCGCTCAGATATCAGTGGGCCGCACACAATCCACAAGTGTCCATTGTCCACAAGTGTACGCAGAGATTCAAAATCTCCATTATCCTCTCGTCACTTTGGTCACAGGCAGCTGTGCCATCGAGCGTGTCACATAGCGCTCAGATATCAGTGGGCCGCACACAATCCACAAGTGTCCACTGTCCACAAGTATACGCAGAGATTCAAAATCTCCATTATCCTCTTGTCACTTTGGTCACAGGCAGCTGTGCCATCGAGCGTGTCACATAGCGCTCAGATATCAGTGGGCCGCACACAATCCACAAGTGTCCAGTGTCCAAAAGTGTACGCAGAGATTCAAAATCTCCATTATCCTCTCGTCACTTTGGTCACAGGCAGCTGTGCCATCGAGCGTGTCACATAGCGCTCAGATATCAGTGGGCCGCACACAATCCACAAGTGTCCAGTGTCCAAAAGTGTACGCAGAGATTCAAAATCTCCATTATCCTCTCGTCACTTTGGTCACAGGCAGCTGTGCCATCGAGCGTGTCACATAGCGCTCAGATATCAGTGGGCCGCACACAATCCACAAGTGTCCACTGTCCACAAGTGTACGCAGAGATTCAAAATCTCCATTATCCTCTCGTCACTTTGGTCACAGGCAGCTGTGCCATCGAGCGTGTCACATAGCGCTCAGATATCAGTGGGCCGCACACAATCCACAAGTGTCCACTGTCCAAAAGTGTACGCAGAGATTCAAAATCTCCATTATCCTCTCGTCACTTTGGTCACAGGCAGCTGTGCCATCGAGCGTGTCACATAGCGCTCAGATATCAGTGGGCCGCACACAATCCACAAGTGTCCACTGTCCAAAAGTGTACGCAGAGATTCAAAATCTCCATTATCCTCTCGTCACTTTGGTCACACGCAGCTGTGCCATCGAGCGTGTCACATAGCGCTCAGATATCAGTGGGCCGCACACAATCCACAAGTGTCCACTGTCCAAAAGTGTACGCAGAGATTCAAAATCTCCATTATCCTCTCGTCACTTTGGTCACAGGCAGCTGTGCCATCGAGCGTGTCACATAGCGCTCAGATATCAGTGGGCCGCACACAATCCACAAGTGTCCACTGTCCAAAAGTGTACGCAGAGATTCAAAATCTCCATTATCCTCTCGACACTTTGGTCACAGGCAGCTGTGCCATCGAGCGTGTCACATAGCGCTCAGATATCAGTGGGCCGCGCACAATCCACAAGTGTCCACTGTCCACAAGTGTACGCAGAGATTCAAAATCTCCATTATCCTCTCGTCACTTTGGTCACAGGCAGCTGTGCCATCGAGCGTGTCACATAGCGCTCAGATATCAGTGGGCCGCACACAATCCACAAGTGTCCACTGTCCAAAAGTGTACGCAGAGATTCAAAATCTCCATTATCCTCTCGTCGCTTTGGTCACAGGCAGCTGTGCCATCGAGCGTGTCACATAGCGCTCAGATATCAGTGGGCCGCACACAATCCACAAGTGTCCACTGTCCACAAGTGTACGCAGAGATTCAAAATCTCCATTATCCTCTAGTCACTTTGGTCACAGGCAGCTGTGCCATCGAGCGTGTCACATAGCGCTCAGATATCAGTGGGCCGCACACAATCCACAAGTGTCCACTGTCCACAAGTGTACGCAGAGATTCAAAATCTCCATTATCCTCTCGTCACTTTGGTCACAGGCAGCTGTGCCATCGAGCGTGTCACATAGCGCTCAGATATCAGTGGGCCGCACACAATCCACAAGTGTCCACTGTCCAAAAGTGTACGCAGAGATTCAAAATCTCCATTATCCTCTCGTCACTTTGGTCACAGGCAGCTGTGACATCGAGCGTGTCACATAGCGCTCAGATATCAGTGGGCCGCACACAATCCACAAGTGTCCAGTGTCCAAAAGTGTACGCAGAGATTCAAAATCTCCATTATCTTCTCGTCACTTTGGTCACAGGCAGCTGTGCCATCGAGCGTGTCACATAGCGCTCAGATATCAGTGGGCCGCACACAATCCACAAGTGTCCACTGTCCAAACGTGTACGCAGAGATTCAAAATCTCCATTATCCTCCCATCACTTTGGTCACAGGCAGCTGTGCCATCGAGCGTGTCACATAGCGCTCAGATATCAGTGGGCCGCACACAATCCACAAGTGTCCACTGTGCAAAAGTGTACGCAGAGATTCAAAATCTCCATTATCCTCTCGTCACTTTGGTCACAGGCAGCTGTGCCATCGAGCGTGTCACATAGCGCTCAGATATCAGTGGGCCGCACACAATCCACAAGTGTCCACTGTCCACAAGTGAACGCAGAGATTCAAAATCTCCATTATCCTCTCGTCACTTTGGTCACAGGCAGGTGTGCCATCGAGCATGTCACATAGCGCTCAGATATCAGTGGGCCGCACACACTCCACAAGTGTCCACTGTCCAAAAGTGTACGCAGAGATTCAAAATCTCCATTATCCTCTCGTCACTTTGGTCTCAGGCAGCTGTGCCATCGAGCGTGTCACATAGCGCTCAGATATCAGTGGGCCGCACACAATCCACAAGTGTCCACTGTCCAAAAGTGTACGCAGAGATTCAAAATCTCCATTATCCTTTCGTCACTTTGGTCACAGGCAGCTGTGCCATCGAGCGTGTCACATAGCGCTCAGATATCAGTGGGCCGCACACAATCCACAAGTGTCCACTGTCCAAAAGTGTACGCAGAGATTCAAAATCTCCATTATCCTCTCGTCACTTTGGTCACAGGCAGCTGTGCCATCGAGCGTGTCACATAGCGCTCAGATATCAGTGGGCCGCACACAATCCACAAGTGTCCAGTGTCCAAAAGTGTACGCAGAGATTCAAAATCTCCATTATCCTCTCGTCACTTTGGTCACAGGCAGCTGTGCCATCGAGCGTGTCACATAGCGCTCAGATATCAGTGGGCCGCACACAATCCACAAGTGTCCACTGTCCAAAAGTGTACGCAGAGATTCAAAATCTCCATTATCCTCTCGTCACTTTGGTCACAGGCAGCTGTGCCATCGAGCGTGTCACATAGCGCTCAGATATCAGTGGGCCACACACAATCCACAAGTGTCCACTGTCCACAAGTGTACGCAGAGATTCAAAATCTCCATTATCCTCTCGTCACTTTGGTCACAGGCAGCTGTGCCATCGAGCGTGTCACATAGCGCTCAGATATCAGTGGGCCGCACACAATACAAAAGTGTCCAGTGTCCAAAAGTGTACGCAGAGATTCAAAATCTCCATTATCCTCTCGTCACTTTGGTCACAGGCAGCTGTGACATCGAGCGTGTCACATAGCGCTCAGATATCAGTGGGCCGCACACAATCCACAAGTGTCCAGTGTCCAAAAGTGTACGCAGAGATTCAAAATCTCCATTATCTTCTCGTCACTTTGGTCACAGGCAGCTGTGCCGTCGAGCGTGTCACATAGCACTCAGATATCAGTGGGCCGCACACAATCCACAAGTGTCCACTGTCCAAAAGTGTACGCAGAGATTCAAAATCTCCATTATCCTCTCGTCACTTTGGTCACAGGCAGCTGTGCCATCGAGCGTGTCACATAGCGCTCAGATATCAGTGGGCCGCACACAATCCACAAGTGTCCACTGTGCAAAAGTGTACGCAGAGATTCAAAATCTCCATTATCCTCTCGTCACTTTGGTCACAGGCAGCTGTGCCATCGAGCGTGTCACATAGCGCTCAGATATCAGTGGGCCGCACACAATCCACAAGTGTCCACTGTCCACAAGTGTACGCAGAGATTCAAAATCTCCATTATCCTCTCGTCACTTTGGTCACAGGCAGCTGTGCCATCGAGCGTGTCACATAGCGCTCAGATATCAGTGGGCCGCACACACTCCACAAGTGTCCACTGTCCAAAAGTGTACGCAGAGATTCAAAATCTCCATTATCCTCTCGTCACTTTGGTCTCAGGCAGCTGTGCCATCGAGCGTGTCACATAGCGCTCAGATATCAGTGGGCCGCACACAATCCACAAGTGTCCACTGTCCAAAAGTGTACGCAGAGATTCAAAATCTCCATTATCCTTTCGTCACTTTGGTCACAGGCAGCTGTGCCATCGAGCGTGTCACATAGCGCTCAGATATCAGTGGGCCGCACACAATCCACAAGTGTCCACTGTCCAAAAGTGTACGCAGAGATTCAAAATCTCCATTATCCTCTCGTCACTTTGGTCACAGGCAGCTGTGCCATCGAGCGTGTCACATAGCGCTCAGATATCAGTGGGCCGCACACAATCCACAAGTGTCCACTGTCCAAAAGTGTACGCAGAGATTCAAAATCTCCATTATCCTCTCGTCACTTTGGTCACAGGCAGCTGTGCCATCGAGCGTGTCACATAGCGCTCAGATATCAGTGGGCCACACACAATCCACAAGTGTCCACTGTCCACAAGTGTACGCAGAGATTCAAAATCTCCATTATCCTCTCGTCACTTTGGTCACAGGCAGCTGTGCCATCGAGCGTGTCACATAGCGCTCAGATATCAGTGGGCCGCACACACTCCACAAGTGTCCAGTGTCCAAAAGTGTACGCAGAGATTCAAAATCTCCATTATCCTCTCGTCACTTTGGTCACAGGCAGCTGTGCCATCGAGCGTGTCACATAGCGCTCAGATATCAGTGGGCCGCACACAATCCACAAGTGTCCACTGTCTAAAAGTGTACGCAGAGATTCAAAATCTCCATTATCCTCTCGTCACTTTGGTCACAGGCAGCTGTGCCATCGAGCGTGTCACATAGCGCTCAGATATCAGTGGGCCGCACACAATCCACAAGTGTCCACTGTCCACATGTGTACGCAGAGATTCAAAATCTCCATTATCCTCTCGTCACTTTGGTCACAGGCAGCTGTGCCATCGAGCGTGTCACATAGCGCTCAGATATCAGTGGGCCGCACACAATCCACAAGTGTCCACTGTCTAAAAGTGTACGCAGAGATTCAAAATCTCCATTATCCTCTCGTCACTTTGGTCACAGGCAGCTGTGCCATCGAGCGTGTCACATAGCGCTCAGATATCAGTGGGCCGCACACAATCCACAAGTGTCCACTGTCCACATGTGTACACAGAGATTCAAAATCTCCATTATCCTCTCGTCACTTTGGTCACAGGCAGCTGTGCCATCGAGCGTGTCACATAGCGCTCAGATATCAGTGATCCGCACACAATCCACAAGTGTCCACTGTCCACAAGTGTGTGCAGAAATTCTAAAACTCCCCTGTCCTATAGACACCTTGTACCTTGTTTTACATTACTATATAGTTTGTTGGATTTTGTCTTCATTTCTACCAAAAATGAGGAAGGCTGGTGGAAGAGGCCGTGGAATTGGGCGGGGGTTGGCAGCTGGTAATGATGGTGTTGGTGGTGGATCTGATGGTAGTGGCAAGAGCAAAATAGGACCGAATGCAGGAGGTGCTGACCCTGCATCATCATCTGGCTACATAAGGCCTCGAACGCTTAGTTTTCTAGGAGTTGGCAAACCGCTTTTAAAGGCAGAGCATCAGGAAAAAGTTTTGTCTTACATTGCTGACTCAGCCTCCAGCTCTATCGCCTCCTCTTCTTCAGTTGTAAAAAGTAAAAGCACTGAGTCGTCATTGGAGGCTCATGTTCATGAACCACACCTTTCCTTGTGTCCTTCACCCCAACCAAGATTGAAGGATGACGCAGGCCATACTACTGATTACTCCATGGAGCTGTTTTCACATACCATGCCTGGATTTTCAAGTGAAATGGTGAATTACCCAGGCCAAGATGAATCTGACATGGAGTGCACTGATGCACAGCCGCTGATGGATGATTCTGCTGGTACATTCACTCAGAGCACTACATTGTCCTCGCAGTGTACAGAGCCAGATTTTGACCCTGATGAGACTCAGGTGCCCCTTCCCGCACACTATACCACCATACACGGTGACACAGAGAAAGGTGCACATGACATAGAAGAGGAGGTGATGGATGACCCAGTTGTTGACCCAGATTGGCATCCATTGGGGGAAGAGGGTGCTGCTTCCAATAGCTCAGATGAGGAGCATCCACAGCAGACATCGACATCGCAACAGCTGTTATCTGGCAGGCCCGGAGAACTCCAAAGACAGGTTCCAAACTTCAAAAGAGTTGCTGGACAGCTTGTCCAGAGGGTCAAAAGATCACAGCGTGCTAGGCCGCAAAATGTCTGCCAAAGTAGGAAGAGTGCAGTGTGGCAGTTTTTTGAACAAAATCCTCATGATCAGGCCAAGGTTATCTGTAAGAAGTGCGCAAAGACCTTTAGCCGAGGGAAAAATCTGAAAAATTTGAATACCAGTTGCATGCTTAGACATTTAACCAGCATGCACTTGCAAGCGTGGACACAACACCAAACCTCAAGTGCCACATGTGCAACTGATCACAACGAAGGTAGTCAGCAACGCTACATTGTTTCCCCCACTGTAAGCCCACCGGTTAGCACAGCAGCAAATGTTGAGGTGTCGTTGCAAGGCCACAGCAGTCAGGGAATCCCACTGTTATATCAACGAAAGACTGATTCTAGGCCATCAGAAAGAACACCAACTCCATCACCATCATCAACCCTCTCTCAGTCCGCCCTGTCCACCGCTACTTCCACCATATGCAGCTCTCAAGTCCAGCTCACCCTCCCAGACACTATGAGTAGGTCAAGAAAGTACTCAGTCTCTCATCCGCGTACACTGGGTTTGAACGCCCACATTGCCAAACTAATCTCGTTTGAGATGATGCCCTTTCGGTTGGTGGAAAGCACAGCTTTCCGCGAACTCATGGCCTATGCAGTACCACGCTATGACCTACCCAGTCGCCACTTCTTCTCTCGCAAAGCCATCCCAGCCCTCCACCATCATGTGAAAGACCGCATTGTCCATGCACTCAAGCAGTCAGTGAGCGGAAAGGTGCACCTCACAACTGATGCATGGTCCAGTCGGCATGGCCAGGGCCGTTACGTGTCCATCACTGCGCACTGGGTTAATGTGGTGGATGCAGGGTCCACAGGGGACAGCGGTGGTGGGACAGTGCTGCCTAGCCCACGGTATAGGAAACAGTTGGCTGTAGGCGTTCGACCCTCCTCCTCCTCCTCCTCCTCCAGAAGCGACAGCTCGTCCACAGAGCGCAGTCGTACGAGCACTCCATCTGCAGCTGCCACTGTTGCACACGATGTGTCCCCCTATCGAGAAGCTAGTGGAAAGCGTCAGCAGGTTGTGTTGCAGATGATGTGTTTGGGCGACAGACACACCGCCGAGGTGCTGGCCGAGTACTTGAAGCGACAAACTGAGTCATGGCTGGGCAGTGTACATCTTGAGGCAGGCAAGGTAGTTAGTGATAACGGCTGTAATTTTGTGGCAGCCATAGCCCTTTCAAAACTCAGCCACATACCTTGCTTGGCTCACACCTTGAACCTGGTGGTGCAGTGCTTCCTCAAAAATTATCCGGAGTTAACAGCCCTGCTCCAGAAGGTGCGAAGACTGTGCGCGCACATCCGCCGGTCGCCTGTACACTCCGTTCGTATGCAGAAGATGCAGCGATTGCTCCACCTTCCCAACCACCGCCTCATTATCGACATTGCAACAAGGTGGAACTCCACCCTGCACATGGTGGAGCGGCTGTGCGAGCAGAGGCAGGCCATAATGCATTTGTGGGAGGATACACGGCCAGGCACTTTGAGAGCAGACATGGAGTTGACAGGCGTGCAGTGGTCGAAGCTGAAAGACCTTTGTAAAGTCCTTCAGTGTTTTGAGGAATGCACACGGCTGGTAAGCGCAGACGACGCCATCCTAAGCATGAGCATCCCACTTATGCGTCTGCTCATGCAAACTTTGACGCACCTTAAGGAGCAGGCGTCTGCAGCCAATGTTGATGAGGAGGAAGAGGAGGAGGGAATCCTTGATGACATTCAGCCATTGTCTGCTCAGGGACCTCTCCTGGACGAGGTGGAGGAAGAAGAGGAGGAGGAGGAGGATGATGGGGATGATTACTTAGGGGAGGGGGATGCATCTCGTGGGGCAAGTGAAAATGTTGGCGTGGCAAGGTCTGGTACAGGGTTTGTGCGTGACTGGAGGGATGTGGATTTGCCAGAAAGTGCTCCTCCACCCAGCACTCGCAGTGCATCATTGACACCGGGAACATTGGGCCACATGTCAGATTATGCCTTGCGGATCCTAAAAAGGGACCCCCGCATTGCCAAAATGATGAACGATGACGACTACTGGTTGGCCAGCATCCTGGATCCACGCTATAAAGGCAAATTACAAAACATCATGCCACAGGAGAACCTTGACCTAATATTGGCTAATAAACAAGCAACTCTGGTAAATCGGTTGCTTGAGGCATTCCCAGCACACAGCAGCGGTGATGGTTCTCACACGAGCCATACGGGCCGGGGGCAGCTTGGCAGAGGTGTTCGTGGTGCACACAGCAGAAGTGGCGTTGGAGACAGGGGTTTCATGACAATGTTGTGGACTGATTTTTCAAATACCGCTCACACAACTGGTAATACTGCATCGATGGAAAGTGACAGGAGACAGCAGTTGTCAACTATGGTTACAAACTACTTTTCCTCCCATATCGATGTTCTCCCACACAGGTCATTCCCCTTTGACTATTGGGCCGCTAAACTGGACACCTGGCCTGAATTGGCCCAATATGCCTTACAGGAGCTCGCTTGCCCAGCTGCAAGTGTGCTATCGGAAAGAGTCTTCAGTGCAGCTGGATCAATCCTGACAGAAAAAAGGACCCGTCTGTCAACCCAAAATGTGGATGATCTAACCTTCATTAAAATGAACCACGCATGGGTTTCCAAGGATTTTGTCCCACCTTCCCCTGATGACACATAGGGTGACAGAAAAATGGCTTGCTTTGGTCCACCTCTTCCTGGTACTTCACCTATTTCGCCTTTTGCATCAGCTGAATGTCCAACATCAACATATGCCACTTTCTAAAACTCCCTAACTGTGCTGCCTCCCCCCCATGGCCGGGGTCACCACCTACCGCATGACACCGTGCGAGTGCCGTTGCCCTGGACAGGTGGGTAGGCCGACTCTTGGGCGCGGGCACTGGCACAGGGTCCCTCATAGTGCAATCAAGTGTCTCTGACGGTGGTGGTGCACACCCGCCGTCAGACACACCGCTGTACTATGAGGGGCCCAGTGCCAGTACCAACGCCCACGAGTGGGCCCCCCTTGCTTGGCCAGGGCCCCAGCATTTGCAATCTTTACCTCTCCCTGCTCCTCCGCTGTGTAATCTGGGCCGTCAAATCCATACTGTGCCTGACACCGTCTGAGCCTGCCTCCTGAGACATATATTTTGAATGTGTACGCTATCCATACATGTTATCCAGGGACACGGTACCCTTTCTAACCTTTGTGCAATGACGTGCAATCCATACTGGGCCTAACACCGTCTGAGCCTGCCTCATGCTGTATAGACATATATTTTGAATGTGTACACTATCCATACATGCTATCCGGGGATACGGTACCCCTTCTAACCTTTGTGCAATGACGTGCAATCCATACTGGGCCTAACACCGTCTGAGCCTGCCTCATGCTGTATAGACATATATTTTGAATGTGTACGCTATCCATACATGTTATCCGGGGATACGGTACCCTTTCTAACCTTTGTGCAATGACGTGCAATCCATACTGGGCCTAACACCGTCTGAGCCTGCCTCATGCTGTATAGACATATATTTTGAATGTGTACGCTATCCATACATGTTATCCGGGGATACGGTACCCTTTCTAACCTTTGTGCAATGACGTGCAATCCATACTGGGCCTAACACCGTCTGAGCCTGCCTCATGCTGTATAGACATATATTTTGAATGTGTACGCTATCCATACATGTTATCCGGGGATACGGTACCCCTTCTAACCTTTGTGCAATGACGTGCAATCCATACTGGGCCTAACACCGTCTGAGCCTGCCTCATGCTGTATAGACATATATTTTGAATGTGTACGCTATCCATACATGTTATCCGGGGATACGGTACCCTTTCTAACCTTTGTGCAATGACGTGCAATCCATACTGGGCCTAACACCGTCTGAGCCTGCCTCATGCTGTATAGACATATATTTTGAATGTGTACGCTATCCATACATGTTATCCGGGGATACGGTACCCCTTCTAACCTTTGTGCAATGACGTGCAATCCATACTGGGCCTAACACCGTCTGAGCCTGCCTCATGCTGTATAGACATATATTTTGAATGTGTACGCTATCCATACATGTTATCCGGGGATACGGTACCCTTTCTAACCTTTGTGCAATGACGTGCAATCCATACTGGGCCTAACACCGTCTGAGCCTGCCTCATGCTGTATAGACATATATTTTGAATGTGTACGCTATCCATACATGTTATCCGGGGATACGGTACCCCTTCTAACCTTTGTGCAATGACGTGCAATCCATACTGGGCCTAACACCGTCTGAGCCTGCCTCATGCTGTATAGACATATATTTTGAATGTGTACGCTATCCATACATGTTATCCGGGGATACGGTACCCTTTCTAACCTTTATGCAATGACGTGCAATCCATACTGGGCCTAACACCGTCTGAGCCTGCCTCATGCTGTATAGACATATATTTTGAATGTGTACGCTATCCATACATGTTATCCGGGGACACGGTACCCTTTCTAACCTTTGTGCAATGACGTGCAATCCATACTGGGCCTAACACCGTCTGAGCCTGCCTCATGCTGTATAGACATATATTTTGAATGTGTACGCTATCCATACATGTTATCCGGGGATACGGTACCCCTTCTAACCTTTGTGCAATGACGTGCAATCCATACTGGGCCTAACACCGTCTGAGCCTGCCTCATGCTGTATAGACATATATTTTGAATGTGTACGCTATCCATACATATTATCCGGGGATACAGTACCCTTTCTAACCTTTATGCAATGACGTGCAATCCATACTGGGCCTAACACCGTCTGAGCCTGCCTCATGCTGTATAGACATATATTTTGAATGTGTACACTATCCATACATGTTATCCGGGGATACGGTACCCTTTCTAACCTTTGTGCAATGACGTGCAATCCATACTGGGCCTAACACCGTCTGAGCCTGCCTCATGCTGTATAGACATATATTTTGAATGTGTACGCTATCCATACATGTTATCCGGGGATACGGTACCCCTTCTAACCTTTGTGCAATGACGTGCAATCCATACTGGGCCTAACACCGTCTGAGCCTGCCTCATGCTGTATAGACATATATTTTGAATGTGTACGCTATCCATACATGTTATCCGGGGATACGGTACCCTTTCTAACCTTTGTGCAATGACGTGCAATCCATACTGGGCCTAACACCGTCTGAGCCTGCCTCATGCTGTATAGACATATATTTTGAATGTGTACGCTATCCATACATGTTATCCGGGGATACGGTACCCCTTCTAACCTTTGTGCAATGACGTGCAATCCATACTGGGCCTAACACCGTCTGAGCCTGCCTCATACTGTATAGACATATATTTTGAATGTGTACGCTATCCATACATGTTATCCGGGGATACGGTACCCTTTCTAACCTTTGTGCAATGACGTGCAATCCATTCTGGGCCTAACACCGTCTGAGCCTGCCTCATGCTGTATAGACATATATTTTGAATGTGTACGCTATCCATACATGTTATCCGGGGATACGGTACCCCTTCTAACCTTTGTGCAATGACGTGCAATCCATACTGGGCCTAACACCGTCTGAGCCTGCCTCATGCTGTATAGACATATATTTTGAATGTGTACGCTATCCATACATGTTATCTGGGGATACGGTTCCCCTTCTAACCTTTGTGCAATGACGTGCAATCCATACTGGGCCTAACACCGTCTGAGCCTGCCTCATGCTGTATAGACATATATTTTGAATGTGTACGCTATCCATACATGTTATCCGGGGATACGGTACCCTTTCTAACCTTTATGCAATGACGTGCAATCCATACTGGGCCTAACACCGTCTGAGCCTGCCTCATGCTGTATAGACATATATTTTGAATGTGTACGCTATCCATACATGTTATCCGGGGATACGGTACCCCTTCTAACCTTTGTGCAATGACGTGCAATCCATACTGGGCCTAACACCGTCTGAGCCTGCCTCATGCTGTATAGACATATATTTTGAATGTGTACGCTATCCATACATGTTATCCGGGGATACGGTACCCTTTCTAACCTTTGTGCAATGACGTGCAATCCATACTGGGCCTAACACTGTCTTAGTCTGCCTCATGCTGTATAGACATATATTTTGAATGTGTACGCTATCCATACATGTTATCCGGGGATACGGTACCCTTTCTAACCTTTGTGCAATGACGTGCAATCCATTCTGGGCCTAACACCGTCTGAGCCTGCCTCATGCTGTATAGACATATATTTTGAATGTGTACGCTATCCATACATGTTATCCGGGGATACGGTACCCTTTCTAACCTTTGTGCAATGACGTGCAATCCATACTGGGCCTAACACTGTCTTAGCCTGCCTCATGCTGTATAGACATATTTTTTGAATGTGTACGCTATCCATACATGTTATCCGGGGATACGGTACCCTTTCTAACCTTTGTGCAATGACGTGCAATCCATTCTGGGCCTAACACCGTCTGAGCCTGCCTCATGCTGTATAGACATATATTTTGAATGTGTACGCTATCCATACATGTTATCCGGGGATACGGTACCCCTTCTAACCTTTGTGCAATGACGTGCAATCCATACTGGGCCTAACACCGTCTGAGCCTGCCTCATGCTGTATAGACATATATTTTGAATGTGTACGCTATCCATACATGTTATCCGGGGATACGGTACCCCTTCTAACCTTTGTGCAATGACGTGCAATCCATACTGGGCCTAACACCGTCTGAGCCTGCCTCATGCTGTATAGACATATATTTTGAATGTGTACGCTATCCATACATGTTATCCGGGGATACGGTACCCTTTCTAACCTTTGTGCAATGACGTGCAATCCATACTGGGCCTAACACTGTCTTAGCCTGTCTCATGCTGTATAGACATATATTTTGAATGTGTACGCTATCCATACATGTTATCCGGGGATACGGTACCCTTTCTAACCTTTGTGCAATGACGTGCAATCCATACTGGGCCTAACACCGTCTGAGCCTGCCTCATGCTGTATAGACATATATTTTGAATGTGTACGCTATCCATACATGTTATCCGGGGATACGCTACCCTTTCTAACCTTTGTGCAATGACGTGCAATCCATACTGGGCCTAACACCGTCTGAGCCTGCCTCATGCTGTATAGACATATATTTTGAATGTGTACGCTATCCATACATGTTATCCGGGGATACGGTACCCCTTCTAACCTTTGTGCAATGACGTGCAATCCATACTGGGCCTAACACCGTCTGAGCCTGCCTCATGCTGTATAGACATATATTTTGAATGTGTACGCTATCCATACATGTTATCCGGGGATACGATACCCTTTCTAACCTTTGTGCAATGACGTGCAATCCATACTGGGCCTAACACCGTCTGAGCCTGCCTCATGCTGTATAGACATATATTTTGAATGTGTACGCTATCCATACATGTTATCCGGGGATACGGTACCCTTTCTAAACTTTGTGCAATGACGTGCAATCCATACTGGGCCTAACACCGTCTGAGCCTGCCTCATGCTTTATAGACATATATTTTGAATGTGTACGCTATCCATTCATGTTATCCAGGGATACAGTACCCTTTCTAACCTTTGTGCAATCACGTGCAATCCATACTGGGCGTGAGAACGGCTGGCGAGCTGTTAAGCAAGCTACAGCACCTTTCCAGACAAGTACAGGGATTCCCTAGCGAGGAGACTTATTTGATTGTTTTCAATGTTGGGACAGCAATTTTTGGGGAGCACTATACTCTGGAGAATGATAGATGGGGCCCACCATACACTGGAACATTCCAAAGGTGGACATCAGACACTGGAGCAGCATTTACAGGGCACATTATACACTAGAGCATTAGAAATGGGGCTCAACACTAATCACTCTAGTGATTAGTGTTGAGCGACTTTTGGTTTTTTAGGGTCGAGTTTCGTTTCATGAAACCCGACTTTTCCAAAAGTCGGGTCGAGCAACATCGGCCGACTATAGGGAAAAGTCGGCGTCGTCCCGAAACACGAAACCCAATGTAAGTCAATGGAGAATTAAAGTCGGCAGTGAGAGGAGGACAGGAAACACACCAACAGTGCCCATTTGAATGCCAAAAGCATAAATTCTTGTTACTGAAGCTTGTCAACCTTAATTAACTTCATAATACTAGTTACACACTGAAAAATGGGGGTTATTTGGCTACAGTTGTGGGGGGGAGGGCTGGCTCCAGGTTTTCGTGGGCCCAGGGCCAAAGAGCGCCCCTTTAACACATACCACAACTCATGATGCTCCGATACGGCAGAGAAATAGCAGTATAGTACAATGAAAAATACTTTACTTCTTACATCTCATGACTGATATCCATTTTAAATTCTCCAATACCTCCAAAAACGGACAGTATATAACTCCATACAGTATTATGGCCAGCGCTTAGTGCGCTATACAGAGTAATGAGGCCCATATATTTCTCCATACAGAATCATTATTCCCATATAATGTTTCAAACCATATATGATGAGCTCCACATAATGCTACAGTATATGTTGGTCCCAATGGATGAAGCTCCACTGTCTTATGGGCCCAAATAATGCTCCATATATAATGGGCCCCATTTCTACTGCTCTAGTGTATAATGGGTCCTGTAAATGCTGCTCCAGTGTCTGATGTCCACCTTTGGAATGCTCCAGTGTATGGTGGGCCCCATATATCATTCACCAGAGTATAGTGCTCCCCAAAAATTGCTGTCCCAACATTGAGAACAAGTACATAAGTCTCCTTGCTAGGGAATCCCTGCACTACTCTGAACTCCTTGTCGTCCCCATCTTCCATCTCACTGCACTTGGCTGTTTAGGCCCTCCCACCGGCAGAGACACTTTTGCGTACTATGCGGTGCCCTGTGCCAGTGCCATCGCCCATGAGTGTGCCCCCCACCTGCTCAAGGAACCTGCACTTTCATCTGCACCTTCCTCTTTGTCACCGTGTAAGGTGGTATAGTATGCGGGAAGGGGAACCTGAGTTTCCTCTGGGTCAGATTCTGGCTGTGTAGAGTGCGAGGGGAATGTAGTGGTCTGGGTCAATGTACCAGCAGCATCATCCAGCAGTGGCTGGGCCTCAGTGCACTTGTGGCGTCCCCAAGAGTACGGTCGCCACTGTGGCATTGCCTTCCTCCTAGGGAGTGTGTTGTCAAGCTTGGGAGCAACGAAGGATCTCTCTAGCAGTGAAAGCAACACACAACACATTTCCCACTCCAGGCCAGCAGGGAGACCTCTGAACCTGACTGCTGAGGAGCTGCTCTCTGTGGTCGGGAGGAGGTAAGTTAGGGCACTCTGTGCAGGGAAGGGGAAGTGTGTGGACGTAAGAAGGGGAGCTGGAGGATGAGCAGAGTTAAGGCTCACTCCTAGCTGGAGCGCATGGTCCGGATTCCGGTCTCCTAGTTGGTAGGGACACTGACGTTCCTGCAGCAGAAACTGGGGGAAGTAGCATCTATGAATGCTCTGTACCCAACTAAGGCTCGGAGGCCCCAGCATCGACGTGTGCGAGGCAGAAGGAAAAGGCTACAGCTGTCTGCCATACAAGTAAAGTCTGAGGAACATCTGTTAGACAGGAGGCGTTTCAGTGAACCACGGTCCTGTGTATGCTTCCCCCACAAGCGCTAGAAAGGAGACGTTCAGGAAGGTACATGTTGGCGGAGTGTTGGAAGGGAGCTTTCCATTCTGGTCCCGGAGGTTGGCAGAGGTCCTGACCCGGAGGACACAGCACGGAGGCAGGCATCTGTGTAACCTGCAGACTGTGAGTAAAGCTTTGGAACTGCACGCTCTGGTGTCCTACAGTTATTCCAGCACCGCTACATCTGGGTACCAGCACCTAAACCGCCTGTGCCTTTCCCCCATCACTACATCTACACTTCCCTGGGACTCCAGCTCCACCTGTGGGGAGCTTCACCATCTTTGCTGCACAACACCATCAGTCCCAGAGGATCTGCATGCAGCGTCGGCCTAACATCTATGTTGCTGAACACCACAGGTGGCGTCAAACTATCTATATAAACTCTTTACCATTATACCACGCCATTTACATGGGCGCCCAGGGCCACCGTCCGGGTCACCGCTGCTGTGACACATCCCACTGACACCGGCCCGGTACCGAGTACCCCACAGCCCTGTGAGGGCGACCTATATGCTGACTGCTGATCGGGCGGCGTTATTCCCACGAACCTCCAAACAGCGTCCCTGAAGGCAAAGTTTTTGGTTTCCGGGGGCAGTATGATTGCAAAGCTGAACCTTAAAGGAATGTCCAAAAGGGCACCCCCAGGAGTGGAGCCTGTGGCTTAATTGGACTGCACCCGGGAAACCACTACCATACAAGCTGCAGAAAAGATGGACAGATTGCAAGCTTTGTCGATTCTGTGTGTGGTGTGGTATGTCCGTTTGTAGTTGTGCTAGCGATTTCTCAGCTTTATTCCGTTAATGACCGAGACTCCAGCATGGCCCCGCGGTACGTGTCAAGCTTACTAGAGGGATACGCGAGGCTGTGGCACGTGAGATCGAGCAATAACAGGTCTAGCATTCCAGTACATGTCCGGGGCTGCATGCACGCTACATTGAAAGGACCAGCTTTTGTCGCTTACAGGTGCAGATAACCTGCTGAACTCCGATAGTGATGGGGATCTGGGATTCAGATTATTCCCCATGAACGATGATTTCCCAGTAAGTTCAGGTCAACCGCAATTCCGGAGTTAGGCCTAACCATCATTCCTGAAAAAATTACGTGTCCAAACCACAGGTGCTGTAGCTTGCTTAACAGCTCGGCAGCCGTTCTCAGGCCCAGTATGGATTCAACAACATTGTAGAAAGTTGATAAAGGGTACAGTTTCACCGGATAACACGCATATATGTAGCCTAGTTTACACATTAAAAATATGTCTATAGATCAGGAGGCAGACTCAGATGTTCTCAGGCCCAGTATGGATTTGACCAGATTGTACAAAGTTGAGAAAGGGTACTTTATCACTGGATAGCAGGTATATATAGCATAGTTTAAACATGTAAAATCTCCGTGTTCTCGGTATGGATTACACAGCAATCTAAAAAGTGGAAAAAAGGAAATGCATTTGAGGCGTACACAACTATATACTTTTGGTGTTATTTTTAAATCTTCACATATATTTCTGTCTCAGTAATACAGTCCAGCCTCTCCGCAATAGGAAATGAGATGCATACAATTAGTGACATAAAGGCTATTGATTGCAGAAATCTAGGAATTTTTATTCACGGGAAAAACTTCCGTCACAATTCTCATAGGCGATGCTGACCCTCAATTAATTTGTGTGTTGAGACAGTGAAAACAATTTTTTGTGAATAAAGTCTTGCTGTATCGCACTTCCGTTGATTCCATCACTGATACTCATCTCAATCCAATTTTTATCACAGGGAGCGATGTAAACATGGTGCTCACTGGCTATCATGATCTGTCACGTAACTTTGGAGTGCAAAAGACAGAAGCCACAGGCCGTAGGCGATTGTATTTGATTGGCATGAGAGGGCACATTTTGAAATGTGTGCCGGAATGTCACACGTTTGTGAGTAGGAAAACTGTGAAAGCTGATAATAAACCACCACTGCATGTAATTGTGAGTCGACGTCCATAAGAAATGGAAGCCACTGATCATCTGGAGCTAGAGCCCGGCCAGCAGGACAGGGCATAGCTACATCTTAACCATCACCTTTCAGTTCAATCAATTTGTAGTGGCAATCCCAGTGAAGGATTTGACAGCCCAGACTACACAGCAGAGGAGCAGGGAGAGGTAAACATTGCAAATTCTGGGGCCCTGCCCAAGGGGGGCACACTCGTGGGCGTCGGTACTGGCACTGGGCCCCTCATAGTACGGCGGTGTGCCTGACAGCGGGTGTGCACCACCACTGTCAGAGACACTTGATTGCACTAGGAGGGACCCTATGCCAGTGCCCGCACCCAAGAGTCGGCCTACCCACCTGTCCAGGCCAACGGCACTCGCACGGTTTTGTGCGCTAGGTGGTAACCCCGGCCATGGGGGGGGGCGCCTACTTATGGAGGTTTACAAAGTGGCATATGTAGAAGTGGGTCATTCAGCTGCTGCAAAAGGCGAAATAGGTCAAGTTCACGGATAGGAGGAGGACCAAAGCAAGCCATTTTTCTGGCAACCTATGTGTCATCAAGGGAAGGTGGGACAAAATCCTTGGAAACCCATGCATGGTTCATTTTAAAGAAGGTTAGATCATCCACATTTTGGGTTGACAGACGGGTCCTTTTTTCTGTCAGGATTGATCCAGCTGCACTGAAGACTCTTTCCGATAGCACACTTGCAGCTGGGCAAGCGAGCTCCTGTAAGGCATATGGTGCCAATTCAGGCCAGGTGTCCAGTTTAGCGGCCCAATAGTCAAAGGGGAATGACCTCTGTGGGAGAACATCAATATGGGAGGAAAAGTAGTTGTTAACCATAGTTGACAACTGCTGTCTCCTGTCACTTTCCATCAATGCAGTATTACCAGTTGTGTGAGCGGTCCGTGAAAAATCAGTCGACAACATTGTCATGAAACCCCTGTCTCCAACGCCACTTCTGCTGTGTGCACCACGAACACCTCTGCCAAGCTGCCCCAGGCCCGTACGGCTCGTGTGAGAACCATCACCGCTGCTGTGTGCTGGGAATGCCTCAACCAACCGGTTAACCAGAGTTGCTTGTTTAGTAGCCATTATTAGGTCAAGGTTCTCCTGTGGCATGATGTTTTGTAATTTGCCTTTATAGCATGGATCCAGGATGCTGGCCAACCAGTAGTCGTCATCGTTCATCATTTTGGCAATGCATGAGTCCCTTTTTAGGATCTGCAAGGCATAATCTGACATGTGGGCCAATGTTCCCGGTGTCAATGATGCACTGCGAGTGCTGGGTGGAGGAGCACTTTCTGGCAAATCCACATCCCTCCAGTCACACACAAACCCTGTACCAGACCTTGCCACGCCAACATTTTCACTTGCCCCACGAGATGCATCCTCCTCCCCTAAGTAATCATCCCCATAATCATCCTCCTCCTCCTCTTCTTCCTCCACCTCGTCCAGGAGAGGTCCCTGAGCAGACAATGGCTGAATGTCATCAAGGATTCCCTCCACCTCTTCCTCCTCGTCAACATTGGCTGCAGACGCCTGCTCCTTAAGGTGCGTCAAAGTTTGCATGAGCAGACGCATAAGTGGGATGCTCATGTTTAGGATGGCGTCGTCTGCGCTTACCAGCCGTGTGCATTCCTCAAAACACTGAAGGACTTTACAGAGGTCTTTCAGCTTCGACCACTGCACACCTGTCAACTCCATGTCTGCTCTCAAAGTGCCTGGCCGTGTATCCTCCCACAAATGCATTATGACCTGCCTCTGCTCGCACAGCCGCTCAACCATGTGCAGGGTGGAGTTCCACCTTGTTCCAATGTCGATAATGAGGCGGAGGTTGGGAAGGTGGAGCAATCGTTGCAGCTTCTGCATACGAATGGAGTGTACAGGCGACCGGCGGATGTGCGCGCACAGTTTTCGCACCTTCTGGAGCAGGGCTGTTAACTTCGGATAATTATTGAGGAAGCACTGCACCACCAGGTTCAAGGTGTGAGCCAAGCAAGGTATGTGGCTGAGTTTTGAAAGGGCTATGGCTGCCACAAAATTATCACTAACTACCTTGCCTGCCTCAAGATGTACACTGCCCAGCCATGACTCAGTTTGTCGCTGAAAGTACTCGGCCAGCACCTCGGCGGTGTGTCTGTTGCCCAAACACATCATCTGCAACACAGCCTGCTGACGCTTTCCACTAGCTGCTCGATAGGGGGACACCTCGTGTGCAACAGTGGCAGCTGCAGATGGAGTTCTCGTACGACCGCGCTTTGTGGACGAGCTTTTGCTTCTGGAGGAGGAGGAGGAGGAGGGTCGAACGCCTACAGCCAACTGTTTCCTATACCGTGGGCTAGGCAGCACTGTCCCACCACCGCTGTCCCCTATGGACCATGCATCCACCACATTAACTCAGTGCGCAGTGATGGACACGTAACGGCCCTGGCCATGCCGACTGGACCATGCATCAGTTGTGAGGTGCACCTTTCCACTCACTGACTGCTTGAGTGCATGGACAATGCGGTCTTTCACATGATGGTGGAGGGCTGGGATGGCTTTGCGAGAGAAGAAGTGGCGACTGGGTAGGTCATAGCGTGGTACTGCATAGGCCGTGAGTTCGCGGAAAGCTGCGCTTTCCACCAACCGATAGGGCATCATCTCTAACGAGATTAGTTTGGCAATGTGGGCGTTCAAACCCAGTGTACGCGGATGAGAGACTGAGTACTTTCTTGACCTACTCATAGTGTCTGGGAGGGTGAGCTGGACTTGAGAGCTGCATATGGTGGAAGTAGCGGTGGACAGGGCGGACTGAGAGAGGGTTGATGATGGTGATGGAGTTGGTGTTCTTTCTGATGGCCTAGATTCAGTCTTTCGTTGATATAACAGTGGGATTCCCTGACTGCTGTGGCCTTGCAACGACCCTTCAACATTTGCTGCTGTGCTAACCGGTGGGCTTACAGTGGGGGAAACAATGTAGCGTTGCTGACTACCTTCTTTGTGATCAGTTGCACATGTGGTACTTGAGGTTTGGTGTTGTGTCCACGCTTGCAAGTGCATGCTGGTTAAATGTCTAAGCATGCAAATGGTATTCAAATTTTTCAGATTTTTCCCTTGGCTAAAGGTCTTTGCGCACTTCTTACAGATAACCTTGGCCTGATCATGAGGATTTTGTTCAAAAAAGTGCCACACTGCACCCTTCCTACTTTGGCAGACATTTTGCGGCCTTGCACGCTGTGATATTTTGACCCTCTGGACAAGCTGTCCAGCAACTCTTTTGACTTTTGGAACCTATCTTTGGAGTGCTCCGGGCCTGGCAGATAACAGCTGTTGCGATGTCGATGTCTGCTGTGGATGCTCCTCCTCCTCATCTGAGCTATTGGAAGCAGCACCCTCTTCCCCCAATGGATGCCAATCTGGGTCAACAACTGGGTCATCCATCACCTCCTATTCAATGTCATGTTCACCTTCCTCTGTGTCACCGTGTATGGTGGTATAGTGTGCGGGAAGGGGCACCTGAGTCTCATCAGGGTCAGAATCTGGCTCTGTACACAGAGGACAATGTAGTGCTCTGAGTGAATGTACCAGCAGAATCATCTATCAGTGGCTGTGCATCAGTGCAATCTATGTCAGATTCATCTTGGCCTGGGTAATTCACCATTTCACTTGATAATCCAGGCATGGTATGTGAAAACAGCTCCATGGAGTAATCAGTAGTATGGCCTGCGTCATCCTTCAATCTTGGTTGAGGTGAAGGACACAAGGAAAGGTGTGGTTCATGAACATAAGCCTCCAATGACGACTCATTGCTTTTATTTTTTACAACTTCAGAAGAGGAGGCGATAGAGCTGGAGGCTGAGTCAGCAATGTAAGCCAAAACTTTTTCCTGAAGCTCTGGCTTTAAAAGCGGTTTGCCAACTCCTAGAAAACTAAGCCTTCGAGGCCTTGTGGAGCCAGACGATGTCGCAGGCTCAACACCTCCTGCATTCGGTCCTATTTTGCTTTTGCCACTACCATCAGATCCACCACCAACACCAACATTACCATCTGCCAACCCCCGCCCAATTCCACGGCCTCTTCCACCAGCCTTCCTCATTTTTGGTAGAAATGTAGACAAAATCCAACAAACTATATAGTAATGTAAAACAAGGTACAAGGTGTCTATAGGACAGGGGAGATATTGAATTCCTGCACACACTTGTGGACACTGGACACTTTTGGATTGTTTGAGGCCCACTGAATATCACAGCACTATATCACAGGCTCGATGTCGCAGGTGTGAAAAATGTCACTAGAGGATAACGGAGATTTTGAATTTCTGCACACACTTGTGAACACTGGACACTTTTGGATTGTGTGAGGCCCAATGAATATCACAGCGCTATGTCACAGGCTCGATGTCGCAGGTGTGAAAAATGTCACTAGAGGATAACGGAGATTTTGAATTTCTGCACACACTTGTGGACACTGGACACTTTTGGATTGTGTGAGGCCCACTGAATATCACAGCACTATGTCACAGGCTCGATGTCGCAGGTGTGAAAAATGTCACTAGAGGATAACGGACATTTTGAATTTCGGCACACACTTGTGGACACTGGACATTTTTGGATTTTGTGAGGCCCACTGAATATCACAGCACTATGTCACAGGCTCGATGTCGCAGGTGTGAAAAATGTCACTAGAGGATAACAGAGATTTTGAATTTCGGCACACACTTGTGGACACTGGACACTTTTGGATTGTGTGAGGCCCACTGAATATCACAGCGCTATGTCACAGGCTCGATGTCGCAGGTGTGAAAAATGTCACTAGAGGATAACGGAGATTTTGAATTTCTGCACACACTTGTGGACACTGGACACTTTTGGATTGTGTGAGGCCCACTGAATATCACAGCGCTATGTCACAGGCTCGATGTCGCAGGTGTGAAAAATGTCACTAGAGGATAACGGAGATTTTGAATTTCTGCACGCACTTGTGGACACTGGACACTTTTGGATTGTGTGAGGCCCACTGAATATCACAGCGCTATGTCACAGGCTCAATGTCGCAGGTGTGAAAAATGTCACTAGATGATAACGGAGATTTTGAATTTCTGCACACACTTGTGGACACTGAACACTTTTGGATTGTGTGAGGCCCACTGAATATCACAGCGCTATGTCACAGGCTCGATGTCGCAGGTGTGAAAAATGTCACTAGAGGATAACAGAGATTTTGAATTTCTGCACACACTTGTGGACACTGGACACTTTTGGATTGTGTGAGGCCCACTGAATATCACAGCGCTATGTCACAGGCTCGATGTCGCAGGTGTGAAAAATGTCACTAGAAGATAACGGAGATTTAGAATTTCTGCACACACTTGTGGACACTGGATACTTTTGGATTGTGTAAGGCCCACTGAATATCACAGCGCTATGTCACAGGCTCGATGTCGCAGGTGTGAAAAATGTCACTAGAGGATAACGGAGATTTTGAATTTCTGCACACACTTGTGGACACTGGACACTTTTGGATTGTGTGAGGCCCACTGAATATCACAGCACTATGTCACAGGCTCGATGTTGCAGGTGTGAAAAATGTAACTAGAGAATAACGGAGATTTTGAATTTCTGCACACACTTGTGGACACTGGACACTTTTGGATTGTGTGAGGCCCACTGAATATCACAGCGCTATGTCACAGGCTCGATGTCGCAGGTGTGAAAAATGTCACTAGAGGATAACGGAGATTTTGAATGTCTGCACACACTTGTGGACACTGGACACTTTTGGATTGTGTGAGGCCCACTGAATAACACAGCGCTATGTCACAGGCTCGATGTCGCTGGTGTGAAAAATGTCACTAGAGGATAACGGAGATTTTTAATTTCTGCACACACTTGTGGACACTGGACACTTTTGGATTGTGTGAGGCCCACTGAATATCACAGCGCTATGTCACAGGCTCGATGTCGAAGGTGTGAATAATGTCACTAGAGGATAACGGAGATTTTGAATTTCTGCACACACTTGTGGACACTGGACACTTTTGGATTGTGTGAGGCCCACTGAATATC
Organism: Dendrobates tinctorius; assembly: GCF_039654945.1. NCBI lineage: Eukaryota > Metazoa > Chordata > Amphibia > Anura > Dendrobatidae > Dendrobates > Dendrobates tinctorius. The sequence continues at coordinate 12,766,664 of NW_027361782.1, read as the reverse complement.
ACAGCACTATGTCACAGGCTCGATGTCGCAGGTGTGAAAAATGTCACTAGAGGATAACGGAGATTTTTCATTTCTGCACACACTTGTGGACACTGGACACTTTTGGATTGTGTGAGGTCCACTGAATATCACAGCGCTATGTCACAGGCTCGATGTCGCAGGTGTGAAAAATGTCACTAGAGGATAATGGAGATTTTGAATTTCTGCACACTCTTGTGGACACTGGACACTTTTGGATTGTGTGAGGCCCACTGAATATCACAGCGCTATGTCACAGGCTCGATGTCGCAGGTGTGAAAAATGTCACTGGAGGATAACGGAGATTTTTAATTTCTGCACACACTTGTGGACACTGGACACTTTTGGATTGTGTGAGGCCCACTGAATATCACAGCGCTATGTCACAGGCTCGATGTCGCAGGTGTGAAAAATGTCACTAGAGGATAACGGAGATTTTGAATTTCTGCACACACTTGTGGACACTGGACACTTTTGGATTGTGTGAGGCCCACTGAATATCACAGCGCTATGTCACAGGCTCGATGTCACAGGTGTGAAAAATGTCACTAGAGGATAACAGAGATTTTGAATTTCTGCACACACTTGTGGACACTGGACACTTTTGGATTGTGTGAGGCCCACTGAATATCACAGCGCTATGTCACAGGCTCGATGTCGCAGGTGTGAAAAATGTCACTAGAGGATAACGGAGATTTTTAATTTCTGCACACACTTGTGGACACTGGACACTTTTGGATTGTGTGAGGCCCACTGAATATCACAGCGCTATGTCACAGGCTCGATGTCGCAGGTATGAAAAATGTCACTAGAGGATAACAGAGATTTTGAATTTCTGCACACACTTGTGGACACTGGACACTTTTGTATTGTGTGAGGCCCACTGAATATCACAGCGCTATGTCACAGGCTCGATGTCGCAGGTGTGAAAAATGTCACTAGAGGATAACGGAGATTTTGAATTTCTGCACACACTTTTGGACACTGGACACTTTTGGATTGTGTGAGGCCCACTGACTATCACATCGCTATGTCACAGGCTCGATGTCGCAGGTGTGAAAAATGTCAGTAGAGGATAACGGACATTTTGAATTTCGGCACACACTTGTGGACACTGGACACTTTTGGATTTTGTGAGGCCCACTGAATATCACAGCGCTATGTCACAGGCTCGATGTCGCAGGTGTGAAAAATGTCACTAGAGGATAACGGAGATTTTGAATTTCTGCACACACTTGTGGACACTGGACACTTTTGGATTGTGTGAGGCCCACTGAATATCACAGCGCTATGTCACAGGCTCGATGTCGCAGGTGTGAAAAATGTCAGTAGAGGATAACGGAGATTTTGAATTTCTGCACACACTTGTGGACACTGGACACTTTTGGATTGTGTGAGGCCCACTGAATATCACAGCGCTATGTCACAGGCTCGATGTCGCAGGTGTGAAAAATGTCACTAGAGGATAACGGAGATTTTGAATTTCTGCACGCACTTGTGGACACTGGACACTTTTGGATTGTGTGAGGCCCACAGAATATCACAGCAGTATGTCACAGGCTCGATGTCGCAGGTGTGAAAAATGTCACTAGAGGATAACGGAAATTTTGAATTTCTGCACACACTTGTAGACACTGGACACTTTTGGATTGTGTGAGGCCCACTGAATATCACAGCGCTATGTCACAGGCTCAATGTCGCAGGTGTGAAAAATGTCACTAGATGATAACGGAGATTTTGAATTTCTGCACACACTTGTGGACACTGAACACTTTTGGATTGTGTGAGGCCCACTGAATATCACAGCGCTATGTCACAGGCTCGATGTCGCAGGTGTGAAAAATGTCACTAGAGGATAACGGAGATTTTGAATTTCTGCACACACTTGTGGACACTGGACACTTTTGGATTGTGTGAGGCCCACTGAATATCACAGCGCTATGTCACAGGCTCGATGTCGCAGGTGTGAAAAATGTCACTAGAAGATAACGGAGATTTAGAATTTCTGCACACACTTGTGGACACTGGATACTTTTGGATTGTGTAAGGCCCACTGAATATCACAGCGCTATGTCACAGGCTCGATGTCGCAGGTGTGAAAAATGTCACTAGAGGATAACGGAGATTTTGAATTTCTGCACACACTTGTGGACACTGGACACTTTTGGATTGTGTGAGGCCCACTGAATATCACAGCACTATGTCACAGGCTCGATGTTGCAGGTGTGAAAAATGTAACTAGAGAATAACGGAGATTTTGAATTTCTGCACACACTTGTGGACACTGGACACTTTTGGATTGTGTGAGGCCCACTGAATATCACAGCGCTATGTCACAGGCTCGATGTCGCAGGTGTGAAAAATGTCACTAGAGGATAACGGAGATTTTGAATGTCTGCACACACTTGTGGACACTGGACACTTTTGGATTGTGTGAGGCCCACTGAATATCACAGCGCTATGTCACAGGCTCGATGTCGCTGGTGTGAAAAATGTCACTAGAGGATAACGGAGATTTTTAATTTCTGCACACACTTGTGGACACTGGACACTTTTGGATTGTGTGAGGCCCACTGAATATCACAGCGCTATGTCACAGGCTCGATGTCGAAGGTGTGAATAATGTCACTAGAGGATAACGGAGATTTTGAATTTCTGCACACACTTGTGGACACTGGACACTTTTGGATTGTGTGAGGCCCACTGAATATCACAGCACTATGTCACAGGCTCGATGTCGCAGGTGTGAAAAATGTCACTAGAGGATAACGGAGATTTTTAATTTCTGCACACACTTGTGGACACTGGACACTTTTGGATTGTGTGAGGTCCACTGAATATCACAGCGCTATGTCACAGGCTCGATGTCGCAGGTGTGAAAAATGTCACTATAGGATAATGGAGATTTTGAATTTCTGCACACTCTTGTGGACACTGGACACTTTTGGATTGTGTGAGGCCCACTGAATATCACAGCGCTATGTCACAGGCTCGATGTCGCAGGTGTGAAAAATGTCACTAGAGGATAACAGAGATTTTGAATTTCTGCACACACTTGTGGACCCTGGACACTTTTGGATTGTGTGAGGCCCACTGAATATCACAGCGCTATGTCACAGGCTCGATGTCACAGGTGTGAAAAATGTCACTAGAGGATAACAGAGATTTTGAATTTCTGCACATACTTGTGGACACTGGACACTTTTGGATTGTGTGAGGCCCACTGAATATCACAGCGCTATGTCACAGGCTCGATGTCGCAGGTGTGAAAAATGTCACTAGAGGATAACGGAGATTTTGAATTTCTGCACACACTTGTGGACACTGGACACTTTTGGATTGTGTGAGGCCCACTGAATATCACAGCGCTATGTCACAGGCTCGATGTCGCAGGTATGAAAAATGTCACTAGAGGATAACGGAGATTTTGAATTTCTGCACACACTTGTGGACACTGGACACTCTTGGATTGTGTGAGGCCCACTGAATATCACAGCGCTATGTCACAGGCTCGATGTCGCAGGTGTGAAAAATGTCACTAGAGGATAACGGAGATTTTGAATTTCTGCACACACTTTTGGACACTGGACACTTTTGGATTGTGTGAGGCCCACTGACTATCACATCGCTATGTCACAGGCTCGATGTCGCAGGTGTGAAAAATGTCACTAGAGGATAACGGACATTTTGAATTTCGGCACACACTTGTGGACACTGGACACTTTTGGATTTTGTGAGGCCCACTGAATATCACAGCACTATGTCACAGGCTCGATGTCGCAGGTGTGAAAAATGTCACTAGAGGATAACAGAGATTTTGAATTTCGGCACACACTTGTGGACACTGGACACTTTTGGATTGTGTGAGGCCCACTGAATATCACAGCGCTATGTCACAGGCTCGATGTCGCAGGTGTGAAAAATGTCACTAGAGGATAACGGAGATTTTGAATTTCTGCACACACTTGTGGACACTGGACACTTTTGGATTGTGTGAGGCCCACTGAATATCACAGCGCTATGTCACAGGCTCGATGTCGCAGGTGTGAAAAATGTCACTAGAGGATAACGGAGATTTTTAATTTCTGCACACACTTGTGGACACTGGACACTTTTGGATTGTGTGAGGCCCACTGAATATCACAGCGCTATGTCACAGGCTCGATGTCGCAGGTGTGAAAAATGTCACTAGAGGATAACAGAGATTTTGAATTTCTGCACACACTTGTGGACACTGGACACTTTTGGATTGTGTGAGGCCCACTGAATATCACAGCGCTATGTCACAGGCTCGATGTCGCAGGTGTGAAAAATGTCACTAGAGGATAACAGAGATTTTGAATTTCTGCACACACTTGTGGACACTGGACACTTTTGGATTGTGTGAGACCCACTGAATATCACAGCGCTATGTCACAGGTTCGATGTCACAGGTGTGAAAAATGTCACTAGAGGATAACAGAGATTTTGAATTTCTGCACACACTTGTGGACACTGGACACTTTTGGATTGTGTGAGGCCCACTGAATATCACAGCGCTATGTCACAGGCTCGATGTCGCAGGTGTGAAAAATGTCACTAGAGGATAACGGAGATTTTGAATTTCTGCACACACTTGTGGACACTGGACACTTTTGGATTGTGTCAGGCCCACTGAATATCACAGCGCTATGTCACAGGCTCGATGTCGCAGGTATGAAAAATGTCACTAGAGGATAACGGAGATTTTGAACTTCTGCACACACTTGTGGACACTGGACACTTTTGGATTGTCTGAGGCCCACTGAATATCACAGCGCTATGTCACAGGCTCGATGTCGCAGGTGTGAAAAATGTCACTAGAGGATAACGGAGATTTTGAATTTCTGCACGCACTTTTGGACACTGGACACTTTTGGATTGTGTGAGGCCCACTGACTATCACATCGCTATGTCACAGGCTCGATGTCGCAGGTGTGAAAAATGTCACTAGAGGATAACGGACATTTTGAATTTCGGCACACACTTGTGGACACTGGACACTTTTGGATTTTGTGAGGCCCACTGAATATCACAGCACTATGTCACAGGCTCGATGTCGCAGGTGTGAAAAATGTCACTAGAGGATAACAGAGATTTTGAATTTCGGCACACACTTGTGGACACTGGACACTTTTGGATTGTGTGAGGCCCACTGAATATCACAGCGCTATGTCACAGGCTCGATGTCGCAGGTGTGAAAAATGTCACTAGAGGATAACGGAGATTTTGAATTTCTGCACACACTTGTGGATACTGGACACTATTGGATTGTGTGAGGCCCACTGAATATCACAGCGCTATGTCACAGGCTCGATGTCGCAGGTGTGAAAAATGTCAGTAGAGGATAATGGAGATTTTGAATTTCTGCACACACTTGTGGACACTGGACACTTTTGGATTGTGTGAGGCCCACTGAATATCACAGCGCTATGTCACAGGCTCGATGTCGCAGGTGTGAAAAATGTCACTAGAGGATAACGGAGATTTTGAATTTCTGCACACACTTGTGGACACTGGACACTTTTGGATTGTGTGAGGCCCACAGAATATCACAGCAGTATGTCACAGGCTCGATGTCGCAGGTGTGAAAAATGTCACTAGAGGATAACGGAAATTTTGAATTTCTGCACACACTTGTGGACACTGGACACTTTTGGATTGTGTGAGGCCCACTGAATATCACAGCGCTATGTCACAGGCTCAATGTCGCAGGTGTGAAAAATGTCACTAGGTGATAACGGAGATTTTGAATTTCTGCACACACTTGTGGACACTGAACACTTTTGGATTGTGTGAGGCCACTGAATATCACAGCGCTATGTCACAGGCTCGATGTCGCAGGTGTGAAAAATGTCACTAGAGGATAACAGAGATTTTGAATTTCTGCACACACTTGTGGACACTGGACACTTTTGGATTGTGTGAGGCCCACTGAATATCACAGCGCTATGTCACAGGCTCGATGTCGCAGGTGTGAAAAATGTCACTAGAGGATAACAGAGATTTTGAATTTCTGCACACACTTGTGGACACTGGACACTTTTGGATTGTGTGAGGCCCACTGAATATCACAGCGCTATGTCACAGGCTCGATGTCACAGGTGTGAAAAATGTCACTAGAGGATAACAGAGATTTTGAATTTCTGCACACACTTGTGGACACTGGACACTTTTGGATTGTGTGAGGCCCACTGAATATCACAGCGCTATGTCACAGGCTCGATGTCACAGGTGTGAAAAATGTCACTAGAGGATAACAGAGATTTTGAATTTCTGCACATACTTGTGGACACTGGACACTTTTGGATTGTGTGAGGCCCACTGAATATCACAGCGCTATGTCACAGGCTCGATGTCGCAGGTGTGAAAAATGTCACTAGAGGATAACGGAGATTTTGAATTTCTGCACACACTTGTGGACACTGGACACTTTTGGATTGTGTCAGGCCCACTGAATATCACAGCGCTATGTCACAGGCTCGATGTCGCAGGTATGAAAAATGTCACTAGAGGATAACGGAGATTTTGAATTTCTGCACACACTTGTGGACACTGGACACTCTTGGATTGTGTGAGGCCCACTGAATATCACAGCGCTATGTCACAGGCTCGATGTCGCAGGTGTGAAAAATGTCACTAGAGGATAACGGAGATTTTGAATTTCTGCACACACTTTTGGACACTGGACACTTTTGGATTGTGTGAGGCCCACTGACTATCACATCGCTATGTCACAGGCTCGATGTCGCAGGTGTGAAAAATGTCACTAGAGGATAACGGACATTTTGAATTTCGGCACACACTTGTGGACACTGGACACTTTTGGATTTTGTGAGGCCCACTGAATATCACAGCACTATGTCACAGGCTCGATGTCGCAGGTGTGAAAAATGTCACTAGAGGATAACAGAGATTTTGAATTTCGGCACACACTTGTGGACACTGGACACTTTTGGATTGTGTGAGGCCCACTGAATATCACAGCGCTATGTCACAGGCTCGATGTCGCAGGTGTGAAAAATGTCACTAGAGGATAACGGAGATTTTGAATTTCTGCACACACTTGTGGACACTGGACACTTTTGGATTGTGTGAGGCCCACTGAATATCACAGCGCTATGTCACAGGCTCGATGTCGCAGGTGTGAAAAATGTCACTAGAGGATAACGGAGATTTTTAATTTCTGCACACACTTGTGGACACTGGACACTTTTGGATTGTGTGAGGCCCACTGAATATCACAGCGCTATGTCACAGGCTCGATGTCGCAGGTGTGAAAAATGTCACTAGAGGATAACAGAGATTTTGAATTTCTGCACACACTTGTGGACACTGGACACTTTTGGATTGTGTGAGGCCCACTGAATATCACAGCGCTATGTCACAGGCTCGATGTCGCAGGTGTGAAAAATGTCACTAGAGGATAACAGAGATTTTGAATTTCTGCACACACTTGTGGACACTGGACACTTTTGGATTGTGTGAGACCCACTGAATATCACAGCGCTATGTCACAGGTTCGATGTCACAGGTGTGAAAAATGTCACTAGAGGATAACAGAGATTTTGAATTTCTGCACACACTTGTGGACACTGGACACTTTTGGATTGTGTGAGGCCCACTGAATATCACAGCGCTATGTCACAGGCTCGATGTCGCAGGTGTGAAAAATGTCACTAGAGGATAACGGAGATTTTGAATTTCTGCACACACTTGTGGACACTGGACACTTTTGGATTGTGTCAGGCCCACTGAATATCACAGCGCTATGTCACAGGCTCGATGTCGCAGGTATGAAAAATGTCACTAGAGGATAACGGAGATTTTGAACTTCTGCACACACTTGTGGACACTGGACACTTTTGGATTGTGTGAGGCCCACTGAATATCACAGCGCTATGTCACAGGCTCGATGTCGCAGGTGTGAAAAATGTCACTAGAGGATAACAGAGATTTTGAATTTCTGCACACACTTGTGGACACTGGACACTTTTGGATTGTGTGAGGCCCACTGAATATCACAGCGCTATGTCACAGGCTCGATGTCGCAGGTGTGAAAAATGTCACTAGAGGATAACAGAGATTTTGAATTTCTGCACACACTTGTGGACACTGGACACTTTTGGATTGTGTGAGACCCACTGAATATCACAGCGCTATGTCACAGGTTCGATGTCACAGGTGTGAAAAATGTCACTAGAGGATAACAGAGATTTTGAATTTCTGCACACACTTGTGGACACTGGACACTTTTGGATTGTGTGAGGCCCACTGAATATCACAGCGCTATGTCACAGGCTCGATGTCGCAGGTGTGAAAAATGTCACTAGAGGATAACGGAGATTTTGAATTTCTGCACACACTTGTGGACACTGGACACTTTTGGATTGTGTCAGGCCCACTGAATATCACAGCGCTATGTCACAGGCTCGATGTCGCAGGTATGAAAAATGTCACTAGAGGATAACGGAGATTTTGAACTTCTGCACACACTTGTGGACACTGGACACTTTTGGATTGTGTGAGGCCCACTGAATATCACAGCGCTATGTCACAGGCTCGATGTCGCAGGTGTGAAAAATGTCACTAGAGGATAACGGAGATTTTGAATTTCTGCACGCACTTTTGGACACTGGACACTTTTGGATTGTGTGAGGCCCACTGACTATCACATCGCTATGTCACAGGCTCGATGTCGCAGGTGTGAAAAATGTCACTAGAGGATAACGGACATTTTGAATTTCGGCACACACTTGTGGACACTGGACACTTTTGGATTTTGTGAGGCCCACTGAATATCACAGCACTATGTCACAGGCTCGATGAAGCAGGTGTGAAAAATGTCACTAGAGGATAACAGAGATTTTGAATTTCGGCACACACTTGTGGACACTGGACACTTTTGGATTGTGTGAGGCCCACTGAATATCACAGCGCTATGTCACAGGCTCGATGTCGCAGGTGTGAAAAATGTCACTAGAGGATAACGGAGATTTTGAATTTCTGCACACACTTGTGGATACTGGACACTATTGGATTGTGTGAGGCCCACTGAATATCACAGCGCTATGTCACAGGCTCGATGTCGCAGGTGTGAAAAATGTCAGTAGAGGATAATGGAGATTTTGAATTTCTGCACACACTTGTATACACTGGACACTTTTGGATTGTGTGAGGCCCACTGAATATCACAGCGCTATGTCACAGGCTCGATGTCGCAGGTGTGAAAAATGTCACTAGAGGATAACGGAGATTTTGAATTTCTGCACACACTTGTGGACACTGGACACTTTTGGATTGTGTGAGGCCCACAGAATATCACAGCAGTATGTCACAGGCTCGATGTCGCAGGTGTGAAAAATGTCACTAGAGGATAACGGAAATTTTGAATTTCTGCACACACTTGTGGACACTGGACACTTTTGGATTGTGTGAGGCCCACTGAATATCACAGCGCTATGTCACAGGCTCAATGTCGCAGGTGTGAAAAATGTCACTAGGTGATAACGGAGATTTTGAATTTCTGCACACACTTGTGGACACTGAACACTTTTGGATTGTGTGAGGCCACTGAATATCACAGCGCTATGTCACAGGCTCGATGTCGCAGGTGTGAAAAATGTCACTAGAGGATAACAGAGATTTTGAATTTCTGCACACACTTGTGGACACTGGACACTTTTGGATTGTGTGAGGCCCACTGAATATCACAGCGCTATGTCACAGGCTCGATGTCGCAGGTATGAAAAATGTCACTAGAGGATAACGGAGATTTTGAATTTCTGCACACACTTGTGGACACTGGACACTTTTGGATTGTGTGAGGCCCACTGAATATCACAGCGCTATGTCACAGGCTCGATGTCGCAGGTGTGAAAAATGTCACTAGAGGATAACGGAGATTTTGAATTTCTGCACACACTTTTGGACACTGGACACTTTTGGATTGTGTGAGGCCCACTGACTATCACATCGCTATGTCACAGGCTCGATGTCGCAGGTGTGAAAAATGTCACTAGAGGATAACGGACATTTTGAATTTCGGCACACACTTGTGGACACTGGACACTTTTGGATTTTGTGAGGCCCACTGAATATCACAGCACTATGTCACAGGCTCGATGTCGCAGGTGTGAAAAATGTCACTAGAGGATAACAGAGATTTTGAATTTCGGCACACACTTGTGGACACTGGACACTTTTGGATTGTGTGAGGCCCACTGAATATCACAGCGCTATGTCACAGGCTCGATGTCGCAGGTGTGAAAAATGTCACTAGAGGATAACGGAGATTTTGAATTTCTGCACACACTTGTGGACACTGGACACTTTTGGATTGTGTGAGGCCCACTGAATATCACAGCGCTATGTCACAGGCTCGATGTCGCAGGTGTGAAAAATGTCAGTAGAGGATAACGGAGATTTTGAATTTCTGCACACACTTGTGGACACTGGACACTTTTGGATTGTGTGAGGCCCACTGAATATCACAGCGCTATGTCACAGGCTCGATGTCGCAGGTGTGAAAAATGTCACTATAGGATAACGGAGATTTTGAATTTCTGCACGCACTTGTGGACACTGGACACTTTTGGATTGTGTGAGGCCCACAGAATATCACAGCAGTATGTCACAGGCTCGATGTCGCAGGTGTGAAAAATGTCACTAGAGGATAACGGAAATTTTGAATTTCTGCACACACTTGTAGACACTGGACACTTTTGGATTGTGTGAGGCCCACTGAATATCACAGCGCTATGTCACAGGCTCAATGTCGCAGGTGTGAAAAATGTCACTAGATGATAACGGAGATTTTGAATTTCTGCACACACTTGTGGACACTGAACACTTTTGGATTGTGTGAGGCCCACTAAATATCACAGCGCTATGTCACAGGCTCGATGTCGCAGGTGTGAAAAATGTCACTAGAGGATAACAGAGATTTTGAATTTCTGCACACACTTGTGGACACTGGACACTTTTGGATTGTGTGAGGCCCACTGAATATCACAGCGCTATGTCACAGGCTCGATGTCGCAGGTGTGAAAAATGTCACTAGAAGATAACGGAGATTTAGAATTTCTGCACACACTTGTGGACACTGGATACTTTTGGATTGTGTAAGGCCCACTGAATATCACAGCGCTATGTCACAGGCTCGATGTCGCAGGTGTGAAAAATGTCACTAGAGGATAACGGAGATTTTGAATTTCTGCACACACTTGTGGACACTGGACACTTTTGGATTGTGTGAGGCCCACTGAATATCACAGCACTATGTCACAGGCTCGATGTTGCAGGTGTGAAAAATGTAACTAGAGAATAACGGAGATTTTGAATTTCTGCACACACTTGTGGACACTGGACACTTTTGGATTGTGTGAGGCCCACTGAATATCACAGCGCTATGTCACAGGCTCGATGTCGCAGGTGTGAAAAATGTCACTAGAGGATAACGGAGATTTTGAATGTCTGCACACACTTGTGGACACTGGACACTTTTGGATTGTGTGAGGCCCACTGAATATCACAGCGCTATGTCACAGGCTCGATGTCGCAGGTGTGAAAAATGTCACTAGAGGATAACAGAGATTTTGAATTTCTGCACACACTTGTGGACACTGGACACTTTTGGATTGTGTGAGACTCACTGAATATCACAGCGCTATGTCACAGGTTCGATGTCACAGGTGTGAAAAATGTCACTAGAGGATAACAGAGATTTTGAATTTCTGCACACACTTGTGGACACTGGACACTTTTGGATTGTGTGAGGCCCACTGAATATCACAGCGCTATGTCACAGGCTCGATGTCGCAGGTGTGAAAAATGTCACTAGAGGATAACGGAGATTTTGAATTTCTGCACACACTTGTGGACACTGGACACTTTTGGATTGTGTCAGGCCCACTGAATATCACAGCGCTATGTCACAGGCTCGATGTCGCAGGTATGAAAAATGTCACTAGAGGATAACGGAGATTTTGAACTTCTGCACACACTTGTGGACACTGGACACTTTTGGATTGTGTGAGGCCCACTGAATATCACAGCGCTATGTCACAGGCTCGATGTCGCAGGTGTGAAAAATGTCACTAGAGGATAACGGAGATTTTGAATTTCTGCACGCACTTTTGGACACTGGACACTTTTGGATTGTGTGAGGCCCACTGACTATCACATCGCTATGTCACAGGCTCGATGTCGCAGGTGTGAAAAATGTCACTAGAGGATAACGGACATTTTGAATTTCGGCACACACTTGTGGACACTGGACACTTTTGGATTTTGTGAGGCCCACTGAATATCACAGCACTATGTCACAGGCTCGATGTCGCAGGTGTGAAAAATGTCACTAGAGGATAACAGAGATTTTGAATTTCGGCACACACTTGTGGACACTGGACACTTTTGGATTGTGTGAGGCCCACTGAATATCACAGCGCTATGTCACAGGCTCGATGTCGCAGGTGTGAAAAATGTCACTAGAGGATAACGGAGATTTTGAATTTCTGCACACACTTGTGGATACTGGACACTATTGGATTGTGTGAGGCCCACTGAATATCACAGCGCTATGTCACAGGCTCGATGTCGCAGGTGTGAAAAATGTCAGTAGAGGATAATGGAGATTTTGAATTTCTGCACACACTTGTGGACACTGGACACTTTTGGATTGTGTGAGGCCCACTGAATATCACAGCGCTATGTCACAGGCTCGATGTCGCAGGTGTGAAAAATGTCACTAGAGGATAACGGAGATTTTGAATTTCTGCACACACTTGTGGACACTGGACACTTTTGGATTGTGTGAGGCCCACAGAATATCACAGCAGTATGTCACAGGCTCGATGTCGCAGGTGTGAAAAATGTCACTAGAGGATAACGGAAATTTTGAATTTCTGCACACACTTGTGGACACTGGACACTTTTGGATTGTGTGAGGCCCACTGAATATCACAGCGCTATGTCACAGGCTCAATGTCGCAGGTGTGAAAAATGTCACTAGGTGATAACGGAGATTTTGAATTTCTGCACACACTTGTGGACACTGAACACTTTTGGATTGTGTGAGGCCACTGAATATCACAGCGCTATGTCACAGGCTCGATGTCGCAGGTGTGAAAAATGTCACTAGAGGATAACAGAGATTTTGAATTTCTGCACACACTTGTGGACACTGGACACTTTTGGATTGTGTGAGGCCCACTGAATATCACAGCGCTATGTCACAGGCTCGATGTCGCAGGTGTGAAAAATGTCACTAGAGGATAACAGAGATTTTGAATTTCTGCACACACTTGTGGACACTGGACACTTTTGGATTGTGTGAGGCCCACTGAATATCACAGCGCTATGTCACAGGCTCGATGTCACAGGTGTGAAAAATGTCACTAGAGGATAACAGAGATTTTGAATTTCTGCACATACTTGTGGACACTGGACACTTTTGGATTGTGTGAGGCCCACTGAATATCACAGCGCTATGTCACAGGCTCGATGTCGCAGGTGTGAAAAATGTCACTAGAGGATAACGGAGATTTTGAATTTCTGCACACACTTGTGGACACTGGACACTTTTGGATTGTGTGAGGCCCACTGAATATCACAGCGCTATGTCACAGGCTCGATGTCGCAGGTATGAAAAATGTCACTAGAGGATAACGGAGATTTTGAATTTCTGCACACACTTGTGGACACTGGACACTTTTGGATTGTGTGAGGCCCACTGACTATCACATCGCTATGTCACAGGCTCGATGTCGCAGGTGTGAAAAATGTCACTAGAGGATAACGGACATTTTGAATTTCGGCACACACTTGTGGACACTGGACACTTTTGGATTTTGTGAGGCCCACTGAATATCACAGCACTATGTCACAGGCTCGATGTTGCAGGTGTGAAAAATGTCACTAGAGGATAACAGAGATTTTGAATTTCGGCACACACTTGTGGACACTGGACACTTTTGGATTGTGTGAGGCCCACTGAATATCACAGCGCTATGTCACAGGCTCGATGTCGCAGGTGTGAAAAATGTCACTAGAGGATAACGGAGATTTTGAATTTCTGCACACACTTGTGGACACTGGACACTTTTGGATTGTGTGAGGCCCACTGAATATCACAGCGCTATGTCACAGGCTCGATGTCGCAGGTGTGAAAAATGTCACTAGAGGATAACGGAGATTTTTAATTTCTGCACACACTTGTGGACACTGGACACTTTTGGATTGTGTGAGGCCCACTGAATATCACAGCGCTATGTCACAGGCTCGATGTCGCAGGTGTGAAAAATGTCACTAGAGGATAACAGAGATTTTGAATTTCTGCACACACTTGTGGACACTGGACACTTTTGGATTGTGTGAGGCCCACTGAATATCACAGCGCTATGTCACAGGCTCGATGTCGCAGGTGTGAAAAATGTCACTAGAGGATAACAGAGATTTTGAATTTCTGCACACACTTGTGGACACTGGACACTTTTGGATTGTGTGAGACCCACTGAATATCACAGCGCTATGTCACAGGCTCGATGTCACAGGTGTGAAAAATGTCACTAGAGGATAACAGAGATTTTGAATTTCTGCACACACTTGTGGACACTGGACACTTTTGGATTGTGTGAGGCCCACTGAATATCACAGCGCTATGTCACAGGCTCGATGTCGCAGGTGTGAAAAATGTCACTAGAGGATAACGGAGATTTTGAATTTCTGCACACACTTGTGGACACTGGACACTTTTGGATTGTGTCAGGCCCACTGAATATCACAGCGCTATGTCACAGGCTCGATGTCGCAGGTATGAAAAATGTCACTAGAGGATAACGGAGATTTTGAACTTCTGCACACACTTGTGGACACTGGACACTTTTGGATTGTGTGAGGCCCACTGAATATCACAGCGCTATGTCACAGGCTCGATGTCGCAGGTGTGAAAAATGTCACTAGAGGATAACGGAGATTTTGAATTTCTGCACACACTTTTGGACACTGGACACTTTTGGATTGTGTGAGGCCCACTGACTATCACATCGCTATGTCACAGGCTCGATGTCGCAGGTGTGAAAAATGTCACTAGAGGATAACGGACATTTTGAATTTCTGCACACACTTGTGGACACTGGACACTTTTGGATTTTGTGAGGCCCACTGAATATCACAGCACTATGTCACAGGCTCGATGTCGCAGGTGTGAAAAATGTCACTAGAGGATAACAGAGATTTTGAATTTCGGCACACACTTGTGGACACTGGACACTTTTGGATTGTGTGAGGCCCACTGAATATCACAGCGCTATGTCACAGGCTCGATGTCGCAGGTGTGAAAAATGTCACTAGAGGATAACGGAGATTTTGAATTTCTGCACACACTTGTGGATACTGGACACTATTGGATTGTGTGAGGCCCACTGAATATCACAGCGCTATGTCACAGGCTCGATGTCGCAGGTGTGAAAAATGTCAGTAGAGGATAATGGAGATTTTGAATTTCTGCACACACTTGTGGACACTGGACACTTTTGGATTGTGTGAGGCCCACTGAATATCACAGCGCTATGTCACAGGCTCGATGTCGCAGGTGTGAAAAATGTCACTAGAGGATAACGGAGATTTTGAATTTCTGCACACACTTGTGGACACTGGACACTTTTGGATTGTGTGAGGCCCACAGAATATCACAGCAGTATGTCACAGGCTCGATGTCGCAGGTGTGAAAAATGTCACTAGAGGATAACGGAAATTTTGAATTTCTGCACACACTTGTGGACACTGGACACTTTTGGATTGTGTGAGGCCCACTGAATATCACAGCGCTATGTCACAGGCTCAATGTCGCAGGTGTGAAAAATGTCACTAGGTGATAACGGAGATTTTGAATTTCTGCACACACTTGTGGACACTGAACACTTTTGGATTGTGTGAGGCCACTGAATATCACAGCGCTATGTCACAGGCTTGATGTCGCAGGTGTGAAAAATGTCACTAGAGGATAACTGAGATTTTGAATTTCTGCACACACTTGTGGACACTGGACACTTTTGGATTGTGTGAGGCCCACTGAATATCACAGCGCTATGTCACAGGCTCGATGTCGCAGGTGTGAAAAATGTCACTAGAAGATAACAGAGATTTAGAATTTCTGCACACACTTGTGGACACTGGACACTTTTGGATTGTGTAAGGCCCACTGAATATCACAGCGCTATGTCACAGGCTCGATGTCGCAGGTGTGAAAAATGTCACTAGAGGATAACCGAGATTTTGAATTTCTGCACACACTTGTGGACACTGGACACTTTTGGATTGTGTGAGGCCCACTGAATATCACAGCGCTATGTCACAGGCTCGATGTCGCAGGTATGAAAAATGTCACTAGAGGATAATGGAGATTTTGAATTTCTGCACACACTTGTGGACACTGGACACTTTTGGATTGTGTGAGGCCCACTGAATATCACAGCGCTATGTCACAGGCTCGATGTCGCAGGTGTGAAAAATGTCACTAGAGGATAATGGAGATTTTGAATTTCTGCACACACTTGTGGACACTGGACACTTTTGGATTGTGTGAGGCCCACTGACTATCACATCGCTATGTCACAGGCTCGATGTCGCAGGTGTGAAAAATGTGACCAGAGGATAACGGAGATTTTGAATTTCTGCACACACTTGTGGACACTGAACACTTTTGGATTGTGTGAGGCCCACTGAATATCACAGCGCTATGTCACAGGCAGAAATTGGCTAGTGTATGACAAACTACAAGGTGTGTATAGAATTGGGCAGAATAGGAATCTCCCTAGAGTGTAGGTATGTAAGAACGGAACAAGTCCTCGACTTATCCTTACAGAGTGACACACAGATAGCTTCACTGTGGCCGTGATAACAGCCGTTACATGGTACTGAGAGAGGAGCATACACGTACATGGCTGTCCAGTGTATGTAAAATTGTCAAGCTCCGTGTTTTTTAAGTATACGGACTGACACACGCTGTCTCTCTATAGTTTTGAATGTGATCAAACAGCAAATATATTTAACTGTTTGAAAACTAGATAAAACTAGAAGGTGCAGGTCTGTAAGAACGGAACATGTCCTCGACTTATCCTTACAGAGCGACACACAGATAGCTTCACTGTGGCCGTGATAACAGCCATTACACAGTACTGAGAGAGGAGCATGCACGTACACAGCTGTCCGGTGTACGTAAAATTGTCAAGCTCCGTGTTTTTTAAGTATACGGACTGACACACGCTGTCTCTCTATAGTTTTGAATGTGATCAAACAGCAAATATATTTAACTGTTTGAAAGCTAGACAAAACTAGAAGGTGCAGGTCTGTAAGAACGAAACATGTCCTCTACTTATCCTTACAGAGTGACACACAGATAGCTTCACTGTGGCTGTGATAACAGCCGTTACACTGTACTGTGTGAGGAGTGTGCACCGCTGTATGGTGTGAAAAAATGCACGCTCAGTTCCTCACCAGGAAAAAAAAAAAATTGGGATTGCTTTTAAAAAAGCAGTTTACAGAGCAGTGGATAAACAGCAATGCAGCCGTCAGGAAGCCTTAGAAGGCAGCCTAACAACCAACACCGCTGATCCAGCAAAATATAGCCTCCACTTGCACTGCACACAGTGATTGGTGTGTTGTACAGGCAAAATCGCTAGCAGCAGAAGCAGTTTTTGGTGTCTTCTTCCCTGCCTACCGCTCTCCCTGCAAAATTATCATCATCAGCAGCTCTCCCTATTCTGAGATCAGCATGAGTAACATGGCGGTCGGCGTGCATGCCCTTTTATACCCCCTGTGACGCCCACCAAAGCAAGCCAATCACTTGCATGCCCTTCTGAAAGATGGTGGTGACCCCTGCCTATGTCATCACGTTGCCCACAGTGTCCGTGGTTCCTGATTGGCTGAAAAAGAGCGCAAAACAAACTTTTGAAACGCGACTTTGGCGCTTAAGTCGCCGACCTCGTGGCCGACCTCATCCTAGGGTCGGGTTTCGCCTCATGATATTTTTCGACCCGTTTCGCTCAACTCTAGCGGTTATGGTTCTCACACGAGCTGTAGGGGCCGGGGGCAACTTGGAAGAGGTGTTGGTGGTGCACACATCAGAAGTGGCGTTGGAGACAGGGGTTTCATGACCATGTTGTGGACTGATTTTTCAAGTCCCGCTCACACGACTGGTAATACTACATCGATTGAAAGTGACAGGAGACAGCACTTCTCAACTATGGTTACAAACTACTTCTCGTCCCATATCGATGTTCTCCCTCACAGGTCATTCCCATTTGACTATTGGGCTGCTAAACTGGACGCCTGGCCTGAATTGGCCCAATATGCCTTAACAGGAACTCGCTTGCCCAGCTGCAAGTGTGCTATCGGAAAGAGTCTTCAGTGCTGCTGGATCAATCCTCACGGAAAAAAGGACCCGTCTCTTGACCCAAAATGTGGATGATCTAACCTACATTAAAATGAACCATGCATGGGTTTCCAAGGATTTTGTCACACCTTACCCTGATGACACATACACTCACTGGCCACTTTATTAGGTACACCTGTCCAACTGTGTGTTAAGACTTAATTTCTAATCAGCCAATCACATGGCGGCAACTCAGTGCATTTAGGCATGTAGACATGGTCAAGACAATCTCCTGCAGTTCAAACCGAGCATCAGTATGGGGAAGAAAGGTGATTTGAGTGCCTTTGAACGTGGCATGATTGTTGGTGCCAGAAGGGCTGGTCTGAGTATTTCAGAAACTGCTGATCTACTGGGATTTTCACGCACAACCATCTCTAGGGTTTACAGAGAATGGTCCGAAAAAGAAAAAAAATCCAGTGAGCGGCAGTTCTGTGGCCGGAAATGCCTTGTTGATGCCAGAGGTCAGAGGAGAATGGGCAGACTGGTTCGAGCTGATAGAAAGGCAACAGTGACTCAAATTGCCACCCGTTACAACCAAGGTAGGCAGAAGAGCATCTCTGAACGCACAGTGCGTCGAACTTTGAGGCAGATGGGCTACAGCAGCAGAAGACCACACCGGGTACCACTCCTCTCAGCTAAGAACAGGAAACTGAGGCTACAATTTGCACAAGCTCATCGAAATTGGACAGTAGAAGATTGGAAAAACGTTGCCTGGTCTGATGAGTCTCGATTTCTGCTGCGACATTCGGATGGTAGGGTCAGAATTTGGCGTAAACAACATGAAAGCATGGATCCATCCTGCCTTGTATCAACGGTTCAGGCTGGTGGTGGTGGTGTCATGGTGTGGGGAATTTTTTCTTGGCACTCTTTGGGCCCCTTGGTACCAATTGAGCATCGTTGCAACGCCACAGCCTACCTGAGTATTGTTGCTGACCATGTCCATCCCTTTATGACCACAATGTACCCAACATCTGATGGCTACTTTCAGCAGGATAATGCGCCATGTCATAAAGCTCGAATCATCTCAGATTGGTTTCTTGAACATGACAATGAGTTCACTGTACTCAAATGGCCTCCTCAGTCACCAGATCTCAATCCAATAGAGCATCTTTGGGATGTGGTGGAACGGGAGATTCGCATCAGGGATGTGCAGCCGACAAATCTGCGCCAACTGTGTGATGCCATCATGTCAATATGGTCCAAAATCTCTGAGGAATGCTTCCAGCACCTTGTTGAATTTCTGCCACGAAGAATTGAGGCAGTTCTGAAGGCAAAAGGGGGTCCAACCCGTTACTAGCATGGTGTACCTAATAAAGTGGCCAGTGAGTGTAGGTTGCCAGAAAAATGGCTTTCTTTGGTTCTCCTCTTCCTGGAACTTGACCAATTTCGCCTTTAGCAGCAGGTGAATGTCCCACATCAACATATGCCATTTTGTAAACCTCCCTAACTGGGCTGTCTCCTCCCCCCATGACCGGGGTCACCACCTAGCGTACGCAACCGTGCGAGTGCCGTTGCCCTGGACAGGTGGGTGGGCCGACTCTTGGGCACGGGCACTGGCACAGGGTCCCTCATAGTGCAATCAAGTGTCTCTGACGGTGGGGGTGCACATGTTTACAATGTTTACCTCTCCCTGCTCCTCCGCTGTGTAGTCTGGGCTGTCAAATCCTTCACTGGGACTGCCACTACAAATTTGGTGAACTGATAGAAGATGATGGTTAAGACTTAGCTATACCATGATCAATGGCTTCCATTTCTTATGGACGTCGACTCGCAATGAGATGCAGTGGTGGTTTGTCATCAGCTTTCACAGTTTTCCTACCCACAGACATGTGACATTCCAGCGCACATTTTTTAATTTGCCCTCTCATGCCAATCCAATTGAATTGCCTACGGCCAGTGGCTTCTGTGTTTTGCACTCCAAAGTTACGTGACAGATCATGATAGGCAGTGAGCACCATGTTTACATCTCTCCCTGTGACCAAAATTGGATGGATATGAGTAACGGCGATGGGATCTACAGTACTGGGATACAGCAAGACTTTCTTCACAAACAAAGGTTTTTGCTGTCTCCACACATTAATTAATTGAGGGTCAGCATCGCCACTGAGAATTGTGACGGAAGTTTTTCCCGTGAATAGGAAATCCTAGATTTCTGCAATCACTAGACTTTATGTCAGTAATTGTATGCATTTTATTTCTTATTGCGGAGAGTCTGGACTGTCTTACTGAGACAGAAATATAAATGAAGATTAAAAAATACCACCAAAAGTGTATACTGGTCTACGCTTCAAATACATTTCCTTTTTTCGACTTTTTAGATTGTTGTCTAATCCATACTGAGAACACGGAGATTTTAAATGTTTAAACTATGCTATATATACCTGCTATCCAGTGATAATGTACCCTTTCTCAACTTTGTACAATCTGGTCAAATCCATACTGGGCCTGAGAACGTCTGAGCCTGCCTCCTGATCTATAGACATAGGTTTTTAATGTGTAAACTATGCTATACATACCTGTTATACAGTGATACGGTACCCTTTCTCACCTTTGTCCAATCACGTCAAATCCATAAAGGGCCTGAGAACGTCTGAGCCTGCCTCCTGATCTATATACATAGGTTTTTAATGTGTAAACAATGCTACATATATATGTGTTATCCGGTAAAACTGTACCCTTTATCAACTTTCTAGAATCTTGTCGAATCCATACTGGGCCCGAGAACGGCTGCCGAGCTGTTATGCAAGCTACAGCACCTTTGTTTTGGACACGTAATTTTTTCATTTTGTCAGGAATGCCAGTTAGGCCTAATTCCATAATTGCGGTTGACCTGCACTTACTGGGAAATCATCGTTCGTGGGGAATAATTGAAATCACAGATCCCCATCACTAACGGTGTTCAGCGGGTTATCAGGACCTGTAAGCGACAAAAGCTGGTCTTTTCAGTGTAGCGCGCATGCAGCTCCGGACATGTAAGGCCAAGAAAGACCTGATATTGCTCGATTTCGCATGCCAGAGCCTCGCGTATCCCTCTAGTAAGCTTGATGCATACCGCGGGGGCATGCCGGAGTCTCGTTCGTTAACGGAATAAAGCTGACATATCGCTAGCACAACTACAAACAGACATACCACACCACACACAGAATCGACAAAACTTTCAATGTGTGCATCTTTTCTTGAGGTGGCATGGTTGTGGTTTCCCGGGTGGAGTCCAATTAAGCCGGAGGCTCCACTCCTGGTGGTGCCCTTTTGGACATTCCGTTAAGGTTCAGCTTTGCAATCATACTGCCTCTGGAAAGGAAACACTTTGCCTTCATGGACGCTGTTTGGATGTTCGTGGGAATAACGCCGCCCGATCACCAGTTGGCATAATTTATTGGTGGGAAGTCCGACGGTATATGATCGTGTTCGATTTCATTTTTTTTTTTTTTTTTGTTTTGTTTTTTACATTTTTAGTCCAGCCTTTCTTGCCTTCATAAGGGCGTGACAAGCCTATATCTGTGTCTCCTCCACCTCCTCCTTTTACTCCTCCACCTCTTTTCTAAATCTAGTTGCCCTTTTCCATATGTTATTTTTGTCTTCTGAGCACTTTGTCGGCTTTGGGACACCGTTTAAGGTTTTTTGTAATTGTTTTCTATGTGTTTGTATGTGTTTGTGTTTGCCTGCCATTGTTTTCAATGTGGTTCGACGAACATTCGACGAACTTGCCTCCTGTGCGACGAACCAAAACACTAGCGGGGTGGCTCAACACTACTCCTGATATATAGACGTACATTGTTAATGTTTAAACTATGCTATATATACCTGCTATCTGCTGATACTGTAAACTTTGTCTACTTTTTATATTCTTGTGTAATCCATACTGAGCCTGTGAGCGTCTCTGTATGACTGATGGAATTTATATGGAGATTGACAATTATCCTTTGACTGAATAGAGCTGTACGCTTCTGATACAGTGCCATTGCCATATATCTGATGTTATTTCGTGTCTATTTTGTGCTAAATTTGGAAGTTTGGTGGAAGAGGCCGCGGATGTGGGCGTGGGGGGGCCAGCTGGTGCTGATGGTGGTGGTGCATCTGCTGGTAGTGGCAAAAGCACAATAGCAGCTAAGGCAGGAGGTGTTGAGCCTGCGTCATGGTCTGGCTCCGGAACGCCTGGAAGGCTACCTTTTCTGGGAGTAGGTTAACCGCTTTTAAAGCCAGAGCATGAGGAACTGGTTTTGGCTTACATTGCCGAAACAGACTCCAGCAAATAAGCCCTCCTCTTCTGAAGTTTCAAAAAAATCCAAGCACTGAGTCGTCAAGTGCTGGCTCTTGGTCAGGCAGAACCCCTTTCCTTGTGTCCTGCACCCCCACCCAAAGTGAATGATTCAGCAGGCCACACTTCACATTAGTCCATGTAGCTCTTTCTATCATACCATGCCTGGGTTATCAAGTCAAATCGTGAATTCCCCAGTCCAAGATGAATTTGACATGGAGTGTGGGTGGCCAGCCAGGACAGTGGGGTTAATCGGTACCGGGCCGATGTCTCACAGGGATGTGTCACGGTGGTGGTGACCCGTTCTGTGGCCCTGGGGCGTCCATGCAAAGGGGTGAATTATGTTTATAGGTGAATGATACATGATGCCACCTGTGATTTCTGATTAGATTGACCAGCGCTGCAGTGGCGCTTCTCTGGGACAGATGTTGTGGTGCAGGTAAGATGTAGAAGCCCTGCACAGGTAGGGCCGTTGTCGCAGGGCAGATGAAGGAGTTGGTAGATGGCGTGCAGTGCAGGATGTAGCAGAGCCATGCGCCAGGCGCAGGAGAAAGAGGACAGACACAGTCATGCAGTTCCTTTACCTAGACTTGGTAAATGCCGTCCAGGACCCAGAGTACAGATGGAGGAGTTGGTCAGCCTGGAAGCCAATTTGGAATTCTCTCTCTGCAGATAGGTAGTGTGGCTTCTAGCACTTATCTGAGGTACTCGCAGTGCTGAGTTCAATGAAGTTCCCCCTGTTGACTCTCTCTTGGAACTTTCTCGTATGGCAGGCAGACGTAGCCTTTTCCTTCTGGCTCCCACACGTCGCTGCTGGGGCCTCCGAGCCTTAGCTGGGTACAGAGCATTTACAGCTGCTACTTCCTCCGGTTTCTGCTGCTGGAACGTCAGTGTCCCTACAAACTCGGAGACCGGAATCCAGACCATGCGCTCCAGCTAGGAGTGAGCCTTAACTCTGCTCATCCTCCAGCTCCCCTTCTCACGTCCACACACTTCCCCTTCCCTTCATAGACTGCCCTAACTTACCTCCTCCCGACCACAGAGAGCAGCTCCTCAGCAGTCAGGTTCAGAGGTCTCCCTGCTGGCCTGGAGTGGGAAATGTGTTGTGTGTTGGTTTAACTGCTAGAGAGATCCTTTGTTGCTCCCAAGCATGACATCACACTCCCTAGGAGAAAGGTTATGCCACTGTGGCGACCGTACTCCTGGGGGCGCCACAAGTGCACTGATGCCCAGCCACTGCTAGATGATTCTGCTGGTAATTTGACCCAGACCACTAAATTCCCCTCGCACTCTTCACAGCCAGAATCTGACCCTGATGAAGCTCAGGTTACCCTTCCCCTATACTGTACCACCTTACACGGTGACAAAGAGGAAGGTGCAGATGAAAGTGCAGGTTCGGCCCACCCGCCGTCAGACACACCGCCGTACTATGAGGGGCCCTTTGCCAGTGCCATCGCCAACGAGTGGGCCCCCCTGCTTGCTCAGGATCACAGCACTTGCAAAGTTGAAATACTTACCTCTCCCTCCTCCACCGCCATGACGTCTTCCGCGTTTCCTGACAGTGATATTCTGATCAGAGAGCGCAATGACATCACGTCTGTATGCCCAGACTAGTACAGGGATTCCCTAGCGAGGAGACTTATTTGAGGAGACTTATTTAATTGTTTTCAATGTTGGGACAGCAATTTTTGGGGCGCACTATACTCTGGAGAATGATATATGGGGTCCACCATACACTGGAGCATTCCAAAGGTGGACATCAGATGCTGGAGCAGCATTTACAGGGCACATTATACACTAGAGCATTAGAAATGGGGCCCATTATATATAGAGCATTATTTGGGCCCTTAAGACAGTGCAGCTTCATCCATGGGGACCAACATATACTGTAGCATTATGTGGAGCTCATCATATACTGTTTCAAACATTATATGGGACCAATGATTCTGTATGGATAAATATATGGGCCTCATTACTCTGTATAGCGCACTATGCGGTGGGCATAATACTGTATGGAGTAATACACTGTCCGTTTTTGGAGCTATTGGAAAATTTAAAATGGATATCAGTCATGAGATGTAAAAAGTGAAGTATTTTTCATTGCACTATACCGCTATTTCTCTGCCGTATAGGAGCCTCATGAGTTGTGCTGTGTTAAAGGGGCGCTCTTTGGCCCAGGGCACATGAAAACCTGGAGCCAGCCCTACCCCCAAAAAATTTAGCCAAATAACCCCCATTTTTCAGTGCGTAACTAGTTTTATGAAGTAAATTAAGGTTGAAATGCTTCAGTAATAAGAATTGATGTTTTTGGCATTCAAAAGGGTACTGTAGGTGTATTTCCTGTCCTACACTCCCTGCCGACTTTGCTTCCCCATTGACTTGCATTGGGTTTCGTGTTTCAGTCGGCCTTCGACTTTTCACAATAATCGGCTGATTTCGTTCCACCCGACTTTTGCGAGAGTCGGGTTTCATGAAACCCGACTCGACCCAAAAAAAGGCAAAGTCGCTCATCTCTACCGGCCGCTCCTTCCAGCCTGCTCTATGCCCTGGAGGACCCTGACCCAGATGTCCCACCGCGCACTCTACTTATCAGGCTGCCTCTTCCTCCTGGCTGTGCCTGATCGTCACTTGTACTCCACTAGTGATTCTGGCTCCACATCTCCCTGTGCTTTCTGTCTTCCCTGCCACCTACTCCTGCTCCTTATTTTGCAATCCTGACTTGTGTTCTCCATTTGTGTCTCTCCTAGTGTCTGCCTGCCCATGTCTCCATCCAGTCCGAGCTCCCGTTTCTCTTCCGTGTCCACCAGCCTGTGTCTCCACTCTGCCCGTGTTCCCTTGTTCCAGCCATGCCTGCCTGTATCTCTGTCCTCTCCGTGTTCCTGGGTTCCTGTCCTGCCAGTCCTCCTGCCTGTTTTCCCAGTCACCTGCCGTGTCTCCTGTATTCGCCCCGGGTACCAGCTGCCGTGGTAATAATTCCCCCTGGGCCTGTCCCTAATGCTCCCTGTATAGGGGGTGGTCCACCAGGTCTGCTTGCCCAGGGGAGGTTTGTTGCCACGGTCCAGTGGGTTCATCCTTGGTGATCCTCACAGTATGACTCTAATGACTATAATTCATGTGATACATCATCAGTATCTGGTCACCACCCGTCACCTTGATTATCAGTATCTGGTGACCACCCTTCGCCTTCATCATCAGGATCTGGTGACCTCTCCTCACCTCCATCAACAGTATCTATTGACTATCCGTCTATTCAATCATCAGTATCTGTGACCACCTGTTACCTCCATCATCAGTATCCATTGACCATCCTTCAACTCCATCATCAGTATCTGATGACTATCCATCACCTCTATCATCAGTATCTGGTGACCTCCTGTTGCTTCATTATAAGTATCTGGTGATCACTCATCGCCTCCGTCATTAGTATCTGGTGACCGCCAGTGTACTCCATCATCAGTATCTGGTGAGCGCCCATCACCTGCATCATCAGTATCTCATGACCGCCCATCACCTCTGTCATCAGTATCTGGTGACTGCCCATTACCTCCATCATCAGTAGCTGGTGACCGCCTGTCGCCTCCATCATCAGTAGCTGGAGACTACCTGTTGCCTCCAACCTTCTCCTCACTTGTACACAGGTTATAGAGGATCTTGGCAGAAGGTTGTGCCAAACATCTTGGAGATCTGACCCCAGATCTCCTGTGTGTGTGGTTTGTGCGGATCCTTCTGTCTCTTCATGTGATCCCAGACAGGTGGGACGATATGAGATCAGGGATCTGTGGGTCGGACATCCTCCCCAGGATTCCTTGTTATTAATGATGCTGGCTGGATGTTGGGGGTCATTATCCTGCTGCAGAATAAATTTGTAGCTGATGAGACACCTCCTGATGATATTACATGATGGGTCCACAACTCCTTCTTCTGAAATACAGTGGTAAACTTGCTGGATCGTCCTCCGTGCGTCACTGCTTCCGAGGACCCTCATTATTGTGCAGCTGTACAGCTCTTCTTTGAAAGAAAACTATGTCTTTTAAAGTCATATTTTGCTCGTCATCAGTCCAGAGAAGTTGTCAGGAAGGTCACAAAAGTTGAATGTTATTCCAACTGAATTGAGTATGACGACCGATTGGTTTGAACCTACGAAGAATGGATTTCAAGAGATTCACTCATCTTTACATGCAATGTAAATCCCGTATGTCACTGTGCTCCCACTGTGCTTTACAAGCCATAATAGTGTGAACGCAGCCTTGGGAGTGACTGGAGAATAAGCCAAAATGAGCAGCAGATAATTTACTCTATTTTTTTGTTATATGTAGCTTTAGGTTGAGAAATGCAGCAAGCATAATTTAAATGTGAGATTTTCCGAAATAAATGGAATATTTTACACCAAGTTTTGAAGGCAAACAACCTGCAGCTCGATCAGCGATAATAGTCTTTATTGATGATGTTAGAAATATGCAGATTTCTACACTAAGATATTCTGATTCTACCTTTGTAATCTTAGTTTTATTTTATAGGATTTTTTTTTTTTTTTTTTGTTAATTTTGCAACTTTGTGATTTACTTTTATTGTTACAAATTGCATGTTTTCTAAACAATTTGCCTTTATGTAAAGTTCCTTCCGTTATATTAAAAGAACAAAAAAAAAGCTCTTTCATGAAGACGTTTAATGGGAGGATTTTATAAGGATCTGCAGGATTATGGGATACAGATAAAACAAGGGCTCTGCGGGAAGCTACAGACCGCAAACCCATTAAGCTGCACCTTTCTACGTGCTGCCGCCGCTCCTTCCGCATGATCGGCGCTTTACATTAATTTTCTATTACCGTACATTATATAAATAAAAAAAATACATAAAAGTTTAGTGCGCAATTAGGTTATACATCAATTCATAGATGACGGCTGCGACTGCAGGGGGGATCACGATTTAACTCTTACGAAACGTATTCCTTTTCAATGGCCCATGGAATATTACAGAAAACCCACTTAGGGTTCATTGAAAGTGAAGCTAATCTGCTAAGCACGGGTAGAAATGTTGGCTAATTATCGCCTATTTCTCTGTGAATGGCTAATTTTCGGATTGCTGGTTATTACCACCCGAGCGTTCTAATCTGCTAATGATCCTAATACCAAAATGGGCTTTACAAGAAGAGATTATCTTCAAGAAATCTGAAGTTCATAACTAGCAACCGTTCTCGCTGTTATCGGCCAGATGCGGGACTATATATAGCCGGGGGGAAATTTTACCGTCACTTGCAGGAGCCTTTGCAGCCGCGGCTTTTTCACATTTATAATTCGTGTCCTCGGTTTTAGTGAAGGAGGACCATTCCGCTGATTTGTGGAGGACAGAATCCACCCCAACTTTGGCAGATAAATTAGATTTTTCCTGCCTGTGTTTTTAAAGCCCTTAACAAATCAAAACAGATTGCTCCTGCCGGGTGCTCATCCCTAAAAGAAAGAAAACCCAATTGTGAAATCAGAAAGCGCTGCAACTATAAATCTAGATACAATGAAAACTAATGGCGCCTTCCCAGCATTTTGGCATCGCTGTCTGCTGATGTCAATGTGACAGAACGCAAACACTCGGATGGAGGGGGACTTGGCCATTCTTCAGGTCTCCAGGTAGATGCAGCAACTTACAGGGTTTTATATGGGAAAGTACAGACAATTTCTGCATCGTTATCTGCTAATATTCATAAATACAAACACAATGATACAAAGAAATATAAATATACAAAGAGATACATTAATAAAGTGCACCCAGTTATTGACCTCTTTCATGCTGATACATATG
Organism: Dendrobates tinctorius; assembly: GCF_039654945.1. NCBI lineage: Eukaryota > Metazoa > Chordata > Amphibia > Anura > Dendrobatidae > Dendrobates > Dendrobates tinctorius. The sequence continues at coordinate 12,738,144 of NW_027361782.1, read as the reverse complement.
TTAACATGACAGAGGGATCTCAGCATCCGCACAGCAAGTGATGCTTCCATCTTATGCTGCGAGACAATTGGGGTCAGCAGCGCAGTGTGCGATTCATGCAATATTCTGCAATGTGTGACTGACGCTTTATGGCGACTCGTGAGAATGTAATAACTTTTTGTTTGAATTTGACAGAACCTGGACTTCGGGAAATTTAACTCAAGTTTTATTATCTTTAGTTACCAAACATCACAGACTAGCGAAAATCTTCTAAATCGGTGGGAGTCCCAATGATTTGTAGAATGGGGCCCAATTCTTTCTCTTTAGAATAGAGAGCAGTGGACATCCCTGACCGTTCCTCCATTGATTATCTATGGGATTGCCGAAAAAAGTAAATAGATGATTCTGACAGTCCAGGAGAGAATGTGTGGAAGGCGGTTGGGGGTGCACACTGCGGCTCCATTTTACCATAGATAATACAGCCCCATTCTGCTGATTGGTAGGTTCCGAGCACATGGACCGCTGCCGATCTAGGAGATATTCCCTTTCCCATAGAAAGATAGTTTCTTCTAACTGAAAAAACATTTAATTTAAGAATCTGAAATTGCTTTATGGCGTTTAGTCTGGGGTCTGATATATTTAAAGGGATTAAGGCCCTTTTCTTTTTTGTGTTGTGGGTTTAGATGCCATCTTAGGTCCAAGTTCATCAAAAAGGCGCACACGATTCAAGTATTTAGATAAGGGTAAAAATGATGGGCTTTCATCCTGTCTTGAACTGTTTTCAATGTTTGGTGCCAAAATTGGGTGGTAAAAAAGCATCACAGAATAAGTAGCAGTTTGCGTACAGCGCCGCACCTTTTAGGCTAGGGACCTACAGAGAGGTTCACTGTGACGCGGCAGCAGCTTTATGCAGTCTGATCAGGACGTCACACTAAGAACCTCTGGTTCAGTTTAGCACAATTTTGTCAAGTGGGATTAGCTCAATGTATGATTTTTGGATGTGCGTCCATGTCTTATTCCTTAGTTCTGGAAAAAGAACTGTCCTTAAAGGGAACCTGTCACCAGGTTTGGCTGATACGAGTTATGGCCACCGCCTTTCAGGGCTGATATACAGGATTGTATAATGCTGTAGATAAGCCCGTGATTTGACCTGCAAGAGAAGAAAAATAACTTTTATTATACTTACCTGCTGGGCGCTCCTGTGCAGGGCAGAGCAAATTCCTGCAGTGTGCAGGTGCCAGGGCTCTTTGACCTTTCCATGTGCCTGCAAACTGCGGTACTTTGCTCTGCCCTCAACACGGCAGAGAGGTACAGCTGCACAGGAGTGCGATGCTGGGGAGCCTGTGAAGCAAGCAGGAGGGTGACATCGCAAGAAGATGGGAGGCATCGGACAAGGACGTGCAACACCCATCGGACTGGACCGCCCAGCACATGAGTATGATAAAAGTTATTTTTCTTCTCTAAGGCCTCTTTCACACATCAGGTTTTCGCCGTCAGGCGCGATCCGGCGCTTTTGACAGAAACCGGATCCGGCGAAATGCAATGCCGGATCCGGTTTCCCCCCCATTGACTTGCATTTGCGCCGGATCGCGCCGGATGGCCATGCGTTTCATCCGGTTTTCGCCGGATCCGGCAATGTGTCGCGATCCGGCGTCTGGAAAAAACGGCTACTGTAACGTTTTTTGTCTCCGGCGAAAAAGCCGGACACGCCGGATCCGGCGCGTCCGGCTTTTTCACACAATGAAAGCCTATGAGCGCCGCAATGCGCCTGATCCGGCGAAAGCCGGATCCGGTGGCCGGATCCGTTTTCTTTGGTCTGAGCATGCTCAGTAGCTCTGCCCACTACAACCTGTCAAAGAAGGGCTGTAGGAACATGCTATATATAGTTTTCCAGTAGCCAATCCCGTTCGGAAGGCCACAAGGGTCAATTTTAAAAACCGGATCCGGCGTAATCCGTCGAAAAACGGATAGAAAAACGGATGAACCGGATCCGTTTTTGTCTGTCAAGAACAAGACGGATCCGGCAGAAAACCGGATCCGGCACATCAGGTTTTACAAAACATTTGCCGGATCCGGCATTCCGGCACGACGCCGGATCGCGCCTGACGCCGAAAACCTGATGTGTGAAAGTAGCCTTACAGGTCGCATCGGAGGCTTATCTACAGCAATATACAATGCTGCAGATAAGTTCTGCAAGGACCCGGTGGCTGTGTCGTATATCGGCTAAATCTGGTGACAGGTTCCCTTTAACAACAGCAGGTCTGATTAGCAATGTACTAACATGATGCAGCAAACCCTATGATAAAGGCAAGGGAAGCACAGGGGAAAAATACTGATGAAATAACCATTCACAACCTACCAACTAATGGAGGGATGGCTGCTAGGCAGATGTGTATCTGGGTATCTGGCACCAAGGGCAAGAATTCAGTTTGTCAGCCTCTCTCCCTCAAGCACATAAAGTATGTGATTTGTCAAGTACTGATGAGCTGCTCGCCCTAATTCAATGTTCAGTGAAAAACTGAGAGAAGAAGAAGAGAAGCTCGCTATCACATGACCATAAGCACGAAAATCGCATATGAGTGAAGTGACCATGTGATGACTGCTGGAACCTGCAGAGCTGAATCCTGACAGTGAGGATATTTCAGGCTGTTAGAATTGGCTACAGGTCTGCATTTTATAATTAAAGGGTTTGTCTAGGTTTGAGATGAAAATCTGCAGTTACTATAGGTGGCTGCAGCTTCTGAATTCTCACAGTGCATGCACTGCACGCACAAGCATGTGATTTGTATACTTCTGGCCTCATTCCGACTACACATGTCCAGCTTTGCTCAATTCATTCTCATTGATTAAGGCCATGCATGTCTAGTCAGCACGTGACCACATTTATGCAATTCGCCGGCACCAGAGAATCCTGACAGCCTGCAGTGTGCACTGTGAGAATTCAGAAGTCGGCAGTCACATAGAATGACTGCAGACCCATCAAAAACTTGGACGACCCCTTTAACACACCTAACAAATAAAAATCAGAGAACAGGTACCTAATAGATGACGTCGTCTCTGGGGTCTGTAGGGATTCAACTCGCTCAGGAGCCAAGGGAGTCAATCAGGAGGTACGTTCCTTTAAAAGTTTATAGGGTTTATTGCTTCATAACCCATAAAGCAGCACATAACATAAGGAATAGCCTTTAGCTCAGGCGAAAACAAGCATAAATGGCCATTATTTCAGGCTCAGTCCTGGAGACTCAGCAAAGCACAGGAGGCTTATCCGTCCTCACATACAGCCAATATCCACAGGCCTCACCGGGTCAGCAGCCTCAGCATGTTGTCTTCAGGAAGGTAGCACACCTTCCTCCACATAGGCCTGCCGGGACCTTCCACATGGCCCAATCAGATCCATGCGCTCTCTCATGTGATCTACTCTGGTTACCTTATATGGTGCGTAGCCACGCCCACCGGGTCACATGGCTATGACTTCACCACAGGTACTTGAAGCATTCACACACATATACTTTATTATGACACTCATAAACACACCCCTTGGTGGATTTGTAGATAGCTCTCACAGACATAGTATAACAACAGCTCAGCAGTGCCTCTGCTGATCATCACACATTTTCCAGCTTCCATCCCAAGGCCACCTACCTTGGGATACATAACGGTCATTCAGCATCCTATACCCATTACCACAATGGATATGCCTGTAGGCCCGTCCTTGGACACCCACACAGCGCCCCTAGTGGACATAGTGGTCACTACACCACATACCTCCCCCTCTGTTCAAACTTGTGGGGTTGAACACATGACATCACTCAGGGATCTCAAGACCGGGCACCCATGTCACCTTGCCCTACAAGTCGAGAGGACCATCTCCGTCTGTTTCGGTAGTCATCCTGCATCATATTTACGTTAGGCCTCCCCCGCCCCCAGCGGTCAGTATCTCGGCCTTGGGCTTTGGCCTTTCCGTCAACGTCCGTCAGCGTGACCAGACACTCAGTCTCCACCTGTCTGCGGTGCGCTCCGTCACCCGACCTTTCTCTCACTGGCAGGCTCTCCCGGTTCGTATGGTCATGAGTCCCACGTCCAGTTGGGCTAACTGGCTGGTCTGAGTCTGACCCTCTGTTGCTACGTCCACCACCGGGTCTCGTGCCTATGCTACGAAGATTAGAACTGCCACTTGCGGACTCTCGACGTTCTTGCCTTAGACTACCTGTCCTTTCATTATTTGGAGGGTCCCTTTGGGTCCTTACACCTTGGGTTGGAGGTGGATGCCACCTGACATTCTGTATCTGCTTATTCATTTGCAGTCGGTCCTGTCTTAGCTGCTCTATCTCCTTCAGGTACGCTACCCGATATTCCAGGAGCATGTGAAGCTTCCCAATGCTTTCCATCGAGCCAACCACAATGACTGGAACCATGTTATCTTCAACAGCTACTTGGATTTCCTCAGCAGGTGGGATCCTCACTTTCTTCACACTGGATTGATTTACCATCTCCTGCATCACCTTTCCAAGTCTGCCAATGACTTTCCCCACCAGATTTATGGGTATCGGAATTATGTCTTCCACAAAGCCCAGCCGACTTTGAGCCTCCCTCGCAAGCTCCAGACGTCGAGCGGCTTTCCTATTATGCACGACGAGCATCTGTTTCGTGCGGAGACATTGTAGGTGCATCTCCTTCAGGACAGCCACCTTTCTCTCTGTGTCTTCCGTTTCTGCCAGTATCACCAACTGGTCTGTCACTGGTGCACACTTCACACTATAGGCCTTTACTGCCTTTTTAAAGGTCTCATGCACGACCTCGCTGGCACATGCTTCTCGCACGTCTCCGGGTACCTTCATCACGCACTTGAAGGTCGTGGACTTGCTCTCATCCTAGACAGACGGCTTTGGGTTTACCACGGACACTTCCCTCAAGATATCTGCCACGACCGGGTGACTGTCTTGTGCAGCTCTTGGCTCACCATCTTCCTGAGGTTTACAGTCTTCAGGACCCTTTTCCCAGATGGACTTTGGCAGTTCTGCATTGTTATCACTCAGGCCCGGCCGCTGTACATCTTCGTCCCAGCTCTTCTCCCGCAGAAGACCTTTTACTACTCCTCTGAGTTCTTGGAGAACTTTATCCCGCTCCTCTGCCAAGTAGCGACGCTCAACCTCTCTCCGGAGAATCTCCTGTTGATGCTTCTCTTGGGCCTCTCTGACTACCTCCATATCCTTCACTATAGCTTTGTTCATAGCTTGACACGCTGACAGGTGACCTCTGAGCTCAGAGACTTCCTTCTCCAGCTCATCCACTCTGTGCTCAGCTGCTTGCCTTAGGACTCTTTCCCGTTCGAGTTGTCCTTCCACTGTCTCCTTTATCAGCTGTATCTCACGATCCTGTTCTCTTTTGGCCAGAATGTGTCTTACCACTACCTCTTTAATTATATTTTCAAAGGGTACCACTGGGTCAGTCCCGTCAGTCTCATCTCCCAGCCCACCATCCGTCATGTCGCGAAATGTCAGGTCTGTAAGTTGGGCAGATGTACCTTTTCTTCTGGTTGGTTCTACCTCTGACTTGTCCACTTTAGGAGGTGTCATCGTCTCAGTGTCTGCTGACCCCACAGTCGAAACGTCTTCATCGACCGACCCTACGTCATCAAACACGACAAAGTCTCGGCCCCTCTCAAAGGTATGCACTAAGTGTGGTGGCATACTACCACCTTGACACTTCCCCTTTGCATCTCAATCATAACTCTGTCCACCATATAATTCACAATGACCCCATGGTCGCATCGAACCCTGACATTTTTCTTGGTCAGAGATAATAATAAATAATAATAATAATCTTTATTTTTATATAGCGCTAACATATTCCGCAGCGCTTTACAGTTTGCACATATTATCATCACTGTCCCCGATGGGGCTCACAATCTAAATTCCCTATCAGTATGTCTTTAGAATGTGGGAGGAAACCGGAGTACCCGGAGGAAACCCACGCAAACACGGGGAGAACATACAAACTCCTTGCAGATGTTGTCCTTGGTGGAGATAAAACAAGCGGAGTTCCTGTCAGAGTCACCTGACTCTTTGAGTCCAGCCTACCAGGGACTCCTTCCCGGTGCATCACGGTACACACCTGTGGCCCGTCGTTATCAGGAAAATACATGCCGCACACCTCAAAACTCATACATACACACTGCGGTTCCCCAGACATACCCACTGAGGCAACCAGTGCTGCCATTTCCTGAACCACCTCAATTTGGGTCGCTGTCCCCTTCTGGGACTCCACCCCTTTTTGGGTTACCACGCCAATTTGGGTCACCGCCCCCTTTTTGGACTCCACCCCCTTTTGGGCTACCACCCCGATTTGGGTCACCGCCCCATTCTGGGACCCCACCCTCTTTTGGGTTAGCACCCCGATTTGGGTCACCTCCCCCTTCTGGGACTCCACCCCTTTCTGGGCCACCACCCCGATTTGGGCCACCTCCCCTTTTTGGGATTTCCCCATGTCCGTTCTGCAGAACTTCTTATGCCACAGTTCACACAGTACAGTTTATGTCTTTTTGGGCTGGTACTGGCCCTTTAAGCACAACACCACACCAGTTCCTTCTGGCACTGCCACAGCTCCTGCTGTCACAAATCACCGGCACCACCGGCTGCTGTTCACACACACAGCGGCTGGTGTCCTCTTCGTAACCCCGCCGAGTTACAGGAAGCCGCTTGTCCCCTTTGTAACCCCGCTGAGTTACCAGAAGCCACTTGTCTCCTTCGTAACCCCGCCGAGTTACCAGAAACCGCTTGTCAACTTCGTGACTCCCACTGAGCCACCGCGGGCTGAGATAAGAAAAAAAACACCGCACAAAACTCACGTGTCCTGTGTGCTTTTCAAGACGTACCGTCTCCGCCTGAGACTGTCCAACACACAGGGCGTACCGGGTGCTATTCAGGGAGCCGACTCTCCTCCCAGGGTTTCCCAACACACCGGCCTCACCAGGTCCTGGGGCTCAGCTGGTGCTCTTCAGGACATCCGTCTCCTTCTGAGACAGCCCAACACTCACGCCTCACCAGGTCCAAGATCATACCACGTGCTCCAGGGAGACGATTCTTCTCCTAGAATCTCCCAACACTGACCCTCCAGGACCTTGCTCACTGAACCCTGCAGGTATACAGTCTTTCCCACTGACCCAGATCAGTACCACACGAACACCAGTCCGTTACCTGTGTCAGCCACACAGATCCTCGGATACCTCTTCTCCACAGAGGCACCCTATAGCAATACAGTCACTTTCTCTGACCTCGGTCAGAATTACTCACGGTTTTCCAGACCATCTGCTCTCCTGGCTCAGAGCTGCCAGTACGGCAACATGTGCTTCTTGGAACCGCTGCCCGCAGTCTGTCACCAATTGTAGGGATTCAACTCGCTCAGGAGCCACGGGAGTCAATCAGGAGGCACGTTCCTTTAAAAGTTCATAGGGTTTATTGCTTCATAACCCATAAAGCAGCACATAACATAAGGAATAGCCTTTAGGTCAGGCGAAAACAAGCATAAATGGCCATTATTTCAGGCTCAGTCCTGGAGCCTCAGCAAAACACAGGAGGCTTATCCGTCCTCACATACAGCCAATATCCACAGGCCTCACCGGGTCAGCAGCCTCAGCACGTTGTCTTCAGGAATGTTGCACACCTTTCCTCACATAGGCCTGCAGGGACCTTCCACATGGCCCAATCAGATCCATGCTCTCTCTCATGTGATCTACTCTGGTTACCTTATATGGTGCGTAGCCACGCCCACCGGGTCACATGGCTATGACCTCATCACAGGTCCTTCAAGCATTTACACACATATACTTTACTGTGACACTCATAAACACACCCCTTGGTGGATTTGTAGATAGCTCTCGCTGACACAGTGTAACAACAGCTCAGCAGTGCCTCTGCTGATCAACACACATTTTCCAGCTTCCATCCCAAGGTCACCTACCTTGGGATACATAACGGTCATTCAGCATTCTATACCCATTACCACAATGGATATGCCTGCAGGCCCGTCCTGGGACACCCACACAGCGCCCCCTAGCGTACATAGTGGTCACTACACCACAGGTCGTTGTCTTTCTTTTTTTCTTCATCTTGTCCCGACTCCATGATGACTTTTCTCATGAACAACTTGTCTCTGCAGACTTCCATCTTCTCCGGTCTTCTGCAGCACATCCCCACATGACGCCCTTAAAGATAGCAGTGTCATGATGATGCTCCCGAATAACAATATCTGCCATTTACTGAGCCCCAGAATAAATAATTGCTCCTCACTATAATTCCTGCACAAAATATGACCCAAACACTGTCCCCTCCTTTCGATACTGGGCCCCCTTTTCACATTGTCCTCTCATACTGTGTCCCCGTATAGGACCCAGTCTCTACTATACTGTGCCCTCTAATCACGCTTACTGTCCCCTCTTGGCTGTGCCTTTACACTGTCCCCCCATGCTACACCCCCCACACTACTCCATCTCTATTCTGTACCCACTCACACTTTTCTCCCCCCAATACTGTCTCCTTACACATTTCCCCCTCCCTATCAATTCTCTCATACCCCTGCGAACCATACTGTCTCCTCACATATATACTCCCTCGCTCTCCATACTGCCTCCTCACACTTTCCTCTGACTCCCAATACTGTGTCCAGAACCATCCAATCACCCTCACTCCACATACATTCTTCCCTCCGCTCCTCATACTGTGGCCGCATACATTCCCCACAAGGAATTCAGTGCAAACAAAAGAGGCGCAAAATACACAAAAGTAGTCAAAAAGTAGGTACAGAGGCTATAATGAATCGTTGCCTTAGTGTCAGAATTGAGCACTACAATGTTGGTGAATTTTTCAGTGTATGGCGTGGCATGTAAGGCCACGTTGTTTTCTAATTAGCTACTCCCTATGTCAAGTGAGGTCATGCTTCCTCTTAGTGTCTGCAACTTTTTTGCTTGATAAATATGCCTCAATATATTTGTAGGAGAATAAAGCCCTGTCCACATGAGTTCACAGTCTTGGGAAGTAAGGAAAAAGGCGCTGTGAAGAATGTGAGTGCAGAAGCTGAGGTTAACAAGAGTCATTGCTGATAGCCAATATAAAAGCAAAAAGTTTTAGAAGGACTGCAAACTTTTTAAAGGGAGAAAGAGTCTGGTAAAAGAAAAGAATTCCTGAGATTTGGGGGTGTCCGGAAGAGAAGATGATAAGAAAAGAGGAAAAAGGTAAATCAGCGGGAGGTAAGTAGCAGTGGATAAGGGAAAACAATATACAGTGGTTGTGAAAGGATACAGGGTAGAAAACAATAACTTTATCTACATATTGATGAAGATCTGAAAAAAGGAAGCAGAGATAATGGTGAAGATTAGATGACGTTACATGGCAGTAAGCGTGTTTGGATGGTTTATGGGGCAGTGAGCATACACTTGGTCGACACGCCATACAAAGAGCTTGTGAGATGGAGCCTAGGACTGGGGTCTCCTGCTGACCGCTGAGGATCCAGGTGGATCCACTATCTCCAGAGAACCCCTTTAAGTTCAGACAGATCAGGTGTTCTTACAGTTTAAGCAAAGAAAGTTTCTGCACTTCTGTTTCCAAATGGAGTAAATCTAATTGTGTAAGATGTGTCCCAGTCCAGTGACGGCAGAAGTCTCCGCTCATATTTTAGGCAATGCCTTAGGCAACATTCACTTACTGCAGATGCACTAAACAAAACCCACTTCTGTTCCTTGGAATACATGAATTTATTATGAATGCAGAGCCGTGAAATTGTCATGATTTCCATAGTTGTGATATCAGATCCTTGTTAATTACCTGCGTGCCATAAAGAACAAGCTCAGCTGCTGCTCCCCAGCCATAGAGACTTCATGTGTGTGTAAGGGGACAGAGAAATGTTGTTGCTCGTTGTCAGTAAATATGTTATTTTGTGGTACTGCAACCCCTTCTGGGTATTACCACTGTATACGCAATTGGTACTGCTACATTTTAAATGTATTACCATTAATGCTATATGCTCATTACTTTGCACAATATAAGTATAGGACAAGTGTAATGCAAGGCAGGGAATGGCCACTAGATGTGGGTATCCTAGCACACACTAGTTGTAGTCAGTAGATAGGTTTAGTGTAGGGTTAATATAATAGGAGGTGCTGTCGGGAAGGGAAGTTAGTTCAGATGGGGTCAGGGTGCCCGAAGTGTCCACATGGGCTATAGGCCCAGGACGGCTTGGCAGCCATGCAACGTTAAGCAGCAACAGCCCATGTTATCCATGGCCACTGTACATTATTGCAGTGGGCCAGTACAGTGGAGAGAAAATGTGGCGAATCATAGCCTGAGTGGATGCCTTTAGGTCGGGAGTCAGTTGGAGTGAGGTACAGAAGGTTGTTGAAGTTTTGTAGGGAGCGGTACAGACAGGCCAGATGCTTTTCCAGAGGCAGCCAAACTGGGTGGCGGATGATTTCAAGTCTGGGGTGAAACAGGCAGAAGGAATTGTCATCATGGTGAGGTTAGGCCAGGAATAAGCTGGGAAGCAGTCTAAGAAGGTCTGGTCTGGACGTATGCCGTATAGAAGCGACATCAAAGTAGGGAAAGTTGAGGAAGCAAGTAAAGTTGAATGTGTATCCCACAGTGTGCCAATTGTGTATATATTGTGTGAAGTTATCAGTAAAGAAACCATTCAAGTTACTATGGACTGTGTCTCAATTACTGGAAGTCACCTCGGAGAGGGGCCATCACCGCTTGGGAAGTGCCCAGGGAGATCCGAACCTGGAGACCCAGGTACGCTGAGCAGTGGATTACAGTTTTCTGTATGGGAAGGTCGGGACACAGATGCTTCAGTGTCTCTGGCCATGACTATATTCCTGGCCTCCCGTTACATGTGTTACAGGGGTGTCCCTCCTGTCAATAAGTCATGGACTTTTTGCCGCAGGAGCCCACGCATTTTTTTCCAAAGAATTAACCCCTTAATTTAACACCTAGACATCCCAAATTTTACACACAAACCCTAATCTAATTATTAGTCAGGGACATATAAAAAAATACATGAAATGAAATGGTTTACTATATGTAAACCATGTGTCATTTCATGTCGGGTTTTGTATTGATTTTACATAAGCCGGCATTTGATTTAGCGGATATTATGCTATGTAGAACTCTATGAAATGTAAATATATATATATATATATATATATAAATAAATCTCAATGACATGTATATATATATATATATATATATATGTGTGTATTCTATGTGTCTATATCAATTCTTTCGTTTGGGTTTTAGCCTGTCATTGGGCTCCATTATATGTCCATTTTGCAAGCCTGCAAGAAAATCTCGGCATATGGATGTCATACGGATTACATACGGATGCTTACATGAGCAAAATACGCAGCCACACCTTGACAATGGATGACATACGGATCACTATTTAGGGAACATTTCCCCATATCACGCCGGTAAAATACAGACTGTATTTCTCGTTGGTTAGTGTGACTCCGGCCCGGTGTCTAGTGTTCCCTTTATTTTTTTGAGCAGAATATATAATAAATATATATGTTTTATATATATATATATATATATATATATATATACAGTGGGGAAAAAAAGTATTTAGTCAGTCAGCAATAGTGCAAGTTCCACCACTTAAAAAGTTGAGAGGCGTCTGTAATTTACATCATAGGTAGACCTCAACTATGGGAGACAAACTGAGAAAAAAAAATCCAGAAAATCTCATTGTCTGGTTTTTTTTTCATTTTATTTGCATATTATGGTGGAAAATAAGTATTTGGTCAGAAACAAAATTTCATCTCAATACTTTGTGATATATCCTTTGTTGGCAATGACAGAGGTCAAACGTTTTCTGTAAGTCTTCACAAGGTTGCCACACACTGTTGTTGGTATGTTGGCCCATTCCTCCATGCAGATCTCCTCTAGAGCAGTGATGTTTTTGGCTTTTCGCTTGGCAACACGGACTTTCAACTCCCTCCAAAGGTTTTCTATAGGGTTGAGATCTGGAGACTGGCTAGGCCACTCCAGGACCTTGAAATGCTTCTTACGAAGCCACTCCTTCGTTGCCCTGGCGGTGTGCTTTGGATCATTGTCATGTTGAAAGACCCAGCCTCGTTTCATATTCAATGCCCTTGCTGATGGAAGGAGGTTTGCACTCAAAATCTCACGATACATGGCCCCATTCATTCTTTCATGTACCCGGATCAGTCGTCCTGGCCCCTTTGCAGAGAAACAGCCCCAAAGCATGATGTTTCCACCACCATGCTTTACAGTAGGTATGGTGTTTGATGAATGCAACTCAGTATTCTTTTTCCTCCAAACACGACAAGTTGTGTTTCTACCAAACAGTTCCAGTTTGGTTTCATCAGACCATAGGATATTCTCCCAAAACTCCTCTGGATCATCCAAATGCTCTCTAGCAAACTTCAGACGGGCCCGGACATGTACAGGCTTAAGCAGTGGGACACGTCTGGCACTGCAGGATCTGAGTCCATGGTGGCGTAGTGTGTTACTTATGGTAGGCCTTGTTACATTGGTCCCAGCTCTCTGCAGTTCATTCACTAGGTCCCCCCGCGTGGTTCTGGGATTTTTGCTCACCGTTCTTGTGATCATTCTGACCCCACGGGGTGGGATTTTGCGTGGAGCACCAGATCGAGGGAGATTATCAGTGGTCTTGTATGTCTTCCATTTTCTAATTATTGCTCCCACAGTTGATTTCTTCACTCCAAGCTGGTTGGCTATTGCAGATTCAGTCTTCCCAGCCTGGTGCAGGGCTACAATTTAGTTTCTGGTGTCCTTTGACAGCGCTTTGGTCTTCACCATAGTGGAGTTTGGAGTCAGACTGTTTGAGGGTGTGCACAGGTGTCTTTTTATACTGATAACAAGTTTAAACAGGTGCCATTACTACAGGTAATGAGTGGAGGAAAGAGGAGACTCTTAAAGAAGAAGTTACAGGTCTGTGAGAGCCAGAAATCTTGATTGCTTGTTTCTGACCAAATACTTATTTTCCACCATAATATGCAAATAAAATGAAAAAAAAACAGACAATGTGATTTTCTGGATTTTTTTTTCTCAGTTTGTCTCCCATAGTTGAGGTCTACCTATGATGTAAATTACAGACGCCTCTCATCTTTTTAAGTGGTGGAACTTGCACTATTGCTGACTGACTAAATACTTTTTTTCCCCACTGTATATATATATATATATATTGTTACAGTAAAGGGTGTTTTACTGGATGGGAGATACATTTCTCCCAGCAGGTTAATAGGTTAATGTTTGGCCGGGTTTTTCCCTAAAGACAGGACCTGCGATGATGTCATGGTCACGTGATCAGCCCATGTGATGTTTACCTCACTTGTAGGAGGGGCTATGGGCTATGTAATGGAGGTTGGTGTTTGGTACATCGTGAGTGTGTCTGGAAGTTACAGGAACTTGGCTGGATTTAGCCTGAACTTGTATACAGGATCCAAGTGCTGCAGGACAATAGCAGCAAGACTCTCAACAACCCTGGGAATGGCACCTGGCGGATGCCATGGACTTGGCAGCAGCTTAGTTAAGCCTGTCCCGTGCAAGGGGTGAGTCTGGGACCAGTGGTTTTCCAAGCTGGAGTATATTTATGTTTTTCCTTACTTTCTGTTAATCTGCTGTTTGCAACGTGACATTAAACCACTGAAATTGGACTTTAAGCCTGTGTGTTACCTCCTTACTGCAGCCCTGCCATTACCTACCAGAACGAATCCCTACAATTGGTGGGCTGAATGCGGGCAAATGCAGTGAGGCCAGGCTGTTTTTCTTATTTTTGATTTGTACCCCAGCCTATGTCCTGGGTGAAGCGAGTGGCACAGACCCAGGCGGGGAAGTTTCCAGAAATGGAGGTCACGGTAAAAATGCTCATAGAGGCCATGCGACAGCAGCAGCAGGCTACACAGCAGCAGCAGGCTATGCAGCAGCAGAAGGATGCCATGCTGCAGCAGCAGCAAGAGGCCATGCAACAGCAGGCTATGCAGCAGCAGGCTATGCAGCAGCAGCAGGAGACCAATCAGCTGTTGATACAGCATATCACGACAGCGCAGACAAAAGGAACTAACTGATGAATCCATGATGTCCGGAAAGCAGTTCGTACAGCGGTTCCCAAAATGGAGAAGTCGGACGATGTGGAGGCGTACCTGGAGATGTTCAAAGGAGTTGCTGAGAGAGAGAAGCTACCCCGGGACCAGTGGGCAGAAATCCTTGCTCCGTTTTTGGCCTCAGGACCTTTGAAAGCGTATCAGGACCTACCCACGGAGCAAAGGGCAGACTACACGGTCGTCAAGGGTAAGATACTGGCACGTCTTGGGGTAAATGTGTTAGTTCGAGCCCAGCGGGCACACCAGTGGGAGTTTACCCCTCCAAGCCGGCTCGGTCCCAGTATTATGACCTGATGCACCTGTTAGGAAAGTGGTTGCAGCCTGAGGTGTTGTCCGCTATGGCCATGCTGGACCGCATAGTGACTGATAAGTTTTGGAGGGCTTTGCCCAGCTCCCTCCAGACATGGGTCGGACAGGCATCCCCTACTAATGCCATGCAGATGATAGACCTCATAGAAAGGTATGGGGCTACCAATGAGCTACAGGAAGGGACTCCCCAGAAGGTAACAGGAAGGTTCTCTAAGTCTCCACCCCTGGTTCGGCAAGCGGAGCCCAGGAAGGCCACTTAGGACTTATCTGGGGAAATAAGGAGCCCCATAATCTGCTGGCGGTGCCAGGAACCAGGTCATATGAGAGCTGATTGCCCCCACCTGCCTGAGACCATGGACACAAACTTTGGGTACCACCGGTCTCGCTATGCTGAACCGATGTGTGCAATGGGCACGCCGAAAGATCCCAATATGGAACATTTGTGTCGGGTTGAAGTGGAAGGCACCCCGGCTGTGGCCCTATTGGACTCAGGGAGACTTGTAACCCTGGTACAAGCCAGCTGGATACAAACCAGCGAGTGTACAGGTCGGAAAATAGGGGTGTTGTGTATACATGGGGACTTAAAAGACTATCCCACCGCACTAGTGGTGATAAACACGATAGCGGGAAGGCAGTGCCACGAGGTGGGGGTTGTGACTAATCTGCATTATGAAGTGATAATTGGAAGAGACTTTCCTTTATTTTCTGTGCTGTGGCCATCTTTTGTCCCACCCACAGAGCAACTACCAGCACCAGAGGCAACCAGGTTACATTCTCCAGAAGTAGGGCATGAACCTGGTGGCATGGAGGAAGAAGTGCTGGTGGTAGGGGTGACCTTCCCTTCGGTGGAGGAGGGGAAGAATTCTCTCATAGAAGTATTGACTGGAAAGGTGGAAGACTTGCCGCCGGGACCCGAATTGTCAGACTTGAATGTAGCAGTTGACAATTTTGGTATGGCGCAACTCCGAGACCCTACTTTGGCCCAGGCCAGAGAAAGTGTACTGTTTGTTAATGGGGAACCCCAACAACCTGGGGCAGCTACAGTGTTGCCACGCTTTGAGCTGAACCAAGATTTGTTGTACCGAGTGGAGAAAATACGTGGGGAAATGGTAGAACAGTTACTGGTACCTCAGGCATATCGTAGGCTGGTAATGGTCTTAGCGCATGCGCATGTACTTGGGGGGCATTTGGGCCAAAATAAAACCCTAGACCGAATTCTGCAGCGGTTCTACTGGCTAGGGTCCATGAAGAAGTTAAACGGTACAGTAATTCCTGTCTAGTGTGCCAGGTAACCAGTCCCCAGCCTCACTTTCGGAGTCCCTTGGTGCCTTTACCAATCATAGAGGTACCCTTCGAGAGAGTGGCAATGGATCTGGATGGGCCTCTCAATAAGTCAGCAAGGGGACACCAACACATCTTGGTAGTTCTAGATTATGCTACCCGATATCCTGAGGCCATTCCTCTGCGCCACACATCAGCTAAGCTTATAGCAAAGGAACTCATGGGTATGTTTTCACGGGTGGGAATTCCTCAAGAAATTTTGACAGACCAGGGAACCCCCTTTATGTCAAAAATTATGAAGGAACTCTGTCGTTTGCTCAAAGTTAAACAGTTGCGCACATCAGTCTATCATCCCCAAACAGATGGTCTGGTAGAAAGATTCAATAAGACGCTGAAGACCACGTTAAAAAAGGCAGTTTCCAAAGATGGGAACAACTGGGATCTCTTATTGCCATATTTGTTCTTTGCTGTGCGGGAGGTGCCTCAGGCATCTACGGGATTCTCGCTCTTTGACCTATTGTACGGCAGACATCCACGGGGCTTACTCGATATAGCCAAAGAGGCCTGGGAGAACCAGCCTACCCCCCACCAAAGTGTGATAGAACATGTTGCAAAAATGCAAGAAAGAATTGAGACAGTTCTACCCTTAGTCCGGGAACATATGGAGGCAGCACAACAGTCACAGAGTCGAGTCTATAACCGGGGGGCTCGGGTTAGAACCTTTAGCCCTGGGGATCGGGTGTTTGTACTTGTGCCTACCGTAGATAGCAAATTTCTTGCAAGGTGGCAGGGACCCTACGTCAGTGGCGGAACTTAATAGGGGCGGATGGGGCGGTCGCCCCGGGCCCAAGGTTTTTTGGGGGCCCAGGGGCCAATCCGGAGCCGCCGCCGCAGCTCAATTTTGGCTTCGCCCAATAGTCGCGTGTCACGGCAATTGTCGGCGGCTGTGCTGCGCTGAATGGCTGGCTCAGTCACCTGATCCTCCTCCCCTCTCTCCGCAGCATCCGCGCTCATTCCGGCCACCAACTGGCATCACGTGGCTGCATCAGAGTGACGCTGGCCACTCACACTCTGGCAGCGGCTCCTCTGTTCCCTCCCCTTCGTTGGTCTCCATAGATACAGCGGGGCACGGCAACTGACAGCCCAGCCAACGCCGTGTATCACAGGAGGAAGAAGAACTCTCTGGTGCCTGGTGGACAGTGTTGCAGCAGCAGCAGCACTGCCTGTTCCTCACCTCTCCGAACTTGGGGGTAATTCGCAGCAGGGTGGGGCGGAGGTATGTCATGACTGACTCATGTGGATGTGGGGAAAAACACTCTTTGTTATACATGTGTTTTAGCCCTATGTTGATTGCTCATTAAATATTATAAACTGAATGTACATTTTCTGCCTATTGATGATTACCCTCTAAGAGTACACCGCATAACATCTGGGCCTCCGTCCTTGATCGCTGGCACACGTGTTTTACCCCTTAGTTGCCTACCACATCTTTCTCTCACCTACTTTATGTGGATGTGGGGGGGCATGGGGGGGTGGGCAGGGGAGGGCCTTGGTCAAGAGGGGTGCCGGGTGCCCAGACTTTAGGAACAGCCTCGGACCAGTGAGCAGTGCACTGCACGCATTATGTAACGTAACCCATTCAGGTCCTCACATCACGTCCCCTATGGCCAGGTTCACGTTGGGCGATTTTGTGCGTATTGGCCGTAGGCCTACAGCTTATGTGCAACGTCTTTTTAGGCCATGTCCACACGAGGCGGAATGGTGGCGGGTTTTCCGTACGGACCCGCAGCAAACCAAGTGCTGCGGTCCGTACGGCTGTCAATTCCCGCATGGGGACCGCAGCGCTCAGCTAGCTGTATTTATGCATGATGGTTTCAAACTGCACAGGTGAGAGATCCTTTTCAAAACTTAAACGAATTAAAAATGAGTTGAGGAGTCAAATGGGACAAGACAGACTCAATCATCTCTCTTTAATGAGCATTGAACAAGAGCTTTTGAAGAGTCTAGACCTCTCAGAAATCATCAACGACTTTAGCACCATAAAATCTCGCCGAAAAAGTCTGTGAGCAGTTTATGATCTTCAGTGTCAAAAAAAATCCGAGTTTCTAGTCCATTAAGAAATTGTTGCCTGTGCTCATTGCACTTTTTCTGTTAGGCTACCACCCACACAGAAATACATCTGTATAGATAAATAATTATGTTGAATTATTGTTTAATATTATGTTTACATGTTCTTTTTTGCACTTACATGTGGTACGGTGAATGTAGCCTTATGTTTACCTTGTATGAAGAAATAAAGGCCAGTATATACCACATTATATATTTTGCCTGTTGATTTTTAGGAATATTTAATATTATTTATATTGTTTGACCATACAATACAATTTCTTGTGAGAAAAAAGTAATTTTTCTTTGTTTTTATGGTCTAATAAATGTTACAATTTGTATACCTAAAAATCAGCATATGCAGTGTTTTTGTGAGAAGAGCCACAAAATTTTGACAGAAAATGTTTTCCTGGGAAGGGGGGTACTGGGGCCCAGGTTTTATTAACAGCCCCGGGCCCATGGTCCACTTAATCCGCCACTGCCCTACGTGATCATGGAAAAGGTGGGGCCAGTAGACAACAAGGTACACCAGCCAGGACAGAGAAAGCCAGAACAGGTTTACCATGTTAATTTGCTTAAACCATGGAAAGATAAAGAAAACCTTGGTGGGGATAGTCCGCTGCCTGCGTTTCAGATGGAGAAGGCTCCATCACCTCGGGGCGAGGCAGGAGAAGCCCAACCTGCAGTCAAAATTGCAGACACTTTGTCTCCTAGACAGGTTCAGGAGGTCCGGGAGTTCATTAGCTGAAATATAGATGTTTTTTCGGAGCTCCCCGACGCACCTCCCTAATCCAACATGACATTGTCACGGAGCCACAGGCCAAAGTCCGACTAAAGCTATATCGGGTGCCTGAGGCCCGGCGACAAGCCATCTCAGAAGAGGTAAAAACTATGCTACAGTTAGGGGTCATAGAAGAGTCCCAAAGTGAGTGGGCCAGCCCAATAGTCCTAATACCCAAGCCTGATGGGACTCTAAGATTCTGTAATGATTTTAGAAAACTTAATGACATTTCAAAGTTTGACGCCTACCCTATGCCTCGGGTTGACGAGTTGATAGAGCAATTTGGGCAGGCATGGTATTTTACAACTCTGGACCTCACAAAATGTTATTGGAAGGTACCCCTAATAGAGGCGGCGAAGGAAAGAACGGCTTTTGTAACACCAGAGGGGCTGTTCCAGTATAAGGTGTTACCCTTTGGGTTGCATGGCGCACCAGCAACGTTCCAGCGATTAATGGATATTGTTCTCCGTCCCCATCGCCGCTATGTCTCAGCCTATCTAGACGATATTATTGTGTACAACACCGACTGGGAAAGTCACTTAGCAAAATTACAGGCAGTGATAGACTGTCTGTGATAAGCAGGGCTAGCTGCCAACCCAAAGAAGTGTTCCATAGGTTTGGAGGAAGCTCGGTACTTGGGTTACGTCATTGGGAGAGGATTTCTCAAGCCTCAAGTAAACAAAGTGGAGGCAATTCAGAACTGGCCTCGTCCCCTCACAACAAAACAGGTAAAAGCCTTTTTAGGTTTGGTGGAATATTGCAGGCGGTTCATCCCCAACTTTGCAACCCTGTCGGCGCCTTTAACAGACTACTTAAAAGGGAGGAAATCTGTGATGGGCCACTGGAATGATCAGTTAGAGGAGGCCTTTACAAAGTTAAAAGGGGTACTGTGTGGTACACCAGTCCTGATCACTCAAAATTTCAAAAAAGAGTTCATTGTGCAGACGGATGCCTCTGAGATAGGGCTCGGGGCCGTGCTGTCTCAGGAGGTTAATGGGGAAGAGCATCCCATTAGTTTTCTAAGCCGGAAGCTTACCCAGCCGAAACCAGGAACAGTATTGTGGAGAGAGTGTGCCTGGCCATCAAGTGGGCACTGGAGTCATTGCGCTACTATTTGCTGGGGAGAACATTTTGTTTGGTGACAGATCATTCCCCTCTTACGTGGATGAGTCAAGCTAAGGAGAGGAATGCCCGAGTCACCAGGTGGTTCCTGTCCCTGCAAAATTTTAAATTTTCAGTAGAACATCAGACAGGCAGACAACAGGGGAATGCAGATGCCCTGTCCAGAGTTCACTGTATGTCATGTGTCCACCCCCTTAGGGGTGAACATAGGAGGGAGGTATGTGGTACAGTAAATAGTGTTTTACTGGATGGGTTAATGCTTGGCTGGGTTTTTCCCTAAAGACAGGACCTGCGATGATGTCATGGTCACGTGATCAGCCCATGTGATGTTTACCTCACTTGTAGGAGGGGCTATGGGCTATGTAATGGAGGTTGGTGTTTGGCACATGGTGAGTGTGTGTCTGGAAGTTACAGGACCTTGGGTGGACTTAGCCTGAACTGGTATACAGGATCCCCGTGCTGCAGGACAATAGCAGCAAGACTCTCAACAACCCTGAGAATGGCACCTGGCAGATGCCGTGGATCTGGCAGCTGCTTAGCAAAGCCCGTCCTGTGCAAGGGGTGAGTCTGGGACCAGTGGTTCTCCAAGCTGGAGTATATTTCTGCTTTTCCTTACTGTCTGTTAATCTGCTGCTTGCAACGTGACATTAAACCACTGAAATTCGAATTTAAGCCTGTGTGTTGCCTCATTACTGCAGCCCTGCCATTACCTACCAGAGCGAATCCCTACAATATATATATATATATATATATATATATACATATCAGTGACAAATACAATTAGTGTAGTGTTTGTGCAAAATTATGGACATGTGTTAAATTAATAAATGATTATTTCAAGGAAAAAACTGGCGTGGGGTCCTCCTATAATTTATAGCCAGCAATAGGTATGCAGACAGCTGAGAGCTGATATTTGTAGCCTAGGAAGGGGACATGGATAGTGCCCCCCCTGACTACAAGCATCAGCTCTCAGCCGCCCCAGAAAAGGCGCATCTGTATGATGCGCCAATTCTGGCACGTAACCTTGCTCTTCCCACTGCCCTGTAGCGGTGGCATACGGGATAATAGTTGGGGTGTTGATGTCACCTTTGTGACATCAAGCACCGAGGTTAGTAATGAAAATGCGTCAATTTGATGCCCACATTACTAATTCCATATAGTGAAATGGTAAATAATACATGGACACCCGTTAAAAAATCCTTTATTTGAAAGAAACACACAGACTCCTTTATTGTTCTTAATTAAACCATACTTACAACCTCTGCTAATTCCCCGAATCCGTCGATCTCCTGTAAAAACATAAAATAAAAAACAACAATATACCATACCTTTCCGGTGTTCAGTCCCCCCCGCTGTAATCAATATCTGGGGGATATATAGTTTACAACCGGGAGCAGTGCTAATGCAACTGCCCCGGCTATAAACCACTGATAAATGAAGGAGAAGCTGTCGGCGCAGACTCAGTGACTAGCGGTGACGTCACTGAGTCTGCCCTCAGGGGCATTAGCACCGCTCCCAGTTGCAAGCGATATATCCCCCAGATATGGATTACGGCGTGGGACTGAACGCCGGATAAGTATAGTATATTGTAGGTTTTTTATTTTTTCTTTATTACAGGAGATCGAGGGCGTCACATGGATTAGCTGAATAATAAAGATGGCAAAACTGTGTTTATTGATTTATTTCATTAAAATACTTTATTCTCACTGTGTGTCTTTGCATAAGCCTTTAACAACTCTAGGATTAGTAATGGATAGGTGTCTTATTGGCACCTCTCCATTACTAAGCCGGGCTTGATGTGATTTTGCAATACAAAGATGACATCAACCCCCCAACTATTACCCCATATGCCATCGCTACAGGGCAGTGGGAAGAGAGAGGCTAAGTGCCGGAATTGGCACATCTTAGAGATGCGCCATTTCTGGGGCGGCTGTGAGCTGGTGTTTGTAGCCAGGTGGGGGGGCAATATCCATGGCCCCTTCCTAGGCTATGAATATCAGCCCGCAGCTGTCTGCAAAGCCTTTTCTGGCTATTAATTATAGGGGGGACCCCACATCATTTTTTGGGGGGCACCCCTATTTTAATAGCCAGTAAAGGCTAAATTTACAGCTGCTGGCTGATATTCATAGCCTTGGAAGACCCATGGGTAATAAACCCTTCCCAGGCTTTAAACATCGGCCCTTAGTCACTGGCTTTCCCTCTCTGGATTGGAAAATTCCATGGGAGCCCATGCCATTTTTTCTATAAATAATGTTTTATTAATTACATTTACAGTCACCTGCACCCATTCTATATCTATATATTTGTTACACACATCTACATATCTACATATTCTATATGTATGTACTGTATGTAAACCATCTATTCTATCCTTTGCTTCTATCTATCTATCTATCTATCATATATATATATATATATATATATATATATACTTATATATACTTTTACATACAGCAGTTCTCTGTCATTTACACATACTTTTCAAACAAAATATTCCTAAATATATATGTATATATATATTTAATAATATTTTGAGTTAAAACTATGTGTAAATGACAGAGAACTGCTGTATGTAAAAGCTCATGTTAAAATCACATTGCATACAGATTACATACACATGTCATATGGATGTCATATGGCTGTTCTGCTTAAAAACTGCACGGAAATCACATTACACTAGCATAGCACTCGTCTGTTTTTTTGGTCCGGAAATCGGACCTTTTTTTAATCATATTTGGGTATGAGCCCTTAATAATATTTCTTTCACTAGCTGAAATAGTCTGCTGTATCCTCATTTCAGCTACTTAGGTCATGTGCACATGATGCAGATATCCAGCGGATCCGCAGCAGATTTTACCGCGCAAAAACGCTGCATATCCGCATTGTGATGTACAGTAGCATGTTAGTCAATAGAAAAAATAAACCGCTGTGCAGACGCTGCAGATTTTTCCGTGCGGTTTTCTTGTGGTTCAAAATATGCAGCATGTCACTTCTTTTGTGCGGTTTTCCACCTGCTCCATTCTCCAAATCCGCAGGGGGAAATCCGCATGGGGAAAACCGCACAAAAACCGCAAGAAAACCGCAAGAAAAAAGGAAGAAATCCGCAGGAAAAATGCAAGTCATTTGACCTGCGGATTTCTTCAATTCTGCGCCGAAAAATCCGCAGGGCTAAAAAGTACGTGTGCACTTAGCCTTAGTTAGGCGGTTGTATATCAGTCAGATACTGTAGGTAGCTAGTGTCCAGTGTGGCTGTGAAACAACCTGCTGTATCCCACATTGTCATTTTGTGGCGGTTATAAAAACTTGTATGCGGACTTGCATGCATTTAAAAAAAAAAATAGAATATTTTTGGGCGGTTTATCACTTATATAGTGCCTATAATTCAACATTCGCTTTACAGACATTATTGCCACTGTCATCATTGGGACTCACAATCTAAAGATACTATCTGTATGTCTATGTAGAAAATAATCACTGGGAGTAAACCCTCGCAAACATGGGTAGAACATACAAACTCTTTGAAGATGCTATCCTTTCGTCCCATTCAAAATAAAACTGTAAAAATAAAATCAAACATACATATATTCGGTATTGCCGAGTTTAGAATTGCCCAATCTATCAATAAAAAAAGGATTAACCTGATCGCTGAACTGAATAGTGAGAAAAAAAAGTCAAAACGCCACAAATATGTTTTTTGGTCCCAGTGACATTGCATTAAAATGCAATAATGGGCAATCAAAAGATCGTATCTGCACCAAAATGATATCATTAAAAATGTCAGCTCGGCACACAAAAAATAAGCCATTGTTCAACCCGAGATCACAAAAACTGGAGACGCTATGGGTATCGGAAAATGGCGCAATTTTTTTTTTTTTAAGCAAAGTTTGGAATTTTTTTTCACCATTTAGAAAATAAAGAACCTAGACATGTTTGGTGTCTGTGAACTCGTTATGACCAGGAGAATCATAATGGCAGGTCAGTTTTAGCATTTAGTGAACATAACAAAAAAAAGTGTTGGATTGCACTTTTTATGTAAATTCACCGCACTTGGAATTTTTTTCCTGTTTTCTAGTACACGACATGGTAAAACCAATAGTGTCGTTCAAAAGTACAACTTGTCCTGCAAAAAATAAGCCCTCACATGGCCATATTGACGGAAAAATAAAAAAGTTATGGCTCTGGGAAGGAGGGGAGCGAAAAACGAAAACGCCAAACCGAAAAAAGCTCGGGGAGTTAAGGGGTTAAAGAGACACTTTCTGAAAATGAAATTACTTGTAAATGATAATGTGGTTTGGCTGGCATCCACTGCTCCTTTTGCCATTATTAGGTACCAGTCACATCTGACTGATTCCGGCCTTATCAGGTACAGTACGAGCTTCACAGAACCTGGCATGTTTCTTGACTATTCTTCTTGGACGTGAAATTCTGAAGCGCGGGTTGTTATGCAGATGGAATCAGTAAAAATCCCAACACTCTGACTGATCCCGCAGAATGACATATTTCCTTGGTTGGAAAAATTATTCACTAATAGAGTTGAGCGATACCATCCGATACTTCAAAGTATCGTATCGGATGGTATCGGCCGATCTTTAAAAAAAGTATCGGTATCGCCGATTCCGATACCGGAAGTCCCATTCAAGTCTATGGGACTTCCGGTATCGGAATAAGAAAAACCCTTTCCTGCCCTTGTACAGCCTCTCTGGGGTCTGTACGGGCCTTTCGGGGGGCTGTGCCGGCCTGCCAGGGGGTCTGTGCAGGCTCCGGTGGTCTGTGCCGGCCTGCCGGTGGTCTGTGCAGGCTCCGGGGGGCTGTGCCGGCCTGCCGGGGGGCTGTGCCGGCCTGCCAGGGGGTCTGTGCAGGCTCCGGTGGTCTGTGCCGGCCTGCCGGTGGTCTGTGCAGGCTCCGGGGGGCTGTGCCGGCCTGCCGGGGGGCTGTGCCGGCCTGCCGGGGGGCTGTGCCGGCCTGCCGGTGGTCTGTGCAGGCTCCGGGGGTCTGTGCAGGCATCGTCCGATAGGACTACAAGTCCCATCTGGCGATGCCTGCTACCATGACAGTGATTGACACATTAGCCAATGATGGGACAGTAGTAGTCCCATCATCCGGCTAATGTGTTAAATGTAAAAAAAAAAAAAAAAAAAAATTACATGCTACATTCATACTACATACTACATACATGCTACATTCATACTACATGCAACATACATACTACATATATACTACATGCATGCTACATATATACTACATGCATGCTACATACATACTACATGATACATACTACATATATACTACATGCATGCTACATACATACTACATATATACTACATGCATGCTACATACATACTACATGCTACATGCATGCTACATACATACTACATACATGCTACATATATACTACATACATACTACATATATACTACATACATACCACATACATACTACATACATGCTACATATATACTACATGCATGCTACATACATACTACATATATACTACATGCATGCTACATACATACTACATGCTACATGCATGCTACATACATACTACATGCTACATACATACCACATATATACTACATACATACAATACATTCATACAATACATACATAGACATACAGTACATATAACATAGAGTAACATACTTACCAATACTTGTCACATTGTTCCCCGAAGCCATTGTCGTCTACGGAATAAATATTAACATAACAAACCACAAAAATACTCACCCACGATCCGAAGCAGTCCACGAGTGTGTCCCACGACGATCTTGGGTAGAGAACTGCAGCATCAGCTGATGCTGCCGTTCTCTACGGGCTGCAGGAATCCAATGACGGAAGGTAGGTATCCTTCCGCACTGTATTCCTCCGCCACTTAAAAAAAAAAAAAGTCCCTAGTCTCACTTTATGCCATTGCTGTGTGGGAATTTCCCACACAGCAATGGCATAAAGTGAGACTAGGGACTTTTTTTTTTTTAAGTGGCGGAGGAATACAGTGCGGAAGGATACCTACCTTCCGTCATTGGATTCCTGCAGCCCGTAGAGAACGGCAGCATCATCTGATGCTGCAGTTCTCTACCCAAGATCGTCGTGGGACACACTCGTGGACTGCTTCGGATCGTGGGTGAGTATTTTTGTGGTTTGTTATGTTAATATTTATTCCGGAAAGACAATGGCTTCGGGGAACAATGTGACAAGTATTGGTAAGTATGTTACTCTATGTTATATGTACTGTATGTCTATGTATGTATTGTATGAATGTATTGTATGTATGTAGTATATATGTGGTATGTATGTAGCATGTAGTATGTATGTAGTATGTATGTAGCATGCATGTAGCATGTAGTATGTATGTAGCATGCATGTAGTATATATGTAGTATGTATGTAGCATGCATGTAGTATATATGTAGCATGTATGTAGTATGTATGTGGTATGTATGTAGCATGTAGTATATATGTAGCATGCATGTAGTATATATGTAGTATGTATGTAGTATGTATGTAGCATGTATGTAGTATATATGTAGTATGTATGTAGTATATATGTAGCATGTATGTAGTATATATGTAGTATGTATGTAGTATATATGTAGCATGCATGTAGTATATATGTAGTATGTATGTAGTATATATGTAGCATGCATGTAGTATATATGTAGTATGTATGTAGTATATATGTAGCATGTATGTAGTATGTATGTAGCATGCATGTAGCATGTAGTATGTATGTAGCATGCATGTAGTATATATGTAGTATGTATGTAGCATGCATGTAGTATATATGTAGCATGCATGTAGTATGTATGTGGTATGTATGTAGCATGTAGTATATATGTAGCATGCATGTAGTATATATGTAGTATGTATGTAGTATGTATGTAGCATGTATGTAGTATATATGTAGTATGTATGTAGTATATATGTAGCATGTATGTAGTATATATGTAGTATGTATGTAGTATATATGTAGCATGCATGTAGTATATATGTAGTATGTATGTAGTATATATGTAGCATGCATGTAGTATATATGTAGTATGTATGTAGTATATATGTAGCATGTATGTAGTATGTATGTAGTATATATGTAGCATGCATGTAGTATATATGTAGTATGTATGTAGTATATATGTAGCATGCATGTAGTATATATGTAGTATGTATGTAGTATATATGTAGCATGCATGTAGTATATATGTAGTATGTATGTAGTATATATGTAGCATGTATGTAGTATGTATGTAGTATATATGTAGCATGCATGTAGTATGTATGTGGTATGTATGTAGCATGTAGTATGTATGTAGCATGCATGTAGTATATATGTAGTATGTATGTAGCATGCATGTAGTATATATGTAGCATGCATGTAGTATGTATGTGGTATGTATGTAGCATGTAGTATATATGTAGCATGCATGTAGTATGTATGTAGTATGTATGTAGTATGTATGTAGCATGCAGTATGTATGTAGTATGTATGTAGCATGCATGTAGTATGTATGTAGCATGCATGTAGTATGTATGTAGTATGTATGTAGTATGTATGTAGTATATATGTAGTATGTATGTAGCATGTAGTATGTATGTAGTATTTTTTTTTTTTTTTTTTTTAACATTTAACACATTAGCCGGATGATGGGACTACTACTGTCCCATCATTGGCTAATGTGTCAATCACTGTCATGGTAGCAGGCATCGCCCGATGGGACTTGTAGTCCCATCGGACGATGCTTGCACAGACCCCCGGACATCAGCACAGCCCCCCGGCAGGCCGGCACAGCCCCCCGGCAGGCCGGTACAGACCCCCACAGGGTGCACAGCCCCCCGGCAGGCCGGCACAGCCCCCCGGCAGGCCGGCAGAGACCCCGGGCAGTCCACACAGCCCCCCGGCAGGCCGGCACAGCCCCCCGGCAGGCCGGCAGAGACCCCGGGCAGTCCACACAGCCCCCCGGCAGGCCGGCACAGCCCCCCGGCAGGCCGGCAGAGACCCCCGGAAGGCCCGAAATGACGGCGCATCATGATGCGCACACACCGCGCATCATGATGACGTCAGGCCGTCAATCAACTGAACTTCCGATTCCGATGCCGAATTCCGATATTGAAAAAATATCGGAAGTCGGTATCGGAATTCCGATACAGCAAGTATCGGCCGATACCCGATACTTGCGGTATCGGAATGCTCAACACTATTCACTAATGTTCCCCAATCTTTAAACTAGTGACAGATGAATCTTCAGTGACTGATCACAACATGACGCCTGGACCCCAAAATACATTCAGATTCAGACCCCTAAAATTCAGACTAAACTAAATCCACCGATTTACAGGGATATTCCCAAAATAACAAGTTCTCTATTTATGTGATAAGGAATAGTGTGCTGATCACTAGTGGTCTAATTGCTGGCATCTCTAATGTTCCCAAATACGGGGCTCTAGAACCCTGAGACCCAAGCTTTGTAGCCCGGCTTTCATAGAGTGATGATGCACATGCACAATCTCTGCTCTACTTATTATCTATTGGACTCTCGCAAATAGCCATGGTTTTCAACAGCAATCTCAAAGACAACTAGATGTGTATTTCCTGAAGGAAGTACAGATAGTGCTTTGAAATGGAGCCCGGGCTGCCCCTTTAAGAGAGACTTGCCTGCTACCCCTGCGAGACTTTCAACTCAGGATCCATTTTAACTGTGGGTGCCTCTCAGGGGTCACTTTGGCCTGTGGGGCCCCTCAGGGTCTAATTTGGTGGGTGGGGACCCTCAGGATCCGATTCGGTGGCCTTGGCTCCACAGGGCTTAAATTGGTGGATGGGATCCCTCAGGGTCCGATTATGTGGGTGGGGCCCCTTTGGGTCTGATTTTGTGGGTGGAGCCCCTCTGGGTCCAATTTGGTGGGCGGGGCCCCTCTGGGTTCAATTTGGTGGGCGGAGCCCCTCAGGGTCTGATTTGGTGGGTGGGAACCCTCAGGATCCGATGCAGTGGCCTGGACTCCTCAGGGCTTCAATTGGTGGATGCGATCTGATTTGGTGGGAGGGGCCACTCTGAGTCAGATTTGGTGGGCGGAGCCCCTCAGGGTCTGATTTGGTGGGCGGGGCCCCTCAGGGTCCGATTTGGTGGGCAGGGCCCCTTAGGATCCGATTCGGTGGACAGGGACACTCTGGGTCCGATTTGATGGGCGGGGCCTTCAGGGACCGATTTGGTGGGCAGGGCCCCTCAGGGTCCGATTTGGTGGGCGGGGCCACTCTGGGTCCGATTTGGTGGGCGGGGCCCCTCAGGATCCAATTTGCTGGGCGGGGCCCCTCAGGATCCAATTTGCTGGGCGGGGCCCCTCAGAATCAGATTTGGTGGGCAGGGCCCCTTAGGGTCCGATTCGGTGGACAGGGCCACTCTGGGTCCGATTTGATGGGCTGGGCCTTCAGGGACCGATTTGGTGGGCGGGGCCCCTAAGGGTCCGATTTGGTGGGTGGGGCCCCTCTGGGTCCGATTTGGTGGGCGGAGCCCCTCAGGGTCTGATTTGGTGGGTGGGAACCCACAGGATCTGATGCGTTGGCCTGGGCTCCTCAGGGCTTCAATAGGTGGTTGCGATCTGATTTGGTGGGCGGGGCCTCTCTGGGTTCGATTCGATGGACGGGGCCCCTCTGGGTCCGATTCAGTGGACGGGGCCCCTCAGGGTCTGATTTGGTGGGCGGGGCCTCTCTGGGTTCGATTCGATGGACGGGGCCCCTCTGGGTCCGATTCAGTGGACGGGGCCCCTCAGGGTCTGATTTGGTGGGCGGGGCCTCTCTGGGTTCGATTCGATGGACGGGGCCCCTCTGGGTCCGATTCAGTGGACGGGGCCCCTCAGGGTCTGATTTGGTGGGCGGGGCCTCTCTGGGTTCGATTCGATGGACGGGGCCCCTCTGGGTCCGATTCAGTGGACGGGGCCCCTCAGGGACCGATTTGGTGAGAGGGGCCCCTCAGGGTCCGATTTTGTGGCCGGGTCCCCTCAGGGTCTGGATTTGTGGGTGGGGCCCCTCAGGGTCCGATTTTGTGGGTGGGGCCCCTTAGAGTCCGATTTTGTGGCTGGGGCCCCTCAGGGTCTGATTTTGAGGGTGGGGCCCCTCAGGGTCTAATTTGGTGGGCGGGGCCCCTTAGGGTCTGATTTTGTGGGATGGGCCCCTCAGGGTCCGATTTTGTGGCCGGGTCCCCTCAGGGTCTGGATTTGTGGGTGGGGCCCCTCAGGGTCTGGATTTGTGGGTGGGGCCCCTCAGGGTCCGATTTTGTGGGTGGGGCCCCTCAGAGTCCGATTTTGTGGCTGGGGCCCCTCAGGGTCTGATTTTGAGGGTGGGGCCCCTCAGGGTCTGATTTTGTGGGTTGGGCCCCTCAGGGTCCGATTTGGTGGGCGGGGCCCCTCAGGGTCTGATTTTGTGGGTTGGGCCCCTCAGGGTCCGATTTTGTGGCCGGGGCCCCTCAGGGTCCGATTTTGTGTCTGGGGCCTCTCAGGGTCCGATTTTGTGGTTGGGACCCCTCAGGGTCCTATTTTGCGGCCGGAGCCTCTCAGGGTCCGATTTTGTGGTTGGGGCCCCTCAGGATCTGATTTTGTGGCCGGGGTCCCTCAGGGTCCGATTTTGTGGCCGGGGCCCCTGAGGGTCCAATTTTGTAGGTGGGGTCCCTCAGGGTCCGATTTTGTGGCCGGGGCCCCTCAGGGTCCGATTTTGCGGCCGGGGCCCGTCAGGGTCCGATTTTGTGGCCGGGGCCCGTCAGGGTCCGATTTTGTGGTTGGGGCCCCTCAGGGTCCGATTTTGTGGGTAGGGCCCCTCAGGGTCCGATTTTGTGAGTGGGGCCACTCAGGGTCCGATGTTGTGGCCCCTTAGGGTCCGATTTTGTGGGTGGGGCCCCTGAGGGTACAATTTGGTGGGCGGGGCCACTCTGAGTCTGATTTGGTGGGCGGGGCCACTCTGGGTCCGATTTGGTGGGCGGGGCCACTCTGGGTCCGATTTGGTGAGCTGGGCCCCTCAGGGTCTGATTTGGTGGGCGGGATCTATCAGAGTCCGATTTGGTGGGCGGGGCCCCCCAGGGTCCAATTTGGTTGGTGGGGACCCTCGGGGTCCAATTTGGTGGGCGGGATCCCTTGGGGTCCGATCTGGTGGGTGGGGCCCCTCGGGGTCCGATTTGGTGAGCGGGGCCACTCTAGGTCTGATTTGGTGGGCGGGCCACTCTGGGTCCAATTTGGTGGGCGGGGCCCCTCAGAGTTCAATTTGGTCAGCGGGGACCCTCAGGGTCCGATTTGATGGGCGGGGCCTTCAGGGTCCGATTTGGTGCACGGGGCCACTCTGGGTCCGATTTGGTGCACGGGGCCACTCTGGGTCCGATTTGGTGGGCGGGGCCCCTCAGGATCCAATTTGCTGGGCGGGGCCCCTCAGGATCCAATTTGCTGGGCGGGGCCCCTCAGAATCAGATTTGGTGGGCAGGGCCCCTTAGGGTCCGATTCGGTGGACAGGGCCACTCTGGGTCCGATTTGATGGGCTGGGCCTTCAGGGACCGATTTGGTGGGTGGGGCCCCTCTGGGTCCGATTTGGTGGGCGGAGCCCCTCAGGGTCTGATTTGGTGGGTGGGAACCCACAGGATCTGATGCGGTGGCCTGGGCTCCTCAGGGCTTCAATAGGTGGTTGCGATCTGATTTGGTAGACGGGGCGCCTCAGGGTCTGATTTGGTGGGAGGGGCCCCTCAGGTCCGATTTGGTGGGCGGGGCCCCTCAGGGTCTGATTTGGTGGGCGGGGCCTCTCTGGGTCCGATTCGATGGACGGGGCCCCTCTGGGTCCGATTCAGTGGACGGGGCCCCTCAGGGTCCGATTTGGTGGGCGGGGCACATCAGAGTCCGATTTGGTGAGCAGGGCCCCTCAGGGACCGATTTGGTGAGAGGGGCCCCTCAGGGTCCGATTTTGTGGCCGGGTCCCCTCAGGGTCTGGATTTGTGGGTGGGGCCCCTCAGCGTCCGATTTTGTGGGTGGGGCCCCTCAGAGTCCGATTTTGTGGCTGGGGCCCCTCAGGGTCTGATTTTGAGGGTGGTGCCCCTCAGGGTCTAATTTGGTGGGCGGGGCCCCTCAGGGTCTGATTTTGTGGGTTGGGCCCCTCAGGGTCCGATTTTGTGGCCGGGGCCCCTCAGGGTCCGATTTTGTGTCCGGGGCCCCTCAGGGTCCGATTTTGTGGCCGGTGCCTCTCAGGGTCCGATTTTGTGGTTGGGGCCCCTCAGGGTCCGATTTTGCAGCCGGAGCCTCTCAGGGTCCGATTTTGTGGTTGGGGTCCCTCAGGGTCCGATTTTGTGGCCGGGGCCCCTGAGGGTCCAATTTTGTAGGTGGGGCCCCTCAGGGTCCGATTTTGTGGGTGGGGCCCCTCAGGATCCGATTTTGTGGTTGGGGCCCCTCAGGGTTCAATTTTGTAGGTGGGGTCCCTCAGGGTCCGATTTTGTGGCCGGGGCCCCTCAGGGTCCGATTTTGTGGCCGGGGCCCGTCAGGGTCCGATTTTGTGGCCGGGGCCCGTCAGGGTCCGATTTTGTGGTTGGGGCCCCTCAGGGTCCGATTTTGTGGGTAGGGCCCCTCAGGGTCCAATTTTGTGAGTGGGGCCACTCAGGGTCCGATGTTGTGGCCGGATCCCCTCAGGGTCCGATTTTGTGGGTGGGGCCCCTCAGGGTCCAATTTTGTGGCCGGGGCCCCTCAGGGTCCAATTTTGTGGGTGGGACCCCTTAGGGTCCGATTTTGTGGGTGGGCCCCTGAGGGTACAATTTGGTGGGCGGGGCCACTCTGGGTCTGATTTGGTGGGCGGGGCCACTATGGGTCCGATTTGGTGGGCGGGGCCACTCTGGGTCCGATTTGGTGAGCTGGGCCCTTCAGGGTCTGATTTGGTGGGCGGGATCTATCAGAGTCCGATTTGGTGGGCGGGGCCCCTCAGGGTCCAATTTGGTTGGTGGGGACCCTCGGGGTCCGATTTGGTGGGCGGGATCCCTCGGGGTTCGATTTGGTGGGTGGGGCCCCTCGGGGTCCGATTTGGTGGGTGGGGAACCTCGGGGTCCGATTTGGTGAGCGGGGCCACTCTAGGTCTGATTTGGTGGGCGGGCCACTCTGGGTCCGATTTGGTGGGCGGGGCCCCTCAGAGTTCAATTTGGTCAGCGGGGACCCTCAGGGTCCAATTTTGTGGGTGGGGCCCCTCAGGGTCCGATTTTGTGGTTGGGGCCTTTCAGAATCTGATTTAGTAGGTGGGGCCCCTCAGGGTCCGATTTGGTGGGCGGGTCCCCTCAGGGTCCAATTTGGTGGGCGGGGCCCCTCAGGGTCCCATTTGGTGGGCGGGGCCCCTCAGGGTCCCATTTGGTGGGTGGGGCCACTCTGGGTCTGATTTGGTGGGCGGGGCCACTTTGGGTCCAATTTGGTGGGCGGGGACACTGAGTCTGATTTTGTGGGTTGGGCCCCTCAAGGTCCGATTTTGTGGCCGGGGCCCCTCAGGGTCTGATTTTGTGTCCGGGGCCCCTCAGGGTCCGATTTTGTAGCCGGTGCCTCTCAGGGTCCGATTTTGTGGTTGGGGCCCCTCAGGGTCCGATTTTTGGGGCCGGGGCCCCTCAGGGTCCGATTTTGCGGGTGGAGCCCCTCAGGGTCCGATTTTGCGGGTGGGGCCCCTCAGGGTCTGGATTTGTGGGTGGAGCCCATCAGGGTCCGATTTTGTGGGTGGGGCCCCTCATGGTCTGATTTTGTGGCTGTGGCCCCTCAGGGTCTGATTTTGAGGATGGGGCCCCTCAGGGTCTAATTTGGTGGGCGGGGCCCCTCAGGGTCCGATTTTGTGGGTGGGGTCCCTCAGGGTCCGATTTTGTGGGTGGGTCCCTTCAGGGTCCGATTTTGTGGCTGGGGCCCCTCAGGGTCTGATTTTGTGGGTGGGGCCCATCAGGGTCCGATTCTGTGGGTGGGGCCCCTCAGGGTCCGATTTTGTGACCGGGGACCCTCAGGGTCTG
This sequence comes from Dendrobates tinctorius, assembly GCF_039654945.1. Classification (NCBI taxonomy): domain Eukaryota; kingdom Metazoa; phylum Chordata; class Amphibia; order Anura; family Dendrobatidae; genus Dendrobates; species Dendrobates tinctorius. The sequence continues at coordinate 12,704,460 of NW_027361782.1, read as the reverse complement.
ATTTTGTGGGTGGGGACCCTCAGGGTCTGATTTTGTGGGTGGGGCCCCTCAGGGTCTGATTTTGTGGCTGGGGTCCCTCAGGGTCTGATTTTGTGGGTGGGGCCCCTCAGGGTCCGATTTTGTGGCTGGGGCCCCTTAGGGTCTGATTCTGTGGGTGGGGCCCCTCAGGGTCCGATTTTGTGGGTGGGGCCCCTCAGCGACCGATTTTGAGGGTGGGGCCCCTCAGGGTCTAATTTGGTGGGCGGGGCCCCTCAGGGTCTGATTTTGTGCGTGGGGTCCCTCATGGTCTGATTTTGTGGGTGGGGCCCCTCAGGTTCTGATTTTGTGGTTGGGGCCCCTCAGGTTCTGATTTTGTGGCTGGGGTCCCTCAGGGTCTGATTTTGTGGGTGGGGCCCCTCAGGGTCCGATTTTGTGGCCGGGGTCTCTCAGGGTCCGATTTTGTGGCCGGGTCCCCTCAGGGTCTGGATTTGTGGGTGGGGCCCCTCAGGGTCCGATTTTGTGGGTGGGGACTCTCAGAGTCCGATTTTGTGGCTGGTGCCCCTCAGGGTCTGATTTTGTGGCTGGGGCCCCTCAGGGTCTGATTTTGAGGGTGGGGCCCCTCAGGGTCCGATTTTGTGGCCGGGGCCCCTCAGGGTCTGATTTTGTGACTGAGGCCCCTCTGGGTTCGATTTTGTGGCCGGGGTCTCTCAGGGTCCGATTTTGTGGGTGGGGCCCCTCAGTGACCGATTTTGAGGGTGGGGCCCCTCAGGGTCTAATTTGGTGGGTGGGGCCCCTCAGGGTCCGATTTTGTGGGTGGGGTCCCTCATGGTCTGATTTTGTGGGTGGGGCCCCTCAGGTTCTGATTTTGTGGTTGGGGCCCCTCAGGTTCTGATTTTGTGGCTGGGGTCCCTCAGGGTCTGATTTTGTGGGTGGGGCCCCTCAGGGTCCGATTTTGTGGCCGGGGTCTCTCAGGGTCCGATTTTGTGGCCGGGTCCCCTCAGGGTCTGGATTTGTGGGTGGGGCCAATTAGGGTCCGATTTTGTGGGTGGGGCCCCTCAGAGTCTGATTTTGTGGCTGGGGCCCCTCAGGGTCTGATTTTGTGGCTGGGGCCCCTCAGGGTCTGATTTTGAGGGTGGGGCCCCTCAGGGTCCGATTTTGTGGCCGGGGCCCCTTAGGGTCTGATTTTGTGACTGAGGCCCCTCTGGGTTCGATTTTGTGGCCAGGGTCTCTCAGGGTCCGATTTTGTGGGTGGGGCCCCTCAGCGACCGATTTTGAGGGTGGGGCCCCTCAGGGTCTAATTTGGTGGGCGGGGCCCCTCAGGGTCCGATTTTGTGGGTGGGGTCCCTCATGGTCTGATTTTGTGGGTGGGGCCCCTCAGGTTCTGATTTTGTGGTTGGGGCCCCTCAGGTTCTGATTTTGTGGCTGGGGTCCCTCAGGGTCTGATTTTGTGGATGGGGCCCCTCAGGGTCCGATTTTGTGGCCGGGGTCTCTCGGTCCGATTTTGTGGCCGGGTCCCGTCAGGGTCCGATTTTGTGGGTGGGGCCCCCTCAGGGTCCGATTTTGTGGGTGGGGCCCCTCACAGTCTGATTTTGTGGCTGGGGCCCCTCAGGATCTGATTTTGTGGCTGGGGCCCCTCAGGGTCTGATTTTGAGGGTGGGGCCCCTCAGGGTCTAATTTGGTGGGCGGTGCCCCTCAGGGTCTGATTTTGTGGGTGGGGCCCCTCAGGGTCCGATTTCGTGACCTGGACCCCTTAGGGTCTGATTTTGTGACTTGGGCCCCTCTGGGTTCGATTTTGTGGCCGGGGTCTCTCAGGGTCCGATTTTGTGGGTGGGGCCCCTCAGGGTCTTATTTTGCGGCTGGGGCCCCTCAGGGTATGATTTTGTGGGTGGGGCCCTTCACGGTCCGATTTTCTGACCGGGGCACCTCAGGGTCTGATTTTGTGGTTGGGGCCCCTGAGGGTCCTATTTTGTGACTGGGGCCCCTCTAGGTTCAATTTTGTGGCCGGGTCTCTCAGGGTCCGATTTTGTGGTTGGGGCCCCTCAGGGTGTGATTTTGTGGCCGGGCCCACTCAGGGTCCGATTTTGTGGGTGGGGCCCCTTAGGGTCTGATTTTGTGGGTGGAGCCCCCTGGGTCCATTTTGGTGGGCGGGGCCACTCTGGGTCTGATTTAGTGGGCGGTGCCCCTCATGGTCCTATTTGGTGGGCGGGGCCCCTCATGGTCCGATTTGGTGGGCGGGGCCCCCTGGGTCCGATTTGGTGGGCGGGGACCCTCTGGGTCCGATTTGGTGGGCGGGGCCCTTCAGGGTCCGATTTGGTGGGCGGGGCACCTATGGGTCCGATTTGGTGGGCGGGGTCCTTCAGGGTCCGATTTGGTGGGCGGGGTCAATCTGGGTCCGATTTGGTGGGCGGGGCTCCTCGGGGTCCGATTTTGTGGGCGGGGTCAATCTGGGTCCGATTTTGTGGGTGGGGCTCCTCAGGTTCCGATTTGGTGGGCGGGGCCCCTCAGGGTCCGATTTGGTGGGCGGGGCTCCTCAGGGTCCGATTTGGTGGACTGGGCCCTTCAGGGTCCGATTTGGTGGGTGGCGCCACTCGGAGTCTGATTTGGTGGGCTGGGCCCCTCAGGATCCGATTTGGTGGGCTGTGCTACTCTGGGTCTGATTTTTTGAGCGGGGCCACACTGGGTCCGATTTGGAGGCCAGGGTGGCTCAGCCTCCGATTTGGAGGCCGGGGTGGTTCAGCCTCCGATTTGGAGGCCGGGGTGGCTCAGCCTCCGATTTGGAGGCCGGGGTCACTCAGCTTTCGATTTGGCACGCCGGCCCTTTAAGACTCATTTCGGTGCGCTGGCCCTTTAAGAATCACTGTGGAACGTCGGCCCTTTAAGAGCCAGGGTGGCTCACTGGGCTTCTAAATCCACTTTGTCGCACATTCTATCTCAGGGGCATGTGTCATGTGATGAAGCTAGATTTGCATTTGTGCTGTGGGTTTCACTTTAAGAGCTGATATTATGTGGCAGAAGCTCTGTCCTTGGGATGTCATGTGACGTTCGTAGGCGTTGGCATAGTAACTGGGTCTGCCTGCGCATATCAATGAGCTCAACTGCCATTTCAATCGCCTCAGGGCACGTTTTGCCATTTCCTATTGAAAAGCATTGGAGACAGTGCATTCCAATGACGGGAAAAAAAATTTCAAACGCAAATTGCGCAAAAACTACAAATCCGATCGACACGAAAAATACTTAGCACACCTCTCATGGACGCTGGCTTCGAAACGACACCTCAACGGAGTCTGTGCGTGTAGCGGTTCGGGCCGCATTAATTGCGGAAATCAACTGTAAAATAATAATAAGAAGAAGAAGTTAGCAGCGTTCGGATTACAATATAGTGGTTTTTTCAAACCACTATAATAAATGGATCAAAGGCTGATCATGCAGATGCCCACTCTATTCAAGAGTGGTCTGCAGAGCTCCAATCTCAGGTTTCCAGACCCCATTCTTGAGATTGAAGTCATTCAGATCCTGAACAATCAGCAAGTTATCTCATATCCCATGAAAAGTGCATAACTTATGTATTTGGGAATGAAACTTTTAAAAATGAAGACTAGAGTTGAGCGAAACGGGTCGAAAAATTTCAAAAGTCGCCGACTTTTGGCAAAGTCGGGTTTCATGAAACGAAACCCGACCCTAGGATGAGGTCGGCCACGAGGTCGGCGACTTACGCGCCAAAGTCGCGTTTCAAAAGTTTGTTTTGCGCTCTTTTTCAGCCAATCAGGATCCACGGACACTGTGGGCAACGTGATGACATAGGCACGGGTCACCACCATCTTTCAGAAGGGCATGCAAGTGATTGGCTTGCTTTGGTGGGCGTCACAGGGGGTATAAGAGGGCATGCACGCCGACCGCCATCTTACTTCTGCCGATCTTAGCATAGGGAGAGGTTGCTGCTGATTCTGTAGGGAGAGCGTTAGGCAGGGAAGAAGAAAAAAAAACTGCTTCTGCTGCTAGCGATTGTGCCTGTACAACACACCAGTCACTGTGTGTGCAGTGCAAGGGGAGGCTATATTGTGGTGTATCAATAGTGTTGGTTGTTGGGCTGCCTTCTAAGGCTTCCTGACAGCTGCATTGCTGTTTACCCACTGCTCTGCAAGCTGCTTTTTTAAAAGCAATCCCAATTTTTTTTTTTTGTCCTGCTGAGGTACTGAGCTGCAAACTGCTTTTTTAAAAGCAATCCCAATTTTTTTTTTTTGTCCTGCTGAGGTACTAAGCGTGCATTTTTTCACACCATACAGCGGTGTATGCTCCTCACACAGTACCGTGTAACGGCTGTTATCACAGCCACAGTGAAGCTATCTGTGTCACTCTGTGAGAATAAGTCGAGGACATGATCCGTTCTTACAGACCTGCACTCTAGGGAGATTCCTACTCTGCCCAATTCTACATACACCTTGTAGTTTGTGATACACTAGCCAATTTCTGCCTGTGACATACCGCTGTGATATTCAGTGGGCCTCACACAATCCAAAAGTGTCCAGTGTCCACAAGTGTCTGCAGAAATTCAAAATCTCCCTTATCCTCTAGTCACTTTGGTCACAGCTGTGCCATCGAGCCTGTGACATAGCGCTCAGATATTCAGTGGGCCTCACACAATCCAAAAGTGTCCAGTGTCCACCAGTGTCTGCAGAAATTCAAAATCTCCCTTATCCTCTAGTCACTTTGGTCACAGCTGTGCCATCGAGACTGTGACATAGCGCTCAGATATTCAGTGGGCCTCACACAATCCAAAAGTGTCCAGTGTCCACAATTGTCTGCAGAAATTCAAAATCTCCCTTATCCTCTAGTCACTTTGGTCACAGCTGTGCCATCGAGCCTGTGACATAGCGCTCATATATTCAGTGGGCCTCACACAATCCAAAAGTGTCCAGTGTCTGCAGAAATTCAAAATCTCACTTATCCTCTAGTCACTTTGGTCACAGCTGTGCCATCGAGCCTGTGACATAGCACTCAGATATTCAGTGGGCCTCACACAATCCAAAAGTGTCCAGTGTCTGCAGAAATTAAAAATCTCACTTATCCTCTAGTCACTTTGGTCACAGCTGTGCCATCGAGCCTGTGACATAGCGCTCAGATATTCAGTGGGCCTCATAGAATCCAAAAGTGTACAGTGTCTGCAGAAATTCAAAATCTCCCTTATCCTCTAGTCACTTTGGTCACAGCTGTGCCATCGAGCCTGTGACATAGCGCTCAGATATTCAGTAGGCCTCACACAATCCAAAAGTGTCCAGTGTCTGCAGAAATTCAAAATCTCACTTATCCTCTAGTCACTTTGGTCACAGCTGTGCCATCGAGCCTGTGACATAGCGCTCAGATATTCAGTGGGCCTCACACAATCCAAAAGTGTCCAGTGTCCACAAGTGTCTGCAGAAATTCAAAATCTCACTTATCCTCTAGTCACTTTGGTCACAGCTGTGCCATCGAGCCTGTGACATAGCGCTCATATATTCAGTGGGCCTCACACAATCCAAAAGTGTCCAGTGTCTGCAGAAATTCAAAATCTCACTTATCATCTAGTCACTTTGGTCACAGCTGTGCCATCGAGCCTGTGACATAGCGCTCAGATATTCAGTGGGCCTCACACAATCCAAAAGTGTCCAGTGTCCACAAGTGTCTGCAGAAATTCAAAATCTCCCTTATCCTCTAGTCACTTTGGTCACAGCTGTGACATCGAGCCTGTGACATAGCGCTCATATATTCAGTGGGCCTCACACAATCCAAAAGTGTCCAGTGTCTGCAGAAATTCAAAATCTCACTTATCCTCTAGTCACTTTGGTTATAGCTGTGCCATCGAGCCTGTGACATAGCGCTCAGATATTCAGTGGGCCTCACACAATCCAAAAGTGTCCAGTGTCCACGAGTGTGAGCAGAAATTCAAAATCTCCCCTGTCCTATAGACACCTTGTACCTTGTTTTACATTACTATATAGTTTGTTGGATTTTGTCTACATTTCTACCAAAAATGAGGAAGGCTGGTGGAAGAGGCCGTGGAATTGGGCGGGGGTTGGCAGCTGGTAATGATGGTGTTGGTGGTGGATCTGATGGTAGTGGCAAGAGCAAAATAGGACCGAATGCAGGAGGTGCTGAGCCTGCGTCATCGTCTGGCTCCATAAGGCTTTGAAGGCTTAGTTTTCTAGGAGTTGGCAAACCGCTTTTAAAGCCAGAGCATCAGGAAAAAGTTTTGTCTTACATTGCTGACTCAGCCTCCAGCTCTATCGCCTCCTCTTCTTCAGTTGTAAAAAGTAAAAGCACTGAGTCGTCATTGGAGGCTCATGTTCATGAAACACACCTTTCCTTGTGTCCTTCACCCCAACCAAGATTGAAGGATGACGCAGGCCATACTACTGATTACTCCATGGAGCTGTTTTCACATACCATGCCTGGATTATCAAGTCAAATGGTGAATTACCCAGGCCAAGATGAATCTGACATGGAGTGCACTGATGCACAGCCGCTGATGGATGATTCTGCTGGTACATTCACTCAGAGCACTACATTGTCCTCGCAGTGTACAGAGCCAGATTCTGACCCTGATGAGACTCAGGTGCCCCTTCCCGCACACTATACCACCATACACGGTGACACAGAGGAAGGTGCACATGACATTGAAGAGGAGGTGATGGATGACCCAGTTGTTGACCCAGATTGGCATCCATTGGGGGAAGAGGGTGCTGCTTACAATAGCTCAGATGAGGAGCATCCACAGCAGACATCGACATCGCAACAGCTGTTATCTGGCAGGCCCGGAGCACTCCAAAGACAGGTTCCAAACATCAAAAGAGTTGCTGGACAGCTTGTCCAGAGGGTCAAAACATCACAGCGTGCTAGGCCGCAAAATGTCTGCCAAAGTAGGAAGAGTGCAGTGTGGCACTTTTTTGAACAAAATCCTCATGATCAGGCCAAGGTTATCTGTAAGAAGTGCGCAAAGACCTTTAGCCGAGGGAAAAATCTGAAAAATGTGAATACCAGTTGCATGCTTAGACATTTAACCAGCATGCACTTGCAAGCGTGGACACAACACCAAACATCAAGTGCCACATGTGCAACTAATCACAATGAAGGTAGTCAGCAATGCTACATTGTTTCCCCCACTGTAAGCCCACCGGTTAGCACAGCAGCAAATGTTGAGGTGTCGTTGCAAGGCCACAGCAGTCAGGGAATCCCACTGTTATATCAACGAAAGACTGATTCTAGGCCATCAGAAAGAACACCAACTCCATCACCATCATCAACCCTCTCTCAGTCCGCCCTGTCCACCCCTACTTCCACCATATGCAGCTCTCAAGTCCAGCTCACCCTCCCAGACACTATGAGTAGGTCAAGAAAGTACTCAGTCTCTCATCCGCGTACACTGGGTTTGAACGCCCACATTGCCAAACTAATCTCGTTTGAGATGATGCCCTTTCGGTTGGTGGAAAGCGCAGCTTTCCGCGAACTCATGGCCTATGCAGTACCACGCTATGACCTACCCAGTCGCCACTTCTTCTCTCGCAAAGCCATCCCAGCCCTCCACCATCATGTGAAAGACCGCATTGTCCATGCACTCAAGCAGTCAGTGAGCGGAAAGGTGCAACTCACAACTGATGCATGGTCCAGTCGGCATGGCCAGGGCCGTTACGTGTCCATCACTGCGCACTGGGTTAATGTGGTGGATGCAGGGTCCACAGGGGACAGCGGTGGTGGGACAGTGCTGCCTAGCCCACGGTATAGGAAACAGTTGGCTGTAGGCGTTCGACCCTCCTCCTCCTCCTCCAGAAGCGAAAGCTCGTCCACAGAGCGCAGTCGTACGAGCACTCCATCTGCAGCTGCCACTGTTGCACACGAGGTGTCCCCCTATCGAGCAGCTAGTGGAAAGCGTCAGCAGGCTGTGTTGCAGATGATGTGTTTGGGCAACAGACACACCGCCGAGGTGCTGGCCGAGTACTTGAAGCGACAAACTGAGTCATGGCTGGGCAGTGTACATCTTGAGGCAGGCAAGGTAGTTAGTGATAACGGCCGTAATTTTGTGGCAGCCATAGCCCTTTCAAAACTCAGCCACATACCTTGCTTGGCTCACACCTTGAACCTGGTGGTGCAGTGCTTCCTCAAAAATTATCCGGAGTTAACAGCCCTGCTCCAGAAGGTGCGAAGACTGTGCGCGCACATCCGCCGGTCGCCTGTACACTCCGTTCGTATGCAGAAGCTGCAGCGATTGCTCCACCTTCCCAACCACCACCTCATTATCGACATTGCAACAAGGTGGAACTCCACCCTGCACATGGTGGAGCGGCTGTGCGAGCAGAGGCAGGCCATAATGCATTTGTGGGAGGATACATGGCCAGGCACTTTGAGAGCAGACATGGAGTTGACAGGTGTGCAGTGGTCGAAGCTGAAAGACCTCTGTAAAGTCCTTCAGTGTTTTGAGGAATGCACACGGCTGGTAAGCGCAGACGACGCCATCCTAAGCAAGAGCATCCCAATTATGCGTCTGCTCATGCAAACTTTGATGCACCTTAAGGAGCAGGCTTCTGCAGCCAATGTTGATGAGGAGGAAGAGGAGGAGGGAATCCTTGATGACATTCAGCCATTGTCTGCTCAGGGACCTCTCCTGGACGAGGTGGAGGAAGAAGAGGAGGAGGAGGAGGATGATGGGGATGATTACTTAGGGGAGGAGGATGCATCTCGTGGGGCAAGTGAAAATGTTGGTGTGGCAAGGTCTGGTACAGGGTTTGTTTGTGACTGGAGCGATGTGGATTTGCCAGAAAGTGCTCCTCCAACCAGCACTCGCAGTGCATCATTGACACCGGGAACATTGGCCCACATGTCAGATTATGCCTTGCTGATCCTAAAAAGGGACCCCCGCATTGCCAAAATGATGAACGATGACGACTACTGGTTGGCCAGCATCCTGGATCCACGCTATAAAGGCAAATTACAAAACATCATGCCACAGGAGAACCTTGACCTAATATTGGCTAATAAACAAGCAACTCTGGTAAATCGGTTGCTTGAGGCATTCCCAGCACACAGCAGCGGTGATGGTTCTCACACGAGCCGTACGGGCCGGGGTCAGCTTGGCAGAGGTGTTCGTGGTTCACACAGCAGAAGTGACGTTGGAGACAGGGGTTTCATGACAATGTTGTGGACTGATTTTTCAAGTACCGCTCACACAACTGGTAATACTGCATCGATGGAAAGTGACAGGAGACAGCAGGTGTCAACTATGGTTACAAACTACTTTTCCTCCCATATCGATGTTCTCCCACACACAGGTCATTCCCCTTTGACTATTGGGCCGCTAAACTGGACACCTGGCCTGAATTGGCACAATATGCCTTACAGGAGCTCGCTTGCCCAGCTGCAAGTGTGCTATCGGAAAGAGTCTTCAGTGCAGCTGGATAAATCCTGACAGAAAAAAGGACCCGTCTGTCAACCCAAAATGTGGATGATCTAACCTTCATTAAAATGAACCACGCATGGGTTTCCAAGGATTTTGTCACACCTTCCCCTGATGACACATAGGGTGACAGAAAAATGGTTTGCTTTGGTCCACCTCTTCCTGGGACTTGACCTATTTCACCTTTTGCATCAGCTGAATGTCCAACATCAACATATGCCACTTTCTAAAAGTCCCTAACTGTGCTGCCTCCCCCACCATGGCCGGGATCACCACCTAGCGCACGACACCGTGCGAGTGCCGTTGCCCTGGACAGGTGGGTAGGCCAACTCTTGGGTGCGGGCACTGGCACAGGGTCCCTCATAGTGCAATCAAGTGTCTCTGACGGTGGTGGTGCACACCCGCCGTCAGACACACCGCCGTACTATGAGGGGCCCAGTGCCAGTACCGACGCCCACGAGTGGGCCCCCCTTGCTTGGGCAGGGCCCCAGCATTTGCAATCTTTACCTCTCCCTGCTCCTCCGTTGTGTAGTCTGGGCCGTTAAATCCATACTGTGCCTGACACCGTTTGAGCCTGCCTCCTGATGTATAGACATATATTTTGAATGTGTACGCTATCCATACATGTTATCCGGGGATACGGTACCCTTTCTAACCTTTGTGCAATCATGTGCAATCCATACTGGGCCTAACACCGTCTGAGCCTGCCTCCTGATGTATAGACATATATTTTGAATGTGTACACTATGCTATCCATACATTTTATCCGGGGATACGGTACCCTTTCTAACCTTTGTGCAATCACGTGCAATCCATACTGGGCCTAACACCGTCTGAGCCTGCCTCCTGATGTATAGACATATATTTTGAATGTGTACGCTATCCATACATGTTATCCGGGGAAACGGTACGCTTTCTAACCTTTGTGCAATCACGTGCAATCCATACTGGGCCTAACACCGTCTGAGCCTGCCTCCTGATGTATAGACATATATTTTGAATGTGTACACTATGCTATCCATACATGTTATCTGGGGATATGGTACCCTTTCTAACCTTTGTGCAATCCATACTGGGCCTAACACCGTCTGAGCCTGCCTCCTGATGTATAGACATATATTTTGAATGTGTACGCTATCCATTCATGTTATCTGGGGATACGGTATCCTTTCTAACCTTTGTGCAATCATGTGCAATCCATACTGGGCCTAACACCGTCTGAGCCTGCCTCCTGATGTATAGACATATATTTTGAATGTGTACGCTATCCATACATGTTATCCGGGGATACGGTACCCTTTCTAACCTTTGTGCAATCACGTGCAATCCATACTGGGCCTAACACCGTCTGAGCCTGCCTCCTGATGTATAGACATATATTTTGAATGTGTACGCTATCCATACATGTTTTCTGGGGATACGGTATCCTTTCTAACCTTTGTGCAATCATGTGCAATCCATACTGGGCCTAACACCGTCTGAGCCTGCCTCCTGAGACATATATTTTGAATGTGTACGCTATCCATACATGTTATCCAGGGATACGGTACCCTTTCTAACCTTTGTGCAATCACATGCAATCCATACTGGGCCTGACACCGTTTGAGCCTGCCTCCTGATGTATAGACATATATTTTGAATGTGTACGCTATCCATACATGTTATCTGGGTATACGGTACCCTTTCTCACCTTTGTGCAATCACGTGTAATCCATACTGGGAGTGAGAACGGCTGGCGAGCTGTTAAGCAAGCTACAGCACCTGTGGTTTGCACACGTAAGTTTTTCATTTTTTCAGGAATGACGGTTAGGCCTAATTCCGGAACTGCGGTTGACCTGCACTTACTGGGTAATTATTGTTCGCGGGGAATAATTGTAATCACAGATCCCCATCACTAACGTTGTTCAGCGGGTTATCTGCACCTGTAAGCGACAAACGCTGGCCTTTTCAATGTAGCGCACATGCAGCCACGGACATGTAAGGGCATGACACACCAGTTATTGGCCAATCTCATGTGCCAGAGCCTCACGTGTCCCTCTAGTAAGCCGGACTCGGACCGCGGGGCATGACGGAGTCTCGTTCGTTAACGGAATTAAGCTTGCAATGTGTGCATCTGTTCTGTAGCTGGCATGTTTGAGGTTTCCCAGGTGGAGTCGAATTTAACCGTAGGCTCCACTCCTGGTGGTGCCCTTCTGGACATTCCTTTAAGGTTCAGCTTTGCAACCATACTGCCCACGTAAAACAAACACTTTGCCTTCATGAACGCTGTTTGGAGGGTCATGACTCGTGGGAATAACGCCGCCCAATCAGTTAACCTGCTAGAGAGATCGTTCGTTGCTCCCAAGCATGACATCACACTCCCTAGGAGGAAGGTAATGCCACTGTGGCAACCGTACTCCTGGGGGTGACACAAGTGCACTGATGCCCAGCCACTGCTCGATGAATCTGCTGGTACATTGACCCAGACCACTACATTCCCCTCGCACGCTACACGGCCTGAATCTGACCCTGATGAAACTCAGGTTACCCTTCCCATATACAGTTCCATCTTACACGGTGACAAAGAGGAAGCTGCAGATGAAAGTGCAGGTTCGGCCCACCCGCCATCAGACACACCACCGTACTATCAGGGGCCCTGTGCCAGGGCCGTCGCCAACGAGTGGGCCCCCCCGCTTGCTCAGGATCACAGCACTTGCAAAGTTGAAATACTGTGCAGTGAGATGGAAGATGGGGACGACGAGGAGTCCAGACAAGTACAGGGATTCCCTAGCGAGGAGACTTATTTGATTGTTTTCAATGTTGGGACAGCAATTTTTGGGGAGCACTATACTCTGGAGAATGATAGATGGGGCCCACCATACACTGGAACATTCTAAAGGTGGACATCAGACACTGGAGCAGCATTTACAGGGCCCATTATACACTAGAGCATTAGAAATGGGGCCCATTATGTTTGGAGCATTATTTGGGCCCATAAGACAGTGGAGCTTCATCCATGGGGACCAACATATACTGTAGCATTATGTGGAGCTCATCATATACTGTTTCAAACATTATATGGGACCAATGATTCTGTATGGAGAAATAGATGGGCCTCGTCATGAGATGTAAAAAGTGAAGTATTTTTCATTGTACTATACCGCTATTTCTCTGCCGTATCGGAGCATGATGAGTTGTGGTATGTGTTAAAGGGGCGCTCTTTCGCCCAGGGCACATGAAAACCTGGAGCCAGCCCTCCCCCCCACAACTGTAGCCAAATAACCCCCATTTTTCAGTGCGTAACTTGTATTATGAAGTTAATTAAGGTTGACAAGCTTAAGTAAGAAGAATTGATGCTTTTGGCATTCAAATGGGCACTGTAGGTGTGTTTCCTGTCCTCCTCTCACTGCCGACTTTTATTCCCCATTGACTTACATTGGGTTTCGTGTTTCGGGACGACCCCGACTTTTCCCTATAATCGGACGATCTTGCTCGACCCGACTTTTGGAAAAGTCGGGTTTCACGAAACGAAACGCGACCCTAAAAAAACAAAAGTCGCTCAACTCTAATGAAGACCTTAGACAAGAACTCAAAATGAATTCAGATTCCCATTCTGTCCTCAAAATGTACTCAGTCAATAGTATGCACCCTAAAATTTACATACCACATCAGACCCTAAATTAATATGCACCATTAAATAAATGTAAACCTTTATCAAACTCCAAAATGAATCCCAACCCAAGAAACAATAAAAAGCCAGACCCTAAACCAGACACCTCTATGTACTTCCCCCTCCCTGGGGACGTTGCATGCGATACTGAACCAAAAATATCTCAACCCACCAAAAAAAAGAAGAGAATCAGCTATTGAAAAATATATCATGATCGCTCTAATAATTTGGAAACATCAAATGAGTTCTCTGCTCAATTTTCAAGACACTGATCTGTCCTGTGGAAGCATTGAATTTCTCGACTCTTAGATGTCAAAATAAAGACTATTCTTGTAGCAATATTATGCAAAAGAATAAATGACCCAATGTTGATATTTTTGTTGTTTTTTTCTTTTTGGACATCACTTATAATTAGATGGGTGTTTACAGGGAGAGACGATACAATGTTTCATATTTAAGGATATTTTCTAAATCTAGGCATCTGCCGTCAGCTTCCACACCACTGAGGTATAGTGAATTCTCCATCTCAGCCCAGTCCACATCAGCTAAATAGCTCGTTATTGGTAAATGGGACATCCGTACCAGGAAAACATTAGAAAAAGAAGCCGCTTCCATAACACATGTATCATTTTTCCGAAACATCATTCCAAAAGCAAACTTCGAATGTCTTTTTAATGTCTCTGTTAATTGTGAGTGCCGGGTAAATAACCTCATGTTTCACAGACACCAGGAAGGCGGCCGGTTAATAACACAGTAAATTTGCCAGACTTTATTACCGGTAGTCATTGTAAAAATTGCATAATATCTATTAAGAGTAATTATTTGTACATTGTCTGGAATGGTTACATTAGGGCACAATTGTATTTCTACGCCATAATTAACTCATTAGTATTTCTAACTCGTTCTGTTAATGAAGCTAATTCCTATGAATCTTCTATTGAGAAATTCCAATCAGACTAAAGTGTCTTTTCTCTTTTTTTATCTTCGGCGATTTAATTGCCAGCGAGGACGCCTATGAATTCCATGTGGTGCTGGCTCCTTGTATTACTCTACAGGACCTTTAAATGTTAATGTCACGGACAATGTGATTCAATAAGCGGGCTCATTAGGACCACAGCATACTTTAGCTAATATTGTGCCGCGTTCAGAATGCCGGTGGTCTGACTAATGTAATTAGTTTTTATTTAGTCAGCTGCGGAAGCAAAGAAATACAGCAATTAACGGAAAAGGCGGAAGGTCAGCCGGCTCATCCCCGTATCTGTATACCAATTATACTACATGTGTTACAGTGGATCCCAGATCTAGCTCATGCCATAGTAAGGCATGATACCCCATACGTTGACTGCCACCTTATAGCTTCTGTCTTATAGGATTTGTCCTTTGCTATATTGTATTGTACTAGGATGCAAGGTAACATTAGGCTCATTTGTATATTAATTTATAGTAGTGGACACCCCCTTTAAGACAAGGAGTAAAACTATATTTGCCTAAAAACATTGGTCTGTGCCATACTAGAAACTTTTGGACCCTCCATTGTATATGATCCTAAGTGATTCCACAGAGCAAGTTATGTCCACATGAATAAAGTTTATCAGTGCAAAAACCTGATGGCCAATAACTTGTATGGGCATCAATACCAGATCAGTAGGAGTCCGAATTCCAGCAAAAGTGATTAGAAGGGTCGTTCTTATTTTTGGCTGTGCCTGGTATTACTGCTTACTCTGATTTTCTTATGAGACTGACCTGCTCTAAGCCACTATGAAAGAGAGTGTTGGGACTGAGGACCCTTCAATCTGATCTGTAAGAATCTGATAATAACCTCTAATATTAATGCCAATAAATAACACAAGGAAATTATTCTAAATCCCTACTGTCACCTATTTAAAGAAAATTATTTCTTTAAATTGTATCACTCATCCCACAAGGTCTCATCCTCAATAAGGACTGAGGGGCCAGCAGGGGCTGAAGGAGTTCAAATATTCCAATGGCCTAAAATTCTGAAATACAGTAATAACCAGGGGTGTAACTAGAGTCCTATGGGCCCTGAGGCAACTTTTGTACAAAGGTCCCCCATAACCACCTGCTTCTTAATTTAGTGCATGGGCCCCTGTGGCCCAGATAAATTCTAGAAGGATATGCAGTGGGTGAAATAAGTATTAAACACATTACAAATATTCTAAGTAAATCAACTTGTAAAGGTGCTATTTAAATGAAATTCTCACCAGATTTCGGTAACAACCCATTGTATGGCTAATGGTCGCATAGTGGATGGGAGGTATGTGTCACAGAGTTGGCTTGTCTCTGTCATGTAACCCGGAGTATTTTTCTCTAGTGCATGAAAGCAGTAAGAGGTTCATTTGTTTCACCTGGGTCCGGTTGGCGGGTAGCTATGAGAGATAGGCGGGTCTGGCTACCCACATACCATACCTCTGGGTGTGGTTACAGCCTATTTAATGGAGGCTGTTGTTTATCACATGGTATGTGATTGGAGGCATGGATGCTTCCAATGTGTGTTTTGCTGAGAACCTGACCTGAGCAGGTGGACCGCTGTGCTATATGAACTGTTTGTTTTTGTGTTTGTTTCCATTTGGTGCCACAGAAGGCCATCTTTTGTTTGCTTAAACTTAAGCAGGTATGTGGAGCAAATAAACCTGATGGACATTTTTATGAAACCCCCTTCCTGTGCTTACCTCAAGCCGCAGCCGAGTGAGTAAAACGTTACAAGTGGTGTTAGATGTGCGGGCAGTGTTCCAGCAGAGATGTGCGACTGCTACAGGTAGGACTGCATGTCCTGGGTTAAGTCTGCTGCAAGCCAGCAAGCATTGCCAGACAAAATGGAGGACCTGCTGAAACACTTGGTCCAGTCGCAGCAGCAACATTAAGAGACCAACAGGCTGTTATTACAGCAGATCCAGCAGAGCCAGCAGTAGCAACGACAGCAGATGGAGCTTCTGGCAACTGTCATCCAAGGCAGAATGAGCACCCTAACCCCAGATTCGGCTGATGATGCCCTCGTCCGGATGGCTGTAAGACGGGCTTGGCAGAAAGTGACTCCCGGGGATGATGTTGAGGCCTTCTTGACAGAGTTTGAAATGGTCGCCAAGAGGGAGAAACTCCCACCAGAGTAGTGGGCAGAGGTACTGGCACCATACTTGACGGGAGAACCCCAGAAGGCATACTATGATTTTGCTTTGCAGGATGCCAAAGAGTATGGCAAGCTAAAAACTGAGATTCTTGCACTCTTGGGGGTAACAATGACTCTCAGGGTGCAGCGGGTTCACCGTTGGGTGTATCACCAGGACAAACCACCGCGTTCCCAAATGTTTGACCTGTTGCACCTGGTCCAGAAGTGGCTGCAGCCAGAGTCCTCTACACCTGCGCAGATGGTAGAACGGGTGGTGATGGACTGGTTTGTGCACTCTCTGCCAAGGCCCGTACAGACTTGGGTTGCCCAGGGTGATCCCCAGAATGCCAATGAACTGGTTGGACTGGTCGAGAGATACCAGGGCATTAAAGGTTCCATGGGAAAGCAACCCACTCCATATTTGGGTCCCAACAGGGGGCAGAGGCCCAAAGTGGGGTGGGGAGTCCAAGATCCAAAGGGGCGAGGGAGTTGGTGCCCATGGTCCCTAATGGAGATATTGTTTGCTAGAGGTGCCACAGCCCAGGCCATATAGCCACCTGTTGTCCCCTGACCCCTGAGCAGATCGACTGCAGCACAGGACGTTGCTGTTCATATTATGCATATCCGGCCTGCAGTGTGAACTCTCCACCCAACGAGGGGCCTCAAGCGTGTCAGATGAAGGTGAAAGGGAGGGAGGTAATGTCACTGTTAGACATTCGGGAGTCTGGTAACCCTTGGGAAGCTCACGTTTCCCCTCCAACTAATCCTGAAGAAAAAAGTCAGCGTTCAATGCATACATAGTGACACCAAGGACTACCCTATGGCCAGAGTGAACATTGAAACGGCCCAAGGTACTGAGTCACATGAGGTCGGCGTCATTCGGGATTTGTTGCACCCTATTATTATAGGCCCGAACTATTTTGGGATCTGTGAGGGAAGGGTTCTGAGTTCGCTGGCATGAATAGGAAACAAGTGAACCCTAATAAGGTATCACCACACCCAGAGGCAGAAAGCTTTCCCTTTTTTGTCCTTGTGGGGGATGAGGAGGAGGTGTCCCCTATGTCTGACATTCCAGAGTTAGGGGTGACCAGTGACAATTTTGGGACTGCCCATCATAGGGATCCAACTCTGAAGTAAGCATATAACAATGTTACCATCATAAATGGGGTTGCACAGGAGCTGGGGGCTGACACAATGTTTCCCTATTTTATGATGAGTGGGGAGTTGTAGTATCGAGTCACGAAAGTGAGGGGCGAGCTGGTGGAACAGTTAATAGTGCCAGGACCCTATAGACGGAAGGTGTTGGACATGGCCCATTCACACATCTTGGGGGACTTCTGGGAGTAGAAAAAATGCAGGAATGGATCATGCAGATGTTCTAATGGCCCAGGTGTCACTGGGAAATATTAAACTATTGCAGGTCCGGCCCCACATGTCAGCTGACCGCTCCCACCTCTCACTTTCGGAGTCCCCTCATGCCATTGCCCATTATTGAAGTGCCATTTGAGAGATTTGCCATGGACTTGATCGGTCCCTTGGTTAAATCTGCTTGTGGGCATCCTGCACTATGCCGCACTCTATCCTGAGGCAGTTCCCCTGACAATCTCCTCCGTGAAAAGTATAGCCCACAAATTGGTTCATGTGTTTTCCCGGACATATTTGCCGAAGGAGATCCTGACGGACCAGGGAACACCTTTTATGAGTAAGGTGATGAGGGAGTTATGCAAGGTCCTGCAAATCTCCCACTTGAGAACTTCAGTGTACCATCCTCAGACAGATGGCCTTGTTGAGAGGTTTAATAAAACACTGAAGATCATGCTGAGGAAAGCCATAGAAAAACATGGTAGATGCTGGGACTGTCTCTTACCATATCTTTTTATGAGTGAGTCACCGTAGGAGGCAAAAACAGAAATGCTAGCTAAGTCCAGAAAACCAGAGAAGTTGGCAGCTATCGGATTGCAGACCTCTGAACCTATCAATACAACTAGCAGTAGCCGTGGGGGGTTCCTACGATGCCCTAGACCCCTCGATCACAGCCAGAGGACTATATAGCCTAAAGACAGAAAGGGAAATCTAAACTGCCCCAGAGCAGACCCCAAAGCAAAAGGCAGCCCCCAACATATAATGACGGTGAAGCAAGAAGAAAGAACACTAACACAGACAGAAAGATAGACTGAGCAAAGACGGGGCCCAAGCTAACTAGATAGGAAAGGACAGGAAGGCTGCTGTCTGCAATCCGTGAAAAACCCTATGAAAATAAGAGCCAACAAACTGACAGTGAAGAAGGCCCTGAAGACGCTAGGCTTCAAAAAGGCTATGTCAGTACTCAGGAATATTCTGAAGACAGAGCAACCGGCAAAAGGAGATTCAGCTTACCCCAGCAGGGAATGGCAGAATCCAGAAAAGCAAGGCAAACAAAAACAAAACACAAATGCTAACAGGCAAAGCAGAAAACTTAGCTTTAGAGGAGCAGGAATCAGACTGGTCTCCTAGAAGTCCACAGAGAAATCACCCGCAGGGCAGAAGGGCGTCGGCAGCCTTATATCCAGTCCGTGACTCCACTCAGCCAGTCATCATCATTAGGCTCAGGTGCCTGATAATCAGGCTCATTACCTTCCTTTACCAGAATAGGGAGTTCACCAGACCTCAGTGACGAAGTGGAAAATGAACTCACAACAATATCTGCTGTTTTCCATCCATGATGTTCCACAGGCCTCTACAGGGTTCTCACCCTTCAAACTCTTATATGGCCCACATCCGCGAGGTCTCCTGGATATAGCCAAGGAAACCAGGGAAGCCGAAGTCACGCCCCACAGAAGCATCATTGAGCACATGGCACTGATGCAGCAGAGGATTGCAAAGGTGATGCCCATCGTTAAAGGACATGTCCTACAGGCACAAGACCATCAGGCCAGGGTCAACAACTGGTCAGCCAGAGTCAGGCAGTTCAATCTGAGAGACCGAGTTCTTGTGCTAATTTCTACTGTGGAGAGCAAGTTCTTGGCCAAATGGCAAGGGCCATATGAAGTGGTGGAGAAGCTTGGTGAGGTAAACTATAAGATTCACCAACCAGGAAGACCGAAACCATATCAGATTTACCATGTCAACCTCATCAAGCCTTGGCAAGACAGAGAGCCTAGGCAAGACAAGGGATTCTCGAGACCGCATCGGCATTACCATGTAGCGAAAGTGACAAGCCACACGACTTTAGGCAGAGAGGGGAGGTATGTATTGTGGCTAATGGTCGCATAGCTGATGGGAGGTATGTGTCACAGAGATGGCTTGTCTCTGTGATGTAACTTGGAGTATTTTTCTCTAGTGCATGAAAGCACTAAGAGGTTTGTTTGTCTCACCTGGATCCGGGATACGGGTAGCTATGAGAGATGAGCGGGTCTGACTGCCCACTTACCTCACCTCTGGGTGTGGTTACAGCCTATTTAATGGAGGCTGTTGTTTGTCACATGGTCTGTGACTGGAGGCATGGTGGCTTCCAGTGTATGGTTTTCTGAGATGCTGAACTGAGAGGGCAGACCACCGTGCTATATGAACTGTTTGTTTTTCTTTTTGTTTCCATTTTGTGCCACATAAGGCCATCTTTTGTTTGCTTAAACTTAAGCAGGTTTATGGAGCAAATAAACTTGACGGACATTTTTATGAAAACCGCTTCTTCTGCTTACCTCAACCCACAGCCGAGTGAGTAAAACCTTACACCGTCTAATCCACACAGGAAAGAAATTATCCATTGAAGTCCATAAATTATGTGCAATAATGGAAAATGGGAAATACTATTGACTGCGCTTACTGAAACTAATTTAATACTTCATTCATAGCCTTTGTTGGTGATGAAGCTTTAAGACACCTCCTGTATGGAGAAACTAGTCACAGGCATTGCTCAGGTGTGATTTTGGCCCATTCTTCCACACAAACTCTCATCACATCACAAGCTTCTATGGCTCCTTCTATGATATCTGAGACTTAGTTCCTTCCATACATTTTCTATAGGATTATGGTCTGATGATCAGCAACAGCCATTCTAGCAGATTTATTTTCTTTCTCTAAACCTAATTCAACAATTCCTTGGCTGTGTGTCTGGGGTCATTGTATTGCTGAAATGTCCACCCTCATTTCATCTTCATCATCCTGGTAGATGATAGCAGATTTTTAACCAAAATGTCTCCATACACTTGCACATTTATTCTTCCTTCAATCACATGAAGTTTGCCAGTGACATATGCTGAGAATAAGCCCCACACCATGATGATCCCACCTCCAAACTTCACTGTTGTTATGGTGTTTTTTGGGTGATATGCAGTGCCTCTTGGCCTTCAAACATGGTGTATTATGGCATTCTTAATATCTGGTGACTGCTTTTCGCCTCGATCATTAGTATTTGGTGACCACCCTTCACCTGATTCATCAGTATCTGATGACCACCCATCACCTCCATCATCAGTATTTGGTGACCACCCATCACCTCCATCATCAGTATCTGGTGACCGCCTATTGCCTCCATAATCAGTATCTAGTGACTGCCTGTTGACTCTATAATCAGTATCTGGTGACCGCCTGTCGCCTCCATCATCAGTACCTGGTGACTGCCCATCGCCTCCGTCATCAGTTCCTGGTGACCATACGTCACCTCTACCATCAGTATCTGGCTCAGCATAAAGCAGATATTTTTATTCAGAAGCATTATAATAACATTGCTATCTTTAAGGGCGTCGTGTCCGGATGTGCTGCAGAAAACCAGAGAAGATTGAAGTTTGCAGAGATGAGCTCTGGCTGTACATGAGAAAAGTCATTATGGAGTCTAGACAAGATGAAGAAAAGAAAGAGATTGACTCCAGAAACGACGTCATCTATAAGGTACCTGGATGTAAATGTTTTCTGTGATACTAATTCTCATGTTTTTATTTACCATATATACTCGAGTATGATCTGACCCGAGTATATGCCAAGGCACCTAATTTTGCCACGGAAAACTTGGTAAGCTTATTGACTCGAGTATAAGCCAGGTATGCAATGTCCCCTCATCCTTGTCCTGTCCAGGTATGTGGTTCTCCAATTTTGTTCTGGTATGTGGCTCCCCCATTTTGTCCTGGTATGTGTGGCTCCTCCCATCCAGTCCTGGTATGTGTGGCTCTCCCTGTTGTATGCGTGGCTCACCCCCCTCCCATCATTGTATGCATGGCTCACCCTCCCCCAGTCCTACTTACCCTACTCGTGCCGTCGCTGCATCTCCATCCCTGCATCTCTGTTCCGGCGTCAGCAGCTCTTCTCTTGTGCTGAGTGGTCATGTGGCACTGCTCACTAAGGTAATGAATATGCGCTCCATGCCTATGGGAGTGGAGACGCATGCATATTCATTACCTTAATGAGCTGTACCACATGACCGCTCATCACAGGGGAAGAGCTGCCGGAGCCGGGACAGAGATGAAGGGACGGAGATGCAGCAATGGCATGAGGAGGGTGAGTATGATGTCTTCTTGAAGCCGGCAGCTACAGCTGTCACTGTGCCACAGCCTCCGACTCGTGCCGCTGCTCCACTGCTCTCCCGCTCCCCCTCCCCCGCCATCTTTCTGGACAATGACTTGTGTATAAGCCGAGGGGGGTGTTTTCAGCACAAAAGAATGTGCTGAAAATCTCAGCTTATACACGAGTATATACGGTATGCTCGGAGCATTAAAGGGGTTGTCCAGGTTTATGATGAGTCTGCAGTCATTCTATGTGACTGCAGACTTCTGCTTTCTCATAGTGTACACTGCACACTGTCAGGATTTTCTGGTGCCGGCAACTTACATACATGTGAACACGTGCTGACTAGACACGTGTGGCCTCACTGAGTGAAATGAATTGGCCGATGCTGGACACATCTAGTCGGAATGTGGCCAGAAGTATACAGATCACATCCTTGCGCTGACATGATCGTCCACTGTTACCAATGGCAAGGGAGATTCCTAAAAGTGTGCAGTGCATGGGCTGTGAGAATTTAGAAGCCTGTGGCCACCTATAGTGACTGAAGACTTTCATCTCAAACCAGGACGAGACCTCTAATTATAAAATGAAGCCCGGCAGCCAATCCTAACGGCATATAATATCCTCACTATCAGGATTCAGCTTTACTTGCTGGCTCCAGCATTCATCACATGGACACGTCACTCATATGCCATTTTCATAGTTACGGTCATGTGACAACGAGCTTCTATTCCAGCTTCTCTCAGTTTGTTACTGAACATGGATAGAATTAGGGAGAGCAGTTCATCGGCACGTGACTAGGTGAGCAAATCACATATGTGCTTGGGGGGCAGGGGGGAGAGGACCGCAAACTGAAATGTTGCCCCGAGTGCCAGAAAACATAGGTACACCTCTGCCGACCCCTAACATCCAGCCCATGTCATTATGAATGAGGAGTCCTGGGAATGATGATCCGGCGCTGAGATCACATGAAGATCCAGAGATGAGACGAGATGATGGAAGAAATTCTATTAATTTCTTTTTTGTTTTCTGTGTATTTTCCATGCAAAGATTGAGCTATTTATGACACTAGAGAAGAGCCCCCATATTTATCTGTCAGGGCCACATGTTCAGGTGGGTGTGCATTAAGGCTGGGGATAATTTTCTTCCTCTTGTGGATGGGGTACAGCTCAGATTTAGCTGTTCCTTGATTTTAACGCTCTGAGATTCAAGTTTATTGCCAGGATAGACGCGTTTATTCCACCTTTCTGCTCCTCTCCTGCCGTGGGATGTCACACGAGGCGCGAGGCACGTCATGCCTCACACATCAGTTGTGACTGTGGCACCCTTCGTCTGTTTCTGATCTTGTCTGGTCTCATTGTAATTTCATCTTAAATGTGGGAAATGAGCAATAAAAAGTCGGTTGTCCCTGCCCCTCCATGACACCTCGGCATTACTCGCTGATTTAAGGCTCTGCACGCTTACAGCTGATAACCTGCCGCCATATTTGTAGCTTTTGATTCATCATTCAAAAAGCAAAACTGCAGTGAGATTTCCCTAAGCGGTAATAATAGATTGGCAATATCTTACCGAGCATTATTGTCAACATAAAGCGGAGGAAAGTCTGCACAAGTCTCTGCAAGTAAATTGCTTTTTGTGTTAGGAAAGTGTGCCCCTGATCTGCAGGGACTCCGCATGATGGGATGGCATTAAATAACCATCTCAAGTGCAGAATTTATTACTGATTCATACAAATATCTGTATTTAGATCTTATAGAGAGATGGTCCGGCTCTGCCTTCTGCTCGCGGAAAACAAGAAGATAAGATGCCTATGTAGCAGAGCCGAACCTCACGGAATACAGATGATAGTGGATTTACTGCAGATCCATAGAGCCCGAGGTAACATATGTTGGTATTAGTGTGCCTTGTGCCACTGGTGGACACATAAGCGCCCTTGTGTAAGAACAGTACATGGGCTCTTTACAGTCCAATAACTCATCATAATGCACAGTTCCTCCTGGTCCAGAGTACCCTCTATAAGGGAGGTGTAAAGGTGCCGGTACAGGAGGGTGGAGCCCCAGGCTGCAGAGAAATCATATTCCCCACACTCTTTTGGGTGGATACAAATAAAACTTCTTTACTGTGATACACTGTTTCCATAATAGATGAACACGCAAATACATATTTTTCTTGTATGCAGGTCGTATGACGCCATATAGTGTCAGTGCACATATTGCATGCTGCTGCTGTATCACAGATTATCACTTTCTTGTGCTGCGTGCACGTGAAAAAGACTCGGGAATATTAAAATGTTAATTTGTTTTTGATCACCTATATAAAGAAAAAAATATTTGCTTGTTCATCTATTGTGGAAACAGTGTATCAGAATAAACGAGTTTTATTTGCAACCATACAAGAGTGTGCGGAAAATACGATTTATTTATTTGGAGCTGGTAGTGGCCCCTTTAACTCTTGGGCCCCTGTGTGGCTGTATAGGTTGGACCAATGATATGTTTATCCCTGCCTTGTGCCATGTGAAAAACTCATATAAAAAAAACTGACCGTCACTTCCAAACAGAAATCATGTGTGAACATGTGCTTACTAAGAGTAGCCATCTCCATATATAACCAACAAACAAAGTAGCACTCTGTAGCGCTATAGCATGAAAACATGAAATATATGACATTTGAACTGCATTACTGCACTAGAAAATATGAAAAATTGAGAATACTTAGCCCATAAATTGGCCAATTTATATGTACCCAGCAGTCACGATAAGGCGATTCTCGTTGCTGGGAACCTGACTATGTGAATCGTCTCTAGACTGAAATCGACATCTCTATGGAAAGTGTTGTGAGTTCATTTTCCCCTTCACCGTCGATGTCTGATGAACTCCCTCTTCTGGTGAAGGAAGGTAGTGAGGCTTATTACCAAACACCTGATCTGGTAGATGATGACTGGGTAACAGGAAATTCTGACTGGATATAAGGCAGCCGACGCCCTTCTGAGTCGCTGGTGATTTCTCTGCTGGATTCTTGGAGACCAGTCTGATTCCTGCTTCCCAAAGATAAGTTTTTGCTCTGCTATTGAACATATTAGTTTTGTTTTGTTTACCTTGTTTTTTGGAGTTCAGCCATCCCCGGTCGAGGGTGTGCTGAGTTCCATTTTTGTCTCTGATCAGTTTGTCTCTTTGCTCTGTCTTCAGAATTTACCTGAGTGCTGATATAGTCATTTTGCAGTCCTAGCGACTTCAGGGACTGTTTTTCCTATCAGACGGTTAGGACATTTTTTCGTAGGGTTTTTTACGGATTGCAGACAGCAGCTTTTCTATCCTGTCCTTTTTAGTTAGCTTGGGCCCCATCGTTTGCTCAACCTATCTTTCTATCTATGTTAGTGTTTTCATCTTGCTTCACCGTCATTATATGTTGGGGGCTGCCTATTGCTTTGGGGTCTGCTCTGGGGCAGTTTAGATTTCCCCTTTCTTTCTTTAGGCTTATTTAGTTCTCCAGCTGTGATCGAGGGGTCTAGGGCATCGTAGGAACCCCCCACGGCTACTGTTAGTTGTTGTGGATAGGATCGGAGGTCTGCAATCCGATAGCTACCAACCTCTCCGGTTTTCTGGACTTAGCTTGTATTTTTGTTTTTTCCTCCTTCGGTGACTCATTCATAACAGAATCACCAGCCATACCGCAGATCCTAGGGTACTCAATAGTAGGAAAGAATTGTAAAAAAAAAAAAGAGTTTGTCAGAATTTTTTTTTTTTTGTGTATATTTTTTCCTCTATGTCTCTGAGGCCGTAGGGGGATTTTTTTTTTTTCTTTCTCAATGGAGATGAAGCAATTGTCTGATCGTGTGGAGCAGCTCACTGCTAAAGTGCGGGGAATTTCCGCCTATCTTGCTCATTCACATGCTGCTGAACCAAAGATCCCTACTCCTGATGTGTTTTTTGGGGATCGGTCTAAATTTTTGAATTTTGAGAATAATTGTAAATTATTTTTTGCCTTGAAGCCTAACTCGTCGGGGAGCTCCGCGCAGCAGGTTAAAATTGTCATCTTTTTGCTGCGCGGCGATCCCCAGGATTGGGTGTTTTCTTTGAAACCTGATGATCCTATTCTTACTAATGTGAACGCATTTTTTCAAGCCTTGGGGTTGTTGTATGATGAACCTAATGCTATTGATCGGGCTGAAAAGGCCCTGTTGGCATTGAGCCAGGGTCGGGATTCTGCAGAGTTGTACTGTCAAAAATTCCGAAAGTGGGCTGTCCTTACTACCTGGAATGATGGTGCCTTGGCAGCTCTCTTTCAGAAGGGTTTGTCAGAAACCGTAAAAGATACTATGGTGGGATTTCCTGTTCCCTCTGTTCTTGACGATTCTATGTCATTAGCCATTCAGGTTGATCGGCGTTAGCGTGAACGAAAAACTGCACGAGAGGTGTTGCCACCTGTTGAACAAATGTCTGAACCTATGCAATGTGATAGAGTTTTGTCTAGGGCGCAACGTCAGGAGTTCAGAAGGCATAATAAGCTGTGTTTCTTCTGTGGTGATGCCTCGCATATTATTTCTGTCTGCCCTAAACGAGAGAAACGTTTTGCACACACATTTGCTGTGGGTGGTGTTCAACCTAAGTTTCTTCTGGCAATTACTCTGATCTGCTCCCTGTCCACATTTTCCGCTAAGGCTTTTGTGGATTCGGGAGCAGCTCTGAACCTGATGGACTTGGATTTTGCTAAACGTTGTGGATTTCCTAATGACACCTCTGCGGACGCCTATCCCTTTGAGGGGTATTGATGCTACTCCTTTGGCGAAGAATAAACCTTAGTTTTGGACCCAGGTGGTAATGCGGGTCACCCCGGACCATCAAGAGAATTGCAGATTTTTGGTGTTGCATAATTTGCATGATACCATTGTTCTGGGGTTTCCCTGGTTGCAAATCCATAATCCAGTTTTGGATTGGAAATCTGTGTCTGTGGTGAGTTGGGGTTGTCGGTGTGCCCTTAGTGATGCTCCTGTTTTCTCCACCTCTCACCAGTCGCATGATGTTCCTGACTATTTGGCTGATTTTTATGATGTATTTAGTGAGAATGAGTCTGCGTCTTTGCCTCCTCATAGGAGTTATGACTGTGCAATTGAGCTGAGCCCTGGGTGTAAATTTCCCAAGGGTCAACTTTTCAATTTATCTGTACCCGAGCACAAGGCTATGCGATCCTATATTAAGGAGTCGTTGGAGAAGGGTCATATTAGACCATCCTCTTCACCCTTAGGTGCTGGGTTTTTTTCGTGGCTAAGAAAGATGGGTCATTAAGGCCTTGTATTGACTATCGTTCCCTCAACAAAATTACTGTTAAATATCAGTATCCATTACCCCTGATTTCTGATCTATTCTCCAGAGTTAAAGGTGCTTGCTGGTTTACAAAGCTTGACCTCAGAGGGGCGTATAATCTTATTCGCATTAAGCATGGGGATGAATGGAAGATGGCGTTTAATACTCCGGAGGGACATTTTGAGTACCTGGTGATGCCTTTTGGGCTCACTAATGCCCCTTCTGTCTTCCAGTGCTTCATGAATGATATTTTCCGAGACTTGGTGGATAAATTTTTGATCATCTATCTGGATGATATTTTGATCTTTTCCAAGGATTGGGACTCTCATGTGGAACATGTTCGGACTGTGTTCCGGATTTTGAGGGAGAATTCCCTGTATGTCAAGGGATCGAAATGCCTATTTGGTGTACAGAGGATCTCATTTTTGGGAATTATTTTGTCTCCGTCAACTATTGAAATGGACCCGGCCAATGTAAAGGCCATTTATGATTGGTTTCAGCCCACTTCTTTGAAGGCCCTCCAGAAGTTTTTGGGTTTTGCTAATTTTTATCGTAAATTTATAGCTAATTTTTCTGGTATTGCCAAACCATTGACTGATTTGACTAAGAAGGGTGCTGATGTGCTGAATTGGTCTCCGGAGGCTGTTTCTTCCTTTCAGGAGCTGAAGCGAAGATTCACTTCTGCTCCCGTTTTGCGGCAACCTGATGTCTCACTCCCGTTTCAGGTAGAGGTGGACGCTTCTGAGATTGGTGCAGGAGCTGTTTTGTCCCAAAAAGATCCTGTAACATCTAAAATGATTCCCTGTGCTTTCTTTTCCCGAAAGTTCTCCCCATCCGAACGTAACTATGATGTGGGGAATCGGGAACTGTTAGCCATGAAATGGGCATTTAAAGAGTGGAGACATTGGCTGGAGGGAGCTAGACATCAAGTCGTAGTCCTTACTGACCACAAGAATTTGATTTACCTGGAGTCGGCCAAGCGCTTGAATCCTACACAGGCTAGGTGGGCCTTGTTTTTCACACGTTTTGATTTTGTGGTCTCTTTTCTTCCGGGCATTAAGAATGTCAAGGCAGACGCCCTCTCTAGGAGTTTCTTTGCTGATTCTCCTGTTGTGACCAAGCCTGCTACCATCTTAGGTGAGGGGGTAGTTCTTTCTGCCATCTCGTCTGATTTGAGACGTGCTCTGGAAGAGTTTCAGGAGGACAAACCTGAGCGTTGTCCCATTTGAAAATTGTATGTTCCTGACCAGTGGAGGAAGAGAGTGATGTCTGAAGTTCATTGCTCTGCATTGGCTGGTCATCCAGGTATTTTTGGTACCAGAGATTTGGTGAGTCGGTCTTTTTGGTGGCCCGCCTTGTCTCGTGATGTCAGGAATTTTGTGCAGTCCTCTCGGTCTAAACCTTCTTCTCGCTCTAGTGGGTTGTTGATGCCTTTGCCGGTCCCCAGGAGGCCATGGACCAATATTTCAATGGATTTTATCTCTGATATGCCTGTCTCTCAGAGAATGACTGTTATTTGGGTGATTTGTGATGGATCCTCTAAGATGGTCCATCTTGTACCACTCCCTAAGTTGCCATCTTCCTCAGAGTTGGCTCCCTTGTTTTTGCAACATGTGGTTCGCTTGCACGGAATTCCTGAGAACATTGTATCTGACAGAGGAGTTCAGTATGTGTCTAGATTTTGGAGGACTTTCTGTTCCAAGCTGGGAATTCAGTTGTCCTTCTCCTCTGCGTTTCACCCTCAGACCAATGGGCAGACGGAGAGAACAAACCAGACTTTGGAGTCATATTTGAGATGATTTATTTCTGCTGATCAGGATGATTGGGTTTCATTTTTGCCCTTGGCCCAATTTGCTTTAAATAATAGAGCTAGTTCTGCCACTTTGATGTCACCTTTTTTTTGTAACTTTGGGTTTCATCCTCGATTCTCTTCAGGGCAGGTGGAGCATTCTGCCTGCCCAGGTGTTGACACTGTGGTGGAGAGAATGCACCAGATCTGGGACCAAGTGGTGGATAAGTTGTCTCTCTCCCAGGAAAAGGCCCAGCGGTTTTCCAACCAGCATAGGACCATTGGTCCCCAAGTTTAAGGTGGGTGATATGGTTTGGTTGTCATTAAAGAATATCACTATGAAGGTGGCTTTTCCAAAGTTTAAACCTAGATTTATTGGACCTTGCAAGATTTTGGAGATTCTTAATCCAGTCTCTTTTCGATTGGCTCTTCCTGTTACATTTAAGATCCATAACGTGTTTCATAAGTCTCTGTTAAAGAGGTCCTGTGGTGGCATCTCCTGACCCGGTTTTGGTTGAAGGTAATGTGGAATATGAGGTTGAGAAGATACTGAATTCTCGCCTGGCTAGATGGAGACTCCAGTATTTGGTTAAATGGAAGGGTTATGGCCAGGAGGATAATTCTTGGGTCCCTGCATCCGATATACATGCCGAAAGATTGGTTCGTGCCTTTTATCGGGCCCATCCTGATCGCCCTGGTGGCATGGATGAGGGTTCGGTGACCCCTCCTCAAGGGGGAGGTACTGTTGTGAGTTCATTTTCTCCTTCACCGTCGATGTCTGATGAACTCCCTCTTCTGGTGAAGGAAGGTAGTGAGGCTGATTACCAAACACCTGATCTGGTAGATGATGACTGGGTAACAGAAAATTCTGACTGGATATAAGGCAGCCGACACCCTTCTGAGTCGCTGGTGATTTCTCTGCTGGATTCTTGGAGACCAGTCTGATTCCTGCTTCCCAAAGAAAAGTTTTTGCTCTGCTATTGAACTTATTAGTTTTGTTTTGTTTACCTTGTTTTTTGGAGTTCAGCCATCCCCGGTCGGGGGTGTGCTGAGTTCCATTTTTGTCTCTGATCAGTTTGTCTCTTTGCTCTGTCTTCAGAATTTACCTGAGTGCTGATATAGTCATTTTGCAGTCCTAGCGACTTCAGGGCCTGTTTTTCCTATCAGACGGTTGGGACATTTTTTCATAGGGTTTTTTACGGATTGCAGACAGCAGCTTTTCTATCCTGTCCTTTTTAGTTAGCTTGGGCCCCATCGTTTGCTCAACCTATCTTTCTATCTGTGTTAGTTTTTTCATCTTGCTTCACCGTCATTATATGTTGAGGGCTGCCTATTGCTTTGTGGTCTGCTCTGGGGCAGTTTAGATTTACCCTTTCTTTATTTAGGCCTATTTAGTTCTCCGGCTGTGATCGAGGGGTCTAGGGCATCGTAGGAACCCCCCACAGCTACTGTTAGTTGTTGTGGATAGGATCAGGGGTCTGCAATCCGATAGCTACCAACCTCTCTGGTTTTCTGGACTTAGCTTGTATTTTTGCTTTTTCCTCCTTCGGTGACTCATTCATAACAGGGAAGACAGGATCCTGCGCTTTAATTGGCTCTCAGCCTCAGGCGTTTTTAATTACAGCAGGATCCGACCTTCCCATATAAATGTACACTTCAGTCTAGGAGAGGATTCAAATAGTCAGGTTCCCAGCAATGAGAACCGCCTTTTCGTGGCTGCTGGGTACAAATTTATTGGCCAATTTATGTGTTTAGTATCTAAATTTTTCAAATTTTCTAGTGCAGTAATGCAATTCAAATTTCATATATTTCATGTTTGCTGGTTATAGCACTACAGGGTGCAACTTTAAGGCCTCTTTCATACATCAGGTTTTCGCCGTCAGGCGCGATCCGGCGCTTTTGACAGAAACCGGATCCGGCGAAATGCAATGCCGGATCCGGTTTCCCCCCCATTGACTTGCATTTGCGCCGGATCGCGCCGGATGGCCATGCGTTTCATCCGGTTTTCGCCGGATCCGGCAATGTGTCGCGATCCGGCGTCTGGAAAAAACGGCTACTGTAACGTTTTTTGTCTCCGGCGAAAAAGCCGGACTCGCCGGATCCGGCGCGTCCGGCTTTTTCACACAATGAAAGCCTATGAGCGCCACAATGCGCCTGATCCGGCGAAAGCCGGATCCGGTGGCCGGATCTGGTTTTTTGGTCTGAGCATGCTCAGTAGCTCTGCCCACAAGACATATATAAAAGCAAGACAGTGGGACCCACAGCCACACCCAACATGCCACCCAAGAAAGCAACCAAGCGCAGCAGGAGAAGGCAGGAGACCACTGCAGCACCATCAGCACCACCACCACCCCAAATGGAGCAGCAAATGGAACATGCTGAGGAGGGGAGGCCAGCAGCAGATGAGAGACGGTAATTATCAAATCCCCCATTCCTCCAAACTAGGGCTATTGAATATCAAGATATTCATTGGCCCTTTGTTTCTCTTTATTCAACAGCCGCCCAATAGATGCAGCAGCAGCAGCAGCAGCAATGGCAGCAGCTGGAACACCACCCACAGGCATGGAGTGTGGCCACCAGGAAGACAGCACATCATCTTCTGGGAGCCCTCCCTCGCATCGTCAGCGTTTGACGGTAAGTTTTTATTTCCAAAATCCATCATCTCTGTAATATATGTCTATTCATTGCCTTTTATTTCAAAACAGGATTCACAAGATGAAGAGGAGCTCCCAGAAGAAGAAGGAAGGGGTGGACAGACACTTGGAGTGGGCTCACAATTGGTAAGTTTTTTGCATCAAACGCAGAAACACAACATCACACTACACACAACACATAGAAAACAATGTTCTGCAGACCACACACAGCAAACAAATGCCTACATCCAAAGACATAACATTTTTTGTTTTCTTCTCTAGTCTTCCCAATCTGGTGCTCGGCCAAGAGGTCCTCGCAGTGCCTCCCAGGGTCGTCGGCGACAGCAACGTGGCGGTCACCAGCGTGTAAGTATAAATATTTTTGCTTTGTTTTTTTGCACTTTTTATTTCATTTCTTTTGTGGAGGCTAATTATGTTATTTTTGTCTTTTTCTTTAACAGCCTTCACAGCGTGCTCCCGACTCCGACGGTGAGGATGGAGGACTCGATGTGGACCACCTCATCGATCTCGTCAGAGAAAGGGAGCCGCTCTGGAATATGGCTGACCGCCGCCACGCTGACCTTATCGTTACCCGACGACTCTGGGAGGAAATCTGTTCGCTCCTTGTGGGCCGCTGGGAGGACCTCGATGTTCGGGCCCAGATTAAAGAGCGTAAGTATATATAGTACCGGTTGCTTGATGTAAACCAGTGTTTCCCGAACTCCAGTCCTCGTGGTCCCCACGGATCATGTGTTCAGGATTTCTATTTACTATGGAAATCCTGAAAACATGACCCCTGGGGACCATGAGGACTGGAGTTTGTGAAACACTGATGTTGTATACTAACCACTCCTTTCTCGTTTCAGGGAACAGAATTGTGAATCGGTGGCAGTCTGTGAGGGATCGTTTCAAGAAGGAGTTCAATAAAGAGATGCGGGCCCCGAGTGGATCTGGATGACGCAGGAGCAAGTACAAGTACGCACAAGCCCTGTCGTTCCTCCGGGAAACAATGGTCACTAGAAGGTAAATATTACACACCACATGTGAAAAAAAATGTTAGATGTAACTTTTTTTTTTCAGCCAGGGCCATACCATGTCAGTATTTTAATTGTTTTTTTTTCTCTTTATTCCACAGCACGGTGAGCAGCACTCGGGAACCTGCACGATTGGAC
Source organism: Dendrobates tinctorius (assembly GCF_039654945.1). NCBI lineage: Eukaryota > Metazoa > Chordata > Amphibia > Anura > Dendrobatidae > Dendrobates > Dendrobates tinctorius. Next base: position 12,671,918 of record NW_027361782.1, on the reverse strand, counting down.
CCTTCTGAGGCGATCCCTGAGGAGACCGGCACCGAGGGACACTTCGACCGCCCCGGTACATCTGCACCTTCCCAGCCTTCCCACACATTCGACCCATCTGTCCCATCCACCAGCACAGGAGCATCGTGGCTGCCTACATTACATGAAGCTGCTGGTGAGGAGATCGCTTTCCCTTTACCCCACCCTTCTGCCCCTGCCACCTCTAGTACACCTGCGGGTACTGGGCGGCAGCGGCAGAGGGGTCAGGAAAAGAGTTATGCGCCAGAGTTCTTGCATCTGTATGCATCTTTCCAGAACTGTCTAAAAGTCTTGTCAGAGCAAATCTCCGCAGGCTTTCAGCAGATCAACTCCAGCATTCTGGAGGTGAAGACACTTCTGCAAACCATGCATTCAGAAGCAAGATCTTCGCCAAACCACACCTTTTTCAGGTCTGTTGTGGAGCGCATGGCAACACTATCTCCTACCCAGCAGATGCATGTAATGCATTCGTGCCACGGTGCTCTACAGCAGGTTACCTCCCAACCTCCACCTCCCACCACTGTAGTTCCTCCACCTGCACCCCCTCCAGCCACTTTCCATCCTCCCCCTCCTATTACATCTGCACCCCCTCCAGCCACTTTCCATCCTCCCCCTCCTATTACATCTGCACCCCCTCCAGCCACTTTCCATCCTCCCCCTCCTATTACATCTGCACCCCCTCCAGCCACTTTCCATCCTCCCCCTCCTATTACATACCAGCAACCTCACCAGTACCAGCAACCTTCCCAGTACCAGCAACCTCCCCAGTACCAGACATCTCCCCACTTCCAGCAACCTGCCCCGTACCAAACTCCTTCCCCGTACCAAACTCCTTCCCCGTACCAAACTCCTTCCCCATACAACTTTCCATCAACATCATCTGCTCCTACAGTCCCTGCCCAACCCTCCACTCCACCGCCCACCACCTCTTCTGCCTCCCACATGTCCACCCATTCTGTAGCTTTTTCCACACCATCACCTCTAACTGTTCCTTCCCCACCACGATCCCAGTCCTCTCTCCACACTCCCATTGTCGAAGTGTCCCGCAGCCCCTCCAGCAGTATTTCCACCCCACACTACACCGAGTTATAATGTTTTTTTTGTAATAAAAATGCCCATTTGGTTGGTTTCAAACCTTTATTAAAAAAGTTTTTTTAACTTTAAAAACAGTTTACACAAAAAACAATATTCTAAATAAAAGTTAAATTATTGTTTACACTGGTTGTCTGTCATTTCTTTCTGCGGCGAAATATGTTTAAAAAAAAGGTTAAATACAGGGTTTTTAAAAGGTAAAAAGGTATTCAAAACCAGGTATATAACTGTGGGTAAATTTTAGCTTTTTGCCACAGTTGTGTTCCTGGTTGTGTTTGAAGCAAAGTATTTCACCTGAAAAGTTGTGTTTATTGTTGGTGATTTCCTAACAATGTACACAACTTTTGTTAAAAGGTGAAATACTTTGCATAAAACACAACCAGGTACACACCTGTGGCCTAAAGCTAAAAATAGTAAGACCATGACAAGATAGCCAACTTTGGTTGGCAAAGGTATATACTGTTGGTCCAGAAGGTACACAAGTTTGGTTAGGGCACAAATCTTTCACACTCTGTCATCCTGCCAGTGTACTCTGCCTTGAGGTGACATAAAGTATAGTGCAAAATTGTCCCTCATTACTGAAACGGTCACAGAACTTCTAGTGGTAATATTTCCAATGACAACATCCATCTTCGCCAGTAACTTGCTCTTCTCTCCAACCTGCACTTTCTCCTCTACAACCTGTCAAAGAAGGGCTGTAGGAGCATGCTATATATAGTTTTCCAGTAGCCAATCCCGTTCGGAAGGCCACAAGGGTCAATTTTAAAAACCAGATCCGGCGTAATCCGTCGAAAAACGGATAGAAAAACGGATGAACCTGATGAGACGGATCCAGTTTTGTCTGTCAAGAACAAGACGGATCCGGCAGAAAACCGGATCCGGCACATCAGGTTTTACAAAACATTTGCCGGATCCGGCATTCCGGCACGACGCCGGATCGCGCTTGACGCCGAAAACCTGATGTGTGAACGTAGCCTTAGTGACAAACTCAGGCTCACTGCCTAAAATCACAACATAACTGTATTGCAAAATGTAAAAAGTGTCGGTGGTACCACTGTATCTGCAGACAGAGCATCTCGTCAGACACACCATAAAATGATTGACATCCCACTCAAATTTTCTAGTGCAGTAATGCAATTCAAATTTCATATATTTCATGTTTGCAGGTTATAGCACTACAGAGTGCAAATTTAAGTGATAAACTCAGGCTCATTGCCTAAAATCACAACATAACTGTATGGCAAAGTGTAAAAAGTGTTGGTGGTACCACTGCATCTGCAGACTCAGCATCTCGTCAGACACACCATAAAATGATTGACATCCCACTCTGAGTTATTAGCGGGACTCTGGGTATGGAGTTAGTGTTCTTGATTTAAAGATAATAATGGGGTTGTGTGCAGTCTCTGGCTAAAGTGGTGATACCAGATCATGATGGGATATCCCCGTGTGAGAGCAAGATTTATATTTATTTATCCTGACTCTGCTGTCGATATTCTGCATATAGTCTCTCCTGCTTGCACTACTCTGAATCCAGTCACCTTGTTGCCCCTGGAGGAGGGAGTGGTAATCTGAGTGACCTGCTAGTTGAGCCAGGGGATCATGACTGTGTGTTAGGAGTCAGGTTCCGGTGTCTGCTGTGTAGGAATCCAGACCCTTACATTCTGCGGTCTCTTGCTCTTTATCTACCGCAGAGGAGATTGCCTTGCAGCAAATCTCTCCAGGGGCGAAGTCTCTCTGTCCTCCTACTGAGCATGCTCATGAGACGGTTTCCCATTGGAGATCGGGAGTCATGTGCTCAGGTCCTGCTCCAGATCTCATTGGTCCATCTCAGAGATCTAGAAGCTTCCGGAAGGTCCCGGCTGCTATAAAAAGCGCACATGGCTGTTCCGCCATGCACCAGTATAGACTATACTGCTATGTGTGAATGGTGACGGATGTATGATTCTGGTGCCTGACTTATTATGAAACCCCTTCCCTTTGATATTATTCATGTGGCTAGGGAATTAGTTCAGTAGTCTACGCCAGTCTGTGGCAAGACTTAGGCCACTGTGCACACTGCACCTCTGCACTAGCATCCGACATAGCGCCTGCTTTGTAGCTGTGCTGTCCAGCGGCAGGGTCCTGTGCCGCGCTGCAGTTGCAGCCCTTCTTGGCGTTCGCAGTAGCGACGCCACACACACGGTAGGTCTAGCCGGCGCAGCCCCTCTGTCTTAGTTCCTGCTCCTGTGACCTTATACCGTGTGTGCATTTACCTAAGGCCTGTGACTCTAACAGGCTCAGCCTTTTTGCATGTTTTTGTTGCGGCGCCTCTGTGTGTGAACAGAGCCCGATCTGCGCACTTCGGGTGAACTTGAACCCGTGCACATTATATCGCCATATTGCTCGTCTGCCATTACTCAGCAGCGGTTGTAACACCTACTGCACAGTGGACCCCGAGCGGCACGTGCACTTTATTATTATTTTTATTTAGTGCGTTCCTCCGTTCCTAACATTATACTAGTGCCAGGGTCTGGCTAGTGATGGCAGATCAGCAGCAACTCCTTCAGTGCATTCGCCAGCTAGAGGGCCGGTTGGCTACTCTTGAGAGTGTTATCGCAGCGGCGAAGTCTTCGGAGGCTGCTGTACAGGCGATCGCAGAGGCGGTTTCTCGTATGTCGACGTCCTCCCATGCGCCGACAGTTACCCGCCTCCCGTTGCCCGATAAAATTTCTGGTCATGGCGCCTCCTGTAGGGGTTTCGTCAGCCAGTGCTCTATCCAGCTGGAGTTACTGGCTGTGCGATTCCCTATGGAGCGGGCCAAGGTGGGGTTTATTGTTTCCATTCTGTCGGGCAAGGCGTTGGAGTGGGCTACGCCACTATGGGAGCGTGGTGACCCAGAGGTTCGGACCGCTGCTCAGTTTTTAACAGCTATTAAGCAGGTCTTCCTGGGACCACGGGTCACGCACAACACCTCTCTACAGCTACTGGCTTTGACTCAGGGATCCCTCTCGGTTAGTCAGTATGCCGTTCGTTTTTGGACACTAGCTTCCGAGCTGGAGTGGTCTGACAAAGGCCTCATCCCTTTGTTTTGGAGTCCTTTAGCTGAGCATGTTAAGGATGCTCTTTCTACCAGAGAGGTTCCTGCAAGTCTGGAGGAGTTGATTGCCATTGCCACCCGTATTGATCTCCGTTTTCCGGAGCGCGGGCTGGAGCGTGCTCAATCCAGACAGAGGGTTACTCCGGCTCCCAACCTCTTTGAACCTCTGGAATCACCCAAGCCAGAGTGTTCACTCCCAGAGCCCATGGAGGTGTCTCGCGCCAGTCTCAAGGCGCGTCCGACACTAAGTTCCACTTGTGGCTGCCACTGTCAGCACTCCACCAGGATAACGGGGCCCCGCAATGGCCAAACTGTGTGCCGCCGGGCAAGACCTTTGTCCCCCCTCGCCTTCGGCCAAAGGTCCTTGCGTGGGCACACGTATCCAGGGCGTGTGGTCACTGTGGCTACATGCAGACCACAAAGCTCCTGGCAGGGTCGTATTGGTGGCCGCACAGGGCTCAGGACATTAAGAAATATATTCGGGCATGCGCCTCGTGTGCTCGGGTAAGCCTCCTTAAACAGAGAGTGGAGACGTTCGCCGACACACAGCGGCGCCCCACTTTAACTTATGCTCCGGGCGGTTTTGCCGCTCCCGTTGTCTCCCACGTGTCCCTTCTTAAACCTGGCGATCTTACCGCCTCTGATACCTTCCACGTGTCCCGGTTTCCCGTGTCACCTACCGGGACATCAGACTTGCTTTCGGATGAGTCTGAGGCCTATGCCTCTGATGGGCACAGGGTGGTGGATTTGAAGGCTCAGAGAGGAGGGGGGCCTTGGAGGGGGGTAATGTTAGGAGTCAGGTTCCGACGTCTGCTCTGCAGGAATCAAGACCCATACATGACGGATGTATGATTCTGCTGACTGACTTATTATGAAACCCCTTCCCTTTGATATTACGCATGTGGTTAGGGAATTAGTTCAGTAGTCTGCGCCAGTCTGTGGCAAGCCTTAGGCTACTGTGCACACCGCACCTCTGCGCTAGCGTCCGACATAGCGCCTGCTTTGTAGCTGTGTCATCCAGCGGCAGTGTCCTGCGCCACACTGCAGTTGCAGCCCTTCTTGGCGTTCGCAGTAGCGATGCTGCACACATGGTAGGTCTATACGGACGCAGCCCCTCTGTCTTAGTTCCTGCTCCTGTGACCTTATTCCGTGTGTGCATTTACCTGAGGCCTGTGACTCTAACATGCTCAGCCTTTTTGTATGTTTTTGTTGCGGCGCCACTGTGTGTGAACAGAGCCCGCTCTGGGCACTTCGGGTGAAGTTGAACCCGTCCGTGCACATTTGGTCGCCATATTGCTCGTCTGCCATTACTCAGCAGCGGTTGTAACACCTACTGCACGGTGGACCCCGAGCGGCGAGCGCACTTTATTATTATTTTCATTTAGTGCGTTCCGCCGTTCCTAACATTGTGTACAAGTAATGTTCCACGGGGGGAGGGGGTTCAGTCTTGTTACCGATGTCCCACTAGATAACCCAGACCACGAGCTCTATGTGGATGGATCGCAGTATGGCGTGCATGGCCAGTTCTATGTTGGATATGCTACTGTTTCCCTTCATTAAACCATAAAAGCAGAACTGCTGCCCCCACTTATGACCCCCGAGGAAGTTGAACTCCGTGCCCTAGAAGAAGCCTGCAGACATGATAAAGACTAAACTGCCACCATTTATACAAACAGCCGCTATGCTTTTACAACTCTGGACCTTTCTGGAGAGCTTAAGTAAGCAGCAAGTAAGCCTATCAAGAATGATAAATCCATCCAATGCCTGATGGAGGCCCTACTTTTACCCGACAAAGTTGCCATAGTGAAAGTCAAAGGCTCTGCAAAGGATGACTCAACCACAGCAAAAAGCAACCACCTGGCCAACCAGGCTGAAAAATCTGCAGCTTCCCAACCAAGAAACAACCCTTCCGGAATGGCAGCTGCACAAGTTGCCTCCACCTGAAACCCACCTGTGACCTGTGACCTTCTTCAGAAGCTACAACAGGCTGGTGTTGAAGAATTTGAGAGATGGCAAGAGAAGGGAGCTGTGCCATCTCTAGATGGACTGTGGCATGTGGGGACAACGTTTGCCTTCTCCAGTTTCTGTACACCATGATGGCTCAAGTCACCCACTCTAATTTCCCTCGATCAAAGACTGCCATGACAGACCTCGTCCATCGCCATTGGGACACCCCAGAGGATAAGGTAGCCCTTTGGCTACGTTATATAGATGACATCTTTGTCATATAGAAGGGGACTGTGACAGAACATGACAAGATTTGTGATGGGACTCAATGAAAATGACGTAGGTTTGCATTTTACCCATGAGGTCAGTGGTACTAAATTTGCGTTCCTTGATGTCTGTATCCAAAGGGGACCCAATGGCGAATTGGTGACTAGTAACCATAGGAAACCAATGGCCACTAACTCCCTCTTAAAGTGGGAGAGTAGCCTTCTGATATCCCTTAAGAAAGGTATACTAAAGGGGCAGTACCTTAGAGTACACCGAAATTGCTCCGATATATCTAAATTTAAGAAGCGGGCAGATGATCTACAAAGGCGATGCATAGAAAGAGGCTATCCCCAAGCTCTGTTAAAAGAGGCCTATAAAGAATCACTTAAAAGAGATCGCAATGAACTTCTTACCCCTAAAGTGAAAAAAGACACAGACAATACAACTCGCTTCATCATGAAATATTCTAATGGAGCGGGGGGAATAAGAGAGATACTTAAACGCCACTAGCCCATTTTATTCATGGATGCAGACATTAGTGAAGCAGTGGGTCCCACTCCACAGATTACATTTTGGAAAAACAGATCCTTAAAAGAGACTGGTCCACAGTCATTTTCATGCTCCAACAGGCCAGTGACACACCACCCAGGGCCAGGGGGTACTCGGAATCAGGCTGGACAGTTCTTTGGGGGAGGTCATGGGGCCGTGATCTGTTTCCGTGTCACTGGCCGTGTCATAAAATGGGGGATAGTTATATGGTATTGAGTTGTGACGCCACCCGTGGTGTTCGGCATAATGGGTGGCCGACACTGCGGTTCAGGTTCACTGGGGCCGATGGTGACGCAGCAAATATGGTACAGCTCCCCACTGGTAGAGCGGGGTCCCAGAGCAAATATTTTTGGCTGTTCAGGTGGTGGTGAACATTGGTGTGCAGAGAATAAGTAAGAGACACAGAAAAGTGAAGTTTCCTTTACCTATACTTCTTGGTAGATGAAAATGCAATCCGGGATACCATTTACAGATGGAAGGAATCCAGCTAGCCTGGAGGAATTCAGGGGGTCCACCCTGCCAGGTGGGGTTGGGGACCTTTCTGCTGTGCTCTCTTTTTGGGTCCCTGCTGCCTGTAGCTAAACTGTGGCCCTCTCCTTCTTGTTGGTTTTAACCTGTATGGCAGACAGAGTGAGCCTATCATGGGCTGTGCCTTTTCACTGTCAGCCCCGGGCTCTTGGTCTGCTGTGGGCCTCCAGATGTTCGGTGTGGCCAGGGAGTTTGCAGTCCACTGCCTTCCAGATTTGGCTGTCGGGGTGTACAGCACACACCCAGCCAACGACTCTGGTGTCCTTTTAGTCAGTGCTCCGCTCCGGGGTCAGCTCCACGCAGCTTCAATTCCCCAGAGCCCTTGACTCCGCTCCTGTCCCTCCCCTCTCCACCGACTAACTGCCAAACAGACTTATCTGACTCCTCCTCCCGAACAGAGAGAATAGCTCCCCTGAAGTCAGGTATAGAGCTCCCCCCTCTGGCCTGGAGTAGGAATTGCAATGCATGCTGTGTATTACCTAGCATGGAGACCCCCCCGCCTCCAGGCATGACATCACCCCTAAGAGGGTGGCAACAGGACTCTGGGGTGCCACACCAGATATGGCTGAATAAGGATTTGAAGAGTTGTTTCAGCTGTGGTAGATGTAAGGCCTGTAAATCGATTGCACCCGGAAAATTGTTTAGGAGCAACAACACAGGGAAAACTTACACTATAAGACACTTTATTAATTGTCGCACAACAGGGATCATCTACAAAGCAACCTGTGAAGGTGACATGGAGTACATAGGGAAGATAAGAAGAGAATTCAGGCATAGGGTAGGTGAACATTTGAGAGATGTAGCGAATCACAGAGAAACAGCTATTGCTAACCACTAGAGTTGAGCGACTTTTGGTTTTTTAGGGTCGCGTTTCGTTTCGTGAAACCCGACTTTTCCAAAAGTCGGGTCGAGCAAGATCGTCCGATTATAGGGAAAAGTCGGGGTCATCCCGAAACACGAAACCCAATGTAAGTCAATGGGGAATAAAAGTCGGCAGTGAGAGGAGGACAGGAAACACACCTACAGTGCCCATTTGAATGCCAAAAGCATCAATTCTTCTTACTTAAGCTTGTCAACCTTAATTAACTTCATAATATAAGTTACGCACTGAAAAATGGGGGTTATTTGGCTAAAGTTGTGGGGGGGGAGGGATGGCTGCAGGTTTTCATGTGCCCTGGGCGAAAGAGCGCCCCTTTAACGCATACCACAACTCATCATGCTCCGATACGGCAGATAAATAGCGGTATAGTACAATTAAAAATACTTCACTTTTTACATCTCATGACGAGGCCCATCTATTTCTCCATACAGAATCATTGGTCCCATATAATGTTTGAAACAGTATATGATGAGCTCCACATAATGCTACAGTATATGTTGGTCCCCATGGATGAAGCTCCACTGTCTTATGGGCCCAAATAATGCTCCAAACATAATGGGCCCCATTTCTAATGCTCTAGTGTATAATGGGCCCTGTAAATGCTGCTCCAGTGTCTGATGTCCACCTTTGGAATGTTCCAGTGTATGGTGGGCCCCATCTATCATTCTCGGAAGTATAGTGCTCCCCAAAAATTGCTGTCCCAACATTGAAAACAATCAAATAAGTCTCCTCGCTAGGGAATCCCTGTACTTGTCTGGACAGGTGCTGTAGCTTGCTTAACAGCTCGCCAGCCGTTCTCACGCCCAGTATGGATTGCACGTGATTGCACAAAGGTTAGAAAGGGTACCGTATCCCTGGATAACATGTATGGATAGCGTACACATTCAAAATATATGTCTCAGGAGGCAGGCTCAGACGGTGTCAGGCCCAGTATGGATTGCACGTGATTGCACAAAGGTTAGAAAGGGTACCGTATCCCTGGATAACATGTATGGATAGCGTACACATTCAAAATATATGTCTCAGGAGGCAGGCTCAGACGGTGTCAGGCACAGTATGGATTGCACGTGATTGCACAAAGGTTAGAAAGGGTACCGTATCCCCGGATAACATGTATGGATAGCGTACACATTCAAAATATATGTCTCAGGAGGCAGGCTCAGACGGTGTTAGGCCCAGTATGGATTGCACGTGATTGCACAAAGGTTAGAAAGGGTACCGTATCCCCGGATAACATGTATGGATAGCGTACACATTCAAAATATATGTCTCAGGAGGCAGGCTCAGACGGTGTTAGGCCCAGTATGGATTGCACGTGATTGCACAAAGGTTAGAAAGGGTACCGTATCCCCGGATAACATGTATGGATAGCGTACACATTCAAAATATATGTCTCAGGAGGCAGGCTCAGACGGTGTTAGGCCCAGTATGGATTGCACGTGATTGCACAAAGGTTAGAAAGGGTACCGTATCCCCGGATAACATGTATGGATAGCGTACACATTCAAAATATATGTCTCAGGAGGCAGGCTCAGACGGTGTTAGGCCCAGTATGGATTGCACGTGATTGCACAAAGGTTAGAAAGGGTACCGTATCCCCGGATAACATGTATGGATAGCGTACACATTCAAAATATATGTCTCAGGAGGCAGGCTCAGACGGTGTTAGGCCCAGTATGGATTGCACGTGATTGCACAAAGGTTAGAAAGGGTACCGTATCCCCGGATAACATGTATGGATAGCGTACACATTGAAAATATATGTCTCAGGAGGCAGGCTCAGACGGTGTTAGGCCCAGTATGGATTGCACGTGATTGCACAAAGGTTAGAAAGGGTACCGTATCCCCGGATAACATGTATGGATAGCGTACACATTCAAAATATATGTCTCAGGAGGCAGGCTCAGACGGTGTTAGGCCCAGTATGGATTGCACGTGATTGCACAAAGGTTAGAACGGGTACCGTATCCCCGGATAACATGTATGGATAGCGTACACATTCAAAATATATGTCTCAGGAGGCAGGCTCAGACGGTGTTAGGCCCAGTATGGATTGCACGTGATTGCACAAAGGTTAGAAAGGGTACCGTATCCCCGGATAACATGTATGGATAGCGTACACATTCAAAATATATGTCTCAGGAGGCAGGCTCAGACGGTGTTAGGCCCAGTATGGATTGCACGTGATTGCACAAAGGTTAGAAAGGGTACCGTATCCCCGGATAACATGTATGGATAGCGTACACATTCAAAATATATGTCTCAGGAGGCAGGCTCAGACGGTGTTAGGCCCAGTATGGATTGCACGTGATTGCACAAAGGTTAGAAAGGGTACCGTATCCCCGGATAACATGTATGGATAGCGTACACATTCAAAATATATGTCTCAGGAGGCAGGCTCAGACAGTGTTAGGCCCAGTATGGATTGCACGTGATTGCACAAAGGTTAGAAAGGGTACCGTATCCCCGGATAACATGTATGGATAGCGTACACATTCAAAATATATGTCTCAGGAGGCAGGCTCAGACGGTGTCAGGCACAGTATGGATTTGACGGCCCAGATTACACAGCGGAGGAGCAGGGAGAGGTAAAGATTGCAAATGCTGGGGCCCTGCCCAAGCAAAGGGGGCCCACTCGTGGGCGTCGGTACTGGCACTGGGCCCCTCATAGTACAGCGGTGTGTCTGACGGCGGGTGTGCACCACCACCGTCAGAGACACTTGATTGCACTATGAGGGACCCTGTGCCAGTGCCCGCGCCCAAGAGTCGGCCTACCCACCTGTCCAGGGCAACGGCACTCGCACGGTGTCGTGCGCTAGGTGGTGACCCCGGCCATGGGGGGGGAGGCAGCACAGTTAGGGAGTTTTAGAAAGTGGCATATGTTGATGTTGGACATTCAGCTGATGCAAAAGGCGAAATAGGTGAAGTACCAGGAAGAGGTGGACCAAAGCAAGCCATTTTTCTGTCACCCTATGTGTCATCAGGGGAAGGTGGGACAAAATCCTTGGAAACCCATGCATGGTTCATTTTAATGAAGGTTAGATCATCCACATTTTGGGTTGACAGACGGGTCCTTTTTTCTGTCAGGATTGATCCAGCTGCACTGAAGACTCTTTCCGATAGCACACTTGCAGCTGGGCAAGCGAGCTCCTGTAAGGCATATTGGGCCAATTCAGGCCAGGTGTCCAGTTTAGCGGCCCAATAGTCAAAGGGGAATGACCTGTGTGGGAGAACATCGATATGGGAGGAAAAGTAGTTTGTAACCATAGTTGACAACTGCTGTCTCCTGTCACTTTCCATCGATGCAGTATTACCAGTTGTGTGAGCGGTATTTGAAAAATCAGTCCACAACATTGTCATGAAACCCCTGTCTCCAACGCCACTTCTGCTGTGTGCACCACGAACACCTCTGCCAAGCTGCCCCCGGCCCGTACGGCTCGTGTGAGAACCATCACCGCTGCTGTGTGCTGGGAATGCCTCAAGCAACCGATTTACCAGAGTTGCTTGTTTATTAGCCAATATTAGGTCAAGGTTCTCCTGTGGCATGATGTTTTGTAATTTGCCTTTATAGCGTGGATCCAGGATGCTGGCCAACCAGTAGTCGTCATCGTTCATCATTTTGGCAATGCGGGGGTCCCTTTTTAGGATCCGCAAGGCATAATCTGACATGTGGGCCAATGTTCCCGGTGTCAATGATGCACTGCGAGTGCTGGGTGGAGGAGCACTTTCTGGCAAATCCACATCCCTCCAGTCACGCACAAACCCTGTACCAGACCTTGCCACGCCAACATTTTCACTTGCCCCATGAGATGCATCCTCCTCCCCTAAGTAATCATCCCCATCATCCTCCTCCTCCTCCTCTTCTTCCTCCACCTCGTCCAGGAGAGGTCCCTGAGCAGACAATGGCTGAATGTCATCAAGGATTCCCTCCTCCTCTTCCTCCTCATCAACATTGGCTGCAGACGCCTGCTCCTTAAGGTGCGTCAAAGTTTGCATGAGCAGACGCATAAGTGGGATGCTCATGCTTAGGATGGCGTCGTCTGCGCTTACCAGCCATGTGCATTCCTCAAAACACTGAAGGACTTTACAAAGGTCTTTCAGCTTCGACCACTGCACGCCTGTCAACTCCATGTCTGCTCTCAAAGTGCCTGGCCGTGTATCCTCCCACAAATGCATTATGGCCTGCCTCTGCTCGCACAGCCGCTCCACCATGTGCAGGGTGGAGTTCCACCTTGTTGCAATGTCGATAATGAGGCGGTGGTTGGGAAGGTGGAGCAATCGCTGCAGCTTCTGCATACGAACGGAGTGTACAGGCGACCGGCGGATGTGCGCGCACAGTCTTCGCACCTTCTGGAGCAGGGCTGTTAACTCCGGATAATTTTTGAGGAAGCACTGCACCACCAGGTTCAAGGTGTGAGCCAAGCAAGGTATGTGGCTGAGTTTTGAAAGGGCTATGGCTGCCACAAAATTACGGCCGTTATCACTAACTACCTTGCCTGCCTCAAGATGTACACTGCCCAGCCATGACTCAGTTTGTCGGTTCAAGTACTCGGCCAGCACCTCGGCGGTGTGTCTGTCGCCCAAACACATCATCTGCAACACAGCCTGCTGACGCTTTCCACTAGCTGCTCGATAGGGGGACACATCGTGTGCAACAGTGGCAGCTGCAGATGGAGTGCTCGTACGACTGCGCTCTGTGGACGAGCTTTCGCTTCTGGAGGAGGAGGAGGGTCGAACGCCTACAGCCAACTGTTTCCTATACCGTGGGCTAGGCAGCACTGTCACACCACCGCTGTCCCCTGTGGACCCTGCATCCACCACATTAACCCAGTGCGCAGTGATGGACACGTAACGGCCCTGGCCATGCCGACTGGACCATGCATCAGTTGTGAGGTGCACCTTTCCGCTCACTGACTGCTTGAGTGCATGGACAATGCGGTCTTTCACATGATGGTGGAGGGCTGGGATGGCTTTGCGAGAGAAGAAGTGGCGACTGGGTAGGTCATAGCATGGTACTGCATAGGCCATGAGTTCGCGGAAAGCTGTGCTTTCCACCAACCGAAAGGGCATCATCTCAAACGAGATTAGTTTGGCACTGTGGGCGTTCAAACCCAGTGTACGCGGATGAGAGACTGAGTACTTTCTTGACCTACTCATAGTGTCTGGGAGGGTGAGCTGGACTTGAGAGCTGCATATGGTGGAAGTAGCGGTGGACAGGGCGGACTGAGAGAGGGTTGATGATGGTGATGGAGTTGGTGTTCTTTCTGATGGCCTAGAATCAGTCTTTCGTTGATATAACAGTGGGATTCCCTGACTGCTGTGGCCTTGCAACGACACCTCAACATTTGCTGCTGTGCTAACCGGTGGGCTTACAGTGGGGGAAACAATGTAGCGTTGCTGACTACCTTCGTTGTGATCAGTTGCACATGTGGCACTTGAGGTTTGGTGTTGTGTCCACGCTTGCAAGTGCATGCTGGTTAAATGTCTAAGCATGCAACTGGTATTCAAATTTTTCAGATTTTTCCCTCGGCTAAAGGTCTTTGCGCACTTCTTACAGATAACCTTGGCCTGATCATGAGGATTTTGTTCAAAAAAGTGCCACACTGCACTCTTCCTACTTTGGCAGACATTTTGCGGCCTAGCACGCTGTGATCTTTTGACCCTCTGGACAAGCTGTCCAGCAACTCTTTTGATGTTTGGAACCTGTCTTTGGAGTGCTCCGGGCCTGCCAGATAACAGCTGTTGCGATGTCGATGTCTGCTGTGGATGCTCCTCATCTGAGCTATTGGAAGCAGCACCCTCTTCCCCCAATGGATGCCAATCTGGGTCAACAACTGGGTCATCCATCACCTCCTCTTCTATGTCATGTGCACCTTTCTCTGTGTCACCGTGTATGGTGGTATAGTGTGCGGGAAGGGGCACCTGAGTCTCATCAGGGTCAAAATCTGGCTCTGTACACTGCGAGGACAATGTAGTGCTCTGAGTGAATGTACCAGCAGAATCATCCATCAGCGGCTGTGCATCAGTGCACTCCATTTCAGATTCATCTTGGCCTGGGTAATTCACCATTTGACTTGATAATCCAGGCATGGTATGTGAAAACAGCTCCATGGAGTAATCAGTAGTATGGCCTGCGTCATCCTTCAATCTTGGTTGGGGTGAAGGACACAAGGAAAGGTGTGGTTCATGAACATGAGCCTCCAATGACGACTCAGTGCTTTTACTTTTTACAACTGAAGAAGAGGAGGCGATAGAGCTGGAGGCTGAGTCAGCAATGTAAGACAAAACTTTTTCCTGATGCTCTGCCTTTAAAAGCAGTTTGCCAACTCCTAGAAAACTAAGCGTTCGAGGCCTTATGTAGACAGACGATGACGCAGGGTCAGCACCTCCTGCATTCGGTCCTATTTTGCTCTTGCCACTACCATCAGATCCACCACCAACACCATCATTACCAGCTGCCAACCCCCGCCCAATTCCACGGCCTCTTCCACCAGCCTTCCTCATTTTTGGTAGAAATGTAGACAAAATCCAACAAACTATATAGTAATGTAAAACAAGGTACAAGGTGTCTATAGGACAGGGGAGATTTAGAATTTCTGCACACACTTGTGGACAGTGGACACTTTTGGATTGTGTGAGGCCCACTGATATCTGAGCGCTATGTGACACGCTCGATGGCACAGCTGCCTGTGACCAAAGTGACGAGAGGATAATGGAGATTTTGAATCTCTGCGCACACTTTTGGACACTGGACACTTGTGGATTGTGTGAGGCCCACTGATATCTGAGCGCTATGTGACAGGCTCGATGGCACAGCTGCCTGTGACCAAAGTGACGAGAGGATAATGGAGATTTTGAATCTCTGCGCACACTTTTGGACACTGGACACTTGTGGATTGTGTGAGGCCCACTGATATCTGAGCGCTATGTGACACGCTCGATGGCACAGCTGCCTGTGACCAAAGTGACGAGAGGATAATGGAGATTTTGAATCTCTGCGCACACTTTTGGACACTGGACACTTGTGGATTGTGTGAGGCCCACTGATATCTGAGCGCTATGTGACACGCTCGATGGCACAGCTGCCTGTGACCAAAGTGACGAGAGGATAATGGAGATTTTGAATCTCTGCGCACACTTTTGGACACTGGACACTTGTGGATTGTGTGAGGCCCACTGATATCTGAGCGCTATGTGACACGCTCGATGGCACAGCTGCCTGTGACCAAAGTGACGAGAGGATAATGGAGATTTTGAATCTCTGCGCACACTTTTGGACACTGGACACTTGTGGATTGTGTGAGGCCCACTGATATCTGAGCGCTATGTGACACGCTCGATGGCACAGCTGCCTGTGACCAAAGTGACGAGAGGATAATGGAGATTTTGAATCTCTGCGCACACTTTTGGACACTGGACACTTGTGGATTGTGTGAGGCCCACTGATATCTGAGCGCTATGTGACAGGCTCGATGGCACAGCTGCCTGTGACCAAAGTGACGAGAGGATAATGGAGATTTTGAATCTCTGCGCACACTTTTGGACACTGGACACTTGTGGATTGTGTGAGGCCCACTGATATCTGAGCGCTATGTGACACGCTCGATGGCACAGCTGCCTGTGACCAAAGTGACGAGAGGATAATGGAGATTTTGAATCTCTGCGCACACTTTTGGACACTGGACACTTGTGGATTGTGTGAGGCCCACTGATATCTGAGCGCTATGTGACACGCTCGATGGCACAGCTGCCTGTGACCAAAGTGACGAGAGGATAATGGAGATTTTGAATCTCTGCGCACACTTTTAGACTCTGGACACTTGTGGATTGTGTGAGGCCCACTGATATCTGAGCGCTATGTGACACGCTCGATGGCACAGCTGCCTGTGACCAAAGTGATGAGAGGATAATGGAGATTTTGAATCTCTGCGCACACTTTTGGACACTGGACACTTGTGGATTGTGTGAGGCCCACTGATATCTGAGCGCTATGTGACACGCTCGATGGCACAGCTGCCTGTGACCAAAGTGACGAGAGGATAATGGAGATTTTGAATCTCTGCGCGCACTTTTGGACACTGGACACTTGTGGATTGTGTGAGGCCCACTGATATCTGAGCGCTATGTGACACGCTCGATGGCACAGCTGCCTGTGACCAAAGTGACGAGAGGATAATGGAGATTTTGAATCTCTGCGCACACTTTTGGACACTGGACACTTGTGGATTGTGTGAGGCCCACTGATATCTGAGCGCTATGTGACACGCTCGATGGCACAGCTGCCTGTGACCAAAGTGACGAGAGGATAATGGAGATTTTGAATCTCTGCGCACACTTTTGGACACTGGACACTTGTGGATTGTGTGAGGCCCACTGATATCTGAGCGCTATGTGACACGCTCGATGGCACAGCTGCCTGTGACCAAAGTGACGAGAGGATAATGGAGATTTTGAATCTCTGCGCGCACTTTTGGACACTGGACACTTGTGGATTGTGTGAGGCCCACTGATATCTGAGCGCTATGTGACACGCTCGATGGCACAGCTGCCTGTGACCAAAGTGACGAGAGGATAATGGAGATTTTGAATCTCTGCGCACACTTTTGGACACTGGACACTTGTGGATTGTGTGAGGCCCACTGATATCTGAGCGCTATGTGACACGCTCGATGGCACAGCTGCCTGTGACCAAAGTGACGAGAGGATAATGGAGATTTTGAATCTCTGCGCACACCTTTGGACACTGGACACTTGTGGATTGTGTGAGGCCCACTGATATCTGAGCGCTATGTGACACGCTCGATGGCACAGCTGCCTGTGACCAAAGTGACGAGAGGATAATGGAGATTTTGAATCTCTGCGCACACTTTTGGACACTGGACACTTGTGGATTGTGTGAGGCCCACTGATATCTGAGCGCTATGTGACACGCTCGATGGCACAGCTGCCTGTGACCAAAGTGACGAGAGGATAATGGAGATTTTGAATCTCTGCGCACACTTTTGGACACTGGACACTTGTGGATTGTGTGAGGCCCACTTATATCTGAGCGCTATGTGACAGGCTCGATGGCACAGCTGCCTGTGACCAAAGTGACGAGAGGATAATGGAGATTTTGAATCTCTGCGCACACTTTTGGACACTGGACACTTGTGGATTGTGTGAGGCCCACTGATATCTGAGCGCTATGTGACACGCTCGATGGCACAGCTGCCTGTGACCAAAGTGACGAGAGAATAATGGAGATTTTGAATCTCTGCGCACACTTTTGGACACTGGACACTTGTGGATTGTGTGAGGCCCACTGATATCTGAGCGCTATGTGACACGCTCGATGGCACAGCTGCCTGTGACCAAAGTGACGAGAGGATAATGGAGATTTTGAATCTCTGCGCACACTTTTGGACACTGGACACTTGTGGATTGTGTGAGGCCCACTGATATCTGAGCGCTATGTGACACGCTCGATGGCACAGCTGCCTGTGACCAAAGTGACGAGAGGATAATGGAGATTTTGAATCTCTGCGCACACTTTTGGACACTGGACACTTGTGGATTGTGTGAGGCCCACTGATATCTGAGCGCTATGTGACACGCTCGATGGCACAGCTGCCTGTGACCAATGTGACGAGAGGATAATGGAGATTTTGAATCTCTGCGCACACTTTTGGACACTGGACACTTGTGGATTGTGTGAGGCCCACTGATATCTGAGCGCTATGTGACAGGCTCGATGGCACAGCTGCCTGTGACCAAAGTGACGAGAGGATAATGGAGATTTTGAATCTCTGCGCACACTTTTGGACACTGGACACTTGTGGATTGTGTGAGGCCCACTGATATCTGAGCGCTATGTGACACGCTCGATGGCACAGCTGCCTGTGACCAAAGTGATGAGAGGATAATGGAGATTTTGAATCTCTGCGCACACTTTTGGACACTGGACACTTGTGGATTGTGTGAGGCCCACTGATATCTGAGCGCTATGTGACACGCTCGATGGCACAGCTGCCTGTGACCAAAGTGACGAGAGGATAATGGAGATTTTGAATCTCTGCGCACACTTTTAGACTCTGGACACTTGTGGATTGTGTGAGGCCCACTGATATCTGAGCGCTATGTGACACGCTCGATGGCACAGCTGCCTGTGACCAAAGTGATGAGAGGATAATGGAGATTTTGAATCTCTGCGCACACTTTTGGACACTGGACACTTGTGGATTGTGTGAGGCCCACTGATATCTGAGCGCTATGTGACACGCTCGATGGCACAGCTGCCTGTGACCAAAGTGACGAGAGGATAATGGAGATTTTGAATCTCTGCGCGCACTTTTGGACACTGGACACTTGTGGATTGTGTGAGGCCCACTGATATCTGAGCGCTATGTGACACGCTCGATGGCACAGCTGCCTGTGACCAAAGTGACGAGAGGATAATGGAGATTTTGAATCTCTGCGCACACTTTTGGACACTGGACACTTGTGGATTGTGTGAGGCCCACTGATATCTGAGCGCTATGTGACACGCTCGATGGCACAGCTGCCTGTGACCAAAGTGACGAGAGGATAATGGAGATTTTGAATCTCTGCGCACACTTTTGGACACTGGACACTTGTGGATTGTGTGAGGCCCACTGATATCTGAGCGCTATGTGACACGCTCGATGGCACAGCTGCCTGTGACCAAAGTGACGAGAGGATAATGGAGATTTTGAATCTCTGCGCGCACTTTTGGACACTGGACACTTGTGGATTGTGTGAGGCCCACTGATATCTGAGCGCTATGTGACACGCTCGATGGCACAGCTGCCTGTGACCAAAGTGACGAGAGGATAATGGAGATTTTGAATCTCTGCGCACACTTTTGGACACTGGACACTTGTGGATTGTGTGAGGCCCACTGATATCTGAGCGCTATGTGACACGCTCGATGGCACAGCTGCCTGTGACCAAAGTGACGAGAGGATAATGGAGATTTTGAATCTCTGCGCACACTTTTGGACACTGGACACTTGTGGATTGTGTGAGGCCCACTGATATCTGAGCGCTATGTGACACGCTCGATGGCACAGCTGCCTGTGACCAAAGTGACGAGAGGATAATGGAGATTTTGAATCTCTGCGCGCACTTTTGGACACTGGACACTTGTGGATTGTGTGAGGCCCACTGATATCTGAGCGCTATGTGACACGCTCGATGGCACAGCTGCCTGTGACGAAAGTGACGAGAGGATAATGGAGATTTTGAATCTCTGCGCACACTTTTGGACACTGGACACTTGTGGATTGTGTGAGGCCCACTGATATCTGAGCGCTATGTGACAGGCTCGATGGCACAGCTGCCTGTGACCAAAGTGACGAGAGGATAATGGAGATTTTGAATCTCTGCGCATACTTTTGGACACTGGACACTTGTGGATTGTGTGAGGCCCACTGATATCTGAGTGCTATGTGACACGCTCGATGGCACAGCTGCCTGTGACCAAAGTGACGAGAGGATAATGGAGATTTTGAATCTCTGCGCACACTTTTGGACACTGGACACTTGTGGATTGTGTGAGGCCCACTGATATCTGAGCGCTATGTGACACGCTCGATGGCACAGCTGCCTGTGACCAAAGTGACGAGAGGATAATGGAGATTTTGAATCTCTGTGCACACTTTTGGACACTGGACACTTGTGGATTGTGTGA
This sequence comes from Dendrobates tinctorius, assembly GCF_039654945.1. Classification (NCBI taxonomy): domain Eukaryota; kingdom Metazoa; phylum Chordata; class Amphibia; order Anura; family Dendrobatidae; genus Dendrobates; species Dendrobates tinctorius. Next base: position 12,651,869 of record NW_027361782.1, on the reverse strand, counting down.
GGCCCACTGATATCTGAGCGCTATGTGACACGCTCGATGGCACAGCTGTGACAAAAGTGACTAAAGGATAAGGGAGATTGGATTGCTTTTAAAAAAGCAGTTTGCGGAGCAGTGGGTAAACAGCAATGCCAGCGTGTCAGGAAGCCTTAAAAGGCAGCCCAACAACCAACACCACTGATACACCACTATATAGCCTCCCCTTGCACTGCACACACAGTGACTTGTGTGTTGTGCAGGCCAAATCGCTAGCAGCAGAAGCAGTTTTTTTGTCTTCCTCCCTGCCTAACGCTCTCCCTACAGAATCAGCAGCAACCTCTCCCTATACTAAGATCGGCAGAAGTAAGATGGCGGTCGGCGTGCACGCCCTTTTATACCCCCTGTGACGCCCACCAAAGCAAGCCAATCACTTGCATGCCCTTCTGAAAGATGGTGGTGACCCGTGCCTAGGTCATCACGTTGCCCACAGTGTCCGTGGATCCTGATTGGCTGAAAAAGAGCGCAAAACAAACTTTTGAAACGCGACTTTGGCGCGTAAGTCGCCGACCTCGTGGCCGACCTCATCCTAGGGTCGGGTTTCGTTTCATGAAACCCGACTTTGCCAAAAGTCGGCGACTTTTGAATTTTTTCGACCCGTTTCGCTCAACTCTACTAACCACATCAATATATGCCATCATGGTGATGTTGGAAAGATTACATTTATGCGGATTGATAAGATAATTCTCCCTTTGATAGGAGGTAACTGCGACCGGATGAACCTACAAAAAGAATCCAAATGGATCTTCTGGCTCCAGACCACGCATCCAAAGGGTCTTAATGACCAACTTTCCAATTCTTCCTTCATCTAGAGTAGGGGATAGTAGGGAAAGTTATTAACGGTGAGTCAACGTTGAGTGGGGGCACCACTGCGCAGGACCTAGAATGCCAACCTCCACGTTAGTTAGGAGTCAGTAGGAATAGGTCTCCTTTAGGGTTTGATAGCCCCCTAGCTTATTCTTCCATGATTAGGCACCCCCTCTAATTTTTTTTGCTTCTACCTCTGCTCTCTTTGCTCCTGCCTCTATGGATCTCCTGCTGGAGTTTAGCTCATGTCCGCTGTTCAGAGTTTCTTTTTACTTGCACTCCCATTGATGTTATCTTCATTCATTATCTAGAGTTTAATGGAGTCCTCTTCTTCTGAGTGGTGTCCTGCCCTAATCATAAATCCTACTGATAACTCAAACAAGAAAATATGCTGTGATTGGAAGTGAGTACTTAATAAGGTGGCTTCTTGCAAATTAGCAAGTTTCTTTATCTCCCCAGAATACCTATATGTATCCCTATTATTTGCTCATTGGGCGTTTTCTTGAAGAGAATACGGCTGTACCTATGGATAAGGTTGTGGGTGTGTTAACACGATAACCATTCTGGCAAGGATGGCTTCTGCATGGAATGTGCATGCGTAATCGGCATGCTTGTGTTCCACTGTGGTCCACGGACCAGAACTACTTTCTTCTTGCGGTTCAGAGGCAGGAAGTAACCTAGCCACGAACCGGAAGTGACCACCGGTCTAATCATTGGAAATCACGGATTGACATCTGATTTATGATCATCACTAATTTGTTATTGTCTAGAGACACCTCTTTTGAATTATGTTGCCTAACCGAAGGAAAAAATATTTTTGGTAAGCGTGGATTTACTCTGCACTGCCGAATAATTGAAAGTCTGGACATATATTCAGCACCATGGGTCTGCTCCAGACGTAGTCAACTCCATCCATTTCAATATCCATATTTCAAAGTACAGATTTCTAAGTACAATACGCTGAATTAGACTAGAATTCTAGAATGCATTTGGCCACTCATGACTCCTACAGTATTGTCATCATCACCATCTGACCGAGATGTTCTTCTGTTCCCACAGGTATGCATTGCTGGATTCCCCCTCTCTCAGGCTCCTGAATGCCCCATGTGAACTGCATTGTATTTTATATGGTATGCATTGCTGGATTCCCCCTCTCTCTCAGGCTCCTGAATGCCCCATGTGAACTGCACTGCATTTTATATGGTATGCATTGCTGGATTCCCCCTCTCTCTCAGGCTCCTGAATGCCCCATGTGAACTGCATTGTATTTTATATGGTATGCATTGCTGGATTCCCCCTCTCTCTCAGGCTCCTGAATGCCCCATGTGAACTGCATTGTATTTTATATGTGTGATGTTACGTGTGACTGGATACTCCACCTCCAGCAGGGCGAATTTCTATGACACCTGTGACCCTGGATACACCGCCTCTAGCAGGGCGAATTGAAACAATGAAACGTGCAGCCGGATACACTGCCTCCAGCAGGCGAATTTCAATAGTTACACGTGTATCTGGATACACTGCCACCAGAAGGGCGAATTTAAACAATGAAATGTGCAGCCAGATACACCTCCTCCATCAGGCGAATTTCAATAGTTACACGTGTATCTGGATACACCGCCTCCAGCAGGGCGAATTTACAGAGATAAGGGAAACACCAGGGAAACCGATACAATGGAGGGCCCTGCAATAGGGAACGGGGACATGGAGCCCTCCTGCACTCCCCTGAGTCAGTGTCTCTACACTCCTGACGGTCCCTAGGCAGGTTCCGCACCTGGCGATGAGCAGGATACCTAAGAACCCTAGCTCGCCCTGCACCTATCCCTTTCTAATGAATTGGACGGTGCAGAAACTAATCCCACCACTGCACTAAAACACACATAAGGAAAGTTACAAACAGGGAAAAAACCACTTAGCTTTGCTCTGTTGCTATTGCTCCCAGCAACAGAGTCCAGCACCTGAGTGCAGCTTTCCTCCTGAATAGCTGCTACTTCACCAAAGCTCTGTCAGAGCTGCAAGGAACTCCTCACTGTTGCTCCTTCCACACCAGGACTCTGACTGAGCTGCAAGGAACTCTTCTCTAGCTCCTTCCTCCACCAAGGATGGTTGGAAATGACCAATATCACCAACAGTGAGTGAGACCACCTGACTCTCTTTTATAGGCAAGAGCCAGAGCCATCACATCTGCTAGTGATTCCCGTGTAATAATACTAGCCACAACCGGGGGCAAACCTAGAACTAAAGACACCAGTGTGTAATGACCCTAATGGCCAACAGGGGCAAAACTAACTTTAAGCAAACAGCTTAAAGGAAAAAAAAGGTTACATGTGCTTTTATCTGTCACAATCCAGCATGGATCATGACAATATGGTATGCATTGCTGGATTCCCCCTCTCTCTCAGGCTCCTGAAAGCCCCTTGTGAACTGCATTGTATTTTATATGGTATGCATTGCTGGATTCTCCCTCTCTCTCAGGCTCCTGAATGCCCCATGTGAACTGCATTGTATTTTATATGTTATGCATTGCTGGATTCCCCCTCTCTCTCAGGCTCCTGAATGCCCCATGTGAACTGCATTGTTTTTTATATAATATGCATTGCTTATCCATCTTCTTGTATCCATAATTGTACTCCATTCTTGTTATCTTTGCCACACATCTACAGTTAGTGGTCTGTATAGCCCCTTCCCCCTTTTATGACCTTTGCTTAAGTCTGTGCATTTGGCCTGGGCAGTCACACCCCACTTTCACTCACACCTGATTGTCTTTAGCTGCACATATATTTAGCACCATGGGTCTGCATCAGACGCAGTCGGCTCCATCCATTTCAAAATCCATATTTCAAAGTACAGATTTCTAAGTACAATATGCTGAATTAGATTAGAATTGGACTGGAATTGACTGTAAGGTAAAGGACCATAACACATAACAATGTTTCGCCTTCTTTTTACTATCACCCCCATACTACTCTGTTTCTCCCTAACTCCTGAAATCCCTCCACCCAGTAAGGAACTAGTCATTTCCCCCTCCATCCTTCCCAGCCATCTCAACTCTTCGTCAGAACTGTTCCTCCACATACAATCCTTTTTCTTCAGACACACATGGCCACATCATATCAAATCCTGCTCCCACCTTCTAATGCTCTGTCTACTACTCCTCATTGCTTGTGACGTATCCCCAAATCCTGGCCCTCCTCAACACATCCCTACACTCACTTCTATCACCCTGCCACGATCCTCTACATGTCTTCACAACCATGATAACCTCATACCCATTCATCCAGCCCCCACTCCTCCAAACCCCTTACCTGGAGCCCTATGGAACGCATGCTTGGTCTGCAACAAGCTGTAATTTATCCATGACCTCTTTATCACCAACAAACTCTCCTTCCTTTCCATCACTGATACCTGGCTCACTCCCTTTGACACAGCCTCTCCAGCTGCACTTTCCTATGGCGGATTCCAACTCTCTCACACCCCACGCCCCAGCAACAAACTTGGTGGAGTTGGCTTGCTCCTGTCTGATACCTGCTCCTTTACCCCAATTCCTTTGCCACCCTCTGCTACTCTTCCCTCGTTTGAGGTGCACTCCGTCCGCATCTATTCCCCCTCCAACCTCCAACTGGCTGTCATCTACCGCCCCCCAGAACTAGCCATCTCCACCTTTCTCGACCACTTCACCACCTGGCTACTCCATTTCCTTTCTGCTGACATCCCCACCATCATCAAGGGTGACTTCAACATCCCCATTGACACTTCCACCCCGGCTGCCTCTAAATTTCTATCGCTCACGGCTTCCCTCAGCCTCACTCAATGGTCCTCTGCGGCCACTCACAAAGATGGTCACACGCTGGACCTTAACTTCACCTGTCTCTGTTCCCTCACTAATCTCAATAACTCACCCCTCTCCCTGTCTGACCACAACCTACTGACATTCTCTTCCCTCTCTTCTCCTACCCTACTGTGCAACCCCCGCTCCATAAACTCGCTCACCCTCGCAGGAATCTCAAACACCTCAATTTACAATCACTCTCTGAGTCCCTTCTCCCTCTTACAGCTTTCCTTCATGAAACAGATGCTGCTGCCACTTTTTATAACACCACAATAACAGCAACACTTGATTCGGCTGCCCCACTCACGCAGAGCAAAACTCAAACAATCAACAGGCAGCACTGGCTGACCAGCCTGACCAAATAACTGATATGGGTTTCCAGGGCCGCTGAGTGGAGATGGAAGAGAGCCCATTCTACGGAGCACTTCAACGCATACAAGCAGTCCCTTGCCAGCTTCAAGTACACACTCTCTGCCGCAAAACAAACTTACTTCGCATCTCTCATATCCTCCCTGTCTCACAACCCTAAACAGCTCTTCAACACTTTCAATTCTTTACTAGGTCCCACAGTACCTCCTCCCTCTCCTCTCATTTCTGCTGAAGACTTTGCCTCCTTCTTTATGCAGAAGATCGACACGATCAGACAAAACTTTGGCCCGCAGCCCCCAATGCCCCTCTTAGCTGCTCAGCCCTGTTCTGCAAAAGCCAGCTTCTCCACCATGACAGAAGATTAGCTCTCCACCCTTATGTCAAGATCACACCTCACCACTTGTGTCCTCGACCCAATCCCATCCCATCTCATCCCTAACTTGGCCACAGTCTTCATCCCTTCTCTAACACACCTCTTCAACCTTTCACTTACAAATGGTGTCTTTCCTTCATCCTTCAAACATGCCTCAATCACACCCATCCTCAAAAAGCCATCCCTTGACCCATCCTCTGTGTCTAACTATCGCCCGATATCTCTTCTCCCTTATGCCTCAAAACTACTGGAACAGCATGTATATCTTGAACTGTCCTCCCATCCTTTCAAGCTTGAAGAAAAGCCCAACTGGATCCATGTCTCTTACTGCGAGAGGACAACTGATCCAAGAAAGCCACCAAATGATGTGGATGCACACCCTGTTATGGGCGTACCCACCGTGGGGCAGGGGGGGCAGCTGCTCCCTCCCTAGAAGCAGGGGTGCACAATGAAGGAGCACCTCCTGGCTGCAGTAGTGGAGAGCGAGTTTACTTTTCCTGCCACCACGCCTCCCCATGCACCGCATCCTCACCCTCTCGGAGAGACTCACAGAAGCCCCACACAGATAAATACCAGCAATGACCTGTGCACAGGACCTGTGATGAGGTCACAGGAGGGGAGGAGTCAGGGTCACATGAAAGCAGGACTCTGCTGTGCTGGTTGTCATTGTGCTGGATGAGGGGAAGTTTATGTGTGGGGTCAGGAGGGGTTTACAGGGTGGATGTAGCAGATCTGAGTGTGTACACGGTGTACAGAGCGGAGCTGTGTGTGTATGAGTTGTACGGAGCGGAGCCGTGTGTGTACGAGGTGTAGGGAGCGGAGCCGTGTATGTACAAGGTGTACGGAGCCATGTGTGTGTACAGAGCGGAGCCGCGTGTGTACAAGGTGTACAAAAAAGAGCCCTGTGTGTACAGAGTGGAGCCGCATGTGTACGAAGTGTACGGAGCGGAGTTGTGTGTGTATGAGGTGTGCGGATCGAAGCCGTGTGTACAAGGTGTACAGAGCGGAGCCGCGTGTGTACGAAAAAGAGCCCTGTGTGTACGAAGTGTGCGGAGGGGAGCCGTGTGTGGACGAGGTGTATGAAACGGAGCCACGTGTGTATGGAGCGGACCCGCGTGTGTACGAGGCGTACGGAGGGGAACCGCGTGTGTATGAGGTGTATGGAGTGGACCCGCATGGGTACAAGATATACGGAGCGGAGCCGTGTGTGAACGAGGTGTATGGAGCAGAGCCGCATGTGTACAAGGTTTACGGAGTGGAGCCATGTGTGCGTACGAGGTGTACGGAGCGTGGCCACGTGTGAGCGAGGTGTATGGAGCAGAGCCGCATTTGTATGAGGTTTACGTAGTGGAGCCATGTGTGTACTGAGTGGAGCCGTGTGTGTGAGAGGTGTTTGGAGTGGAGTTGTGTGTGTACAAGGCATACAAAGCGGAACTGTGTGTGTATCAGGTGTGCGGAGCCATGCATGTACAAGGTGTATGGTGGGGACAGTTCCGATTTTGAGAGTCTATCCCGCTATCCCGGCCAGGAGCTTACTTTTCCCGTGGACGCAGGAGTACACGGTGGAGCCCCGAAGAGCACTTTAAAACTCGCACGGGACATTCCACCGGAAGTGATGTGCTGGAAGCTGACAGGAAATGAGGTAATTTCGGGAGGAGATTGTGAAGGAGCCATGGAGGCACTTCACGGATGCTTCAGATTCATCACCGTGTCTTCCTCCGACACCGTGGACAGCGGGATTGCCTTGGTATTGGGGATGCCGGCCATGTGAGCGGATCATGATATGTCTTGCATTCGGAGGCTCAGGTGGGCACTACATTGGGAGCTTGGCTGCTACAGAATCTTTATAGAATCTTTCTTTCTCTGTTTCTTTCTCTCTCTCTCTCTATTCTTTCCCTCTCTAATCTTTCTTTTTTCTTTGTCTCTCTCTGTTCTTTCTTTCTTTTGTTCTCTGTTCTTTCTTTCTCTTTCTCTGTTCTTTCTTTCTCTCTCTCTGTTCTTTCTTTCCCCTCTTTCTTTCTTTCATGCTTTCCCCTCTTTCTTTCTCTCTGTTCTTTCTTCTTTCGCTCTCTGTTCTTTATTTCTTTCTCACTCTGTTCTTTCTTTCTTTCCCCTCTTTCTCACTCTCTGCTCTTTCTTTCTCGATTCTTTCTTTCTCTCTGTTCTTTCTTTCTCTCTCTGTTCTTTCTTTCTCTCTCTCTATTCTTTCTTTACCCTCTTTTTCTTTCTTTCTTTCTTTCTTTCTTTCTTTCATTATTTCCTCTTTCTTTCTCTCTACCTCTGTTCTTTCTTCTTTCTCTCTCTGTTTTTTCTTTCTCTCTCTGTTCTTTCTTTCTTTTTCTCTCTCTCCCTGTACTTTATTTTTCCCCCTCTTTCTTTCTCTCTATGTTCTTTCTTTCCCCTCTTTCATTCTTTCCCCTCTTTCTCTCTCTCCTCTTTCTTTCTCGCTCTCTGCTCCTTCTTTCCCCTCTTTCTTTCTTTTTATCTCTGTTCTTCCTTTCTCTCTCTCTGTTCATTCCTTCTTTATCTGTTCTTTCTTTATATCTCTCTGTTTCTCCTTTCTTTCTGTTAGGGCTGATGGACCGCATCAAATTATAAAATAATAGTAGGTGCGTTCGCAGCCCGGGGTCCACCGTGCAGAGGTGGTACACCGCTGCTAAATAATGGCGGAAGAATTAAGCGGTGTGAAACCAGTCACACGTAGGTTACGTCACCCAATCTGACAGGGGCAAACTCTGTTAATGCACAGAGCCGCACAACAGCTGAATGTAGATGCCGGAGCCTGTTAAGCTCACAGAGCCCGGCCAAAAGAGCGCACAGTGTACGGCCACAGAACTCTACCCCAAGGAAATGGGGTTAGAGTCCTTCTAGGCCCACTGAACATGCGGCGTCGCTGCCGCAAACGCCGCTATAGACGCTGGCTATGGAGCACGTGCACTGAGGCGTGCCGAGTCCGTGGTGAGGACTGATGCCTGACTCAACCTCTGTCCTACCTATGCCTAAGCCAGGGCGCTAGCAGGCTAGGCTGCACAACACATGCGTACCAAGGGTAGGGGTTTCTTAATGAGTCATTCACCAGAGACATTCATGTGTGCATAGATCACTCACTCCACATAGTCTGTAAATACAGTCTTATCCTAGCGCATGGCCGAGCGGCCATGCGAACCTTTTATAGCCGCGAGCGTCCAGGACCTTTCTGGCTTCTCGGATGGGCCAATCCGAACAGGAGCAGGACCTGAGCACGTGACCTTCGATCTCCAATGGGAGATCACTCCATGGGCATGCTCAGTGGCCCGACATGTGGACTTAGTCCCTGGAGAATCTCGCTGCTGAGCAGCATGTAATGTCATAGCTGCGCCAGAGGTGGCAGCAGCAAGCAAACCCACAGAGCTGGTCTGGGCAGAGCTCCTGGACCGACGAGTTTGCTGAGCAACCTTCTCTCCAGATGGAGAGGAATGGGAGACCGCTGGAAGTAAGGCTCGGGATTCTTGCTGTGCAGCCACAGAAATCCGACGTCTAACATTTTCTTTCTTTCTTTTTCTTTCTCTCTCTCTGTTCTTTCTTTCTTTTCCTCAGTACCAGCCAGTGTGCCTACAATGCCAGCCACTGTACCCTCAGTACCAGTCAGTGTGATCAGCAGTGCTAAATGGGTGCTGATGGGGATGGATATGGGTGTGACTAGTTGTGAAATGGGTGTAGTCAGGATCGTGGCCTAAAATTTGCTGCATGCCTGATCATGGTTGCCCCCCTAGTTTTGATCCTGAGTACGCCCATGCACCCTGTGCCTTATCCTTTTTTCTTTGAAGAATGGGGAGACAGTTACCACTTTCTGGTTTAACCTATAGTCAGTTATCAGTTTGACCTGTGTAACATGATCTCCTTCCCTAGAGTGGAGTGACACCAATAGATTCACCCAAAGGTATATATCTGTCATCACCACCAACACTGACTATGGGTCTGATTGTGAGACCTGGAGTATGGTGGGTTGGAACACTGGGGAAGACTGTGCCTGCAACCCTCCAATAGTCTGAGAAAAGACAGACAGTAAGGGTATAAGCCTCCTTACTAGAATGACTGTTACAACCAGAATACGTATCCAAACACTGTACAGTAGGGTCCTAAGTCTGACAACTGTCTTCCCTTAAACTTGACGATAGAGAACCCTTCTGTTGTGGAGGAAGGACTATATGTGATGGGCATAAACATCCTGGGGGACACAGACCAATTATAGTACTGTTATCTTAAGGATATCAGGGACCAACCTGTTCTAAATGAGACTGATACCCCATAACCTAATACTTCCAAAGACTCATTCCTGATGCCCTTCGCCGTAAGCAACCAGACAAACCCCATTGCTTTCTCCTGCCTAATTCAGCTATTTTCTGCTACAGAAGGAAAAAATACTACAAAGTGTAATCTGCTCTGACAGTTGTATCATCCCGCCATAAAACCTAAAAACGTAAAGACCAATGGAGTTAGCTCCTATCCCACGAATTACAGTTGTTTCCAGAGTTTAACGGATACCATTAATCTAAAGCACTTAGGTTCCTCATACTGAAGTCCCACCACCACGACTAAACTGTTACGAGGCCATGTCCTACTGAATAAGATAGCAGCTTGAGCTGACTTGGTGGTGGATTTGTGGAAATGGTGACTTTTATCCAGTACTGCCAGCGGGATGGGAGGGTACATTTGTTATCATTAAATTCCTGATACCACTCCAGATTGTAACTACAAATACCGACAAGCTCCATGAATATGCAACGGAAAACCAGAGACACCAGTATTCCTACTCTTTTCGACCCTCACGTGTACATTAATGCTATTGGTGTCCCAAGATGCATACTATACAAGTTCAAAGCCAGAGATCGAGTAGCAGTAGGATTAGAATCCTTATTCCTCAATGTTACGGTGAATAACAATGTGGACTGGATAAATTATATCGATTATGACCAACTGTTGGATGCCAATTCTGAGCAGCGCATGAATGTTGCACCAGAATAGTTTCCTTGCTTGTTGGTGTGTGTCCATCCGACGGTGACAGTCAGACCGATCCAGAGAATCCGGTGAAGTGGTGTAGGAAGACTTGCTTCTTCTGTTAGGGGAGGAGAACGTATCTGGGGGAGTCTGTAGGCGGGCCTTTTGACTGGAACAGCTACTCACTGCCACAATAGAAGGGAATTGTGAGAGCAGGATTTATATTTATCTATCCTAACTCTATAGTGGATATTCTACATATATTCTCTCCTGCTTTCCAAAATTGAGTCTGAGCCAGTATATGTGTGTGAGCTTATGTGTGAAGTCAGAACTGAATACCGACGGCCTTGTTGATGCTGGCAGTCACCAACTGCCCTCTTCTGCTCACAAATCCTTTCCAACATCTGCAGTGCTGAGTTCCAATGCGTGGGGACATCACATACCAGTTGGTGAGCAAGAAGCTGCAAACGCTGCTGAAGCACAGCAAGAGAGGATGAAGCTCTAGCTGACTTTCTAAAATGGGTATGCAGAACGTCGTACTTTTCCTAGCAGATCTGGCAGCTCTGTGTTGCTTTTCAGAAAACATTGTACAATGAGTTAAGCAAATGGGCCAAGCATAGCACGTGTGTGAGCTCGCCTCGCCACAGAGCAGCCACCAGGTTCCAGCCATAGTCACATATGACCATGCCTGGCTGTAGGTTCAGCGGTGTCAGCCACAGATCTGCTTGCTCTTTCAGAGCTGTCCACAACTCTTCAGCATTGTGCGGTTTGTCACCTAAGCATATTAGCTTCAGCACAGCCTGTTGCTGCTTGGATGAGGCAGTGCTGCAGTGCTTCCAGCTTGTGACTGATGTGCTCATTTCGGGGGTTGGAAGCTGAAGAGGAGGCAAAGGAGGAGGAGGTGCAGGAGCTGTAGACTGTGGGAGCAAATGTACAGTCCCTACCCACAAGCACTTGTCCATGTGTCCGTGGTTAGGTGCACTTTCCCTGTCATAGCATTGTTGATGGCCCGGGTAATGTTGTGGGACACGTGCTTGCTTGCGTAATGTCGAGACAGCAGACCAGGAGAAAAAGTGGCTGGGGACCGAGATCATTGTGACGGTCACCGCTATCAGGTTGCGGAAAGATTCCATCTGCCACGAGCCGAAAATACAGCATTTCGAGAGCAAGCAGACGAGAAATGTGTGAATTTAGTACTGTGGCATTGGCTGCGTATTTCCGCTTGCGTTCCAAGGACTGGGGTATGGACAACTGAACGCTGCGCTGTGACAAGGACGTGGACGTGCTTGTTAATGGTGCTAGTTGAGTTTGTGTGCAACTACAGATGCAGGGCAGGAAGCATCTTTGCATGCACCATGGACAGGGGATTGGCTTGCATCGGAAGAAGCAGTGGTATCATCCGTAGACACTGTTCATGGAGCCTGGTGTTCAACCAACAAAGTCGGGTGCTTTGCTGCCATGTGCCTGATCATGCTGGTGTTGGTTAGGCTGGTAGTTTTACTACCCCTGCTGATGCGGGCATGGCCGGTGGCGCAAATGGCCTTTTTGAGGTTATTGGCAGAGTCTTTAAAAAACAACCAGACTGTTAGGGGGACATTCAGTGTCTCCCTCTCTGACACCACCTCCTCACCTCGACCCCTGTCTTTCAATGTTCCCCAAGGCTCAGTTCTAGGACCCCTACTTTTCTCCATCTACACCTTTGGCCTGGGACAGCTGATTTAATGGCATGGTTTGCAATATCATCACTATGCAGATGACACACAGATCTACCTCTCTGTACCTGACATCACCTACTTACTGACCAAAATCACACATCTTCCCGCTACTTCATCTTTCTTTTCTGCTCGCTTTCAAAAAGTGAACATGGACAAAACAGAATACATCATCTTTGAACCATCTCACGCTGAGTAGACATGAAAGCTGTGTATGCATCAATCGGTACTACTTTAGTAAGAGGGAAAGTTTGCCCAAGAGAAAATGATTTTCCAGACATTCACGGCCTTTTTTGCACATTTTTTGCAGCTGTGATCTTCACCTTCTTGGTGTGGATGTGTTAAATTGCCAAGTCGTCATCAATACCATCATCGTCCATATCTTGTAAAGAGGAAATCTGGTGTTTCCCAGGGTCGTGGTTATCTACGTTTAGTGGCATTCCTTTAACAGTGTTTGTTACACTAAAACACTAAAACAAATAATTTTCAACTGATATTTAGATATTATTGGTAATATGTATGGGTGAAGATGAAGAAGCTTGTGCCACAGGTGTGTTTATAGTTACGGACTGTGCACTCCTCTTTAAACTTAGTTTTTCATGAGCATTCATCAGTTTGTTTGGTTTTCCTCCAACACTGATTTGCTTTCTCTAATTCAGCATCTCACGAACATGTTGCACTTTGCCCTTTATACTGACACGTGCGTCTTTGGCAAAATATTTTTGACGGGCATTTTTTAGGCCGAGTCTGACACGTGCATCTGTTATACCAATCTTCTAACAGGCATGAAACCCATTCTGGTAATTGGTGGTGGCTAAACGACTAATCATTGTAGGCTGTATCCTGGATCTCATACTTCCTGTCATGATATCTGGAATTTTGGTATGACAAGCGAAGGGTTAATGGTTAGAGCCTCTCTTTGACCTCAGGGAGGGTATTTATGGCCACAGGCGAGCAACCTTCCCTGTCGTTTATACTTCATACTTGAGTGTGTCCGACCCTGTGTTTGCTAAGTGCCTCTTGCCTGTTCCCGTGTCTATGGTGTGTATGATCTGGTCTGGTTTCTGGTTTTTGTCTCTTGGCTTTCTGATTTGGTACCGTTCTGCTCGACCCATGTTCTGACCTTTGGCTTCCCTCGACTACCCTCTCACTTTCTGATTTTGTACCATGCAGCCCGACCCGTGCCTGACCTCCTGCTTGCCTGACCATTCTTGTTCTGCCTGATTCTGTACCGCATTGCTCCTCCTGTGTATGACTTCTGGATTGTCTGACCATCGCTACTGTATAAACCCCTGGCTCTTTGAGCCCCCTGCCCGTCATCTCAGTGTCCCTGCTATAAGCTCCGCCCCCTCTGACGTCACAGGTCACGTGGTGCGAGGTCCTGCAGCCTCTGAGTGCTTCTACCAGCGCTCCGCCCCTTCCACAGGTCCTGCGACCTCCCAAACTGTGTTCCTACACAGGCCCCTCTGACAGCCCCGCGGTCTGAGTTGCTACGGTGAAGCCGGGACCGCTGACCGGTCACGCTATCCTCCTGCAGATAAGAGTAAGCGTGATACCTCCCATAGCCACTGCTGTTATATAATCATGTGCATTCCTATTCCTGTCATCACCATGCCCTTTTTCCTGATCACTTTATGCAACGAATCGTCCGCCATATTTTTACTTAAAACATGCACCTTTTTTACACACTATGTTGATACGTATCCCCAGGGTGAAATGTTTGTCAGCCTAAACACTTAGTGTATGGCCATTCCAAGTATAGATGAATCACACCTTTGTAATGTGATTTTTTTTTTATGAAACCCTCCTCCACGTTTCTCCTTCACAAGGGGGATTGTGGTGCATGCAAATTAGGGCCAGGCCTTGCATTCACTTCATGGACAAACTTTATGTTAATCTAATATATAAAGCTCAAGTGTGTGTATGTATGTATGTATGTATGTATACATGTATGTATGTCCGGGATTGGCATCCGCACCATCGCAACTACAGCCACAAAATTTGGCACAGTCACACATCTGGACCCCGAGAGTGTTCTAGGCTAAGTTGTGAGGTGAAATTTTAACCCCGCGCATTCCAATTCACCAAACAATTTTGCCCCTATGTGCATAATGGGGAAAAAGTGTGTGTGTTTCAAGCCTCGCCTCTCATTATGATGTCATAATGGTTGCCATGGTGACGCTGATGTCATCATAGGTTGCAAGCCCCGCCGCTCATTATGATGTCATAATGGTTGACTATGGGATGGAGGATGTGTGATGGGTATATGGGCATTGGACTATGGGATGGAGGATATGTATGACGGGTATATGGGCACGGGACTATGGGATGGCAGATATGTATGATGGGTATATGGGCACGGGACGATGGGATGGAGGATGTGTGATGGGTATATGGGCACTGGACTATGGGATGGAGGATATGTATGACGGGTATATGGGCACGGGACTATGGGATGGTGGATATGTATGATGGGTATATGGGCATGGGACTATGAGATGAAGGATGTGTGATGGGTATATGGGCACTCGACTATGGGATGGCGAATATGTATGATGGGTATATGGGCACGGGATTATGGGATGGAGGATGTGTGATGGGTATATATGGGCATGGGACTATGGGATGAAGGATGTGTGATGGGAATATGGGTACTCGACTATGGGATGGAGGATATGTATGATGGGTATATGGGCACGGGTCTAAGGGATCGTGGATATGTATGATGGGTATATGGGCACGGGACTATGGGATGGAGGATAATTATAATTTGCTATAACTAGCCACATTTAGTTACTATGCCCGGGCAGCGCATGGCTCTTCAGCTAGTAAAAAATAAAATAATAATGGAATAATCAGAGTTCCCTGATTATTGACAAACTAATGTGTGGCAATAAACATTCAGGACCGGACCTGTGTGTGAACGAGTGTGTATGGGTCCCACTAAAGAACATCTAGTGGGAGTGTGTTGTGGAGTCTTACCAGCTCATATCTATCATACGCATACATAACTCGTTCCCCAGGTCAGCGCTTTGGAGATGTGTGGTGCCTCCATAACTTATTGCCAATACCAGCGGTGCGTTTGTCATAAACCTGAAGTGCAGGTGGTTGCTGGGGGAAACTCTGGATCTTGGCGTCTCCGCTGTAGGTGGTGCCCTGATGAGGAGTGGTCTTGAGGGTCCAGAGGCCCCTCATTAACCCCTTCACTACCAAGGGTGGTTTGCACGTTAACTACCGGGCCAATTTTTACACTTCTGACCACTGTCCCTTTATGAGGTCATAACTCTGAAACGCTTCCGTGGATCCCGGTGATTCTGACATTGTTTTCTCGTGACATATAGTACTTCATGGTAGTGGTAAAATTTCATTCATATAACTTGCGTTTATTTATGAGAAAAATGGAAATTTGGCGAAAATTTTGAAAATTCAGCAATTTTCCAAATTTGAATTTTTATGCCCTTAAATCACAGAGATATGGCACACAAAAAAGTTAATAAGTAACATTTGCCACATGTTTACTTAACATCAGCACAATTTTGGAACCAAAATTTTTATTTGTTAGTAAGATATAAGGGTTAAAAGTTGACCAGCGATCTCTCATTTTTGCAACACCATTTTATTTTTACGGACCACATCATATTTGAAGCCACTTTGAGGGGTCTATATGATAGAAAATACCCAAAAGTGACACCATTCTAAAAACTGCACCCCTTAAGGTGCTTAAAACCACATTCAAGGAGTTTATTAACCCTTCAGGTGCGTCACAGGAATTTTTTGAATATTTAAAAAAAATTAACATTTAACTTTTTTCACAAAAAAAATTACTTCAGGTTCAATTTTTTTATTTTACCAAGTGTAACAGGAGAAATTGGACTGCAAAAATTATTGTGCAATTTGTCCTGAGCACGCTGATACCTGATATGTGGGGGGAACCACTGTTTCGGCGCATGGCAGAGCTCAGAAGGGAAGGAGCGCCGTTTGACTTTTTCAATGCAAAATTGGCTGGAATTCTGATCGGACGCCATGTCGCGTTTGGAGAGCCCCTGATGTACCTAAACAGTGGAAACCCCCCACAAATGACCCCATTTTGGAAACTAGACCCCCCAAGGAACTTATCTAGATGTGTGGTGAGAACTTTGAACCCCCAAGTGCTTCACAGAAGTTTATAACGCCCAGGCGTGAAAATAACAAAAACATTTTTTTCCACAAAAATGATATTTTTGACCCAAAATTTTTATTTTCCTAAGGGCAACAGGAGAAATAGGACCCCAAAAGTTGTTTTGCAAATTGTCCTGAGTAGGCTGATACCCCATATGAGGGGGTAAAACACTGTTTGGGTGCATGGCAGAGCTTGGAAGGGAAGGAGCACCATTTGACGTTTTCAACACAGAATTGGCTGGAATTGAGATCAGATGCCATGTTGCGTTTGGAGAGCACCTGATGTGCGCAAATAGTGGAAACCCCCAATTCTAACCCTAACCTTAGCCCTAACCCTAACCCTAGCCCTAACCCTAATCGGAAAACTAAGGGGGTGATAACGGGGGGTTTGATTTACTATTTATGGCGGTTTTTATGTTTGACAGCTGTCGCACGCTAAAAGACGCTTTTTATTGTAAAAATAGTTTTTGCATCACCACATATTGAGAGCTATAATTTTTCCATATTTTGACCCACCGAGTCATGTGAGGTCTTATTTTTTGCGGGACGAGTTGATGCTTTTATTGGTATCATGTTCGGGCATGTGACATTTTTTGATCGCTTTTTATTTCGTTTTTTGGGACGCAGAATTTACAAAAACCAGCGTTTCATGAATTTCTTTTGGGTGGTGCGTTTACGCCGTTCCGGGTGCGGTAAAATTTATAAGGCGGTTTTATTCTTCGGGTCAGTACGGTTACAGCGATACCTCATTTAGGTCGTTTTTTTATGTTTTGGCGCTTTTATGCAATGAAAACAATTTTATATAAAAAATAATTATTTTTGCATCACTTTATTCTGAGAGCTATAACTTTTTTATTTTTTCGCTGATGATGCTGTATGGTGGCTTGTTTTTTGCGGGACAAGATGACGTTTTCAGCGGTACCATGGATATTTATATGCGTTTCTTTTGGTCGCGCGTTATTGCACTTTTTGTTCGGCGGTATGATAATAAATCATTATTTTTTGCTTCGTTTTTTATTTTTATTTTACCAAATATGTGTACTTTTATTGTTTTGGTTTTTTTTATTTCCAAGAAATGAATTTATTGGGGAATATTTTTTTTTTTTTTTTTTAATTTAGTTGGCGATTTTTTTAAATTATTTTTACACTTTTTCTTAATTTTTTTTAACTTTATTACAATGTCCCAGGGGGGACATCACTGTCCTGTGACAGATCGCTGATCTGTCACATCACAGATCACTGTGACAGATCAGCGATCTGTCACAGGCACTGCACAGGCTTCCTCATGCCTGCGCTTTGCCGGCACTGAGGAAGCCAGCTTCCTGCAGGCCCCCGGAGGTCCCCGTCGCCATATTGGAAAGGAGGAAAGGAGCCCCCCGCAGCAGCGCTGCACATTGCGCTGCCGTGGGGGGCTCAGGGAAGCACAGAGGGAGCCCCCTCCCTGCCGATGCATCCCTTTAACCCCCGGTACACCGCGATCGTGTTTGATCGCGGTGTGCAAGGGGTTAACGTGTCAGGGGCGGTCCGTGACCACCCTGACACATTGTGCCGGGTGTCAGCTATGATAATTAGCTGACACTCGGCCGTGATCAGCGGCGCTCACCACGTGGGCGCCGCTGATCGTGATGACGTAATATTCCGTCCATGGTAATTAGGTCCATGGTCACATGGACGGAATATTACGTCAATTGTAGGTAAGGGGTTAAGGGGAGGGTACTGTCATGATCCAGGTTGGATCTGACAGATTAAATGCACAAAGTAACTTTTTTTCCTTTGGCTGTGTGCCAAAGGTGGTTTTGCCCCCGGTGGCCATTAGGGTCATTGCACTGTGGTGGTTTCAGTTGTCATTGCACAGTGGTGTTCCCCTGTTTTGTCACTTTTCCTTTTGTGTGTTTAGTGCAGTGGTGGGATTAGTTTCTGCACGGACCATTTCCCTAGTGAGGGTTTAGGTGCAGGGCGAGTCAGGGTTTTTAAGTTCCTGATCAACAGCCGCGGAGACACCATCACATGTTTCTCAACGCAAGCAATGACTAGCCAGGTCTTTCACCGGGAAGGAACAACCACGGGAAGGGCAGTCTCCAATGAAGGAAACCACCTATGCCAAAACATGGTATCCATCCACAGACAGCTGTTTCGGGGTATTGCCCCACATCAGTGTGGAGTAGGAAACTGGCTAGTAGGAGCAATGCCTAGTAAAAGACTGCGAAAATGAGGATGAGTGACCTCATGGAGATCAACATCCAACACTGCGGAGACACCATCACATGTTTCTCAACACAGTGATTCTAGAGCAATGTCCCCATCCCTTATGGGAAATATGCAAAAACATGTAAATCAACAGCCGCGGAGACACCATCACATGTTTCTCAACGCAAGCAATGACTAGCCAGGTCTTTCACCGGGAAGGAACAACCACGGGAAGGGCAGTCTCTAATGAAGGAAACCACCTATGCCAAAACATGGTATCCATCCACAGACAGCTGTTTCGGGGTATTGCCCCTCATCAGTGTGGAGTAGGAAACTGGCTAGTAGGAGCAATGCCTAGTAAAAGACTGCGAAAATGAGGATGAGTGACCTCATGGAGATCAACATCCAACACTGCGGAGACACCATCACATGTTTCTCAACGCAGTGATTCTAGAGCAATGCCCCCATCCCTTATGGGAAATATGCAAAAACATGTAAATCAACAGCCGCGGAGACACCATCACATGTTTCTCAACGCAAGCAATGACTAGCCAGGTCTTTCACCGGGAAGGAACAACCACGGGAAGGGCAGTCTCCAATGAAGGAAACCACCTATGCCAAAACATGGTATCCATCCACAGACAGCTGTTTCGGGGTATTACCCCTCATCAGTGTGGAGTAGGAAACTGGCTAGTAGGAGCAATGCCTAGTAAAAGACTGCGAAAATGAGGATGAGTGACCTCATGGAGATCAACATCCAACACTGCGGAGACACCATCACGTTTCTCAACGCAGTGATTTTAGAGCAATGCCCCCATCCCTTATGGGAAATATGCAATTAGGTTCCTGATCAGCGCCCGGTGCGGAACAGGCCTAGGGAATGTTAGGAGTGTAGAGACACTGACTCAGGAGAGTGCAGGAGGTCTCCATGCCCCCGTTCCCTATCGCAGGGCCACCATTGTTATTGTTACCCAGGTTTTCCCTATCCCCTGTGTCTGGTTGTATTAGTTACCGGCCTGTGGGCCGCGTCACACTGGACAATTACACGTGCCGTGTCCTGTTGTATCAGTTACAGGCCTGCTTGCCGTGTCACACAGGACGGGGCACGTGACGTTATCACCAACCTTACATTTTTTTCTCTGGTGAGCCTCGGCAATGTTCAGACCTGTGAGCATTTGCTGCTGGGCCTCACTGAGGTGAGTGAGGAGCTGCATGGTGTGTGAGCAGTTCCAGCAGCGGTAATCAGGGTCTTCCCTCTGACTCAACCGGAAAATCAAATAGCGGCTGGCAATGAAGCCCCCTAGAGTCGCTGCTGGGGAGCGGGACTTGCTCATACTGGCAGACGCACCCAGAAAGGTGGGTGGAGTTGGTGTCCCCATGTTGCTGTCTGGGAGTCCCCGAGGTGAAGGGGTACGTCCCGGTAATGAGCAGACTGGTGTTATAGTCCGTGGGGCTTACGCCAAATCTTCCATACCACCGAAGAAGCCACCCCCTCCTTGTCGTGTGGAGGAAGGTGACCAGGGAGTGTATTTTTCC
This sequence comes from Dendrobates tinctorius, assembly GCF_039654945.1. Taxonomy (NCBI): domain Eukaryota; kingdom Metazoa; phylum Chordata; class Amphibia; order Anura; family Dendrobatidae; genus Dendrobates; species Dendrobates tinctorius. The sequence continues at coordinate 12,631,888 of NW_027361782.1, read as the reverse complement.
TCCATATCCCGGGCCCCTTCCTCTCCTGTCTGAGCAGCAGGTGTGCTGCAGGAGAGTAGGGGCATGTCTCAACTCTCGCCATTAGCCAACCCAGAGAGGCGCAAACCTCGTGGTGAAAAGGTTGGAGCATGGTTTTCCCATAGTGAATAGCGGGGGTGTGAGTGTGGTGACACAGGGGGACGCCTCTGTTGTCGATCCCAGAGAGAGTTCCCTGATTATTGACAAACTAATGTGTGGCAATAAACATTCAGGTCCGGACCTGTGTGTGAACGAGTGTGTATGGGTCCCACCAAAGAACATCTAATGGGAGTGTGTTGTGGAGTCTTACCAGCTCATATCTATCATACATATACATAACTCGTTCCCCAGGTCGGCGCTTTGGAGATGTGTGGTGCCTCCATAACTTATTGTCAATACCAGCGGTGCGTTTGTCATAAACCTGAAGTGCATATGGTTGCTGGGGGGAACTCTGAATCTAGGCATCTCCGATGTAGGTGGTGCCCTGATGAGGAGTGGTCTTGAGGGTCCAGAGGCCCCTCATTAAGGGGAGGGTACTGTCATGATCCAGGTTGGATCTGACAGATTAAATGCACAAAGTAACCTTTTTTTTTCCATTGGCTGTGTGCCAAAGGTGGTTTTGCCCCCGGTGGCCATTAGGGTCATTGCACTGTGGTAGTTTCAGTTGTAGTTTTCCCCCCGGTGGCCATTAGGGTCATTGCACTCTGGTTACCTTAGTTTGTGCATGTGATTATGTAACAGGTGTGATTCCTCTATAAAAGAGTGTCAGGTGTGTCAATCACGGTTGGTGATAGTTCCTCATTTGCAAGCAAGCCTGGGTGAAGAATGGAGCTGAAGGAGAGTCACGGGCAGCTCAGTGAGAGTCCTGGAGTAGCAGCTATGGTGTCTGCAAGGAGGGCTGGCATGGCTTGGTGGAGTGTCAGCTATGGTGTCTGCAAAGAGGGCTGGCATTGCTTGATGGAGTGGCGGCTATGGTGTAGAGCTGCACTCAGGATGCTGGACTCGGTTGCTGGAAAGCTGGACTCAAAATGTTGGACTCTTTGGCAGAAAAGCTGGACTCATTTGCTGGACTGTTTCTGGACAGCTGCACACAGGTGGTGGACTTTGTTTCCTCCAAGGCTGCACTATGGTGTTGCATCCGTTCGGAGGAAAAGATGCACGCAGGTGGTGGGCTCTGTTGCTGGGAGCGTAAGCACAGAGCAAAGCTAAGTGGTGTTCACCTGTTTTGTCACTTTTCTTTATGTATGTTTAGTGCAGTGGTGGGATTAGTTTCTGCACCGACCATTTGCCTAGTGAGGGTTTAGGTGCAGGGCGAGTCAGGGTTTTTAGGCTCCTGATCGGCGCCCAGTGCTGAACCGGCCTAGGGAACGTTAGGAATGTGGAGACACTGACTCAGGGGAGTGCAGCAGGTCTCCACGTCCCCGTTCCCTAACGCAGGGCCACTATTGTTATTGTTACCCAGGTTTTCCCTACCCCCTGTGTCTGGTTGTATTAATTACCGGCCTGCGGGCCGCGTCACACTGGACAATTACACGTCCCGTGTCCTGTTGTATCAGTTACTGGCCTGCTGGCCGTGTCACACAGGATGGGGCACGTGACAATCTGCTTATGTGTCACATACCACATGGCCAGCTAGGGTATTTCCCAGCAACATCCATTTTGCTTTCATTTTTGTGTTTTTTGGTGCGCCTGTAAAAATGACGTGAAACTCTAACAACATTGTTTACAGCTGTGACCTAGGAGTCAGAAATGCTGCCAGGGGCACGTGCCATGATGTTTACATCATTTTCAGACGTTTTTAGACCTAAAAAGGACCCCCGGGGGGGGAAGCGGTAAAAATGCTCGGGTCTCCCACAGACTTACATTGGGCTCGCTGTTCTGTCCGAGTATCCGAGCATTCCAATTTGCTCGACCCGAGCATTTTAGTGCTCGCTCATCACTAGTTATGAGGTAAGAAAGAGATATTCTTTGATGATGAATGTGTCAGTGTGGCTATTCCATGCACGTATCTGAATTTTACAACTTAATGTGAAACAGGCACAATGTCTCAGAACATTCTACATCAATTGAGACCAGAGGAGCTATCTTGCCAGTCAAAATCGTGTAAAGCGAACAAAAATTTGTTTGTGTCTTTTATGTAAGAGTGTACAGATTTTAAAAGTGGACGAAGTAACCAATCTAAATATTTCAAAAGCGGTTCAGACAGCAAATTGATCCCTGAAACTATTGGCCGTCCAGGTGTACAGGAGCGGGATTTGTGAACTTTAGGTATATGGTACCAATGGGGTCTACAAGGAGTTTCTGGCAATAATTTCTCTGCGTGTCTATGAGAGAGAATGACTATTTCCACATATTTCTTCAAAAAGCTTCCAAATTCATTTTTATGTCTGTTAGAAGGATCAGAATTCAACAGCGAATAGGTCTGGCCATCAGATAGTTGTTTAAACACCTCTTCTAAATAGTAAGTTCTAGATAAAAGAACTGTGTTTCCTCCCTTATCAGCCCTTCTCACTACCGTATTTTTCCAACTTTTTATTTTTGAAAGAGCCTTACGCTCTGAGACAGATAAATTAGATGGCATTTTTTGAGGAAACGAATTTTTGTTCGCTTTACGCGATTTTGACTGGCAAATAGCTTCTCTCTGGTCTCAATTGATGTAGACAGTTTGTATGCGAGGATCCCACAGAATGAAGGGGTAGAAACAATTAAATTAGCTTTATCCAGCACAGACAATAGTGAACATTTTGTGAATTTTATTTGTGAAGGGATAAAATTTATTTTAGAACATAAAGCCTTTAAATTTTTGGATTCCTGGTACCTTCAATGGGTCGGTACTGCAATGGGTACCCGGTTGCATGTACATTTGCTAATCTTTGTTTGGCAATGTTTGAAGAGAGATATGTTTATTCTACACAAAATCCTTCTATGAAGTATATTCGTTTAAATCTGAGATTTATTGATGACATCTTCATGGTGTGGGATGGTTCATAGGACTCTTTTTCCAGATTCGTGGAGTTCTTGAACCCGTCCAACACCATGAACATGAGTTTTACGTCCAAATTTGGCGATAATATGTTGGAGTTCTTGGATGTGCAGGTGGAGGTAGTGAAGGGGGTACTGAGAACAGAAATCTTCCGGAAGCCCACTTCCACAAATTCACTCTTGCACTTCAATAGTGCCCATCCCCTACATTTGAAAAAATCTTTACACTATAGTCAATTTCTCAGATTGAATAGAATCAGCAATGATGCAGAACATTTCAAGGAACAATCTCAGGACCTCTGTAATAGATTTTTAGATAGAGGTTATCCTAAAATAGATTTGGATAAGGCATTAGATAGAGTAAGAACCTCAAATTTACCTTCTGAGGACCATCTCCCTGCTCCCTTGAACATACGAAATAGTAAACCACAGAGTTAAAAGGATATTAAAAGTAAACAATTTATTTTGAATTTTGAATTTGGCCCTTTGGATAACCAAATTCGAACTGCTCTCAATAAAAACTGGCACTTGCTGGAGAGAGAAACTGATATTTCAGATATAGTGGCAAGGGGTCCCTCAGTAACATATAAGAGGACAAAAATCTTAAAGACCTTTTAGTACAGAATCAGAATAGGTCTGAACAAAATAATTGGTTAAAAAAGAGCATACCAGTTGGCAATTTTAAATGTGGCCTTTGTTCTTTTTGTTCATTCCATTTAACAGCTAAACAATTAAATCTAGGGGGAGTTGTGCATACAGTACGAGATTTTATTTCTTGTCGCACAACTATGGTATTTTTTGTCCCTGTGGATTTCATTATATTGGTAAAATTATCAGTCCTCTTTTCATCCTTTTTTTTCCATGAGCATTTCGATTCCATTCATTCTGGTAAGGGGTTCCTAGGTTGATCAAACATATTAGAGAAACCCATGTTAGCAATCCAGAGGTACTGCGGTTTGCAGGAATTGAGAAAGTGACATTACTAGCACAAGGTGGAGACCTCCATAAATTATTATTGTGAAAGGAAGCCAGGTGGACCCTGTACACCCGTGCACAGGGTGCATCAGGATTCAACGAAAAAGTAGATACGTCAATTTTTTTGTAACATATGAAATGTGTGTTCTGTTTCATCCGTATCATTGGAAATTTGTTTTTAAATATATGTACAGATATTGTGTATTTGTTGTTCACTTATGTATGTGTAGGTGTTTTGATGTCTCCACTAATGTGGATGACGTTATAGGAGGGAGGGCCCTTTGCTTGTCTATGAGGTGCGTCATTTCCTTAGCACCTAGGACCCGTAGAAGCGCTTTTTTTGCGCTAAACGGTCGTCGTCCAGTGTGGCTCCACTGAGGGCTCCCCTGCTTTGTTTTAATGTAAACCACAATAAAGGACATTGGATGGGGCGGTGAGTGCCTTCTTTTCTTTGTATATTGGGTTTGGACATGAATTGCATGTGTTTTGGGCTCAAAATAAATTTTGCAATGGGGTCTCATTAACCCCTTTCCGAAATCGGGCGTAATAGTACTCGGATGTTGGCCTTCCCCTGTTTGATACAGGCTCCTTTCCAGGCATATGTCAGCTGATATATACAGCTGACATGTGCCTTGTAAGAGGGTTAGGGTCTAGCCTTTTGAATGTTGATGCTACTGTTAACGTGTACATAATTGCCATATTGGAATGTGTCGTATTTACGTATCTTTGTATTATGTGTAAGCTGTATATATGTGTTTATTTCTATATTGTATTATATGTAGGTTAGGGACAGTGTAGCTAGGGAAAAGGCCACTAGATAGGGCACTGAGTACACTGCATAGGAAACCATAGTTGTAGGACACTTTAGAGGTTATTTGTAGGAGTGGTAGCTGGGTAATAAGCTAGACAGATTTCCTAGTCAGATGGGGGTAAACCCCTGGTGTGCTCAGGTGGCCTTGGGACCTGAGCTGCTTAGCTATCACACAATGTTCCCAAGCAGAGAAGCCCAGCCATCCATAGAAAGGAGTGGAAGTGATAGGGAAGAAGAGAAGAATGCAGTGCGTGGTATCCTCAGCAATGTAGTGAAGAAGCTACAGAAGACGTGTGAAGAAGTAGTAGTAGTAGAAGTAGTAGAGTGGACCACCCGCGAGTGCGTGGGCAGGATAACCAAAAGGGGGTGGACGACCTAGTAGATGAATACTTCTGTGTCTGGGCTGAAGTCGGTTCCAGGGAGATAGGTTGAAGTGCCGTTTTCATCGGGCTCTTCGTCCCGTTGTAACTTTGTTGCCTATTCCAGTGAATTAGAAAAAGTTAAGGAAAGATGAAAAATAATGCATTGCTGGTACTGTGACAAGTGTGCTGGAAGTGTTATGGATGTGCTGTGTCTTGAAGAGAATAAATCCGCTATGTTTAAAGTTGCTTTGGATTCTGCCTCCTGTCCTTTAAGTGAATAGAAGAACGGGGAGCACAGCAGGGAAGAAGCAACTGAAAGTACACTGAGTATGGATTGTGCTGATCTGATTGCAACCCAGTAGTATCTTTACATGTCCACAACGGTCTCGGGTAGTATCGTGATCCACTCGCGGGTGTTAACTAGTTAAATCATGCTGACAGCGGCATGTAACTCACGCTTACAGGAAGTTCGCCACTAATCCCGCCTATCGGTGACCCCATCACATGATCACGGGTCACCGATGGGTCGGCATGACAACACGGGGTCTCCAACAGTCCTCTATGGTTGTCAGTGTAGGATTGCTATGAGCGCTGCTCAGTGGTCAGTGCTCATAGCAAGTCAGCATTTCTGCTACACTCAGGCAATCCGATCATCGCCTGTATGTAGAAGAGAAGATCGAAGGACTGCAGCTTCTAGTCTCCCATGGAGACTATTGAAGTATGCAAAAAGTAAAAAAAAGTTTTCAAAAATATAAAAAAAAATTAAAATATACTGCTCAAAAAAATAAAGGGATCACTTAAACAACAAAATGTAACTCCAAGTCAATCACACTTCTGTGAAATCAACACTGATTGTGATACAGTTTTTCCTGCTGTTGTGCAAATGGAATAAACAACAGGTAGAAATGATAGAAGGGTCACTAACATCCATGTGTCTGCTCAGTAAGAGTGCCTAGGGTTCTCTTTATTTTTTTGAGCAGTGTATATAAAAGATCAAATCATCCCCCATTCTCCCATTCAAAACAAAACAATAAAAAAATCAAACATACATATATTTGATATTGCCATGTTCAGAATCACCCGATCTATCAATACAAAAAAAGAATTAACCCGATCACTAAACAGCATAACAAGAAAAAAAAGTCAAAACGTCAGAATTGCCCAAAATACAAATATTCAAGTAATAAATAATGTCTCCAAAGGTGGACAATGTAGAAAGAACCTGGCAATCAGTAATGGGAAAAAGTATTAGTGGAAGATTGGACAGACATCAACAGAAGCAGGACAGACATTGAGCAGAGGCCGGATATATATCAAACAGAGGCCAGACAGACATCGAGCAGAGGCTGGACAGACATCAAACAGAGGCCGGACAGACATCCAACAGAGGCCGGAAGGACATCCAACAGAGGCCAGACAGACATAAAACAGAGGCCGGACAGACATCGAACAGAGACCAGACAGACATCGAACAGAGGCCGTACAGACATCGAACAGAGGCCAGACAGACATCAAACAGAGGCTGGTCAGATATCAAACAGAGGCTGGACAGACATCAAACAGAGGCCGGACAGACATTGAACAGAGGCTGGACAGACATCAAACAGAGGCCGGACAGACATTGAACAGAGGCTGGACAGACATAGAACAGAGACCGGACAGACATCGAACAGAGACCGTACAGACATCGAACAGAGGTCAGACAGACATCAAACAGAGGCTGGTCAGATATCAAACAGAGGCTGGACAAACATCAAACAGAGGCCGGACAGACATTGAACAGAGGCTGGACAGACATCAAACAGATGCTGGTAAGATATCAAACAGAGGCTGTGTAATAATACGGCCGGGTGGTAGACACATCAGCACATTCCGTACTCGCTGTGCTGTCAGCTGCTTCTTCCCTGGTGCATCCCGCATTCTTCCTGGAGTTCAAAGGACTGGAGGCAGAGCCCAGGATAACTTCAAACAATAAAGTTTTATTCTCTTCAAGACACAGCACATCCAATACACCTTTAGCACTCTTGATACGGTACCAGCAATACAGTTTCTTCAGCTTTCCCTAGCTTCTTCTATTTCACTGGAATAGGCCACAAAGTTACAATGGGATGAGGAGCCCGGTGAAAACGGCATTTCAACCTATCTCCCTGGAACTGACTTCAGTCCAGACATGGAAATAATCATCTACTAGGTCGTCCACCCCCCTTTGGTTATCCTGCCCACGCACTCGCAGGTGGCCTACTCTTCTACTTCTACAGTACCCAGACTTCAGCTGACACTTCATCAGTAACTTCTTCACTGACTTCTTCACTACGTTGCTGCAGATAACATTCACTTTACTCTTCTCTTCTCAATTCTCCTACTGTCTACAATGGATGGCTGAGCATTCTACTTCCCACATTGTGTGGCAGCTAAGCAGCTCAGGCACAAGACCATCTGAGTAGCACCAGGGGCTACCCCCGACTGCCTGTATACTGGAAAGACTCTCTCCCCTATTCCCAGCTGCCACTCCTATAATTAACGTCTAAACTTCTTACAACTAAAGCCTACTATGCAGTGTACTTAGTGCCCCTATCTAGTGGCCTTTTCCCTAACTGCACTGTCCCTAACTTACATATAATACACAGATACGTAAATACATCACAATTATATATACGTGACACATACAAATTATATATAGGTAACTAGTAGCAACAACATTTAAAGATCTAGGCCCTGACCCTCTTACATACCCCCTTCCTTAAACCATTGTCATTCCCGACATTGCAGCAACAACAATACTACATTTATTTATCATATAAACATATATTTTTCTACAACACATAAATTTACTGCCTTTACTTTACAAAGATACTTCACACAAGGAAAACAATAAAGTGCATTTTTTTTTCTTTTAATAGGAGGTAGAAACTTGCAAAACAATGTCCACACAGTAAAAATCTTCTTATAAAAAAAGGTGCCTTCCTCCCTTCCTTTGAGGAGAGCACAGCATATGTCCATGCTTCACTTCAAAATAACGGTAGACTCCACTGTTATGAGCTCATTTTCTCTTTCACCTTTGATGTCCGATGAACTCCCTCTGCTGGTGAAAGGAGGTAGTGAAATTGATTTGGATAGGAAAAACCTGTCATCTGAACAGGTGGAGTGTGATTGGACATCTGGAATCTCTGAGTGGATATAAGGCCGCCGACGCCCTGCTGGGTTGCTGGTGATCCTCTCTGCTCTGAGCTCTAGCCTCCAGTTTAGTCCTGTCTACTAAAGCTAAGTTTTTTCTCTGCTATTGTTCCATGAGATTTTGTCTGTTTACTTAGTGTTTGTGTTCAGCCAGCCCTGGTTGGGACTGGCTGAACTCCATTTTTGTCTGTGATCAGTTGATCTCTTTGCTCTGTTTTCAGAATATACCTGAGTGCTGATATAGTGATTTTGAAGTCTAGTGACTTCAGGGCCTTTTCTATCAGACGTGTTGGACATTATTTTTGGCAGGGTTTTTGCGTGATTGCAGACAGATGCTTTTCTTTCCTGTCCTATCTAGTTAGTGAGGGCCCCATCGTTTGCTCAGCCTATCTTTCTGTCTGTTTGTGTTTTCATCTGTTTTCACCGTCAATACATGTTGGGGGCTGTCTATTGCTTTGGGGTCTGCTCTGGGGCAGATTAGATTTCCCCTTTCTTTCTTTAGGTTTATTTAGTTCTCCGGCTGTGAACGAGGTGTCTAGGACCACCGTAGGAACACCCCACGGCTACTGTTAGTTGTTGTGAATAGGATCAGGGTTCTGCAATCCGCTAGCTACCAACCTCTCCGGTTTTCTGGACTTAGCTTGTATTTTTGTTTTTTCCTCCTCCGGTGACTCATTCATAACACTCCACTTTTCCAGAAGTAGTTCTGCTATAGGGGCGCAACAGGTGTCACAAAAAAACAATTTTCAACAGGTCCCCGTGGACCATCTTCAGCTCTCCATTTGAGCATTGCAGGGTTCCTTACCCTGGGGGGATGCGGAACAGTCCCTGAGAGGTGCAACGTGCACTTAAAGGGAAAAGGCCAAGGAGAGATCAGCAGCGCACATCCTGCGCCGTGTTTTTGCTTGAAGCCCGGGCCCTAGCACGGGCCAAAGAGGACTCTGCAGCCGCAGACTCTCCAAACTGAGGAGAAGGGTCAGGGGCAGAGGCGTCATCAGTTGCCTCTGCACGTCGGTCTGCATCTTCTCTGGAGGGTTCATTTTCCTCCGGGCATAGGATGACTGCCACGGTGTAGTAACCTCGTGGGCTGTCCTCTTTACAGAAGGAAACCCAATCTCCAACTTGTAGGGCTCTTCCATGTTTGATGAAAGCCGAATTAACGTAGACTTTGTTGAGGGTGTTGGCCTCCTCAATAAAGCCGCAGCCACGCTCATCGTTGGTGTACACGAGCTGGCTATTGTAACATTATCAGTCCATGAACTTCTTCATCTTCATTTGCATTAATCCTGTCCAAGTTCCCCCAAACTTTCTCATAACCTTAAAGTAAAAATGGACAAAAGCAGACAAGACTTGGTGGAAATGATGGGGATCAATTCTGACTTTTGGTCATTAACTTCAGATTGGTCCGTCCTCTGCATGATCTCAGTCTTCACAATTTATTTTACTTTTTTTGGCTAAGACCAATATTAGCCTTCTACTTCTGCTTGAAGGACCACATTGAACCCACCTTCACAAAGGGAAGCTACATACTAGGGTCAATGGAAGGATTCTCTTTTGGAGATGAATTCATCCCTATGGGCTACCAATAAGTACACCAGTTACTCCGCTAAGCTTTTCGAGACTCCATGGATGCACATTGTACAGATATAATTGTGTCTTGTAATTCGCACATTATGGCGTAATTTCATGACCACATAAGGGTCCATCTCTCCATAAAGCAGAGAGGGTACATGGTCTGTAACACAGTCTCATTATCTCTGACATATGACATTCCGATATATGGTCCATCTTCCCTAGGAACATTACACGGATCCATCACTTCGCCACAATTATCATCACATAGATTCTCCTGAAGTCATAAATCTTCTAGACTTGTTATTTTCCACCTCGGCCTCAGCATTAATTCTCCTCATCTCTCCTGATTGCAGTCAATGAGTGCAAATAATTATCAATGAGGACAGAAGATGATAATGGGAAAAAAGCCTAATTTTATCCGGGAGCTTCAAAGATGCGTCAACATTTGTGTTTTTTATTTTCCCTTCATTTTTGCCCCCTTTATACTGTTTTGGCTCTGTACATGGAGGGCACTGAGTGAGGTTTCACCTGAAAAGTACAAGACACTCGCTATATCCTGATCCATCCTCAATATGATCTGATTTCGAGGTTTTGATTGACTCACTTGTATGTTTTAGACAATGGGAAAGTCCATCCAATCTGCACTGAATCATTCCAGGATCTAAGTTAAAGAAACAAACTTAGGCTAGTTTCAGACTAGCGCATTTTACATGCAGTGCACGGTGCCGCTAAGCCCCGCCCCCTGCCCGCCCCTCAGGTCATTTCCTCCTACTATCGCACACGGCTGCATGCGATCTGCATACCCTATCTTTAGCATAGGGTGCGCAGACCGTGCGCTGGCCGTGCGCTAGTAGGATTTTTGCGTGCGCTGTGCACTTTTGAAGGTGCGCCGAGCGCATCAAAATGCAACATGGTGCATTCGGCGCACACCGGCGCACCTTCAAAAGTGCACAGCGCACGCAAAAATCCAACTAGCGCACGGCCAGCGCACGGTCTGCGCACCCTATGCTAAAGATAGGGTGCGCAGATCGCATGCAACCGTGTGCAATAGTAGGAGGAAATGACCGGACGGGGCAGGCAGGGGGTGGGGCTTAGTGGTGCCGTGCGCTGCATGTAAAATATGCTAGTCTGAAACCAGCCTTAGATATGAAGAGAAAAAGATGAAAAGTCCAGCAAAAAAAAGTATTTTAGAAAAAACAAATGAAAAAAACATTAGCAAAAACATAATTTATTTGAATGCTCTAAAAACAAGAAAAACCATTAATGGGGTTTTCCTAGCCCAAGAGGGGCTCTGAAATGGCTCATTAGAAAAGAGTGGTGGTCCTGCATGCAAGCCACTGCTGTGCTCATGGTCCAGAGATAGCCAGCAGTGCCATAGACATGAAGACATCAGTGGCACTCATTGTTATGCAAGCAGTGGAATCAGTGGAGGTTCCAGGAATGAGACCTGTTGTGAGTTCATTTTCTGGTCCACCAGTTGTGAGTTCTCCTTCCAGGCTCCCTCTGGTGGTAACAGGAGGTAGTGAGGCTGATTTAATCAGTAAAGATCTGCCACCTGATAATGAGGATGACAATTGGACCTCAGGAATCTCAGACTGGATTTAAGAAAGCCGACGCCCTATTCTGGTGCTGGTGATTCCTTCTGGCTTGTCAGGACTTGGTTTTCAGCTCTGTTCCAGTCATCTAAAGCTAAGTTTTTCTGCTATTGTTCACACTTGATTTTGTTGGTCTATTCAGCTTTTTGTGTGGTCAGCCAGCCCTGGCTGGGGCTGCGCTAAATTTCCACTCTTATTTATCTGTATTTGCCAATTTGCTTTTTGTCCCTTATTAGATTGGCCTCTTTTTGCTCTTTCTCAGAATATTTCAGGGTGCTGATATAGTAGTAGAAGTCTAGTGACTTCAGGGTTAATTTTGCTATCAGAAGTGTTGGACTTTATTTTTGTAGGGTTTTTTGCAGATTGCAGACAGTGTCTTTCCTTTCCTATCCTTTCTAGTTAGTTTGGGCCCCATCGTTTGCTCAGCCTATTTTCCTGCCTGTGTTTGTGCTTTCATCTTGTTTCACCGTCAATACATGTGTGGGGGCTGTCTTTCCTTTGGGGTCTGCTCTGGGGCAGTTAGTTTTCCCCTTTTCTTGCTTCAGGCTTATTTAGTCCTCTGGCTGTGATGAAGCGTCTAGGACCATAGAAGGTACGCTCCAAGGCTGCTGCTGCTAGTTGTGTGGTTAGGATCAGGGATCTGCAATCTGCATAGTTACCAAACTCTGGTTTTCTGTGACTTAGCTTGTTTTGTTTTTTTTCTCCTCGGTGACCCATTCATAACAGAATCACAAGCCATACCGCAGATTCTAGGGTACTCAAAAGCAGGAGAGAGTTGTTTAAAAAAAAAAAAAAGAAAAGTGTCAGAATTTTTTTTTTTATAAATTTTTTCCTCTTTTTTTCTGGGGCCGTAGGAGGATTTTTTTTTTTCCTAATGGAGATTAAGCAATTGTCTGATCGTGTGGAGCAACTTGCTGCTGATGTGCAGGGAATTTCCACCTACCTCATTCAGTCACATGCTGCTGAACCTAAGATCCCTACTCCTGATGTGTTTTCTGGAGATCGGTCTAAATTTCTGAATTTTAAGAATAATTGTAAATTATTTCTGGCCTTGAAGCCTAACTCATCGGGGAGCTCTGTGCAGCAGGTTAAAATTGTCATCTCCTTGCTGTGCGGCGATCCCCACGATTGGGCTTTTTCTCTGACACCTGAAAATCCTATTCTGACTAATGTGGATGCATTTTTTCAAGCCTTGGAGTTGTTGTATGATGAACCTAATGCTGTTGATCAAGCTGAGAGAACCCTGTTGGCATTAAACCAGGGTCAGGATTCTGCAGAGTTATACAGTCAAAAATTCCAAAAGTGGGCGGTCCTTACTATATGGAATGATAGTGCATTGGCAGCTCTCTTTCGGAAGGGTTTATCAGAGACCGTAAAAGATGTTATGGTGGGATTTCCTGTTCTCTCTGGTCTGGATGATTCTATGTCATTAGCCATTCAAGTTGATCGGCGTTTACGTGAACGTAAAACTACACGGGAGGCGCTGCCACCTTTTGAACAAACGTCTGAACCTATGCAATGTGATGGGGTTTTGTCTAGGGCACAACATCTGGAGTTTAGAAGGCGTAATAAGCTGTGTTTTTTCTGTGGAGACGTCTCTCATTCTATTTCTGTCTGCCGTAAACGAGATAAACGTTTTGCACACACATTTGCTGTGGGCAGTGTACAACCTAAGTTTCTATTGGCAATTAGTCTGATCTGCTCCTTATCCACGTTTTCCACGAAGGCTTTTGTGGATTCAGGAGCAGCGTTGAATCTGATGGATTTGGACTTTGCTAAACATTGTGGTTTTTCCGTGACGCCTCTGCGGATGCCTATTCCTTTGAGGGGTATTGATGCTACTCCATTGGCGGAGAATAAACCTCAGTTTTGGACCCAGATGACAATGCGAGTTGCCCCAGACCACCAAGAAAATTGTAAATTTTTGGTGCTGCATAATTTGCATGATACTATTGTTATGGGTTTTCCTTGCTTGCAAACTCATAATCCAGTTTTGGATTGGAAATCTGGGTCTGTGGTGAGTTGGGGTTGTCAGTGTGTTCTTAGGGACGCTCCTGTTTTCTCCACCTCTCCTCAGTTGCATGATATTCCTGATTATCTAGCTGATTTTTCTGATGTATTTAGTGAGAGCAAGTAATAATAATAAAAATAATAAATTTTGTTTCTATAGCACTGACATATTCCGCAGCACTTTACATTTCAGAGGGGATTTGTACAGACAATAGACATTACAGCATAACAATAATCACATACAGCATAGATTATAACAAATACCAAGAGGAATGAGGGCCCTGCTCACAAGCTTACAGTCTATGAGGAAAGAGGTAGACACGAAAGGTGGGTGGTAACAGTTGCCCTGATTGTATGGACCAGCCATAATGTTAAGTGTGTAACATTACAGACACAGAGGGCTAATGGATGCATAAAGCATGTGGGAACATGATGCGGGGAACCTGGTTATGGTAAAACTTTTGGCTAGGCCACCCAGGGATAGATTAGGTTTATGTGTTGAGGCGATAGGCCAGTCTGAATAAATGCGTTTCAGGGCATGATTAAAACTGTGGAGATTGGGGACTAATTGTATTGACCTGGGAAGTACATTCCAAAGAATTGGCGCAGCACGTGTAAAGTCTTGGAGATGGGAGTGCTATGCGATCCTATATTAAGGAGTCGTTGGAGAAGGGTCATATTAGACCATCCTCGTCACCTTTAGGTGCTGGGTTTTTTTTTGTGGCCAAGAAAGATGGTTCATTAAGACCGTGTATTGATTATCGTTCCCTTAACAAGATGACGGTTAAATATCAGTACCCGTTACCTCTGATGTCTGATTTATTCTCCAGAGTTAAGAGTGCCTGCTGGTTTAAGAAGCTTGACCTCTGGGGGGCGTATAATCTTATTCGCTTCAAGCACGGGGATGAATGGAAGACGGCGTTTAATACTCCGGAGGAACATTTTGAGTACCTAGTGATGCCTTTTGGGCTCACTAATGCCCCTTCAGTCTTCCAGTCCTTTATGAATGATATTTTCTGTGACTTTGTGGATAAGTTCTTGATCATCTATCTGGATGATATTTTGATCTTTTCTAGTGATTGGGATTCTCATGTGGAACACGTCCGGACTGTGTTCCGGATTTTGAGGGAGAATTCCCTGTTTGTTAAGGGATCAAAATGCCTCTTTGGTGTACAGAGGATTTCAATTTTGGGATTTATCTCGTCTCCATCGACTATTGAAATGGACCCGGCCAAGGTACAGGCCATTTATGATTGGGTTCAGCCTACTTCTTTGAAGGCCCTCCTGAAGTTTTTGGGTTTTGCTAATTTCTATCGTAAATTTTTAGGTAATTTTTCTGGTATTGCCAAACCACTGACTGATCTGACCAAGAAGGGCGCTGATGTGCTGAATTGGTCTCCTGAGGCAGTCTCAGCATTTCAGGAGCTTAAACAGAGATTTACTTCATCTCCAGTTTTACGGAAACCTGATGTCTCACTTCCATTTCAGGTGGAGGTAGATGCTTCGGAAATTGGTGCAGGAGCTGTTTTGTCCCAAAAAGACACTGCGGCTTCTAAGATGAATCCCTGTGCCTTCTTTTCTCGAAAGTTCTCCCCATCTCAACGCAACTATGACGTGGGGAATCGGGAATTGTTGGGCATGAAATGGGCATTTGAGGAGTGGAGACATTGGTTGGAGGGAGCTAGACATCAAGTTGTGGTCCACACCGATCACAAGAATTTGATTTATCTGGAGTCCGCCAAACGCTTGAATCCTAGACAGGCTAGATGGGCCTTGTTTTTCACGCGTTTTAATTTTGTGGTCTCTTTTCTTCTGGGCACTAAGAATGTTAAGGCAGACGCCCTTTCTAGGAGTTTCTTTGCCGATTCTCTTAATGTGACCGAGCCTACTACCATCCTAGATGAGGGGGTAGTTCTTTCTGCCATTTCGACCCGATTTGAAACGCGCCCTAGAGGAATTTCAGGAGGATAAACCTGAGCATTGCCCTATGGGAAAATTGTAGGTTCCTGACCAGTGGAGAAAGAGAGTGATGTCTGAAATTCATTGCTCCGCATTGGCTGGTCATCCAGGTATTTTTGGTACCAGAGATTTGGTGAGTCGGTCTTTTTGGTGGTCTGCCTTATCTCGTGACGTCAGGAATTTTGGACAGTCCTGTGGGACTTGTTCTCGGTCAAAACCCTGTTCTCGTTCTAGTGGGTTGCTGATGCCCCTGCCGGTGCCCAAGAGGCCATGGACCCATATCTCAATGGATTTTATTTCTGATCTTCCTGTCTCTCAGAGAATGACTGTTATCTGGGTGATTTGTGATAGATTTTCGAAGATGGTCCATCTTGTACCACTCCCAAAGTTGCCATCTTACGCTGAATTGGGGCCCTTGTTTTACAACAGGTGGTTTGGTTACATGGGATTCCTGAGAACATTGTGTCCGACAGAGGAGTCCAGTTTGTTTCCAGATTCTGGAAAGCCGTTTGTTCCAATCTGGGAATTCAGTTATCCTTCTCCGCGTTTCATCCCCAGACCAATGGACAGACTGAGAGAACAAACCAGACCTTGGAGCCTTATTTGAGATGTTTTATATCTGCTGATCAGGATGATTGGGTCTCATTTTTGCCCATGGTCGAATTCGCACTGAACAATAGAGCTAGTTCTGCCACTTTGATGTCACCCTTTTTCTGTAATTTTGGGTTTCATCCTCGATTCTCTTCAGGGCAAGTGGAATCTTCGTCCTGCCCGGGTGTGGACACTCAGGTTGAGAGAATGCAGCAGATATGGGACCAAGTGGTGGATAAGTTGTCACTCTCTCAGGAAAAGGCCCAGCGATTTTCCAACCGGCATAGGACCATTGGTCCCCGGTTTAAAGTGGGTGATATGGTGTGGTTGTTGTCTAAGAATATTCCTATGAAGGTTGCATCTCCAAAATTTAAGTCAAGATTTATTGGACCTTATAAGATTTTGGAGATTCTTAATCCTGTTTCGTTTCGATTGGCTCTTCCAGTTACGTTCAAGATCCATAACGTATTTCACAAATCTCTGTTGAAGAGGTTGGTTGAGCCAGTGGTTCCTATGGCAGCACCTCCTGACCCTGTGTTGGTTGAAGGCAATGTGGAATATGAGGTACAGAAAATAGATTCTCGTTTGGTTACACGGAGACTCCAGTATTTGGTCAAATGGAAGGGTTTTGGCCAGGAGGATAATTCTTGGGTCTCTGCCTCTGATATTCATGCCAATAGATTGGTTCGTGCTTTTCACCGGGCCCATCCTGATCGGCCTGGTGGCGTGGATGAGGGTTCGGTGACCCCTCCTCAAGGGGGGGTACTGTTGTGAGTTCATTTTCTGGTCCACCAGTTGTGAGTTCTCCTTCCAGGCTCCCTCTGGTGGTAACAGGAGGTAGTGAGGCTGATTTAATCAGTAGAGATCTGCCACCTGATAATGAGGATGACGATTGGACCTCAGGAATTTCAGTCTGGATTTAAGACAGCCGACGCCATATTCTGGTGCTGGTGATTCCTTCTGGCTTGTCAGGTCTTGGTTTTCAGCTCTGTTCCAGTCATCTAAAGCTAAGTTTTTCTGCTATTGTTCACACTTGATTTTGTTGGTCTATTCAGCTTTTTGTGTGGTCAGCCAGCCCTGGCTGGGGCTGCGCTAAATTTCCACTCTTATTTATCAGTATTTGCCAATTTGCTTTTTGTCCCTTATTGTCCCTTATTAGATTGGCCTCTTTTTGCTCTGTCTCAGAATATTTGAGAGTGCTGATATAGTGGGAGAAGTCTAGTGACTTCAGGGTTAATTTTGCTATCAGAAGTGTTGGACTTTATTTTTGTAGGGTTTTTTGCAGATTGCAGACAGTGTCTTTCCTTTCCTATCCTTTCTAGTTAGTTTGGGATCATCCTTTGCTCAGCCTATATTCCTGCCTGTGTTTGTGCTTTCATCTTGTTTCACCGTCAATACAAGTGTGGGGGCTGTCTTTCCTTTGGGGTCTGCTCTGGGGCAGTTAGTTTTCCCCTTTTCTTGCTTCAGGCTTATTTAGTCCTCCGGCTGTGACAAAGCGTCTAGGACCATTGTAGGTACGCTCCCCGACTGCTGCTAGTTGTGTGGTTAGGATCAGGGATCTGCAATCTGCATAGTTACCAACCTCTCTGGTTTTCTATGACTTAACTTGTTTTGTTTTATTTTCTCCTTGGTGACCCATTCATAACAGAGACCCCTGAGATCAGCAAGTTACAATCTATCCAGGGGGATTGTTATGACATTTTGAAGTGAGAAAACTCATCGATACCACGTTGACAAATCTCACTTTACTATCCCATGCGTAAATATTATCCATAAAAACCTTCAGAAATACTGCAGTTTTCCCAGTAACCACTAGAGCACACAGCAGACTGACGTCATCTGTTTTCTGCAGCTCACTTCTCAGCTTTGTTGTACAGATTAGGTTTGGGTCAGCAGAGCCATTTCATTTTTATAGGATGGTTTAATGACAGATATACTGACAGATGCCTTGATAAGGCACTGTGATATCCTTATATGTACAGTCATGGCCAAAAGTTTTGAGAATGACACAAATATTATATTTTCACATGATCTGCTGCCCTCTGGTTTTTATGTCTGTTTGTCAGATGTTTTTATCACATACAGAAATATAATTGCAATCATATTATGAGTAACAAAAGGTTATATTGACAGTTAGAATGAGTTAATGCAGCAAGTCAATATTTGCAGTGTTGACCCTTCTTCTTCAGGACCTCAGCAATTCTCCCTGGCATGCTCTCAATCAACTTCTGGATCAAATCCTGACTGATAGCAGTCCATTCTTGCAAAATCAATGCTTTTATTTTGTCTGAATTGAAGGTTTTTGTTTGTCCACCCGTCTCTTGATGATTGACCACAAGTTCTCAATGGGATTAAGATCTGGGGAGTTTCCAGGCCATGGTCCCAAAATCTCTATGTTTTGTTCCCTGAGCCACTTAGTTATCACCTTTGCTTTATGGCAAGGTGCTCCATCATGTTGAAAAAGGCATTGTTGATCGCCAAACTGCTCTTGGACGGTTGGGAGAAGTTGCTCTTGGAGGACATTCTGGTACCATTCTTTATTCATGGCTGTGTTTTTAGGCAAGACTGAGAGAGAGCCCATTCCCTTGGCTGAGAAGCAACCCCACACATGAATGGTTTCAGGATGCTTGACAGTTGGCATGAGACAAGACTGGTGGTAGCGCTCACCTGGTCTTCTCCGAATAAGCCGTTTTCCAGATGTCCCAATCAATCGAAAAGGGGATTCATCAGAGAAAATGACTTTACCCCAGTCCTCAGCAGTCCACTCCCTGTACCTCTTGCAGAATATCAGTCTGTCCATGATGTTTTTTCTGGAGAGAAGTGGCTTCTTTGCTGCCCTCCTTGAGACCAGGCCTTGCTCCAAGATTCTCCGCCTCACAGTGCGTGCAGATGCACTCACACCTGCCTGCTGCCATTCCTGAGCAAGCTCTGCACTGCTGGTAGCCCGATCCCGCAGCTGAAACACTTTTAAGAGACGGTCCTGGCGCTTGCTGGTCTTTCTTGGGTGCCCTGGAGCCTTTTTGGCAACAAGGGAACCTCTCTCCTTGAAGTTCTTGATGATGCGATAGATTGTTGACTGAGGTGCAATCTTTCTAGCTGCGATAATCTTCCCTGTTAGGCCATTTTTGTGCAGTGCAATGATGACTGCACGTGTTTCTTTAGAGATAACCATGGTTAACAGAAGAGAAACAATGATGCCAAGCACCAGCCTCCTTTTAAAGTGTCCAGTGGTGTCATTCTTACTTAACCATGACAGATTGATCTCCAGCCCTGTCCTCATCAACACCCACACCTGTGTTAATGGAGCAATCACTGAAACGATGTTAGCTGGTCCTTTTAAGGCAGGGCTGCAATGATGTTGAAATGTGTTTGGGGGATAAAGTTAATTTTCTAGGCAAATATTGACTTTGCAAGTAATTGCTGTTAAGCTGATCACTCTTTATAACATTCTGTAGTATATGCAAATTGCCATTAGAAAAAATGAAGCAGTAGACTTTGTAAAAATTAATATTTGTGTCATTCTCAAAACTTTTGGCCATGACTGTAAAACAGGTTCATGGATGCAGTGACCCAGAAGCACAGAGCAAAGGTTGAACAATTATTCAATTAATCAATACAGGAATAAGCTCATCGCAGGGAGATACAGTTAAGGGGCTGAGGGTTAAACAGGGTAACAATAATAATTAAGATGAACAGTCTATTTATCAGTTTCACTTATCGTGACTTGGTTGTCTGTTTCTCTCTCAAGAGTCCGATGGCTATCTGGCTGCTGGTTGAGGCGGGTGCTGAGTCTTCTGGCATCCTCAATTAACAAATGGCCCTACTTCTGGTGGCAGAGGGCAGTCACCTGTTTTGCCTGTTAAGCCCCTAGTCCATTCAACTGCCGTGCAAGAGAGTGGAGTGCTCTGCAACCCTCTGCTCAACTTGCATTTCTTTGTACGCCTTCCGGTACTTGAGAGTTCTTGCCGCACTCGTCCAGGATCTCTACTCTGCGATTTATCTCTCCCCACAGTCTGGCAACAGTCCCCACTTGTTCTGCTCTCCAGCAAGATGCCCCTCTTTTTTCCCGCTCAAACCCCTTTATACTCCCCTGACTCACCACGCCCCCTCTCTGCAGGTCATGGGTTCCCTCTGTTTTCAATTTCCTTCCCCCCTGCAACAAGAGGCGTGGCCCCAGCAGTTCCGGACCCAGTGATCTGTAGGCACCCACAGCCCGGTCTTCTTCCTTACAACTGCACCCAGAGAAGCCTCTGTACGCAGCTACCATTTCTCTCCCTGGTGTTTGGGAGGAGGGTTATACTCATCCATTAATGAAGACTGTTTAAGCGTATTAACAATTTTCTGGCCAATAAAGTTGTTTTCCGGACTTGAGATACATTTTTGTAGTCACTTTATGTAGAAGTAGTTTGGTGAATCCTTACTGTGTGTGTTAAGTGACTGCTTGCTCCATCTGGCCCCTGAGGGGCACCCTGGCCATGTGCGTCAGTTTTGACCAATATAGAGTCACATAGAAATACTATGGAAATTTAGCTCAAGCCCAGGTGAGCACATTGACTTCAGTCCATTACAAATGCCATAAAGCACAGCAGTCTGCAAGGGCAATGTGGGCCGAAGTGCGTGACTCCAGCGAGGCCGCCTCTGGGAACGTATAGAAATCTTGTAAAATAATTACAATAAAATCCAATTATTTAATTTCTTAATCAGTTTAATGACTGAAATGACAATTGACCAATCACAGAGGTCATCATGTGTCATCAAAAGTGACATCACCACTGTGACCAAGGGCAGTGATTGGCTGCTGGGGTCACATGGTGCTGGATTACATTATTACTTTTTTCCCAATTAGAAATTATAAAAAGCCATTTAAAGTGTCAGAAAGGAAAGAGTTTTTGTAATACATCACAATATAAATTTGTGATTGTGCTTCATTAGGCTGTGAAATGATCCACGGTGATGGTTAGGGTCGCCACATTTGTTTGCGATACCCCTCATTAACATTACTATGGCAGTGCATCTCTTTTGTTCGTTTCATTATCCAAACGAACTGGGATCATTTTTACTAATTTTTGATTGTGCAGATGAAATATTCTTTGTGTAATACGCAGATCCGGGGTGAGCGCGTTCTCACATTACCAGAAATCTGGATGAATGTCTGGTTATCACAGGGAACGAAGCACACATAATAAAGGGATACAATGTTTAATGTGTGAGTCGTCCATAAGAATCCGATGCCTTAGATTATTGCTTCATTGTCACACATCAGATGTAACATTCCTGCTGATGGTATGATTCCTTAGACGTAAGGTGGGTTTTATCATCTCTAAGATTCGCTGCCAACGTCCAGATGGGGTTCGATCAATGCGGCCTCCACCGATGACTTGTACACTTGGGCGAAGGTGCTGGAAAGCACAATGCTCTGACGCAGATGTGGATTGAAGATTTTAAGAATTATAAGAATTTTTAATTTTGCGTTTTTGCTTTCCTTCCTCTCCTTTTTCCAAGAGCCACAATGTTTAGCCATTTTTCTTGTTGACATAGCCAAACAAAAGCTTGCTTTTTACAAGAAGCATTGTAGTTTTGAATGACACCATTTGTTTTACCATATAATGAACAGGAAAATAGTGAGTGTAGTGAAATTGTTGGAAAAAAGTGCGATTTAGCATGATTTTTGGAGTTTTGTTTCTTTGGCACTGATTGTGTTGTAAAATCTTATGGTAGGCCTCCTTCGCACTTCCAGTCTTTGTGTCCATATGCGGTCCATTTTTTAAGGTCCATTAATACAGACATACTCATACCCATTGTATTCAATGGTGGTGCGAACATGTCAGGTTTTTCAAATGGACCACTTGTCCGTCTGAAAAACCCACAGATATGTCAGTTTTTTCGCACAGTACAGAAAAAGTGTGTGTTGCAAACGAGCACACTGATGATAAACGGATCACATCTGCCACCTGCATAACACACACCAGCAACTGGGAACAAGCGGTAGAGTTCGTGATGATCCCAGGCACCGGCTGCTGAAGGCTGCTCTCATCATTTTCACCTGATCTCCCTGAGATCAGCACAACCAGGTGACAATGATGGGAGTTGTATACACCAGCTGCTGAGTCCCTCCTGTGTTAAATTAAGAATTAAAGTAAAAAACAGTGTGAGCTCCAGTGTAATTTTCATAACCAGCAGAAGGAAAGCCCATGGCTGGGGGCTGATGTTAATAATCTGTGACAAGGGACAATATCCCATAAGGTACCCAGGGTATTAATAACATCTCACAGCTGTTTGCTTAGCCTTTACTGGTGAATTTACAGGAGACCCCAGAAAAAAAAATTACTAAGTGTCCACCTTTAAATTAAAACCAGCAAAGGCAAAACAGAAAGTTGTGGGTTGATATTAATAACCTGGGAAATGGTCAGAGATATTTTCCCCCTCCCAGGCTACCAACGTCAGCCCTCAGCCACCCCAGAAATGGCACATCCATGAGATGCACCAAATCTGGCACTTAGCCTCACTCTCTCTTGTGGGGTTGATGTCAGCTTTTTTATTGTCAGCTGACAGCAAGCCCAGAGGTTAGTAACGGAGAGGCATGTATAAGACATCCCCATTACTAACCCCATAGTAAGTTTGAATAATAAGGCAACAACAAGGCACTCAAATGTCAGTGGTTCCTTTAGAAGGTGCACAAGTAGGGTCTCCAGCCCATAGTATAAACAATAAACAACTTGGCACTCAAAATTGTGAAAAAGGTTGATCTATTTTTATTGGCATCCAGATAACATGTACTCTAAACATTTTCGGTCCCACTATAGGACCTTCATCAGAGATTATATCGTGATCTGCAGTTCATAAGACACAACAGAAAACAAAATTGAGTATAATAAGATGCACAAGAGTAAAAATACAGATACATTAAATTATAACATCACATGTCAATTGTCGACTGCATCTACTTTCAATCTCGGTGAGAAGAGATTAGTCCAAAAAAACACATCATGTAGTGAAACAGTGCGAGAATACAGTATATCGTACTCAGTGTTAAGGAAAATACACTATTCATTGTATATATCCGGACATATGTGAAATAACCGGTATAATTCCTCTCAAGCTGTAAAGGATTATAAGTGCTCCGCAGTGCTAGTTGTTATTAGTGCCCATTTCGATATGGTATGCAATAGTGCTCGTGTTATACGTGGTCTGAATCGGCTGATCCTTCTGTGAGAAAAAGAAAAAAAGTAAAAAAGTAAAGTTAGACCTTACTTATATAGTGCCACATTATATGTGTATTACACATAGTATGTGCAGGAAAATAATAGCCTAACCGTGGATCAGGACAATCTAAGCAGCAAATTACTGATTACCAGGATATTTGTAGATGAAAAAAGCGCTATGGTATGGCGACTTATCGCTGTTTGTATTGCCCTAAAAAGGAAAGGGAGGAAAAGGAGACCACCATATTGAACATGTCTATATTATAGGGCAGGACAGCGGCAGTAGCTATACTGCTAACATACCTATTGTGCGGCCTCAATCGGCGTGCGAGACACCTCGCTTTGAGCAGCGGATGCCAAGTGCCAGTGTGCACTTCCGGGTATAAGACCCAGTGGGACCGCCCATTAGAGCGTGTCATCGCGGTCACATGACCCGCGATAAACCCTGCTGTAAACAAAGAATGCCAAGTGCTAGAATGCACTTCCGGGTGTAACCCGGTGGGGCCACCCCTGAAACCGCGTCACTGGTATTTCACACTAGTTTCAGACCTATTTTATATACATATCCAGAGTGGCTTTTTACCACAACAGCAGCTATACCTATTTTTTTCCCATTTGTCATAGGGAGACACCGTTCTAATATCCACATTATGCAGGCACAATAGAACGGGTCACTATATCACTGCAACGTATTCTGACATTCACACCCCCTAATGACATGCGCAGTGTCCTTGATACAATCGCCACCAGGGCGCAAGCGCCATCTGTGGCAACGTATGACCGCAGTGACGCGGTTTCAGGGGCGGCCCCACCGGGTTACACCTTGAAGTGCATTCTAGCACTTGGCGTTCTTTGTTTACAGCAGGGTTTATCGCGGGTCATGTGACCTAATGGGCGGTCCCACTGGGTCTTATACCCGGAAGTGCACACTGGCACTTGGCATCCTCTGCTCACAGCGAGGTGACTCGCATGCCGAATGAGGCCGCACCATACAGTTGTGGCCAAAAGTATTGACACCCCTGCAATTCTGTCAGATAATACTCAGTTTCTTCCTGAAAATGATTGCAAACACAAATTCTTTGGTATTATTATCTTCATTTAATTTCTCTTAAATGGAAAAACACAAGAGAATGAAGCAAAAAGCAAAACATTGATCATTTCACACACAACTCCAAAAATGGGCCAGACAAAAGTATTGGCACCCTCAGCCTAATACTTGGTTGCACAACCTTTAGCCAAAATAACTGCGACTAAGCACTTCCGGTAACCATCAATGAGTTTCTTACAATGCTCTGCTGGAATTTTAGACCATTCTTCTTTGGCAAACTGCTCCAGGTCCCTGATATTTGAAGGGTGCCTTCTCCAAACTGCCATTTTTAGATCTCTCCACAGGTGTTCTATGGGATTCAGGTCTGGACCTTAGAAGTCTCCAGTGCTTTCTCTCAAACCATTTTCTAGTGCTTTTTGAAGTGTGTTTTGGGTCATTGTCCTGCTGGAAGACCCATGACCTCTGAGGGATACCCAGCTTTCTCACACTGGGCCCTACATTATGCTGCAAAATTTGTTGGTAGTCTTCAGACTTCATAATGCCATGCACACGATCAAGCAGTTCAGTGCCAGAGGCAGCAAAGCAACCCCAAAACATCAGGGAACATTCGCCATGTTTGACTGTAGGGACCGTGTTCTTTTCTTTGAATGCCTCTTTTTTTCTCCTGTAAACTCTATGTTGATGCCTTTGCCCAAAAAGCTCTACTTTTGTCTCATCTGACCAGAGATCATTCTTCCAAAACGTTTTAGGCTTTATCAGGTAAGTTTTGGCAAACTCAAGCCTGGCTTTTTTATGTCTCGGGGTAAGAAGTGGGGTCTTTCTGGGTCTCCTACCATACAGTCCCCTTTCATTGAGACGCCGACGGATAGTATGGGTTGACACTGTTGTACCCTCGGACTGCAGGGCAGCTTGAACTTGTTTGGATGTTAGTCGAGGTTCTTTATCCAACATCCACACAATCTTGCATTGAAATCTCTTGTCAATTTTTCTTTTCCGTCCACATCTAGGGAGGTTAGCCACAGTGCCATGGGCTTTAAACTTCTTGATGACACTGCGCACGGTAGACATAAGAACATTCTGGTCTTTGGAGATGGACTTGTAGCCTTGAGATTGCTCATGCTTCCTCACAATTTGGCTTCTCAAGTCCTCAGACAGTTCTTTGGTCTTCTTTCTTTTCTCCATGCTCAATATGGTACACACAAGGACACAGGACAGAGGTTGAGTTAACTTTAATCCATGTCAACTGGCTGCAAGTGTGATTTAGTTATTTCCAACACCTGTTAGGTGCCACAGGTAAGTTACAGGTGCTGTTAATTACACAAATTAGAAAAGCATCACATGATTTTTCGAACAGTGCCAATACTTTTGTGTGGCGCCCCTGAGGCTCGGTCGCCACAGAGGTACTGCACCTTCTCCTAAGGTATAGTGCCCCACCATCCAGGTAAGGTGGGAACTCCCTGCCACACTCCAACACCTGCATCCCACACACAGGATAGTTCAGCAGGGACACCTAGCAGCTTCAGACTGGGGGTAGCAGAGCACCCTTCGTGGAACCCTGCTTCGTAACCCGAGATGTGCTGGAAGGTGGGTGGAGTTAGTATAAAAAGAATGGGAAAGATAGATTTGGAGTTCAGTCTCCCAGCGGGGAAGGAAAGTTCAGTCTCCCGGATGGGAGTCGAGGTAAGTCCCTTAGGGGGGCCGACAGAGAGAGTTAGGAGAGGCTGACAGAAGGTCAGTCGGGACGGAAGCCACTCAGACAGGAGTGAGGGTCCCTGGAAGGAAGAAAGAGAGAGAGAGAGACGTAGAACTGTAACCTACATTTCCATAAGAGAGAGAAAGACAAGTACGGAACAAAGTGGAAGGAGAACAGAGAGGAGGAGTGGTTTGGATAGGAACCCTGCCTATAGGTTCTCAGCGCACGGTCCCCGAGGTTGTATGGACACTTATAGTTCTGCAGCAGACACCAGTGGAGTAGTTAGTTGTAAATGCACTACTCCCATCCAAGACTTGGGACACAACAGCGAAATGGGTAGAGAGCCGGGACTCAGGAGAAGGGAGTCCCCGAAGCAGGCTACAGCTGTCTGTCATACAAGTGAGAGAGTTGTTAGGAACATCTGACAGGAGGAACTTCAGAGAACCACGGTGCAGGAGTTCTTCACACCAGTAGGCGCTATAGAGGAGTCGTTCAGCAAAGGCACATGTTGGAGGGGTGCTGGCGGGGGAGCCCTATCTTGCCTGGAGGTCAGCTGGTCCTCTGTCCCGGAGGACACGGTACCGAAGCGGGCACCGGTGTGTACTACAAACTGTGAGTAAAGCTTTGAAACTGCAAGCCCTGGTGTCCTCCATTCATTCCCGCATCGGCACCGCTACATTGGGGGAATCAACATCTACACCATCCTGTGCCCCTACTCCTCCATCGCACCTATACACTGCCCTGGCACTACTGATGGTGTGATGCAGCTAAGATGGTGTAGCTCCCCACAGGTGGAGCTACACCATCTTAGCTGCATCACACCATCAGTCTCAGTGGATCTGCAAGCAGCATTGGCTAACACCTTACTTGCCAAATACCACGGGTGGCGTCACGAACTTTATATTACAACCAAACACCACCGCCATTGCTATTGGGGCCCAGGGCCACGGACCGGGTCACCGCTGCTGTGACACATCATCCCCCTGACATCGGCCCGGTGCAGAGTACCCCACAGCCCTGGGTGAAGCCAGCGACGGGGCGACCCATTTGTCCACCCTCTTTTTTATGTTTGGTGTGGAATTATATCCAATTTGGCTTTAGGACAATTCTTTTTGTGTTTTTTCATTTAAGACAAATTAAATGAAGATAATAATACCAAAGAATTTGTGTTTGCAATAATTTTCAAGAAGAAACTGAGTATTATCTGACAGAATTGCAGGGGTGTAAATACTTTTGGCCACAACTGTAGGTATGTTAGCAGTATAGCTACTGCCGCTGTCCTGCCTTATAATATAGACATGTTCAATATGGTGGTCTCCTTTTCCTCCCTTTCCTTTTTAGCGCAATACAAACAGCGATAAGTCGCCATACCATAGCGCTTTTTTCATCTACAAATATCCAGGTAATCAGTAATTTGCTGCTTAGATTGTCCTGATCCACGGTTAGGCTATTGTTTTCCTGCACATACTACTGTGTAATACACATATAATGTGGCACTATATAAGTAAGGTCTAACTTTACTTTTTTCCTTTTTTCCTTTTTCTCACAGAAGGATCAACCGATTCAGACCACGAATAACACGAGCACTACTGCATACCATATCGAAATGGGCGCTAATAGCAACTAGCACTGCGGAGCACTTATATCCTTTACAGCTTGAGAGGAATTATACCGATTATTTCAGTTATGTCCGGATATATACAATGAATAGTGTCTTTTCCTTAACACCGAGTACAATATATTCTCGCACTGTTTCACTACATGATGTGTTTTTTTGGACTAGTCTCTTCTCACCGAGATTGAAAGTAGATACAGTCGACAATTGACATGTGATGTTATAATTTAATGTATCTGTATTTTTACTCTTGTGCATCTTATCTGTATTTTTACTCTGTGGCCAGTTTCTGCCTTTCGCCTAAGGGCTGCTAAGGTAGTGTCACCCGCTATTTCTCTCCTAAACTCCTCTGTGTCCCAAAACTCTCCCAATGTAGTAGCAGCAAACGTATTGCTTACCAACTCTGATGCGGTTCATGGTGGTTGCTCCCCAGTGAGGTCCGGATGATGTAGTGCTTGAAGGGCCTGTAGTCGGGTGACTGCTCCCACAAATAGGCACTGTAACTCCCCAATGTCATTCCCAAGGAGGATATCTGCAGGAAGTCCTCCCATAACTCCAATCCAACACAGTTTTTCTCCACAACCATAATCCAAACGCACAGAAGCTTGCTGTATATATTTGCGGACACCCCCTGCCAGGACAATGGGAATTCCCGGACCCTGGTGAATTGCCTCGAGTCGAACCACATGGGGGTCAGCGATAGTCAGGAATGCCCACGTGTCTCTAAATCCTGACACTTTGTATCCATCAGTTAAGACATTCTGCAGGTGGCGTTGCCATTGCTCTGGGTAGCTAAGGGACCAAGGCCGGAGTCCGTACACTCCAGGAGGGGTATCTATGGTGCCGTGGTCGGTGGTCCACTCTGGTGGGGGTGGTGGTAGCTCTTCCTAAGGCCTGATGGAGTGCACAAGATTCACTGAACGAGGTGGGGCTCCCTCCGAATCCTTGAGGGTCAGCCAAACTGCAAATGTCCAGGTTGCCCACACCCATAAAATCTCCTCTCTGTTATATATTAGATATTAGAAAAAACTTTTTGACAGTTAGAGTGATCAATGAGTGGAACAGGCTGCCACGAGAAGTTGTGAGTTCTCCTTCAATGGAAGTCTTCAAACAGAGGCTGGACAGACATCTGACTGGGATGATTTAGCGAATCCTGCTTTGAGCAGGGGGTTGGACCAGATGGCCCAGGAGGTCCCTTCCAACTCTACGATTCTATGATTCTATGATTCTATGATTCTATACCCCCAGGTCGTGGTCGGAACTGTTGGGGCCCAGGAATGAGGCGTGATTGTCATCGGCTTGCGACTAGGTGGAAGGGCAGATATAATTGGAGGGGGATGGAGCACGGGAGCCTCCTCCATTGAGGTCGGATAGTAAGGGCTTCATCGGCCAGGGCTGCAGCTCTATCCACGGTACACGGCGTGAACTCCCGGACCCATTCCTATACCTCTGCGGGGCACTTGGCAAGAAATTGTTCTATAAGGAACGCCTGTATAACATCTTCCACAGTAAAGGGGTTTTCTGCTTCTAGCCATCTCTGACATGCCTGGGACATCTTATGTGCATACATCCTAAACGATCCCCCCCGTGGTGCATGGGAGGTCTCGGAACTTGGCCCTATAAGAGTCTGGAGTGATAGCATGGTAATCCAGGAGAGTCCGCTTTACAGTGTAATAATCACAATTCCGCTGTGAGTCAATGGTTCGGTAAGCCTCCGCCATGCTTCCGTTCAGGAGTCCCACTAACAAACGCATCCAGCCAGATTGGGGCACCTCCATCACAACACACTGCTGCTCAAAGTCATTGAAGAACCCTTCCCCATCTCCAGAAGCCTCATCAAATGGCTTAAACTCTATCCGGGTGATCCGTACTGGCTCCCAGATCATTGGGTTTACACTCCACATTGCATTACTCCCTATTTTAAGCTCCACAGCTTCTTGTCTCCACTGTGCTCGGCGGGCAGCCTCTTCCTTATACTCCTGAGAGACGCCGGGGCCCAGAACCGCCATCTCTTCTTCATACCACACCAACCACTGGCTTTTTGGGGTGGGGATCCCTGTCTCCAGTGCTTGTCCTTCAGACATCTGGGAGGAGGTGGCCGGACTAGTACCCACCAGTAGGTCAATTAAAGCTTCTTTAGTCAGTCCCTGGTAGTTCAGGCCCAGGTCTCTGGATCTCTCCTGTAAACTGGATAGAGTCCAATTTCTGTGCTCACTCTGTGGGTGGTTCTCCATTGGGTTACATTCTGTTGATCCCACCGCTGCCACCAGTTGTCATGAGGTCCTTCTCCGATACCACACAATCAACATAGCGAGGGAAGTGTGAACAATCCCAAGACCTTTATTATAGGCAATACAGGATACAGGATACAATAATCCAGAACACGAATGTAGTTCAGTAACAGGACGAATGTCCAAGGAGATAAGTGTCCAATAATCCAGTAGACAGGATAAAATGGGTCCATATGCTTCTCCTTCTCTCTGTCTCCCCAGCCCCCTCCTTATGTCCAGGGGTATTCAGACAGTTGGGGCTGTTTTCAGGCCTCCCAGACCTAAGAAAGGTTCCTTGGGGATTAAGGCACTACAGGGTGTTCATCAAGAGGCATGGATACAGTCAGGCTGCAGACAGTTAGTGAGCTAATTCAATTATCAGACTTTTGGAAGGTAATTGAGACTCTAGATAATAAGGGGAATACACGAAATGATACAGGGCAACAAGAGAACACTTTGGAAATCCATAAAATATAAATAGACACAAAATGATACCCACATAACAAATCACACCATCACAATCATATACAGTGCCCAGCATAAATGAGTAAATGGGTACACCCCTAGGAAAAGTAAGATGTTAATCAATATGTCAATGATCACAAGAACAATTTCCAAATTTTGACAATTCTGAGTTTATAGAACATTTCCCCATAACATGACAGGTTAATAATATAGCTCTCATTGCAAAATCTTAAGTTACACTCAAATTGATGAACAAATGTGTACACCCCCATGAATATCTCCTCAGTCTAGTGTTGTGTCTGACCTCCATCATGTGTGAGGAGGCACCAAATCTTCTAACCCTGTAAGTAACAAGGTGGCGACATATTACAGCGTCCATTCTTCTCCATCTTCAAAATGAGCTCTAGAGCTGTGATGCTGGAGGAAGAGTAGTTATATCTTGTCTCCAAAACTCCCCATAGAGAAACTTAACCACTGAGTGACTGTCACTTGTTATTCTTCAGAAACGGTGCAGATGTTAGTTTTGCATAATTGTCATGTTGAAAAAGCCATCTGCCAAGGTGCAGAGTGATGGCAGTATCTTCTCAGTCCCTGATAGAGCAGCACATCTGTGACTATATGACACTATCAACAACATGTAGCCTCCGACACAGGCAGGTCATGTGCCACCCAACACCCACAGCTCATGTGACTCCCCAGCACCAGCAGCTCATGTGCCCCCCCAACACCAGCAGTTCATGTGCCTCACCCCTGACACCATCAGCTCATGTGCCCCATGACACCAGAAGCTTATGTGACCCCGACACAACACCTCATTCCCCCCCATCACCAGCAGCTCAGGTGCACCCTTGAAAGCAGCAGCTCATGTGCACCCGACACTGGCAGCTCATGTGCCCCACCCCCAACACCAGCAGCTCATGTGCCCCCCGACACCAGTGTAGGGGGTGGACTGACATATGGACCTGTCTGATAAAGGGGGAAAATGTAAAATATATGATGTACAATGCTTTATTCTGACTTGAATGAATATGTGGGGGACAACAGCTAGAATTAGTGAAAGATGGTGTAGTACCGGGTTTTAGCCACAAGATGGAGACATACAGTAGTGAGAAAAGGGCTTAACGCAAGCTTTAGGCTAGGGAAACTGCAGAGTCA
Organism: Dendrobates tinctorius; assembly: GCF_039654945.1. NCBI lineage: Eukaryota > Metazoa > Chordata > Amphibia > Anura > Dendrobatidae > Dendrobates > Dendrobates tinctorius. The sequence goes on along the minus strand of NW_027361782.1, from coordinate 12,600,388 downwards.
TGGTGGGCAGAGTTACAGGACTGGGAAGGGGATTTCCAGGATGAGTAGATAAAAGGAAGGAGAGTCCCAGGGGCAGAGAGACACCCAGGAGGAGACAGAAGAAGGAAGAGCTCAGGAGAGGACGGAGGAAGGAAGAGCTCATGTAAGACAGAGGAGAGAGACAGATACTCAGAGAGAAGGGGGTGGCCCTGAGAGGACAGCTGCAGGTCAGAAGGACGCTGACGGAAGACTCCTGGGGGTACCGGACGGCTGGACACTGAAGGAGCAGTAAGTGTCGCAGCTGGCAGACTTGGTCGGGGGAAAACGCCGTGGCCGTGGGCCTAACGGTAGCCACGGTGGATAAACCCATGGGTCTTCACCAAACAGAAGCAGGGAGGAGATGACAGCTACCCGGGCCTAGAAGCAGAAGCTGTCATGTTTACTGTGGATGTCATGGCGGACACCCAATAAGGTGGACCTGATTGAACAAGTTTCTGTGTCTGTCTTCAGTCTGTTCCACAGCCGTAAGGGACCACCCCCAAGTAAGCACGTATACTACTCCGGCAACTCATGTACTCCCCACCAACACCAGCAGCTCTTGTGCCCCCTGCCACCAGAAACTTATGTGACCCGACATCAACAGCTCATGTGCCCCCCGGCACCAGAATCTTAAGTGACCCCCGACACCAGCAGCTCATGTACCCCCCTGGCACCAGCAGCTCATGTGCCCACCCCAGACACCAGCAGCTCATGTGCCCCCTAGCACCAGAAGCTTATGTGACCTCTGACACCAATAAGCTCATGTGCCCCCCAGCACCAGCAGCTCATGTGCCCCCAGCACCAGAAGCTTATGTATGGATAGAGATAGACCGGACCACGGGTACCTGCATGCCGGGTCCAGAACTAGAAAGGCTGCATCCTTTGTTACAGGGGGGGGGAGCCTGAGTGGGCTGGACCTTCCTCTGCTGTCTGGGGGAGCCTGAGCAAGAAGGACCTTCCTGGGGACGGAGAAGGGCGGGGAGAGCCATAAAAAAAAGCACGCAAAGCAGGGGAGTTTAGCGCCAGGGCAGAGCAGCGCGCAGATCGATGAGTGGCCTCTCCTCCCCTCAGAGAATACCGGCACTGCAGCAGACTGCATAGACAGGGCCCCATCGCCTGCAGAGCCAAGCATGCCCAGCAGCAATTTGGAGAGTGGGACCGCTGCAGAGCAGAGCAGAACCATGCAGTGGCGAGCCATATACACAGAGCTGAGCAGTGCACACCAAGTAAAGTTGAGCCAGCCGTGCAGCCGCCAGAGAGATAAGTGCTCTGCCCTGAGAGCACTAGCAGTTGTCACCCGCCGCCAACAGCAGGAACCAGAGAGAAAGATGTGCAGCGTGGGTCCGGAGACTACCAGAAAGCAAGGCACAGAACGCTCTGTGTCCGTGAGTACAACACACGTGCCCATAAGAGTGACCGAGCACAGAGCAGACACTTGCACCCTAAATATGCCAGTATACACCTGCCGAGCCATGTTGGGTTCATACTAGACCGTGACCTGCATTACTGCCAGCCGCTTTGGGCTCACTTGACCGAGACTGTCAGGAGAGTTGTGTAGGGATCACGTCGGGCTTAGACAGTACCATAGACCATAACCTTGTAGACAACTACTGTATATGGACTAGGGGCAATGGAAGGTACCGGAGACCGACCACTGTCACCAGAAGACGGGGTATTGTCATTTACTTGGCCCTACTGGCAAGTACATCGCGCCAGCCACTGTCGGCACAATTGAGTACGCAGCCGGAGCTGAAGATATAGGACTTCCTAACACGCTTGCTACTAAACTGCCGTTAACTGTACCGTTGTCCCTCACCTTGCAAAATCCGATGTCATTTATATTCTTTAACCTTTTACCTCCCTGCGTGGAGTATTACCCTGTAAATAAACCTGTTAACCCCTGCTCTGCCTGCATCCCATCACTGCATCCCGCATTCCTGCTTGTTACTTACACTTATGTGACCCCGACACAAACAGCTCATGTGCCCCCCTGGCACCAGAAGCTCATGTGCTCCCAACACCAGAAGCTCATGTGCCCCCGACACCAGCAGGTCATGTGTCCCCAACATCAGCAGCTCATGTCCCCCCCACCGACACCAGCAGCTTATGTGACCCCTGACACCAGCAGCTCATGAGCCTCCACAAGGTCGCGGCCACCATCAGGTCTCACCGGAGGCAGAGGGCATTTCTCTAAATTCATTTTGCTAAGTTCCTGGTGTCTACATATAATATACAACTAAGGCAAATCTTATAGACATCATTATTGATTATATGAATTGACACATTATTACCATTATTATTTACATGGAGATATTATTACAATTATTAATTATATTACATACATGATGATGATTATTAATGATACTGATATATTGTTACCATTATTAATTATAGTGATACATACCTACAATCATTAAAGCTATTGATACATGATAATTATTATTAATGATACTGATGCATTATTAGCATTATTAATTCTATTGATACGCGATCACTATTGTTAATGATACTGATACATTGTTACCATTATTAATTATATGAATCAATACTTTTTGAAAATTCATATTCTCATTTCTCATCGTCTCTTTCCAATAGAAACATTTAGACAATATTTCATGACGGATCTGGTTCTATAATCTGCAGACGTTCTGGGGAGGAGATAAAAGCGCGGACCATCTGCTCTGGACCGTCATCAGTTCGGCTCACATCGCTCAGATTCATTTTTTTCTAATTAATTTAGACGACACTTTATTTCAAAGAGTTTAAGGAGTCACTGCGCATTGCTCATTAATGGGAAAGCAGCAGTCACAACATGTTGGGTGATAAGTCATCAGAAATAAGCTGGACAGAAACCAAGAAGAAGGTTTTCATCAGCCAGACGAGAATTTGTACAAACGAGAGACATTTCCTGCTCCCACCATACAGACAAGACTTCAGGCTGCCAACAAGTTAGAAGTTTGCGGAGATTTGTGGTGAGATTGAACCGTTCTGCAGGAAAAAGATAAAACTGATCTGATTGAGATGCTCAGATGTTACCTTCACATCAACATTTGGAGAAAGTCGTCTGTAATATATCAAAGCCGCGAAGCCAAGAGAAAATACCGCTCTTGTCTGCAGATCCTGCAAACTGAAAGATCTGAAATAAATGATGATTAGAAATGAGTCATTCCCTCCATCAAATTTCAGTTTTAGCAGTTTATAAATTGATTCACCACCTGCCCGCCACGAGGACACACTGCACGAATCCCAAAGATTACCCCGCTGTCATCCACCGACTGGAAAATCGGTTCATTGCATTATTATTGTAATATTTTGAAGATGTAACAGATCTGAACGGGTGAATTATCTTGATATTATCTGCATCGTGGTTGCTCACAAATATAATAATTCAGTCGCTTTACCCACATGGGGATCAATCTGGAATTTCATCAGCACCAAGTCCGATGTTGGAAGACACTTCTGAAGCCCCTAAAGTTTGTACCAGGCCAGAAGGATATTTACTGTATAAGTTACAGAACCTATAACAGATGCTCATTGCCCATTAGTCCTTATCTCAGTAGGCGCAACCTTCATTTACAGGGTCCTGAATCTGAGAAGAGCATATCATTGGGAGGATCAAGCCATACTTATTTGTAGCAGTCAATAAAAGAAACTTTGAAATATGTCAGTAAAGTCTGCTTTTCTCTCCACTTATAAGCCACTTTTTGTCCTTCCCACTCATCTTGAACTTATCACTCATTCTCAATGGGGATCACATTACTGCTTTCTATAGAAGTGAAGAAAGTGAATTCCCAGCTACACTGCCCAGTACTGGTGAAAAAATGGAAAAACCTATTGTTTCTGCATTCAGTAATCTTTCAACTCACCACATTGCTGGATTCATATCTATACTATTCAGTGCTGATATATAATTCCAATCCTACAGCTGCTTCTAGTGTTTATCTCACTCCAGTCCTGGATTCCTAGCTACACTGCTCAGTACTGCTGTAAAATATCCTCAATGCTGCTTCTAGCAAATATTTATCTACTTACGGTGCTGGAATCATAGCTACACTATTTAGTGCTGCTATACAATGCCTGTAACATCCCTACCGGCATCACTACATGGCTTTCCATCCCCCACCATGCAGGGATACCGACTTACTCAGCACTTCAGACTGTGCAGCAAGCTCCGGTCCTTGCTGTGTGCATACTTCCTTGCTGTATGCTTAAGGTGACCACACCTTCCTTTTCTGATTCTTAAAGAGACAGTGCATGCATTCCTAATGTGTCCCCAGCCTATTTCTAAGAGCTACTTGGTATTTAAGGCACCTTCACCGATGGAAACATGCCTGAGCAACATTCTCTTTCCGTCTGTGTGCATCTACTGAGTTGCCAGGTCCTGTCCTGTTTCAGATATTGCCTCTTCCCGTTTCTGCCACCTTTGGGCCTGGATACCCAGGTCTGAAGCCTGAATCTGTATCTGTATCTGACCTTTCCTGTTTTCGCCACCCTGGGGGCTGAGTAACAAGGCCCAAATCCTGAACCTGTACCTGCAGCTGTCCTTGTCTGAATTAGAAGCTATCACCGAACCTGTTTGCATCTTAGTTTGGAACTTTCCCAACCCTGCTGTGTCTGTCCCTGTTCATACTCCTTAAACCTGTGGTATCTGTACTAGAGACGAACAAATATTTACATTTTTGGCTCGGATTGCTGAATTTGCAATATTCGCCCATTAATTCATCGAATATTCACCGAACATAACTGAATGCCATTCAGTTCAACGGGAGGCAAAAACAAATGCATGCACAACACCTTATAATGGCCCCAAATTCTGCCAAAACACATCAAATGAAGGACAGACACCAGAAAAGTGGCCTCAATTCACCCACAGTACTTATTGCAGCTTGGCACTGCAGCAATCAGCCAGGCATGAGGTATTGAGGTCTGGGACAGCATTTTCAGCTTTCAACTGAACATCACAGTAAGACGAGGTGAGTGAGGGGTCCGTGTAGCATCCCTTTGCTTGGAGCCCTGATACCACATGCAACACCTCTACCTGCTCTCATGCTGAGCCACACTTAGGTGGCACAAATATCAGTTTTGTAGACAATCATTGTCTGAATAATTTAAGGATATTAGCACGAGTAGTTGTTGAGTCCAATGAAGTGGAGGCCTAGCGGTCTTGGAGTCCTACTGCTACAGGCAACACGCATGAAGGACACCCAACCAGGAGTGTTCACATTTCCAAAAATTATTGGCAGACACCACCAAAGTGACACCAATTTCACCACAGTAGAAATAGTATACTATGGACAGAGAGGTCTTCCACTATGCCCAATCCAGCAGATGGACACCCAACCAGGAGTGTTCACATTTAAACAAATGAGAGCCTCACAAGACAGAAGTGGCATCAATTTCACGGTAGTAGAAATAGTATAATAGGGACCGACAGGTCTTCCACAACACCTAATCCAGCATATGGACACCCAGGGGCTGGCTGGCAAATTTTAGCCTGGGGGGGCAAACACAAAGCACTGGCCCAGGAGGGGTGGCCCATCTTTTTGTTAAAGAGTCTAAGGTCTCACATACCATTCAGCATGAGTAGTGCGCATCCGAGGTGCAACTGATAAGAAACCATTTCATATAAACTAAACTTAAATTGTCTTAGTAGAGTTGATTGAATATTTCAAAATTTGGTTCCGATTATGATCAGCGGCAAATATTGTATTTGCAATAGAGTTGAGCAAAACGGGTTGGTCAAATTCAAAAGTCGCCGACTTTCGCTAAAGTTGGGTTTCGCTGAGCAAAACACGACCATAGCGTGAGGTCGGCCATGCGTTCGCCAACCCGAGCGCCAAAGACGGATTTCCCAGAATGCTTGCATGTGACTTTTTTCAACCACTGAGCAAGGACGTACACTGTGGGCAACGAGATGACATGTGCAGCGTCTGGGTAGAGAGAGAGAGTTTTCACGCACTTTAAAAAAAGTGGTCCGGCATGTAGGTGTCTTTACTGTCCTCCACTCCCTGACGACTTTGCTTCCCCACTGACTTGCATTGGGTTTCGTGTTTCAGTCGGACCTTCGACTTTTCACGATAGTCGGCCGATTTAATTCGACTCGACTTTTGAGAAAGTCGAGTTTCATGAAACCCGACTCGACCCTAAAAAAGGCAAAGTCGCTCATCTCTAATTTGCAATATTCACTGAACACAGCCAAACGTCATTGGAGTCAATGGGAGTAGAAATGAACGAATATGTTGATACTATTATGGCACGAATATGGCAACCTCAGATTCGGTGATCGATTCCGAACATATTTGCTCAACTCCACTACTTAGCCGCCTTACCGTAAAGTGTTACACACAACAAATGCTACCTGAGATGCCAGCCTTAACCTGTTTATGCTTATAATCACATGCCTTCTTGCAGTAACACCCCAGTGTGTACAGTCACACATAATGTAAGATTGATATACAGACACGACAAATGCCTAAGAAACTTTAGATTTACTTGTGTACTGAATCCACTAATACACTTAGGCCACAATTCATCAACGTATTTTTGCTAGAATTCTGGCATAATACACTTTGAAAAGTCAGAAAATTTGTGCACATCTCAAAGTTGTTAAAAAAAATGTTGTGGCTTTAGCCATTTTCACCCAGTCTTAGTCAGACACACCAAAGTAGGAAGAACATGGGCGGCAAGTGGTATGGCAAAGCCCGTCAACCAAATTCTTCAAAAGTTACAATACTTTAGTGGCCTAACTTAATCCAGAAATGTAGACTTTTGGCAAGGCGCACACCAGTGATAAGATGTGCCTAATTCATTACGTGATCAGTGCGCCTCTTAATGAATCTTACACCTGCACTGTCAACATTAGCGGGATGGTCCGGTACCTATAATGTCCTCGGTAAATTTCTATCCTTACACCCTAACCACTTTGTAATGAGCTTTATTACACAACACCCTACACTTCTCCCTACCTATCTAATCTCTAAGGCTGTGTACCCACGTAAGCGTTTTTTTCGTGTTTTTTAAGTGTTTTTCCTAGTAAAAACACTTCAAAATCACATACAATAAGCATCCCATTCTTTTTAATGAATTACGCAATTTTTGTACACATGATGCGTTAATTTCTGCAAAAAAACGCATCGCGGAAAAAATGCAGCATGTTCATTAATTTTGCGGAAAAAATACGCATTTCCAAGTATATTCTATTAGCAGGAGGATGCTCCTGTAAAAAATGCGAACAAAAACACGCAAAAATCGGGCAAAAAACGTGCACAAACCGCATAAAAAACGCACGTTTTTGCTGGGAAGAAGTCTGTTTTTTTTCTGCATAACTGGGTATATAGCCTAAAAGTAGTTTTTGTACTCCATTTCCAGTGGTGTTTTGTTTAAAGGGAACCTGATTGCAGAAATACGCTATTAACCTGCAGATATGGGAATTATCTGCAGATTAGAGTTGAGTGACTTTGGTTGGATCGGGTTTCGTGAAACCCGAATGAAACAAAATTTGAGTCGGATGAAACTGGTCCGACTAGGGCAAAAAAGAGTTGGAGTTTCGTCCAAAACCCGAACCCAATGCAAGTCAATGGGAAATAAAAGTCGGCATTGAGCGGATGACATTCATCCACTCAATGCCGACTTTTATTTCCCATTGACTTGCATTGGGGTCTGGTTTCGGACGAAACTCCGACTCTTTTTTGCCCTAGTCGGACCAGTTTCATCCGACTCAAATTTTGTTTCATTCGGGTCTCACGAAACCCGATCCAACCAAAGTCGCTCAACTCTACTGCAGATTAATAGCGTTACTAACCTGCACAGCGCCCTCACTTAGCCGAACGCTGTCAGTCACGAGGTGGGGGAAGTGCCGACGCAGGTTCAGTCACCGCTCTGAGTATACAGAGTGATGGCTGTAACTGAGCCCCCGGTCCTGACTGACAGCCCTCCCCAATGCAGGGAGTCGGTCAATGCGAGGGTGCGGTTGCAGAGCGGTGACTGAACCTGTGTCGGCACCGTCTACGTGAATAAAACGTGAACGCTACCTGGAGAATAAAGTAAATTTTCTCCCTGCAGTGTTCGGCTAAGTGCAGGCGCCTGGCATGTTAGGAACGCTATTAACCTTTAGATTAACCCCATATCTGCAGGTTGATAGAATTTTTTCTGTTGACAGATTCCCTTTAAGAGGAGCCTCTTAAGATGCCTTGTAACCAATGGCGGATCTTAATAGGGGCGGATGGGGCGGTCGCCCCGGGCCCAAGGTTTTTTGGGGGCCCAGGGCAGGGGCCAATCCGGTCGGTCAGCATCTGTGTGAGCCGCCCGCCGCCGCCCAGTGGCGTAGGAACTTGGAAGGGGGGCGGGCAGTCCCAGGCGGCACGTGTGTGGGGGCGGCGCAGCACGGCAGGAGCAGAAATTCCTCCTCTCACTGTGCTGTGGCCGGGACTCGGGAGAGAAGCGTGGAGGCGGCCGGCCGAGGCACAGTGAGGAGAGAAGAGAGAGTATACCAGGCTCAGCCCAGGAGATTTTGGCAGCGGCTAGCGCCTAGCGCAGGTGGGTCACTCACCGTCACCATTTGGGAGGAGGATGCTCTGCCTCTCCCCAGCCTCCCTGGCTGCTCCCTCCAATCCAATGCATTATGCAATTTATGCGGCTGCCTCCATGCTCTGCCTCTCCCCAGCCTCCCTGGCTGCTCCCTCCAATGCATTATGCCGCATAATGCATTGGAGGGAGCAGCCAGGGAGGCTGGGGAGAGGCAGAGCATGGAGGCAGGCAGCCGCATAATGCATTGGAGGGAGCAGCCAGGGAGGCTGGGGAGAGGCAGAGCATGGAGGCAGCCGCATAATGCATCGGAGCCGGGAGCAGCCAGGGAGGCTGGGGAGAGGCAGAGCATGGAGGCAGCCGCATAATGCATCGGAGCCGGGAGCAGCCAGGGAGGCTGGGGAGAGGCAGAGCATGGAGGCAGCCGCATAATGCATTGGAGCCGGGAGCAGCCAGGGAGGCTGGGGAGAGGCAGAGCATGGAGGCAGCCGCATAATGCATTGGAGGGAGCAGCCAGGGAGGCTGGGGAGAGGTAGAGCATGGAGGCAGCCGCATAATGCATTGGAGCCGGGAGCAGCCAGGGAGGCTGGGGAGAGGCAGAGCATGGAGGCAGCCGCATAATGCATTGGAGGGAGCAGCCAGGGAGGCTGGGGAGAGGCAGAGCATGGAGGCAGCCACATAAATTATGCGGCTGCCTCCATGCTCTGCCAGGTCTGCCTCTCCCCAGCCTCCCTGGCTGCTCCCGGCTCCAATGCATTATGCGGCTGCCTCCATGCTCTGCCTCTCCCCAGCCTCCCTGGCTGCTCCCTCCAATGCATTATGCGGCTGCCTCCATGCTCTGCCTCTCCCCAGCCTCCCTGGCTGCTCCCGGCTCCGATGCATTATGCGGCTGCCTCCATGCTCTGCCTCTCCCCAGCCTCCCTGGCTGCTCCCTCCAATGCATTATGCGGCTGCCTCCATGCTCAGTCAGCTGCTGAGCTCTCCCTGCGGGCAGCTTCCTTCCACTCAGTGTCACTCACAACTTAAGTCACACTCACACACACAGCAGCCAGGCAGCCGCAGGCAGGCAGCCTGTGTAAGGCTGTGTGCACACACTGCGGATTTTGCTGCGGTTCCGCAGTGGTTTTTGACATCCGCAGGTAAAACCGCAGGTATTTTGACCTGCGGTTTCACCTGCGGATTTTACAAAATCCGCGTGGATGAATCCGCACCTAATCCGTAGCGTGTGCACACAGCCTAAGTGTAACTTATATGTTAACACAAAAAAATGGAGTGAAAGTCCAAAATATTTTAGAAACGTAAGAAATTTATTTGAGGAACAACCCCGTTATCCCATGCTAAAGTGCTTACCCATCATGTGCTCCAAGACAAGTGCAGCGCCGCCACCATCGCAAGGGGGGTACAGGGGCCCAGGTTTTATGAACAGCCCCGGGCCCATAGTCCACTTAATCCGCCACTGCTTGTAACCATAGTCTGTGGGAGATGTGCTTCTATCTGCCCATCACATCTTCTAACTGTGAAACAAGAGGTCATAAGGTGGCTGAGATAGTAGTAGTGAGTGACACCCCACAGCTTCTACCACCACCCTCCAAATACGCAGTGGAGCTGTATGCATGCACCCAGGCTTCATTGTCGCCCTGCACATGCCCAGGGAGGCAGCAGTGATGTAGAACACTGACAAATGCCAGATTTTCAAAGTTGGCGCTAATGGCTGACAGAGTCCTGTGTCACAGCTGCTTCACTGTGAACACAAAGTGCGTTCATAAATTTGGTGTGCATACACCCGGCTTGTCATGTCCCACGACTTGGGAAATCATTTAATATTTGCATTGTTTGCGTTGCATCATCTGTTGCTAGGCAGAAGTTTGCCTTTCCCTGTATTTTGTCCCAACTCTCTCCCCGTAGTCCTGTGATGTATGTTTGTTCCCTCCCCTTATTTTCCATTTTGTGATCGTCCCTCCATCTGTATGCATCTTCTTACATGTCCTCTGAAGAATATTCCTTTTTACCTGCTGCTTTCATCATAATACAAGAATTTCAGTTAAAGCATCCCTCTTTTCCTGGAGTCTTCTTACATGAGATCGTGGCTGAGTTAAGCTGTCTGATTAATCGGTATGAACGTGAGTACAGGTCGATACGGAAGGGGCCCAGAAAGAGAGGTCTATCCAGGCACCATACGTTCTACATATCCATGAGTCAGAATAGTAAAAAGGAATAACCTGCCTTCAGAGACAGTAACTCAAGGTCTGTGCTGAATCTCAGTGGAAAAGGACATTTTCCAGATAGACTGTAACCCAGTTCCAGCCAGACCCCAGCGTGCATAGAAGCCACACTGCAGCTGAACAGAGAGGAATATAACTCCCATCATTACACAGGACCCTGCAGCTGCTCCAGCATTAGATACAAAGTATCAACTCTGTGCAGAGTCTCTGTGTATTTCCTGTTGCTGAACAGTGGGAAGTATAACCCCCATCATCAACTCTTCCTGCCTGCAATCTAATCATGTCTGAAGCAAGGAATACAATGTCCCTACCAGACTTACAAGCACAGGAAAGAGACCCAGACCCCCATCCACCATCTAGCGAAAGGGGAAAACGTACAGTCAAACCCGCATGGAAAGTCATGGAGAATTTAGTGACTGCAAAATGTGAATTATATAGTGATGTGTCTTCAGTATGGAAGAAAGTGCTGAGTCATATAGACACTGCATCAAGGCCTGCTTCTCATGAGTTACCACCAGAGGGAGTCCTAGAACAATTATGCACAGCATACCAAATGTATATGGAGAAGAGTGACCAATATATTATTCTCCTGAAGAAACTGAATCTCCCAGAGACTTTAAACGAATTGAAAGGTTTCCAGCAGCTTAATTCTGAAAGAGACTGCACTGTACGTGACATTAAAGCCAGGATAGAGGCTAGAATCTCACGAACACCAGATGCATCAACTCGCTCATCCAAATCGTGTAAGCACTCAAAACGTTCATCTAGGTCAAGTTCATCAAAATATTCTACTCTTACTGAGCAGCTTATAAGAGCACGTGCTAAGGCTGAAACTACTAAGGTACAAGCTGCCTTTGCACAAAAGAGAGCAGAAATGGACGCAGCTGTTGCACAAAAGAGAGCAGAAATGGATGCAGCTGCTGCACAAAAGAGAGCAGAAATGGATGCTGAAGCGGCACGCATGAAAGCTCTAGAGAAGGAATGTGAGCATGCAACAGCCATGGCAGAATTAAAGGTACTCGAGCAGGCTATCAGTGGGAGTCAAAGAGACAGCGTCAGTTTGTGTGAAATGGAGGCAGAAGACCCTATCGAACGCACAAGAGACTACGTGCTAAGCCAAGATGGCGAACCGCAGATCATCACTAACACTCCTGATGGTGTTGACGCTTCTCCAGAGCACCAGGATGCCGATCCACTTACAGAATCCTGCATTCAAGGTCAGTACAATGCTCCCAAACTTGAACTTCCTTCATATTCCAGTATGCGCCAAAACCCTGCATCTCACCAAACTCCACAGGCTAATACCTACATGCAACCCAATATGCCGGCAGGTCATTATACCCTCGACAACCACACAGTGCCACCTCCACATGTAGCAGAAACTATACCCACCAAACCAGTTGCTGGACTAAATGCATATGCCACTCCTTACTTCCCGATGTTTCAAGGCCAAGACGTCTCCACCTCTATGTACAACACCGCTCAGCCTACAATTGTGCATCCTAAGTCAGAAAGAACAGACATGTCCGACTTCGCAAGGTACATGATTCGCCGTGAACTTACTAAAACCGGTCTCACAAGGTTCGACGACCAACCTGAAAATTACAGAGGTTGGAAAAGTGCCTTTAGAACCGTAACTAGTGACCTCGGCATCACTGCTGCGGAAGAGCTGGACCTGCTGATCAGATGGTTAGGACCACAATCCACAGAGCGTGTCAAGAGACTCAGATCTGTACATATCAGTAATCCAACGGCTGGTCTCATGGCTGCATGGGAAAGACTAGAGAGAAACTTTGGCAGTCCAGAAGCCATAGAGGATGCACTGTTCAAGCGACTACAGAGTTTTCCAAAGATATCAAGCAAGGACAGTTCAAAGTTCCTAGAGCTCAGTGACCTGCTGTTAGAGCTCCAGCTGGCCAAGGCAGACACCCACCTACCTGGCCTTAGCTACCTGGACACTGTTCGTGGAGTAAACCCCATTATCTCCAAGCTACCTTACAATGTACAAGAGAAGTGGACTGCAATAGGGTCAAAATACAAGAAAGACCATCAAGTATCATTTCCTCCGTTCTCCTACTTCTGTGAGTTTATAAAAGACATTGCAGAGCGTAAGAACGACCCAAGCTTTTCCTACGGAGAATCCAGTGGCCCAGCTTCACCTCCCTCTAAATACGTGAGCACACGCTCGAATGACAGAAACCGCAGTAGTCCAGTTTCAGTGAAGAAGACGGATATTCTTCCCTTACCAACATCAGCCCCAGGCAAGAGCAACAAGGGTGAAAAGATAGAGAACCCAAATCGTGAGTGTCGCATCCACAAGAAACCACATCCCTTAAAAAAGTGCATCGGCTTCAGGAAGAAAACGCTCCAAGAACGCAAGGAACTTCTAAAGAAGTTTGGGGTATGCTACAGATGTTGTGCTTCTACTGAACACCTTGCTAAAGACTGTAAAACTACAATTAAGTGTATGGAGTGTGACAGTGAGGATCACGTACAAGCACTCCACCCATACCGTCCAGACTCTACACGTACTCCTTCCCCCACCACGAGCCATGGCGGGGAGGACGCAGCTCAAACTGCAAGTCATACCACAATATCTTCTTCATGCACAGAAGTCTGCGAAGAAGGTCTCTGGGACAAGTCCTGTGCGAAGATTTGTCTGGTGAACGTATATCCCAACGGTCACCCAGAGAAAGCCGTGAAGGTGTACGTCCTCTTGAATGATCAGAGCAACCGATCACTTGCAAGGTCAGAACTCTTTGATATGTTTAACTTAAAGGGAAATGCTTACCCTTACACCTTAAGTACCAGCAGCGGTGTTACAGAGGTCTCTGGGAGAAGGGCCAGTGGTCTTATAGCGACATCCCTCGAAAACACCGTAGAGATACCCTTACCTACACTTGTCGAGTGCAACCAGATTCCATCCAATCGAGAAGAGATCCCAACGCCAGAGGCTGCTCTTCATCACCCACATCTCAAGGGGATAGCAAACAAGATACCAACCCTCAACAACAGCGCAGATATCCTGATTCTGCTTGGCAGAGACATTCTCCGGCTGCACAAGGTACGTCAGCAAATTAATGGACCACACGACGCACCATTTGCCCAACGCTTTGATCTAGGCTGGGTAATTATAGGCAATGTTTGCATACACAAGATGAAGAGACCTAATAACATCTCCTCTTACAAAACACACATCTTGCCAAATGGTCGCAGCACTCATTTTCAGCCATGCCCACATCATTACTGGGTGAAAGAGAAAGTGAGCAACACCAAGAGTTAACAGGAATCCTTCAACAACATGAACATGCTCCAGCCCTGGGACGAAAACCTCGGGTCAACAGTGTTCGATTCCACAAGTGAAGACAACAAGTTAGCACCCACAAGGGAAGATAAAGAATTCATAAAGGTTATGGACAAAGAATTTGTTCAAGATGACTCCAACAGTTGGGTAGCTCCTTTACCCTTTCGTTTCCCAAGAGCAAGGTTGCCAAACAACCTGCAGCAAGCAACTGCAAGGTTCTCATCCTTAAAACGTACCCTAAAGAGGAAACCAGAGATGGAGAAGCATTTCATTGACTTTATGCAGAACATCTTTGACAAAGATCATGCTGAACCTGCGCCACCAATGAAGGAAGGAGAAGAATGTTGGTGCCTTCCATCCTTTGGTGTCTATCACCCTCGCAAGCCTAACCAGATCAGAGTGGTGTTTGACTCCAGTGCTCAGTATGAAGGCCTCTCTCTCAACAACCTGCTACTAACTGGACCCAACCTGAACAACAGCCTCCTTGGAGTATTGATCCGCTTCAGACAAGAACCTGTTGCTATTATGGCCGACATCCAGCAGATGTTTCATTGCTTCATCATGAAGGAAGACAGCAGAAACTATCTTAGGTTCCTATGGCACAAAGACAACAATGTCAACAATCAAGTCATAGACTACCGGATGAAGGTCCATGTCTTCGGCAACAGTCCTTCACCTGCTGTGGCGATCTACGGACTGAGACAGACAGCCCAGGAAGGTGAGAGAGAGTACGGATCCGATGCTCGTCAATTCGTAGAGAAGAACTTCTACGTAGACGACGGGCTCAAGTCCTTGCCCACAAGTGAAGAGGCAATTGACCTACTCTCCAGGACACAGGAAATGCTATCCAAATCAAACCTCAGACTCCACAAGATCATCTCTAACAGTCAAGAGTAGTGTTGAGCATTCCGATACCGCAAGTATCGGGTATCGGCCGATACTTGCTGTATCGGAATTCCGATACCGACTTCCGATATTTTTTCAATATCGGAATTCGGCATCGGAATCGGAAGTTCAGTTGATTGACGGCCTGACGTCATCATGATGCGCGGTGTGTGCGCATCATGATGCGCCGTCATTTCGGGCCTTCCGGGGGTCTCTGCCGGCCTGCCGGGGGGCTGTGCCGGCCTGCCGGGGGGCTGTGTGGACTGCCCGGGGTCTGTACCGGCCTGCCGGGGGGCTGTGCCGGCCTGCCGGTGGTCTGTGCACCCTGTGGGGGTCTGTACCGGCCTGCCGGGGGGCTGTGCCGGCCTGCCGGGGGGCTGTGCTGATGTCCGGGGGTCTGTGCAAGCATCGTCCGATGGGACTACAAGTCCCATCGGGCGATGCCTGCTACCATGACAGTGATTGACACATTAGCCAATGATGGGACAGTAGTAGTCCCATCATCCGGCTAATGTGTTAAATGTTAAAAAAAAAAAAAAAATACTACATGCATGCTACATACATACTACATGCATGCTACATATATACTACATACATACTACATACATGCTACATACATACTGCATGCTACATACATACTACATACATACTACATACATACTACATACATACTACATATATACTACATACATACTACATACATGCTACATACATACTGCATGCTACATACATACTACATACATACTACATACATACTACATACATACTACATATATACTACATACATACTACATACATGCTACATACATACTGCATGCTACATACATGCTACATACATACTACATACATACTACATACATACTACATGCATGCTACATGCATGCTACATGCATGCTACATGCATGCTACATACATACTACATGCATGCTACATACATACCACATACATACTACATGCTACATACATACCACATATATACTACATACATACAATACATTCATACAATACATACATAGACATACAGTACATATAACATAGAGTAACATACTTACCAATACTTGTCACATTGTTCCCCGAAGCCATTGTCTATTCCGGGATAAATATTAACATAACAAACCACAAAAATACTCACCCACGATCCGAAGCAGTCCACGAGTGTGTCCCACGACGATCTTGGGTAGAGAACTGCAGCATCAGATGATGCTGCCGTTCTCTACGGGCTGTAGGAATCCAATGACGGAAGGTAGGTATCCTTCCGCACTGTATTCCTCCGCCACTTAAAAAAAAAAAGTCCCTAGTCTCACTTTATGCCATTGCTGTGTGGGAATTTCCCACGCAGCAATGGCATAAAGTGAGACTAGGGACTTTTTTTTTTTTTAAGTGGCGGAGGAATACAGTGCGGAAGGATACCTACCTTCCGTCATTGGATTCCTACAGCCCGTAGAGAACGGCAGCATCATCTGATGCTGCAGTTCTCTACCCAAGATCGTCGTGGGACACACTCGTGGACTGCTTCGGATCGTGGGTGAGTATTTTTGTGGTTTGTTATGTTAATATTTATCCCGGAATAGACAATGGCTTCGGGGAACAATGTGACAAGTATTGGTAAGTATGTTACTCTATGTTATATGTACTGTATGTCTATGTATGTATTGTATGAATGTATTGTATGTATGTAGTATATATGTAGTATGTAGCATGTAGTATGTATGTAGCATGCATGTAGTATGTAGCATGTAGTATGTATGTAGCATGCATGTAGTATATATGTAGTATGTATGTAGTATGTATGTAGCATGCATGTAGTATGTATGTAGCATGTAGTATGTAGCATGCATGTAGTATATATGTAGTATGTAGCATGTAGTATGTATGTAGCATGCATGTAGTATATATGTGTTATGTATGTAGCATGTAGCATGCATGTAGTATGTATGTAGTATATATGTGGTATGTATGTAGCATGCAGTATGTATGTAGCATGCATGTAGTATATATGTAGTATGTATGTTGCATGTAGTATTTATGTAGTATGAATGTAGCATGTATGTAGTATGTAGTATGAATGTAGCATGTATGTAGTATGCATGTTGTATGTATGTAGCATGTAATTTTTTTTTTTTTTTTTACATTTAACACATTAGCCGGATGATGGGACTACTACTGTCCCATCATTGGCTAATGTGTCAATCACTGTCATGGTAGCAGGCATCGCCCGATGGGACTTGTAGTCCCATCGGACGATGCCTGCACAGACCCCCGGAGCCTGCACAGACCACCGGCAGGCCGGCACAGCCCCCCGGCAGGCCGGCACAGCCCCCCGGAGCCTGCACAGCCCCCCGGCAGGCCGGCACAGCCCCCCGGCAGGCCGGCACAGCCCCCCGGAGCCTGCACAGCCCCCCGGCAGGCCGGCACAGCCCCCCGGCAGGCCGGCACAGCCCCCCGGAGCCTGCACAGACCACCGGCAGGCCGGCACAGACCACCGGAGCCTGCACAGACCCCCTGGCAGGCCGGCACAGCCCCCCGAAAGGCCCGTACAGACCCCAGAGAGGCTGTACAAGGGCAGGAAAGGGTTTTTCTTATTCCGATACCGGAAGTCCCATAGACTTGAATGGGACTTCCGGTATCGGAATCGGCGATACCGATACTTTTTTTAAAGATCGGCCGATACCATCCGATACGATACTTTGAAGTATCGGACGGTATCGCTCAACTCTAGTCAAGAGGTAATGAGCGCGTTTCCATCTGAGGACCATGCCACGAACCTAAAGGACCTCAACCTAGGTTCTGATGTTCCTCCCACACAGCGCAGCCTTGGTCTACTGTGGGATATCAAACAGGACACCTTCACCTTCCAAGTGTCGCCCTGTGACAAACCCTTTACCAAACGAGGAGTCCTAGCTGTCATAAACAGCATCTACGATCCTCTCGGGTTTGTAGCATCCATCATTATTCAAGGCAAGATACTGTTAAGACAGCTAACTGCCGAGAACACTGATTGGGACACCCCGCTTCCGACTCAGAAACAGCAAAGGTGGGAGACATGGCAGAAGTCCTTGAAGTTCTTAGAGCAACTCCAAGTCCCACGTTGTTATTCTCCAATGATTCTTACCCCAGCTACACTTCTTACACAGAAGATTGGAGCTTCTACAGTTCCTCCCGGGAATTTCGATAACAAGGACATTTACAAACGTCAGTGGAAGCAAGTACAACACATAGCTAACGTGTTTTGGCACCGTTGGAAGACCGAATACTTGCACCTGCTTCAAAACCGTCACAAATGGCAGACACCCAGTCCCAATCTCCAAGAAGGAGACCTTGTCCACTTAAAAGACAAAGAGGCACATCGTAACGACTGGCCAATGGGTCTTATCACCAAGGTCATGCCCAGCGAGGACGGAAAGACTCGTAAGACAGAAGTTAAGGTGACAAAAGGGGGCTCTACCCGAACCTTCTTCCGTCCGGTCACTGATCTCGTGCTGCTTCTACCAAAGGAGGACGTCACATGAACTGAACATTGCTCCTGGACGTTGCTCACGGCGGGGAGCATACCTACTCATTCCCCAGTTTTATTGAACATTGACATTTTCAATTGGATTGAACTTTGAACATTGCCATTGGATTGCTGGGTTGGTGGAAGAGTTGGCATGTTTGCGGCTTCCCCAATCCGAAGATGGGTTTAATAGACTTGGACTTATCTTCCGGTGTGATCTACGGGTCAACAACAACGAGTTGGACTTTAAAAATGTTTGATGTTTATTATTGCATACATGTTTTTCTTTTCTCTTGTTTTTCAGGTTCGAACGACTTCGAAGAATTAAGGACATCGTGAAATCCAAGGATTTCAGACGGGGAGTGTCATGTCCCACGACTTGGGAAATCATTTAATATTTGCATTGTTTGCGTTGCATCATCTGTTGCTAGGCAGAAGTTTGCCTTTCCCTGTATTTTGTCCCAACTCTCTCCCCGTAGTCCTGTGATGTATGTTTGTTCCCTCCCCTTATTCTCCATTTTGTGATCGTCCCTCCATCTGTATGCATCTTCTTACATGTCCTCTGAAGAATATTCCTTTTTACCTGCTGCTTTCATCATAATACAAGAATTTCAGTTAAAGCATCCCTCTTTTCCTGGAGTCTTCTTACATGAGATCGTGGCTGAGTTAAGCTGTCTGATTAATCGGTATGAACGTGAGTACAGGTCGATACGGAAGGGGCCCAGAAAGAGAGGTCTATCCAGGCACCATACGTTCTACATATCCATGAGTCAGAATACGGCTTACTGCACATTAACAGGGATACAGAGATCTGAAACTACACATCCCCACATACACAGACACACGCATGTTACCATATACACGGATGCACACATACACAGGTCACCACAGAGGCACAAACATCACCACGTACACAGACACACGCACGTTACCATATACACGGATGCACACATACACACGTCACGACAGAGGCACAAACATCACCATGTACACAGACACACACACGTTACCATATAAATGAATGCACACATACACACGGCACCACAGAGGAACAAACATTACCATGTACACAGACACACAAACGTTACCATATACATGGATCAACACACAGGTCATCACAAACTCACACACATCACCACGTATATACTCACACACATACACATGTCACTATGCACACATACAAATGCATTCATATGCACATCACCATTTAAACGGACGCACATATACAAACGTCACCGCAAACTCACATACGTCACCATGTACACGGATGCACACATCACTACATATACACAGGTCACCACATGCACACTCTTACACACATGTCACCACGTACACATTCACACCCACATCACCACATACCACTCATGTCACTATGTACACACTCATACACACACACGTCACCACGTGCACACTCTTACACACATGTCACCACGTACACATTCACACCCACATCACCACATACCACTCATGTCACTATGTACACACTCATACACACACGTCACCACGTGCACCCTCACCCACGCAGGTCACCACGTACACGGTTGCGCATACACACAGTTCACATACACAGACGCACATATACACATATCACCACGTATACTCACACATTTCACCACATACACTGATGCACACACACACTTCACCAAGAACATGCATGTACAGTACACATACACGTCATCACGCACACATACACACAAACATACACAGGAATACACTGAATTGAGGACTTAAAACTGCTTTTAATCACACACAATGAGACATACAGAAAATTCCCCTCCTATTTCTGCCTGCCTGACAGATATGTGCCCTAACTGCTCCCCTCCAGCTCAGTTTCAACAATGCGTCCCCCAAACAACTAAGAAGCAAAGAGATGCCTTATCACAAGCCGCCTTGAATGCCTGCAGCTACTCACACCTTCACATGTTGTGAGGCAGCCGGGGGGCTCCTCAGCGGTGCTGCACTGTTTCCTGCTCTCGGATTGGTAAGGCAGCACACACTGAGCAGGAAGAATACAGTACAGCCCCTAGGGACGGCTTCTCCACCAATCAGAGAGCTGCAAGGACATTGCAGCCTTGAGTGACCTCTGCTCCACCAATCAGGATGATGCTGCTTGTTGCGAAGAGCAAATGAAGACACAGTGCGGCTTCTTCAAGTAATGCGTGGCTGAACGGCCCAAAGCTGCTGCTAGGAGACCAGCCCAGGGGGCAATTGCCTCTCTGCCACCCGGCTCAGCCCGCCCCTGTGGACACCCAACCAGGACTGTACACATGTAAACAAATGAGGGTCTTACATCACAGAAGTGGCATCAATTTCACTACAGTATAAATAGTATTATAGGGACCGTCAGGTCTTCCACTGAACCCAATTCAGCAGATGGGCACCCAACCAGGAGTGGGCACATGTACAAAAATTAGTGGCGGACACTACAAAAGTGGCATCAATTTTACCACAGTATAGATAGTATTATAGGGACCAACATGTCTTCCACTACACCTAATCCAGCACATGGACACCCAGCCAGGAGTTTTCACATTTAAAAAAAATGAGGGCCTGACACCACCGAAGTTGAATAACTGTCACAAGAATAGAAATAGTATAATTGGGACCGAGACGTCTTCCACTACAGCTAGCCCAGCAGATGTAGACCAACTATGACTGTTCACATATCTACAAATTTGTGTTAACATCAGCAGCAGCCACAGCAGGCACAGAAGCCACACTAAAGATATCACAGAATACAGCTAAGTGACAGTAATGCATCACCCAAAAAAAAACGCAATATCACCTAGTCTGTACAGTCTGTGATTGGTGTGCAAAAGTCCTTGGAGAACCATGACTTGTTCATCTTGATGAAAGTTAGGTGGTCTACACTTTCAGGGGACAGCTATATGCGCTTATCCATCAAGACTCCACCAGCAGTGCTGAAGATATGTTCTGAGAGAATACTGGCTGCTGGGCATGATTCAACCTCCAAGGCGGGTGAGGCGAGCTCTGGCCACTCATCCATTTTGGAAGACCAAAATGTGAAAGGGTCCAAACCCTCCTTGATGGTATTGATAGTCCGTTCTAGATGCTACTGCACCATCCTCTTCATTCATTCACAACGTGTAAAACTTGACTCTGTTGTGCTGGTGCACGAGATGATCTAAAAAAGTGTCAAAGGACTCACAGAAATTGCTTCTTCCACTTCCACCACTGCTGCTGCTGTTTTGTTGTTGACAAATTGACGTGCTGGAGGTTGAAGTCTAGAGCTGCGATGCGAACTGTGTGCTTCACTGCTGTCTTGCGGTAAAGCTCTCTTGAAGTTGTGTAAAAGCGTGTTTTGATACTCCAGCGTTCGCGGGTCCCTTTCCAGGGAGAGAATCATGTGCAAAATTTGGTTTTATAACGTGGATCTAACAGAATGGCAACCCAGTAGTTAGCATTTTTCTAATCATAACTATATGGGGATCATGTTGCAGACAGCGCAGCAAGAAGGAACTCATATGTTGGGCTCTACCATGAGGTCCAAACCCATGCTGTGAGGGTGGTTAACAATGAGGCTCGTTTCTTCCATCCCCTCCCGCCAACCATGAATACCAGAGAGAGGAGGACTATCTACTTCATCTGACACTTGCTCGCCCAGCACCTCTTCCTCCTCCATTTGTCCCTCGGATCTTGCACCTTCGATAAGTTTGTCTGGTATCACCAGCCCCCCTCGATCACAGTAATCCACTCTTCCTTGGCACCCACCTGTGTAATGACAGTCTTGAACTTAGAGACAATGTTATCCCTTCTGCATCCTCCTCTGCTTCCGCCTCAACTTCTAGGACCACCATCTACTCCCGCAGGCTATTCAAAGTCTCCTCCAGCATACAAATTAACGGAATAGTGATGCTGATGATGGCGTCATCAGTGCTAGCCATCATAGTAGCCATTTCGAAATGATCTGTCCCTGTATTACAGTTGCTCTTGCCTGTGTCCCAGTCCTTCCTGAAGTTTTCTAGTCCCTCCAGTCTGAATTGGCTCCTACCTCTGCCAGAGTATCCGCCGTGCACACCTGCTTTCCAGATTATCAGCCATGTCTGCCTGCCAGAGAATCTGCCATGCCCACTTGCCTGCCAAAGTATCAGCCATGCCTGCTACCACCGACCTGCCTGTATACCAGCCGTGTCTGCCTGTACATCACCCGTATCCACCAGCATCTGCCTGCATTCCAGCCATGGCTGCCAGTACTTGCCTGTCTTCATACCAGCTGAGGCAGACAATATATCTACAGTCTTGCCTGCACCTGTCGTTACAGTGTCCTGTCCACTTTGGGGTTTGCAGCTACTGCCAGACGCTGCCTTGGAGTGGTAGCTCGCAGCTACCTGCCGCACAAGCATGAACTCACCACTAGAGGCTCCAGCGAACATCAAAGTAGCTGCTTAGTTACGCCTCTCCAGGATAAGTCTGGTTTGTGGCACAGTGGAGCCACAATCCTCATTTGCGCTAAACAGTCTGGGTGCGAGCGTTACAATGCCTTCCCATGGTGCTGCTTCTAGTAAGTGTTTATCCCTGCTGTTTCTAGTAAGTTTTTATCTCACCTCAGTGCTGGATTCATAGTTACATTGCCCAGTGCTGCTGTATAATGTTCTCCATGTTTCTTTCAGTAGTAAGTATTTATCTCACCCAGTACTGGATTAATAGCTACACTATTCAGTGCTGCTATATAAAGCCCTCCAATGCTGCTGCTTTTAGTAAGTGTTTATATCACCTAGTGCTGTATTTATAGCTACATTATTCAGTGTTTCTGTATATTGTCCATGCTGCTGCTTCTACACAAAAACTATATAGATACAGGAGAACAGGAATCCGTCTTGCCTGTGTGTGCTGTGTATGGAGACTTCATTGCTGGTAGTTTCCAACTTCCTCTGAGACGGCTGAAAATTAGAGATACATACCGCAGAGGGGAAATCAACAGCATATAAATCATATAATGACCAGAAATAATGATATCACTTATCCACACCAGACAGATTATTCTGAAAACTCACCTGAATTGACAAATATGATTTAATTATTCTCTGCAGTAGAAACAGAGAAACAAGTGATCATTTCTCAGTTGCTCCTATATTTCTGATTGGAAAGTGACCAATGCAATGTATGCTATATACAGCCATATCCCGGAGGACAGGACACTGGATACAGTTCTAGTATTTAGGCCCTGAAAGCCAATATCCAATAAAAAAGAATACATTTTTAAAGACATGTTATTCTTTATGTGGATGGCTGCGGTAATCACTATCCAAAACCATGGAACCCAAGAATTGGACTTGGCCATATCCCAATGTGCCGTAAAGTAGAAATAAAAAGCTCAGCATGTCCAGCCATGTTATACAACGACCCCCTCGCTTTGCATCTTCCCTTTCTGTTGTCTGAGATCACATATGGAGACAGGACATCCGCGCTCCACCTGTTGCCTACAACTGTTCTGTTTTCATTCCAGAACCTGGAGATGCCATTGCTCCAGCCCTGAACGCAGGCGATTCTGTGCAGCGCAGAGCTTATGTCACTTGGCTGCTGAGATAATTGGATCTAATCCTTGCGCTTCTGCCAATTTCTCCATCAAAGATGCTCAATCCTTGTGTATGTCTCCTTCTTTGTTGTGTACATGCATCTGGACGCGTCCATCTGTCTTCAAGTTCATTCACATCTATCCGGATTTCCTTTAATTTCTTTACAAAGGATCCGATTTAATCAGATTATTTTTTTTCACGAAAATTGTAATTTCTGCCAAAGAAACATCAATCGTCCGCTTTTCTCGCTCTTGTTGTGAAGCTCGAAGGCTCAGTTTGTTTGCCAGGGAGAAACACATTTTTGGCCGGTGATGGAGGTGTCTGTAACTTCCGTTATGAAGATGGATGATCGTACCGACTGACAAATTGTCAACTTCACAATTTATGAAGAAAGTAGAACTGGCACCTGCCATACTTTTGTCATCTGTAGACGATAACATAAGACAACAGATCGAACAATAATAATAATAATAAATAATAATCTTTATTTATATAGCGCCAACATATTCCGCAGCGCTTTACAGTTGAACAGTTTCAAACACAACAGTCATAAGTAATAACGTTAACAATACAATAATTAAAGCGAAACAAGATGACCCTGCTCGTGGGAGCTTACAATCTACAATGAGGTGGGGGAGATACAAAGTATAGGTTTGTATTTACAATGATGTTTTTACAATGATGGTCCAGCCATCTTCAGGTACTGAAGATTACTGAATGTGATAGGCCGCTCTGAACAAATGTGTTTTGAGCGAGCACCTAAAACTATGCAAATTGTAGATGGTCCTAATATCTTGGGGTAGAGCATTCCAGAGGATTGGCGCAGCACGGGAGAAGTCTTGGAGTCGGGAGTGGGAGGTACGGATTAGGGCAGAGGTTAGTCGAAAGTCATTTGCAGAGCGCAGTGGTCGGTTAGGCCGATAGAAAGAAATGAGGGAGGAGATGTAAGGGGGTGCCGCACTGTGGAGAGCTTTGTGGGTGAGAACAAGTACTTTGAATTGTATCCTGTAATGAATGGGCAGCCAGTGTAACGACTGGCGAAGAGCGGACGTGTCCGAGAAACGATTAGCCAGATGGACAACCCTGGCTGCTGCATTAAGGATGGACTGGAGAGGGGAGAGTCGAGTGAGGGGGAGGCCAATTAATAGAGTGTTACAGTAGTCCAGGCGGGAGTGGATCAGGGCGACAGTGAGGGTTTTTGTTGTTTCCATGGTACGAAAAGGGCGGATTCTAGAGATGTTCTTTAGGTGTAAGCGGCACGAGCAGGCAAGAGATTGTATATGGGAGATGAAGGAGAGATCGGAGTCAAACATAACGCTCAGACAGCGCACCTGCTGTCGGGGTGTTATTATGGTGCCACCCACGGAGAGGGAAATGTCAGATTTAGGGAGGTTAGTAGATGGCGGGAGCAGAAGAAGTTCAGTTTTGGAGAGGTTGAGTTTCAGATAGAGAGCAGACATGATGTTGGAGACTGCAGACAGTCAGTGACGTTCTGTAGTACAGCGGGTGTAAGGTCAGGGGATGATGTGTATAGTTGTGTGTCATCAGCATAAAGATGGTACTGAAAGCCAAATCTGCTGATGGTCTGTCCAATTGGGGCTGTGTAGAGAGAGAAGAGAAGGGGGCCAAGGACTGAGCCCTGAGGTACCCCGACAGTGAGAGGAAGAGGAGATGAAGTGGAGCCAGAGAACAGAACACTGAAGGAGCGGTCAGAAAGATAGGAGGAGAACCAGGAGAGAGCAGTGTCCTTAATGCCTAGTGACTGGAGCCTAGAGAGTAGGAGAGGGTGGTCAACAGTGTCGAAAGCTGCAGAAAGGTCGAGAAGAATAAGCAGAGAGTGGTCACTGTTATGTTTTGCTGTCAGAAGGTCATTGGTCACTTTGATGAATGCAGTTTCTGTCGAATGTAGGGGGCGGAAACCGGACTGTGAAGGGTCTAGAAGGCAGTGAGTGGAGAGGTAACGGG
Organism: Dendrobates tinctorius; assembly: GCF_039654945.1. Lineage (NCBI taxonomy): Eukaryota > Metazoa > Chordata > Amphibia > Anura > Dendrobatidae > Dendrobates > Dendrobates tinctorius. The sequence continues at coordinate 12,574,441 of NW_027361782.1, read as the reverse complement.
TAAGGCGGGAGTATATCAGGCGCTCCAAGAGTTTAGAGATGAAGGGGAGATTGGAGACTGGTCGGTAGTCCTTAAGGTCCGCAATAAGGATGAGAGAATCCAATATAGCTGAATTGAATTACACTTTCCCAAAATTCACAGATTTTAGCAAATTAGAAGTTTTGGAAATTCGATTGTCGGAAATCCATTAAAATGATGTCTGACATTTTTCTGGATTTATTTGGGCTGAAAAGGGTCAAAAAATTTAAAATAATATATATTTATTTTGCCCCTTACCTGTCCCTGTTACCGCACGCCCTCTGTTCCTCCACTGGCTTCTTAGGCCCTTGCTCTGCTCCGGCATTAGTCTTCTCATCACTGTTCGTTGGTGCTTCTGGCCCCGACTGGGCCCTGATGCCCATTCTGACATCAAGAACTGCTCTTCGCCATGTGACCGCATCAAGCCATCAGAGCATACCTACGGAAACACTGACAGAAACGTTGACGGAAACACTGCTGAAAAATTAACAGACCGGCACCATGGCGGTCCAGGAAGACGTCGGAATTCAGCTGCAGCAGCAAGGATAGGTGAGAAACAACGTTAGCATGATTTTTATTGTGTATTTTAACCCTTTTTCTGACCATTCATTTATTATACTAATGATCTAGAAACCTCAGAACATAATAAACTGCTTTTTATTAACAGCAATTGGGGCTCAATCAATTTGCAATGAATAAACTTGAAGGGATTTGAATTTCCCAGATGGTTTTGACCAAAGCTTCTGAATTTCCAGTTTGGTAGATTGGCTCATCTCTAGCACCCAGTAATGCATTTCCAGGCATAGAAACGCGACATGCAATTGCTGTGGGTTTAGAAGAATGAGCCTCATACTGACCATCACAACTTGTACTTGCTTCTCCTAGCAATGAACTCTCCCCAGTAACTGACTAAACCAGGAAGTGATTGCTTTTTACTGGCCCTAACTCCTCCCGCTTTGGGCTGGATGAATCATTTACTGTGTCTTTACTCTGGCTGCCACAGCTGTCTTGTTGCTAGGCAGACTTAACCTTTCACCTACTTACTACAGCCACTATCTTCTAACAGTCTGCACTAAGCATATTAGACTTAGGGTACCGTTACACCTAGTGATGCACCAGCGATCCCGACTAGCGATATGACGCAGTCAGGATCGCTGGTGCATCGCTAGGTGGTCGCTAGTGAGCTGCCACTCAGGCAGATCTCACCAGCGACATCGCTGGGGATGGGGATCGCTACTTACCTGTCAGACGCGGCGATCCTGCGTCCTCATGTCACTCTTCGTCACAGCAGGAAGCGCCGCAGGAAGCTGACGACGAGAAACAGTCCAGCAGCTTCTCGCGCGATCAGCGACAACCAGCGGGGGAGCCAGTCGGAGGTAAGTATCACATGTAGCGATATCGCTAGCAATATCGCTGCAACGTCACAAAATCGGTGACTTTACAGCGATATTGCTAGCGATATCGCAGTGTGTAATGGGGGCTTTACTGTCTAATCTGCTCTATGTCCTCAACTCTAAGCTTTATCCTTTACTTTCCCTACAGCTGAGCATCATCAGAACCAACAACACAATACATCAGTTACATTACATTACTAATAAATCACATAACACAGTTCACATTTCACATGGCATAAAAAACACATCAAAACCACACAATACTATTCTCACAGTACAACGCTGTCTTCAGGGGCAGAAACTATGCAGTGCACACCCTTACAACTTAATTGGGTTTTACCAAGTTTGAAAGTTATTGACAACCCATAGAACACGACCAATCCAGAGAGCGCGGGCTGTGCAAAGGGCCACCTGGATGGAGAGAAGGTCGAGCATTTATCCCACCCCTCCATGCATCGTTTCATGAACTTCTCCAGATAGCCCCATACAGGGATCAGATTCCCCCAGCAGTCCAGACAGAAAATGAATGGAGAGAAGCTGCACCTTCCATTCAGACAGAAAATGAATGGAGAATAGCTGTATCTTCCATCCAGACAAGGACCATTGTTTGGATCAATGGGTCTCCCACCACGAGTAACGCCAGCGATCAGTAATTGTCCCCTATTCAATGGATGTAGAAAACTTTCAGTTTTGGTAACCTGCAACATCTGACTCAGGGACAGCAGCTGCTATTTCTAATTTTTGAGTTACAGAAGTGTACCACAGGTACCAGAGTCTGATTGTTCTTTCTGTATTCTCCAACCTGCATTCCAGCGATTCACAATCCAGAAATAGACGCCCAAGGGACTTATTTTTAGCCAGGTAATTCTTACGGGTCTTTGTAGCTTGGTATCTGGGAACCATTACAATTACCAACAACCCTGAAGGTGGCAGAGCAGTCTGGTGTTTCATTGATGTTCTTGTCTGAGGTGCTCGCCTCCGGGACATTACAGCAATACAACCCAAATGTATTTAATTTACAGGGGTTCTCAAGTTAAATTGGCACCGCCCTTTCAACAAACTTGTGTAAAACAAGAATATAAATTAATATATTGCAAGGATCTTTGAGAAACTGGCTTCTTTCCACATCTCCACTTCATTAACCCATAATTTTATCAGAATTGCAGTTATTACTTCCATAACTGGACTGGTCATCCTCTGGATGATGATTGCATATTGCTCTGTCCAAGGGTTTTGGTTTTTGTATCCCAAGGAAATGTAATTTTGTGGACTTTAGAATAGAATTTTTTAAAGTCGTAAATAAAATTCAGTTGTGTAAATCTTTTGCTTCTTCCAACAGTTGCCCTCTAAAACAAGGAGAGGTACCTTGTTGTATTGGTCCCCTAGGATTCAGATCAGCGTCTATCAAAAATGTTCATGATGATGCCTTAATCCTGAAGAGCCTAAACACAGAAATAGAAGGTCTGACAGTCAGAGGGTCCCATATATGCCCCTTTTATGGTTATTTCCACTTTTATGCCCCCAGTTACTCCAGGGAATGTGGTACACATTTTTCATGAACAGGTGGTCAGAGATGTGGAGACTCTGTTATACCCAAATATCCCCCAAACTCTGTCAAAATGACATTATTCAGCATTAGATAAAATCTGAGGTTGGAAGGACATGATAGTTTGCGAGGCAGATAAGGGGGGGCAATATAGTTTTACTCACATGGGATTACTAAATACAGAGGGCAAAAAGGCATCTGGGCATTATTATCAATTATGTGCCATTAAACAAGGATCCCAGCCCCAAAAGTATTAACAATGTACACACTGTCTTCCAAAAGCAAGTAGAAGCAGGGGTTTTACCAGAAAAGAAGGCAGAAAAACTATTCCCGAACTTCACGCAAAATCCACATCGGTATTTCATAGTCCAGGATGTCCCATAGTCTCGGGAGTGAGCACTCTCACCGAGACACTTTCGCAATATGTGGAATGGCTCTTCAGACCCATCCTAAGGGATGTCCCTTCATATTTGAATGATTATGGTGAATTTTTGTGGGCGGTTAAAGATATTACATAGCAGGACGATTATGCCTTAGCCTCTATAGAAAGTCCCTACACCGCATTCCCCAAAGGCAGGGTACAGAAGCTGTGTGATCCATCCTTCCAAATACAGAGAAGAGCCCAGCGGTAATTGAGTCCGTCTGTGATGGGATACAGTTTATTCTTTCACATAACGCATTCATGTTCATGTATAGGTGGTTTCTGCAATGCAATGGGACCGCCATGGGGACCCCAGTAGCGCATTCGCTAATTTAGTTTTAACCACCCTTGAAGACAATTGTGTCTTCTCTTTGAACAACCCTTTTTTAAAATATATTAAGGTTTTCTTAAGGTACATGGATGACATTTTCATTGTATGGTCAGGAGCGCAAGAACTCTGAGGCTTTGATTTCTTATCTTGATTATGTAAATTCACTCAATATGCGGTTTATCTCAGTTTTTGGAGAGAGTGATCTAGACTTTCTTGATGTCAGAATCCAAGAAAAAAATGGGGTCCTGGTTATAAAAACTTTTAAAAAACCCGCTGCCACTAACTCCCTTCTTCATTTTAACAGTGTCTGCTCCTATCACACAAAAGTTTGCTCCGCTACTGCCAATCTTTGCAACTTCAAAAATGTAATAATGACAATGACAAATTTTTGAAACAATCTAAAGAGTTAAAGGACAGGTTCCATGGCAGAGGATATTGTGGCCAGGTATTAGATACAGAATTTACACGAGGACATTCCTTCACCCAGGACGATTTATTAAAGGGAAAAAAGTAACAGGAGGAAGCAAAGAGAAAAACAATTTTTAATTTACCTTTGGCCCAATGGACAGGCAGATCCGTGCAGCAATTCACAGGAATTGGCACATATTAGAAGAAGACATAGCCGGGGTGGTATCAAAACATCCATTGGTTACCTAGAGATGATCCACACGTTTGAAGGTTCTGTTGGTCAGGAACCAGCTGGAAAAGGATATTCCTAGGAATTGTTTGAACGATGCTCGACCAACAGGTAGCTTTAAATTTGGGGACTGCTCTTTCTGCAGTTTCGTGCAGAACCCAACATGCAGTGTCCATCATTCATTGTCCCTTTGGGCCATTGTATATTGGAAAAAATATTAGACCCCTATTTATCTGAATCAGGGAACATCATAGATCTATTATGTCTGGAAAGGATTCACGCCGTTTGATAGAACATATGCAGGAAAAGCGTGATTCTAGCCCGGACTTACTTCGGTTTGTTGGGATAGAAAGAGTTAAAGCCGCATTGCGAGGAGATTACCACCATAAATGTTTATTGAGAAGGGAAGCCAGGTGGATCCTACGCTCCAGAGTACAAGGTGCGTTGGGTCTCAATTGGAGACTAGATATGGCTGTTTTTTATGATTGTCCAGAAATACGGCCGAGTCTTGCATGTTAATACCCGGCAATACATGAAGCCACACGCTCCGCTCTGAGTGCCAAGGTGAGAAATGACCATCATCCTGGATGTGCTACATCTCCCCCTGCTACCCGCTGTTTTAATTCAATGAAATAAAGAAGAATTTTTTGGAGCGGATAGTGGATCCTTTTCACTTACTGTATTAGAACAGTGTTTGTGCTCTCTGCAGTCCAATAACTCAGCACAATGCACAATTCCACCTGCTGTGGAGGTGGTAGTGACCCTATCACCCATTGAGTCCCTGTGCGGCTGCACAGGCTGCACCAATGGTATGTTCTCTGCTGGGTTGCAAACCTGCAATCACTCTATGTGACTACAAAGTTGTGAATCCTCGCAGCAAAACCCATCCTGTGTGATAATATGTGAATCTAACAAAAATGTAGAGTTGCTGTGTGTGGTGATAAGGGGAGGGGGGAAAAATAATAAATTACTGATAGGGGTTTGTAATAAGTCTCCAAAAATAATGGAAGCGACAGAGAATATCCTCATAAAGCAAATAGATGAAGCAGCGACTCAAGGAGAAGTCAGTATTATGGGGGACTTCAACTACCCTGAAATACACTGGGGAACCGAAACCTGCAGTTCCAGCAAAGGTAATAGGTTTTTGACAACTATGAGAGACAATTACCTTTCACAACTGGTTCAGGACCCAACAAGAGAGGGGGCACTGCTAGACCTAATATTAACCAACAGGCCAGACCGCATATCAAATGTAAGGGTTGAGGGTCACTTGGGTAATAGTGATCACAAATTAATAAGTTTTCATGTGTCCTTTAATAAGATGTGTAGTAGAGGGGTTACAAGGACACTAAACTTCAGGAAGGCAAATTTCCAACGGATGAGAGATGAGGTGAGCAAGGTGTTGAAAGAGGACGTAGTCCCGGCCGGTGACTATCATCTATCTGTGGATCTGTAACAGCCATCTGCATAGAGTACAGACGCCGGGTTAGGAAAGCCTGCAAGGTGCAGAGATGCTGCAGGACCTTGCGTGACATGGGTTTATGAGACACCGTTCCTGTCAGACTAATCTGAAAAGCTTTTAGGAAGAGGTAAGTTCCAGACTAGACCAAGAAAATGCAGTGGATGTGGTGTATATGGATATTCAAAAGCTTTTGATACGGTGCCACACAAAAGGTTGATACATAAAATGAGAACAATGGGGATAGGGGTAAATATGTGTAAGTGGGTTAAGAGCTGGCTCAGGGATAGGAAACAAAGGGTGGTTATTAATGGAGCACACTCGGACTGGGTCACGGTTAGCTGAGGGGTACCACAGGGGTCAGTATTGGGCCTGCTTCTTTTTAACATATTATTATTATATTATTATACATTTATATAGTGCCATTTATTCCATGGAGCTTTACATATGAAAAGGGGAAATATAGACAAGTACAATAAACATGTGTAAGACAAGGGACACACAAGTACTGAAGGAGTGTTAGGCATCAGGTTTCTGCGTCTGCTCTGCAGGAATCCAGACCCTTACATTCTGTGGTCTCTTGCTGTTTATCTACCACAGAGGAGATTCCCTTGCAGCAAATCTCTCCAGGGGCTAAGCCCCTCTGTCCTCCTACTGAGCATGCTCCTGAGACGATTTCCCATTGGAGATCGGGAGTCATGTACTCAGGTCCTGCTCCAGATCTCATTGGTCCATCTCGGAGATCTGGAAGCTTCCGGAAGGTCCCGGCTGCTATAAAAAGCACGCATGGCCATTCCGCCATGCACTAGTATAGTCTCTTGTTGCTACTGTGTGAATGATGATGGATGTATGATTCTGGTGAATGACTCATTTGAAACCCCTTCCCTCTGATATTACATTTGTGGACAGGGACTAAGATTAGAGTCAGCGCCAGCGCGCCACTACTACATCATCCACAGTTGCTAGTGTCCGACATTGCGCTTGTGTACTAGCTTTGTCGTCTAGCGGCAGTGTCCTACGCTGCGCTGCAGTTGCAGCCCTCCTTGGTGTCCCCGGTTGTGCCGTCACACGCACGGTAGGTCTAGACGGAAGTAGCTCCGCTGTCTTTGGTTCTGCTCCTGTGACCAGATACCGTGTGTGCATTTACTCTGAGTACTGTGACTCCAACGGGCTCAGCCTTATTGTATTTGTCTTTGTTTGCACCTCTGTGACTTAACAGAGATTGCTCTGCGCACCTGGATGACGTTTAAGCCACGTGCGCATTTCCGCCATATTGCTTGCCTGCCACCACTTAGCAGCAGTCATATCATCTACTGCACGGTGGACCCCGAGCAGCGAACGCACTTCATTATTATTTTTAGTTAGTGCGTTCCGCCATTCCTAACAAGGAGAGAGGACCCTGCCCAACATATTTATTAATGACCTTGTAGGGGACATACAGAATAGAATTTCAATATTTGAAGATGACACTAAACTCTCCAGGGTAATCAATACAGAGGAGGACAATTTTATATTACAGAAGGATTTATGTAAACTAGAAGCTTGGGCTGATAAATGGCAAATGAGCTTTAATGGGGATAAATGTAAGGTCATGCACTTGGGCAGAGGAAATAAGATTTATAATTATGTGCTTAATTGTAAAACACAGGGTAAAACCGTCAGTGAAAAAAGACCTGGGTGTATGGGTGGACGACAAACTCACATTTAGTGGCCAGTGTCAGGCAGCTGCTGCAAAGGCAAATAAAATAATGGGATGCATTAAAAAAGGCATAGATGCTCATGAGGAGAACATATTTTTACCCCTATACAAGTCACTAGTGTGACCACACTTAAAATACTGTAAACAGATCTGGTCTCTGGTGAATAAGGCTACTTTCACACATCAGCTTTTTTCCGACAGGCAGGATCCAGTTATTTGCTAAAAAAACGGATCCGGCGAAAGCTGCCGCCGGATCCGGTTTTCTCTCATTGAATTGCATTAGCGCCGGATCGTGCCGCATGGCCTTCCGTTTCTTCCGGTTTTTGCCAGATCTGGCTAAATGTTTCATTCCAGCACATGGAAAAAACATCTCTAGTAACGTTTTTTGTCTGCGGTGAAAAAACGGACAGCGCCGGATCCAGCGCTTCCATTTTTTTGGTATAATGGAAGCCTATGGGCGCTCGGAAAGCGCCGGATCCGGAAAAAGTCTGCGCATGCTCAGATCCAATTGGCCAGCCCCCAGGAAACAGATATAAACCTGCTAGATGGATCCGGCAGAAAAACTGATCCGTTTCTTCAGTTCTCCAAAATTTACGCCGGATCAGGTTTTTCTAAAAATAGCCAGATCCTGCCTGTCGGAAAAAACCTGATGTGTGAAAGTAGCCAAGAAAGACATAGCTGAACTGGTGCGGGTGCAGAGAAGAGCAACCAAGGTTATTAGAGAACTGGGGGGTCTGCAATACCAAGACAGGTTATTACACTTGGGGCTATTTAGTTTGGAAAAACGAAGGTTTAGAGGTAATCTTATTACAATGTATAAATATATGAGAGGACAGTACAAAGACCTTTTAGACCTGTGACGGGGACAAGGGGGCATCCTCTACATCTGGAGGAAAGAAGGTTTAAGCATAATCACAGATGCGGATTCTTTACTGTAAGAGCAGTGAGACTATGGAACTCTCTGCCATATGATGTTGTAATGAGTGATTCCCTACTAAAATTTAAGAGGGGACAGGATGCCTTTCTTGAAAAGTATAATGTTACAGGGTATATATACTAAATTCCTTGATAGGGCATTGATCCAGGGAACTAGTCTGGTTGGCCTATGTGGAGTTGGGAAGGAATTTTTTTCCCCAATGTGGAGATTAGTGTTTGCTGCTTGGGTTTTTTTTATTTCCTCTGGATCAACATGTTAGGCTATGGGTTGAACTAGATGGATTTAAAGTCTCCCTTCAACCTCCAATACTATGTTACGTTACTATGTTACTATTGTGGGCACTATGGACTGCACATTGTGAGGATTCTTCAGCGCCGGGAGTGTGCGATCATGTGACCACAAGTATGCGATTTGCTTACTTCCTACCATATTCTGACTATACATGTCCAGCCTCGCTCAAGTGTATCGAGGACACGTCTAGTCGGCATGTGACCGCATAAAGAAAAGAACCTGAAGACCCACCTCTTCCGACAAGCCTACAACCTGCAATGATGCTCAGTCTACTAAACCGCCGCACGACCAGCTCTAACCTCTCCTAGTGTATCCTCACCCATCCCCTGTAGACTATGAGCCCATGCGGGAAGGCCCTCTCTCCTTCTTTACTTGTGTGTGTCTTGTATTGCTCATGTTTATTATACTTGTCTATATTTGCCCCTTTTCACATGTAAAGCGCCATGGAATAAATGGCGCTATAAAAATGTATAATAATAATAATAAAGGCAAATCACATACTTGTACTCACTCGTCCACTTGTTCCTGGCATCAGCACTGGAAAATCTGCAACACTTGCAGTGTGTGCGATGTGAGGATTCACAAATCTGCAGTCCCATAGAGTTACAGCAGACTTGTAAGGTAAGGCCAGACAACGCCTTTAAGAAAACTCTTTTTGATATACCCCATGTAAATAAAGAGGTTGTTCCTTTTACATTCTCATTCCTTGGGCAGAGTATCGAGCAGATATAAAGACTTCCCATCTCCCTACCTGCCTCTTATTACTTGTGCATCATCTATTATAACCACTGCTCATTGAAGAAGCTTCATATCCAGTTTTTCATTTCCATTTTTATCGTAGCATAAAACTAGTGAAGTTATTACCTGTCCTTAACACTCGGCGTTTGCTACAAATGATACAATACATAAAGTGATGTATAATTCATAAATGGAGTAAATTATGTAGCGCAGATAGACACCGCGCTGGGGTTTACACATTTCTCAACTCAGGAAACATTTTAGAATTGTTTGTAAACTGTGTAAGTTCGGGGGACGGCTCGTTTCTTCATGGTGGCGTCTGAGCAGGTTTTATTTGACTTATGAAGAACTGTGAAATGCGACAGAAGAAAAAAATGGCATCTCCGTCTTATAAATAACATTTACTCTCTCACCCATGGTTTAGAGTCTGCAGTCACTTACTGATCTGACACAGAATTCCTAAAGATACAATGTATCAGTTAAGGGAGAATTGTAATCTACGACCCAGGAATCTCACACTTTCTTCTCACAATGCAGTTTTATTCCATCACTATTTCGGGGCATAAACGCACCATTATTAGTTTATGTCTTGATAACGCAGCGTTTATGTACCAAAACAATGATAGAATAAAACTTTTATCGTTGCTGAGAATGGTGCGTAGTATACTCCCATGATATAAAATGGGATTTCTGGAGGAAATCTGTGTTCATTGTGGTTTTGTGAGTACAATTTCCTATAATACTTGATGACTGTTCTCGAGTAAATAGACGAAGCATACAGGAAAGATATATATCTTTGTACTGTGTTAGCCAGTAGATGGAAAAATATTTAGAATTGAGAGTCCTCAGTGGTTGATACCTTTTAATGGCTAACTAAAAAGATCAGCTGTGGCAAAGAATGCTTAATACCACATGTACAACCCTCAGGGGTTAAATGTCAGTAGCTCGGAGGATTCCCATTCAAAGTAAAACATAACCTTTAATAATTCATTAAAACCTGAAACATCACATAAACAGACATAATAGTGCTTGTGCGTATCAGTGCTCATTTAAAAAATGGTTCGGTCTCACCATTACTCATGGACATAGACGCCCCGGCGTATTTTTCAGTCCCCTCTTACTTTTTGGCAGTGATATGGACAGTCACTCTGCTAGTTGAGGCACCCAGCCATTGCGGGGCCTTCTCTTTTTCTTTATGGACAAATATATTTAAACTCCCTTATATCTATTTGTATAACTACCCTGATGAATCCCCGTTATTGGGGAGGAAACGCGTAGGGAGCAAATACCCCTTCTGACGACTGGGGGTGACACTATAGGGTCCATTTGGGGCCTGTCCTTGTAAGGGCAGGAGTAATACCTGGGCACGACAGGGAGGATAGGGAAAACTGCACACCTGTAACCCTTTAACCTCCTTTTCCACACGCTGTCTTGTGCTGCTATATGGACCCGAATACCCGGCAGGGGACCTCTGAAAAATACGCTGTGGCATCTATGTCCATGAGTAATGGTGAGACCGAACCATTTTTTAAATGAGCACTGATACGCACAAGCACTATTATGTCTATGTGTTGTTTATGTGATGTCTCAGGTTTTAATGAATTATTAAAGGTTATGTTTTACTTTGAATGGGAATCCTCCAAGCTACTGACACTAACTAAAAAGATGATAACAAATTGCAAGCTTTCAAGACTACTCAGGTCCCTTCATCAGGCAATGACTAATACAAAATCTGAGTAATCACATATTTATGCACAACACAGCACAGAAAAAATGCAATAGATAAGACAAGTGATATGACGCAGAATTGTCATTATGGGAGAGAGATAAATATAAATATTGGAACAGTTCATAGATAAGGAGTGTGAAAGTTTTATTACCCTCTGATTGGGGTCTGGCTCTGTGTTGTGTGATGACCCCAGAAGGTCTGAAGAGCAAATTCCTTAATTGATGTTAAAAGACATAAATCCATGCGACACATTCATTCCTGCACTGAGTGTGTCAAAAGTTGTCATAAATTTATACTCCCAGACTCTTCTGTCTCTTTGAGACTTGAAGTTACCTTTTAATACAAGTAATTTATTGTCCATCATGCTATGACCGGGGAAACAAAAATGTTTTGCCACAGGTCGACAATGCGTAGTAACTGAGTGGTGTCTATAAAAGACAGAAATGGATGAGCGGTCAAGTGTTTTTATTTGGGGAATTGGAGAAAGTCACGGACAGATACCTCTGTCCCTTCCAATCATATATGCTCCTTCCAAACTACTCTGTTCCTTCTAGACACCTCAGTTCTTTCAGATCATATATGTTCCTTCCTTCCAGATATCTATATTCCTTCCAGACAGCTGTTTCTTCCAAATAACACTGTTCCTTCCAGACCACTCTGTTCCTTTACAGACAATTCTGTTCTTTTCAGAAATCTCTGTCTTTCCAGTAGTCTTTGTTTCTTCCAGACATCTTTTTTCCTTTCTACTAGACCTCCATTCCTTATAGACATCTCTGTTCAGACACTTCTGTGCCTTCCAGACACCTATGTTCCTTCAGACATCTCTTGCTCCTTTCCAGAAACCTGTTTCTTTCGAAAATTTCTGATTGTTTCTCCCCAGACAACTAAAGCATTGAAGAATTGAATTCAGTTTGCCCGATCTTTATCTCTGTCGTGCAAAGTCTGGAACCTCCCATACATATTAGACAGCCGACTTGTCCTAAGTAAATAATAAAAAATGGCATAGGTCCCCCTGAACTATTGATAACCAGCCAGGCAAAACTGACAGCTGGGGGCTATCAGCTTCACCAAAGCTGGTTATCTAGAATAGAGGGGTCCCCACACCATATTTTTTAATTACTTAAATAATTCTATAAAATGGTGAGGGGTCCCCCACATTTTTGACAACCAGCCCTACTAAGCAGACAGCTGGGGGCTGGTATTCTCAGGCTGGTAAGGAGCCAAGGATATTGACCCCCACTAGCCTAAAAATAGCAGCCCACAGCCGCCCAGAAAAGACACATATATTAGATGCGCCAATTCTGGTGCTTTGCCCGGTCCTTCACACTTGCCCTGTAGTGGTGGCAAGTGAGGTTCATATTTGTGGGGTTGATGCCACCTTTGTATTGTCATATGACATCAAGCTTCAGGCGTTGTCTATTGGTCATGAGTGGCTTGGCACAAGGAATGTGACACTTGTAGCCCATGTCCTGGATACGTCTGTGTGTGGTGGCTCTCGAAGCAATGATACCAGCAGCAGTCCACTCGTTGTGAATCTCCCCCAAATTTTTGAATGGCCTTTTCTTAACAATCCTTTCAATGCTGCGGATATCCTGGTTGCTTGTGCACCTTTTTCTACCACAGCTTTTCCATTAATCTGCTTGGATACAGCACTTTGTGAACAGCCAGCTTCTTTATCAATGACCTTTTGTTGCTTACTCTCCTTGTGGAGGGTGTTAATGTGTCAATGACTGCCTTCTGGACATCTGTCAAGTCAGCAGTCTTTCCCATGATTGTGGCGCCTAATGAAATAGACTAAGGGACCTTTATAAACAATTAGGAAGCCTTTTCTATGTGTTTTTTGTTAATTATTTTAATTTACTGAGATAATGACTTTTGGGTTTTCATTGGCAGTAAGCAATAATCATCAGCATTAACAGAAATAAACACTTGAAATAGATCACTCTCTAATGACTATACAATATATGAGTTTCACTTTTTATATTGAAGAACTGATGATATTCCAATTTTGTGAGAAGCATCTGTATATTGTCTGCAAAGCTTTGGTGTAGACCTGATATCAATGAGCATTGTATGGCGGTGATGTCAGTCCTACTTCCGTGGTTTTGGTTATTGATCAGCATGGTGGTATTATTTGTGTCTGATGCCAGTATTGATGGTTATATTGCTCTTGGCACATTCAGGCTTGTTAATGATCAGTATGCTGGTATTATTGTATCACTATGGGTTAACATTATGTGATCACAGAGTGGCCGTATTCTTGATACTACTGGTCCTGCAGTAAATCTTGATTTCCTCTAATGTCAGGCAGGATAATATTTGTAATAAAGACCCCCCATCTGGGGATATTGGGGGACAGCATTGGTCTGTATGCTTTCATCTGCCATGACTACATTTCAGTCTCACCCCAGTCGTATCCTGGTGCATGTAGACTGGGGGAGCGCTGACCCCATGGGAAGCAGAGGGCGCGGGAGTCTATAGATTTTGGTAGAGTATTTCCTTCCCTTATATTAGTAACCAAAGATGTGCTCACTTTTCTGGTATGTAAATGTATTCTTCCCCCTGGAACTGTGGCGCGGTTATAAAACCGCTCATGTCTCTTGATCACCTCATTAAACATTACTGTGTACTGATTTCTCCGTTATCCCTCTTGTTTGAAGACTTACATTTCTTCACCACTGTTTCTTTTATAGACACCGTGCATCATTAATTACAATTATGGTAGCTGTCGACATCGGGAACAATGGGGGAGGGGGCGCTCTTAGCTGATTAGTCAGACTAAGAAGTTTCCTACTTTTTTGAACAGAACTTTATTTTCTTATTTTAATTTAGTAATTTATGCATTTATGGAGAATTCACTCACTTTAATTCTCCCCGATGTAACAGCAATTAAAAATGTCTTGTCTTTACCTATTTTAGTTTTTAAGATTTCTACCCAAAATAAAGATTTTCCTTTCATTGAAGATAATTACAATATGGAAGCTATTTTGTATCTTGGTTCACATTCTTACTGAACAATCTTCCCTATTGAGTCGGTCTCTTTTGCTAATTACATTAATATTTGGCTCCAGTCATTACATGTGTATTAGGTAAATCTAGATGCCATCCAGCTGGCATTAACCTCTTTAACCCCAAGGGTAGTTTGCATGTTAATGACCAAGCCAATTTTTCCAATTCTGACTACTGTTCCTTTATGAGGTTATAACTGTTAGGAGTGGCGGAAGGCACTAAATAAAAATTATAAATAAAGTGCCTTCGCCATCCCGGGGTCCACCGTGCGTCAGATGGTAAGACCGCTGCTAGGAGGTGGCAGAATATGAGGCAGTAGAGTGCATGGGGTTAACGTCACCCTGGTGCACTGGGCAAGCTCAGTTAAACTCACAGAGCTGCCAGCATACACTGAAATAGAAAAGCGCTGAGTCTGTTTAACTCACAGGGACTCAGCGACACAGACGCGGTAATTGGTCACAGGAGAGGTAAAAGCTGACGGCACCAACTCCGTCTAGACCTACCGTATATGTCTGTGACAGAGACATCGCAAACGCGGACGTACACTGTGCTGCAACTGCAGCGTGGCAGGAACACAGCGGCAAAGAGGACGCTGCTATCAGGCAAGCGCAATACTGACGCTAAGCTGCTGTGGCAGGGATGCAATGGTGCGCTGGCGCTGTAACTGACTAGACCGACACTCTGTCACCATTCGTATTAACCAAGGAAAGGGGTTTCTTAATGAGTCAGTCACCAGTCCATGCATCCATCACCATACACACACAGCATAATATGCTACCCTAGCGCATGGCGGAACGGCCATGTGCACTTTTTATAGCGCACGGGACCTTCCGGAAATCTCCAGGAGTCCAGGAAGAGCCAATAGGATCCGGAGCAGGACCTGAGCACCTGACTCCCGAAGTCCAATAGGAGCTCGTCCCGTGAGCATGCCCCATAGATGGAATAAAGGACTTAGCCTCTGGAGACAGTTGTTGTGAGACCATCTCCTCAGCAATCCCTTCTGCTGCAGCAGATGGGCAAGAGACTGCAGCATGTGAGAATCTGGGTTTCTGTATAGACGTGTCAGAAACCAGATTCCTAACAATAACTCTGAAATGTTTCAAAGGATCCTGGTGATTCTGAGATTGTTTTTTTTTACATATTGTACTTCCTGATAGTGGTAACATTTCTTCGGTATGGCTTGCGATTATTTGTGAAGAAAATGTAAATTTGAAAAAAATTTGGAAAATGTCACAATTTTTCAACTTTGAATTTTCATGCCTTTAAATCAAAGAGATACAAAATAGTTAATAAGTAACATTTCCCACATGTCAACTAATTCAGAACAATTTTGGAACCAGCTTTTTTTTTGTTAGGAAGTAATAAGGGTTATAAATTGACCAACGATTTCTCATTTTTTCGCCTTTTTGAAGTCACTTTGAGGGGTCTATATAATAGAAGATGCCCAAAAGTGACACCTGTCATGATCTGACAGTTTTAAATCACTGGGTGAACTTTTTTTACTTTGGAAAGTTCCAAGGTGTCTTGACTGTCCCCGGTGGTGGTTTTGATATTGCACTTTAGGTTTTGTGCACTTAATCATGTATCCGGTGTTACACCCTATAAAGGTGTGCTAGAGGTGTGCAATCACTGCCTGTGATATTGTGAGATTGTGGTCACTCTGTTTTTTGAGAGCCTGGAGGAAGGATGGAGCTGGTGAGGAGTCCTGCGCAGCTTAGCCAGGGGGGACGTGTTTCAGCTATGGTGTCTGGACGAAGGGCTGGCATGGCGTGGTGGAGTCGCAGTGATGGTGTTAGCGGGAAGTGTCTGCATTGGCTGGTGGAGTGGCGACTATGGAGAGTGGCACTCACCATGTGGGACTTGGCCGCTGAGCTGGACTCAAGCATGCTCGACTTCGTGTCAGCAGCTGAACACATCCTTGGGACTCTGGTTCTAAGCAGCTGCAACTGGTTTTGGACTCTGCTCCAAGGCTGCACTAGATGAAGGATCCTGTTATGTTGATGGATCCAGGTGGAGGAGAAGGTGGAGGGCTCTGTTACTGGGAGCGCACGCAACAGAACAAAGCTAAGTGGTGTTTCCCCTGTATTGTCTCTTTCCTCATGTGTGTTATTAGTGCAGTGGTGGGATTCGTTTCCGCACCGACCTATTCCCTAGTGAGGGTTTAGGGTCAGGGCGAGCTAGGGCGCTGAGGTACGCGTGCGGCGCCCGGTGCGAAACCGGCATAGGGAACGTTAGGAGTGCAGGGACACTGGCTCAGGGGAGCTCAGGAGGTCTCCAATTCCCTTTTCCCTATTGCAGGGCCCACCATTGTTATAGTTACCCAGGTTCCCCCCTTTATTATTTAAATGCGCCTTACTGGAGGCGGTGTTTCCAGATATTGTATGTATAACGTGTAATACCCAAATTCGCCAGGTGGAGGCGGCGTATCCACCTGCACGTCTTTATTATTTAAATGCGCCCCACTGGAGGCGGTGTATCCAGGGTCACGTGTGTTATGGGTCCGCCTTGCGGAAACATCTGCGTCCTGACACACGTGATCATGACAACACCATTCTAAAAACTGCACCCCTGAAGACTCTCAAAACCACATTCAAGAAGTTTATTAACCCTTCAGGCTCTTCACAGGAATTTTTGGAATGTGGAAAAAAAATGAACATTTAAATTTTTTCCCAAAAAATTTAATTCATATCCAAAATTTTTTTATATTGACAAGGGTAACAGGAAAAAATGGATGGCAAAATTTTCTGTGTAATTTCTCCTGAGTACACCGATACCCCATATTAGGGAGAAAACCACAGGGCTCGGAAGGAAATTGAGCGCCATTTGACTTTTTGAATGCAAAATTTGCTGGAACAATTGGCAGATGCCATGTTGCGTTTGGACAGCCCCTGATATGCCAAAACAGTGAAAGTCACCCACAAGTGACACTATTTTGGTAATGAGATCCCTCAGGAAACAGATCTCGATGTGTGGTGAGCACACTGAACCCTCAGGTGCTTCACAGAAGTTTACAACGTTGAGCCATAAAAATATAAAAAATCTAATTTTCCCCACAAATGTTTTAGCACAAAATATTGCCTTTTCATAAGGGTACCAGGAGAAATTGCAGCATACAATTTGTTGTGCAATTTCTCCTGAGCATGCTGATACCCTATATGAGGGAGAAAACCACTGGGTGCACGGCATAGCTCGGAAGGAAAGGAGCACAATTTGCTGAAACAATTGTACATGCAATATTGCGTATGAAGAGCCCCTGATGTGCCTAAACAGTGAAAATCCCCCACAAGTGACAACATTTCGGTAACTAGACCCCTCTGGAAACTGATCTAGATGTGTGATGAGCACATTGAACTCTCAGGTGCTTCAGAGAAGTTTATAATGTTGAGCCATAAAAATAAATTAAAAAAAATTTTTCCCCGCAAATGTTTTTAGCAAAACATATTGCATTTTCATAAGGGTAAAATGAGAAATTGCACCATAAAACTTGTTGTGCAATTTCTCCTGAGTTCACCAATTCCCCATATGTGGTTGAAAACTACCTATGAGGCACAGTGCAAAGCTCAGAAGGGAAGAGGTGCCATATTGGAGTTCAGGTTTTGCTGGAATAGTTTGAGGGTGCCCATGTCACATTGGCATAGCCCCTGAGGTGCCAAAACAGAAACCCCCTATATGAGAAATAATTTTACAATCTACACTCCCCAATGAATTGCCTCACAGAATTTTATACCATTGAGTGGTGAAGAAAGAATAAATTACATTTTTACCACTAAAATGTGTTAGCCCCAAGTTTTAATTTTTCAAAGGGCTATTTAATATTTCTTTTTACAAAAAACTGAGGTCCATTTTTTTCCTGAGTGCGCAAATACTATACATGTAATCGAGAAATATTTTTCAGGCACAGTGTAAAGCTCAGACGGCAAGGAGCGCCAGATTTTACTGTTATGCTGTGCAGGTGCCATGACGCACTGGGAGAGCCCATGAGGTGCCAGAACAATAGAATCCCCCATAAGTGGCCCCATTTTACAAACTACACCTTTCAATGAATTCATCTAGGGGTGCAGTGATCATATTGACATCACTGGTATGTCACAGAATTTTATACCATTGGGCAGTGAATAAAAAATAACTACGTTTTTACCACCAAAATTTTGTTTTAGCCCCAGATTTAAAATTTTCACTCATGTAGTGGGTAAAAATAGTACCAAATTGTGTCCGACAATTTCCACTGAACGTGGCAATACCTCATATGTGGCTGCACAGTATTACTTAGCAACAACACAAGAAGCTCTGAGTATAAATCCAATTAAAAATTTAAATAATAAAACAACAGAGACTAAACTAGCAAAAGCAAAAATGAAGGAGAGATAGATGACATACATATGTCTAAACATGTACTTACACATTTACACATTGGACTTACCCATTTACACAGTCACCACGCCTCCTGATGAAGTAATACACGAAACGTGAGTTGGGGTGAAGGGGAGCAATGGTGACTGTGTAAATGTGTAAGTACAACTTTGTATCTTCATTAATGCTTAATCATTGGCAACATTATGTAGATATTGGTACAACCTTTGCTATTAACACTGAAACTATTAGTGGATGCATGATAATCTAACTTGCTTCATGCACTTTTGGCATAAATTTATTCAAGAAATGAAATGCATCTTGCTTCATGCAATTTTGGCATAAATTTATTCATTAAATGTGGATACCCATTTTTTGTTTAGACATATGTATGTCATCTAGCTCTCCTTAATTTTTGCTTTTGCTCGTTTACCGTAGTCTCTGTTGTTTTATTATTTAAATTTGAGTAAAAATTATTTTTAATTAGATTTATACTCAGAAGTTCTTGTGTTCTTGTACATTAATGTGAGTTGTTCCTCCTGCATAGTTGGGCATTTGTGTAATACAATATTACTTAGTCATATGGAGAGATTCGGGAGGGATGGAGCACTATTTGCTGTCATGATCCGGCGTGGATCAGACAGATTAAATGGATAAGTGAACTTTTTTTTTCCTTTGGCTTGGTGTCAAAGTGGTGTCATTGCCCCCGGTGGCCATTAGAATTATTACACGTGGTGTCGTTCATTCTAAATTGCCCCGGTGGTGGTGAGTGGTAGTGCACTTTAGTTTCTTTGGTTTAGTGCATGTAATTATAAATCAGGTGTGAGGCTCTATAAAAGAGAACCAGGTGTGTTCAATCACTGTTGGTGATATTGTGTGTTCGTCATTTGGGAAGCAAGCCTGGGTGATGAAGGAGCTGAACATGAGTCCTGCACAGCCCAGCCACAGGGGACGAGTGGCAGCTATGTGGTCTGCAAGAAGGGCTGGCATGGCTTGGTGGAGTGATGACTATGGAGAGAGTTGCACTCAGCATGCGGGACTTGGTTGCTGAGAGCTGGACTCAAGCATGCTTGACTTTTTGGGCAGGAGCTGAGCTCATCTTTGGGACTCTGTTACTGGACTTCTGCAATTGGTGGTGGACTCTGCTCCAAGGCTGCACTATGGTGAAGGATCTAGTTATGGTGATGGATCCGGGTGGAGGAGAAGATACACACAGGTGGTGGGCTCTGTTGCTAGGAGCGTACGCAACAGAGCAAAGCTAAGCGGTGTTTCCGCTGTATTGTCATTTTCCCTCATGTGTGTTTAGTGCAGTGGTGGGATTAGTTTCCGCACCGACCAATTCCCTAGTGAGGGTTTAGGTTCAGGGCGAGCTAGGGTTTTTAGGTTTCTGTGCGTCGCCAGGTGTGGAACCGGCATAGGGAACGTTAGGCGTGCAGGGACACTGGCTCAGGGGAGTACAGGAGGTCTCCACTTCCCTATTAATACTTTTGTGCGGGCTCAATGGGTATTCCAGTGGTCTTTTGTGGAGTCACGTCTCGCCAGGTCTCAGGCATATGACTTGCTGCAGTTGGTTAAAAAATGGCTCCCGCCTCAGACCTTAAATTCTTTCGAGATGGTAGAGAGGGTGGTGTTTGAACGGCTGTGAGGGCTCTGCCAGCAGCCATACAGTGCTGGATGGGTCAAGGGGACCCGGGCACTCTGGACCAGGTGGTAGGACTGATTCAGCATTATACAGCCACTCAGGACTTTATACAGGACACTGCTCCACTTCGGCTGTCACATAAGGCCCTGCTAACTTAGGAGCCTGGGAAAAGTCCACGACCCTCCACTGGGGCAAAACAAGACCATACTGAGGCGTATCCAGGAAGGAGAGTGACAACAGACCCGTGTGCCCTAAATTTTCCCCAAGGCTCCCTCATGTTGCAGCTATTAAGTGTTGGCGGTGTAAAGAGTCCTAATATGTCGTTGCAAACTGCCCCCTAATAAGTCGCCAAGTGTCTATGTATGCCCAGACCATCTGCACTGCAAAGACAGGCACCGTCACCAGCGAGCCCCAACTGTGCCAGGTGCTCATCAAAGGGTACCAGACAGAGGCTGTCTTGGACTCGGGAAGCTTAGTGACTCTGGGTCCCTTGTTGCTGTGGGCAACCCCAATGAATGGAAAGTGGGGGTGGTATGCATACATGGGGAACTCCGAAAGTACCCGACTGCGGAGGTTACATTTTCCACCCCATGAGGTGAAATAAGACATGTAGTGGGAGTGGTAAAGGCTCTTCCATATGGGACTGTGTTAGGAAGAGACTTGCCCTTGTTCTGGTCCCTGTGGGAGACCAGGATTAACCATCCCAAGATGAATGCTATTTCGAGCATGGAACCCAAGGATCCCAAATCAGGGATACCTGCTGTAGGAGTTGCCAACATTGAGACAGAGTGTAACCCTGATAGGCTTCCCCTAGAGGTATTGGCAAGAGAGGTCAAAGAGACCCCACCAATCCCCGAGCTGGAAGTGGCACCTGGTAAGTTGGCTCCTGGTAAGATCGGGATCGCTCAGCTTCAAGATCCCACCTGGCCCGGGCATGAGAAAGGGTGGTGGAAATTAATGGAGCAACCAGGTGCTGAGGCAGTTTTTCCCCATATGGTTATCCACCAGGAGTTGTTATACTGGGTGGATAAAGTCCAGGATGAGGTGGTGGAACAGCTGGTGGTGCCCCAATCCTACCGTCGGGCAGTGTTCGACATGGCTCACACTCACATGCTGGGAATACACTGGGGGGGGCCAAAAAGACGCAGAAGCATATTCTACAGCCGTTTTTTTGGCCTGGGGTCTACGCGGAGGTCCAGAGGTACTGTGACACATGTTCGGAGTGCCAGCTATCCACACCCACCGCAAATTACCAGAGTCCATTGGTACCTCTACCCATCATAGAGGTACCCTTTGAGCAGATAACAATGGACCTGGTAGGCCCTATAGTGAAATCCGCCCTTGGCAATCAACATATTTTGGTCATAGAGGACTACGCCACCCACTACCCAGAGGTGATACCTCTCCGCTACACCTCGGTCAAGCTAATAGCTCACGAGTTATTTGCCGTCTTTTTTCACCTTGGGCTCCCAAAGGATATCCTTACAGATCAGGGGTCTTCTTTCATGTTCAAGGTGTCCAGGGAGCTATGTAAGTTGCTCCGGAATAAACAGCTATGTACTTAGGTGTACCACACACAAACCAACGGGTTGATGGAGAGGTTTAATAAAACCCTCAAATCCATGCTTCAAAAGGTGGTCACCAAGGATGGGAAGGATTGGAACATGTTACTGCCATATCTAATGTTCGCTATCAGCGAGGTAACGCAGGCGTCCACAGGGTTCTCCCCATTTGAGTTATTGTATGGCAGGCACCCGAGGAGACTGCTGGACGTAGCCAAGGAGATGTGGGAACAGGAGCACACTCCGCATAAGAGTGTAATCTAGCATGTGGTAAGCATGAAGGACCGGATTGCGGCAGTTCGGTCCATCGTAAAGGAGCATCTGATGGATACCCAGGCCGCGCAGAGCCACATGTATAATACAAGAGCCACTGACAGGATCGTTAAAGAATGGGACTGTGTGTTGATTCTAGTGCCCACTGCAGAGAGCAAGCAAGTCAAGTGGCAAGGGCCAGATACTGGAGAAGGTGGGAGTAGTAAATTATAGAGTTCACCCCCAGGAGAAGAAAGCCCGAACAGCTGTATCATGTCAACCTGTTGAAAGCGGGAAGGATCGGGGATGTTTAGTCGCGGAGGCGACCCCGGTCGTACCAACAGGGAACCCTCAGACACCGGCCAAGGACGAGGCTGAGAGCGAGGTAAAAATAGGAGACACTCTCAAAACAGCGTTGAGAGATTAGTAAATTAGTCCAAGAGAATGCAGACATATTCTCGGAATTACCCGGTCGTACCTCTGTCATCCAGCATGACATTATCACTGAGCCTCAAGTAAGGGTACAAATAAAACTATACCAAGTGCACGAGGCCCGTAAGCAAGCCATTGTGAGTGAGGTGAGACAAATGCTCCAGCTGGGAGCAATTGAGGAATCCCGGAGTGACCCATTGTACTAATCCCAAAGCAAACGGGTCATTACGGTTCTGTAATGATTTCTGAAAATTGAATGAGGTGTCAAAGTTTGACCTTTATCCAATGCCCTGAGTGGACAAGCTGATCGAGCGCCTGGGTCAGGCCCAGTACTTCACCACACTCGATCTGACCAAGGGTTATTGGCTGGTGCCACTTACAGGGTCGGCCAAGGAAAAGACCACCTTCATAACACCGGAGGGTCTTGATCACTATGTAGTCTTGGCCTTTGGTCTACATGGGGCCCCTGCTACGTTCCAGAGGTTGATGGACATAGTGCAGGAACCCCATCGGAAGTATGCGTCTGCTTACTTAGATGCCATCATCATCTTTAGTACTGACTGGCATACTCAATTGTCCCAGGGACAAGCAGTAGTAGATTCGCTCAGAGCCGTAGGATTGACAGCGAATCCCAAGAAATGTGCGATAGAGCTCGAGGAAGCCCAATACTTGGGTTATGTGATCGGCCGTGGCGTGATTAAGCACCATATAAATAAAAGCGAGGCCATTCAGAACTGGCCCCGACCTGTTACCACCAGAGGGAGAGGGCTTCTAGGGATCATTGTGTATTACGGGAAGTTTATACCCAATTTTTCAGGGAGAACAACACCCCTGAATGATCTCCTCAAGAAGTCGATCATGGTTCGATGGAACCCCTAGGTGGAAGCGTACTTATCCATGAAGGTGGCGCTTGTGTGGGCAGCACGTCCTCATTAGCCAAAACTTTCAGAAACACTTCATTGTACAGACAGATGCCTCTAACGTGTGCCTAGGAGTGGTCCTCTCTCAGGAGGTGGATGGAGAGGAGCATCTGGTCACCTACCTAAGTAGGAAACTCATCCCGGCCGAGAAAAAGTATAGCATAGAGGAGAGGGAGTGTCTGGCTATTAAGTGGGCCTTGGAGTCCCTACGTTATTATTTGCTCCACCGAACATTTGGCTTGGTAACAGATCAATCACCATTGGTCTGGATGAGGAATGACAAGGAGAGAAATGCGCGGGTCACCTGATGGTTCCTGTCTTTGCAATATTTTAATTTCAACATGGAACATCGGGCGGGGAAGTCACATGGAAATGCGGATGCTCTGTAACGGGCCCCTTGTATGGTGACAAATGTTCAACCCCACAAGTTTGAATGGGGGAGTATGTGAGGCAGCGACTGGTGTTGTTTGTAAGAGTCGCTATGTGTCACCCAGGATGCGCTCAGGCTCAGAAGCGTATTACACCTGTCGGAGTGCCTTATGGTCACAGCTGACACCTGTGAGTCACAAAGTAATATAAAAGTAAGCATGAGCTTGATCAAGTTATTTGGCCAAGGCATTTGTTCAGGAAAATCCAGTATGGGCTTTTATTTTTTAAACGGACTGCAGGAAGGTAGTGGGTCCAGGCTGGATATTACAAGTGGCCCATGGCCACAGATTCCAATTTAGAGATAAACCCTGCAGGAAGGGTTTGGGTGTGTCAGTGTGGAGTTTGTAAGGAGCAGAGCAGTCAGCTTCGCAAAAGCTTAGCCTGTGTGAGTAACACAGAGCCCAGCAGAGTGAGCTCCTGGCATCCAGAAGTGGAATACGGTGGTGCAATTCCTCTCCGCAACCGGTCGCATTTATGGACTGTCTCGGTTCCCGGCTGTGATCCG
This sequence comes from Dendrobates tinctorius, assembly GCF_039654945.1. Classification (NCBI taxonomy): domain Eukaryota; kingdom Metazoa; phylum Chordata; class Amphibia; order Anura; family Dendrobatidae; genus Dendrobates; species Dendrobates tinctorius. Next base: position 12,550,140 of record NW_027361782.1, on the reverse strand, counting down.
GAGGATACAGAGTGCTGGACATTTGTGTGATTTTTTACATTAAACACGTTTTGCTGTGAACTTTCCCTAGGGTCACTGCCTGTCACAATGCACCCACCCCGCTGCACTACATACACTGGAACACATTTTTATTGCAAAAAAAAAGTTTTTGCATCACCACACTTTGAGAGCTATAATTTTTCCATATTTTGGCCCACAGAGTAATGTGAGATCTTGTTTTTTGCGGGACGCGCTGACGTTTTTATTGGTACCATGTTCAGGCACAAGACTTTTTTTTATCACTTTCTATTCCGATTTTTTGAGGCAGAAAGAACAAAAACTGTCAATTCAGGAATTTCTTTGGGGGAGGGGGTTTATGCTGTTCTGTGTGTGAGATAAAACTGATAAGGCAGTTTTATTCTTCAGTTCAGTTTAATTACAGAGATGCCCTATTTACAGTGGGGAAAAAAAGTATTTAGTCAGCCACCAATTGCGCAAGTTCTCCCACTTAAAAAGATGAGAGAGGCCTGTAATTGACATCATAGGTAGACCACAACTATGAGAGTCAAAATGAGAAAGCAAATCCAGAAAATCACGTTGTCTGATTTGGCAAGATTTATTTTGAAAATTATGATGAAAAATAAGTATTTGGTCACCTAAAAACATGCAAGATTTCTGGCTCACACAGACATGTAACTTCTTTAACCCCTAAATCCCATATGACGTACTATCCCGTCCATGTGACCTGGGACTTAATGCCCATGGGCGGGAAAGTACGTCATAGCGATCAGCGGCGCCCACGTGGTGAGCGCCGCTGATCGGGCCGGGTGTCAGCTGATTATCACAGCTGACACCCGGCACAATGTGTCAGGGGTGGTCACGGACCGCCCCCGACACGTTAACCCCTTGCACACCGCGATCAAACACGATCGCGGTGTACCGGGGGTTAAAGGGAAGCATCGGCAGGGAGGGGGCTCCCTCCGTGCTTCCCTGAGCCCCCCACGGCAGCGCAATGTGCAGCGCTGCTGCGGGGGGCTCCTTCCCTGCAGGTCCCCGAATCCAAGATGGCGACGGGGACCTTTGGGGGCCTGCAGGGAGCCGGCTTCCTCAGTGCCTGCAAAGCGCAGGCATGAGGAAGCCTGCTGATCTGTCACAGTGATCTGTGATGTGACAGATAAGCGATCTGTCACAGGACAGTGATGTCCCACCTGGGACAATGTAATAAAGTAAAAAAAACAAAAAAGTGTTAAAATAATTTTAAAAAAATTGGCAAACAAATTAGAGACAAAAAAATATTCCCCCAATAAATTCATTTTTTGGAAATAAAAAAAAACAATAAAAGTACACATATTTGGTATCGCCACGTCTGTAACGACCTGCCCTATAAAACTGTCCCATTAGTTAACCCCTTTAGCGAACCCCTTAAAAAATAAAAAACGAAGCAAAAAAATAATGATTTATCATCATACCGCCGAACAAAAAGTGCAATAACGCACGATCAAAAGACGCATATAAATATCCATGGTACCGCTGAAAATGTAATCTTGTCCCGCAAAAAACGAGCTGCCATACAGCATCATCAGTGAAAAAATAAAAAAGTTCTAGCTCGCAGAATAAAGCGATGCAAAAATAATCATTTTTTATATAAAATAGTTTTCAATGCATAAAACCGACAAAACATAAAAAAAGACCTAAATTAGGTATCGCTGTAACCGTACTGACCCGAAGAATAAAACAGCTTTATCAAATTTATCGCACGCGAAACGGTGTAAACACACCCCCCCCAAAATAAATTCATGAAACGCTGTTTTTTGTTCATTCTGCGTCCCAAAAATCGGAATAAAAAGCGATCAAAAAAGTCACGTGCCCGAAAATGGTGCCAATAAGAACGTCAACTCGGCCCGCAAAAAATAAGACCTCACATGACTCGGTGGGTCAAAATATGGAAAAATTATAGCTCTCAATATGTGGTGATACAAAAATTATTTTTACAATAAAAAGCGTCTTTTAGCGTGTGACAGCCGCCAAACATAAAATCCCGCCATAAATAGTAAATCCAACCCCCTGTTATCACCCCCTTAGTTGATACCCCCTTAGGAAAAATAATAAAATTAAAAGAAAATGTATCTATTTCCATTTTCCCATTAGGGTTAGGGCTAGGGCTTGGGTTAGGACCAGGGCTAGGGTTAGGGCTAGGGTTAGGGCTGAGATTAGGGTTAGGGGTGTGTTGGGGTTAGGGTTGGAGTTAGAATTGGGGGTTTCCACTGTTTGGGCACATCAGGTGCTCTCCAAATGCAACATGGCGTCTGATCTCAATTCCAGCCAATTCTGAGTTGAAAAAGTCAAATGGTGGTCCTTCCCTTCCAAGCTCTGCCATGCGTCCAAACAGTGTTTTACCCCCACATATGGGGTATCAGCCTACTCAGGACAAATTGCAAAACAATTTTTGGGGTCCAATTTCTCCTGTTACCCTTAGGAAAATAAAAAATTGTTGGCAAAAATATCATATTTGTGGAAAAAAATGATTTTTTAATTTTCATGCCCGGGCGTTATAAACTTCTGTGAAGCACTTGGGGATTTAAAGTGCTCACCACACATCCAGATAAGTTCTGTGGGGGGGTCTAGTTTCCAAAATTGGGTCACTTGTGGGGAGTTTCAATAGTTTAGGTACATCAGGGGCTCTCCAAACGCACATGACACCCGCAGACCATTCCATCAAAGTCTGCATTCCAAAGCGTCACTACTTCCCTTCCAAGACCCGACGTGTGCCCATACAGTAGTTTTCTCCCACGTATGGGGTATCATTGTACTCAGGACAAATTGGACAACAACTTTTGGAGTCCAATTTCTCCTGGTACCCTTGGGAAAATAAAAAAATTGGTGACTAAAAGATCATGTTTGTGGAAAAAATATTTTTTTATTTTCATGCCCGGGCATTATAAACTTCTGTAAAGCACTTGGGTGTTCAAAGTTCTCACCACATATCTAGATAATTTCCTTGGGGGGGTCTAGTTTCCAAAATGGTGTCATTTGTGGGGGGTTTCCACTGTTTTGTCACATCAGGGGTTTTCCAATCGCGACATGGTGTCCGATCTCAATTCCAGCCAAAAACGTCAAATGGCGCTGCTTCCCTTCCGAGCTCTGCCATGCGCCCAAATAGTGGTTTACCCCCACATGTGGGGTATTAGCATACTCAGGACAAATTGCAAAATAGCTTTTAGGGTCCTGTTGCCTTTGGGAAAATAAAAATTGGGGGTGAAAAGATCATTTTTGTGGAAAAAATATGATTTTTTAATTGTACCGCTGTACGTTATAAACTTCTGTGAAGCCCTTGGGGGTTCAAAGTTTTCACCACATATCTAGATAAGCTCCTTGGGGGGTCTAGTTTCCAAAATGGGGTCACTTGTGGGGGGTTTCCACTGTTTAGGTACATCAGGGGCTCTCCAAATGTGACATGGCGTCCGATCTGAATTCCAGCCAATTTTGCATTGAAAAAGTCAAACGGCGCTCCTTCCCTTCTGAGCTCAGCCATGCGCCGAAACAGTGGTTCCCCCCCACATATCAGGTATCAGCGTACTCAGGACAAATTGCACAATAAATTCTGCAGTCCAATTTCTCCTGTTACCCTTGGTAAAATAAAAAAAATTGAACCTGAAGTATTTTTTTTGTGAAAAAAAGTTAAATGTTCATTTTAATTTAAAATATTCAAAAAATTCCTGTGACGCACCTAAAGGGTTAATAAACTTCTTGAATGTGGTTTTGAGCACCTTAAGGGGTGCAGTTTTTAGAATGGTGTCACTTTTGGGTATTTTCCATCATATAGACCCCTCAAAGTGGCTTCAAATATGATGTGGTCCGTAAAAATAAAATGGTGTTGCAAAAATGAGAAATCGCTGGTCAATTTTTAACCCTTATAACTTCCTAACAAAAAAAGATTTTGGTTCTAAAATTGTGCTGATGTAAACATGTGGGAAATGTTAATTATCAAGTTTTTCGTGTGCCGTATCTCTGTGATTTAAGGGCATAAAAATTCAAAGTTGGAAAATTGTGATATTTTCAAAATTTTCGCCAAATTTCCATTTTTTTCACAAATAAGCGCAAGTTATTTGAATGAAATGTTACCATTACCATGAAGTACAATATGTCACAAGAAAACAATGTCAAAATCACCGGGATCCATGGAAGCGTTTCAGAGTTATTACCTCATAAAGGGACAGTGGTCAGAATTGTAAAAATTGGCCTGGTCATGAACGTGCAAAACACCCTTGGGGCTTAAGGGGTTAAGAGGCTGCCCTCCACTCGTTACCTGTAGTAATGGCACCTCTTTGAACTTGTTATCAGTATAAAAGACACCTGTCCACAACTTCAAACAGTCACACTCCAAACTACACTATGGTGAAGACCAAAGAGCTGTCAGAGGACACCAGAAGCAAAATTGTAGCCCTGCAGCAGGCTGAGAAGACTGAATCTGAAATAGGCAAGCAGCTTGGTGTGATGAAATCAACTGTTGAAGCATTAATAAGAAAATGGAAGACATACAAGACCACTGATAATCTCCCTCGATCTGGGGCTCCACGCAAGATCTCACCCAGTGGGGTCAAAATGATCACAAGAACGGTGAGCAAAAATCCCAGCGCCACATGGGGGGACATAGTGAATGACTTGCATAGAGCTGGGACAACCGTAACAAAGGCTACCATCAGTAACACACTACGCCACCAGGGACTCAGATCCTCCAGTGCCAGATGTGTCCCCCTGCTTAATCCAGTACATGTCCGGTCTCGTCTGAAATATGTTAGAGAGAATTTGGATTATCCAGAAGAGTATTGGGAGAATATCATATGGTCTGATTAAACCAATGTAGAACTGTTTGGTAGAAACAAAACTCGGCATGTTTGGAGGAGACAGAATACTGAGTTGCATCCAAAGAACACCATACCTACTGAGAAGCATGGGGGTGGCAACATCATGCTTTGGGGCTGTTTCTCTGCAAAGGGACCAGGACGACTGATCCGTGTACATGAAAGAATGAATGGGGCCATGTATCGTGAGATTTTGAGTGCAAACCTCCTTCCATCAGTAAGGGCATTGAAGATGAAATGTGGATGGGTCTTTCAGCATGATAATGATCCCAAGCACACTGCCAGGGCAATGAAGGAGACCCCTCAAAAACATAAATATTTCTGGAGATGTTTTTAACTTGTGGAGCTGGCCTTTATTTTTTTAAATGCTACATCAAAAAGGTTATTCCCATCTTCATAGACGGGTATTTTTGGATAGTATTTGTACATACTAGCAATTTTGCAATTTACTAAATTTTTTTCTGTTCCCGAGATATCAACACTTTTATTTACAGTTCATTGCCTCGACCACCTCTGCCACACAACAGAACATGCTCATTGCATACTAGCTCTTTATTGATCTTGTAAACACTGTTTAGAACCTGCCAGGATCGCTGGAGCGCATGGTTACATACTAATCCCAGCCAGCTTCAGAGGAGCACTTACAAGCTAGACAACAGCAGTGGTCGGGTTCCTAGGCAACCAGCTGTAAACAAAAGAAAAAAAGAACGGCTGAAAATAAGCAGTGATTTGTAACATTGCTTGTCTTTATAAAATCCAGCCGACAATATTTATCATTAAAGGTGGGAATAATCTATGAATCAAATAGTCCAAATGGTTGATCCAATTAGTAATTGGATATAAAGGTGCCGTATATGGGGAAGGAAAGAAAGATTTCTACCATTGGATTAACATATGGAGGTTTTTTATTTTTGTTTGTTGCTTTTAATTGACTTTGACATTTTCTATGAGAAGTATCAGTAAAAGCCCTAAAAAATGAAAGTGGTTAAACTGTATTTCTCTCCCTATTTCCACCAGATGATGACATTTGCATGTAAATATTTTCTTACAATGGTTAGACGCGATTTAAGATTCTCTTATACATTCAAGATGGAAGATTTCAGGAGACTCATCACTGGTTATGGCTTGTCGGCGAAGGACAGTAAGTACAGGATGAGAATTGACTAGTAAAAGTACAAGGACGCTTTCATCAAGAGAACAGAGGGAAGACAAGGAGAAGCGCGGCGATCATTAGAGAAAAACCAACTGGATCAATGTCAATTATAGAGAAAGCTTGTATCTTATGGGCCACAATGGCCTCGCGAAATGTAGTTTGATCTTCCATGTCCCATAGATTTCTGCTGTTGGCCGGCGCTGCTCACTTGAGGTTCAAACAATCAATTGTTAAAAGGATGATAATCTAGAACAAAATTTGTCCTTTTTGTATCTCATGCAAAGCCACAAAGTACAGAAACATTTTCTTTTTTTTAAAGAAAAATAATATACTTTTGAATTTTGATTAAGAAAAGTCTGCCTAAAATCAAAAGATAAAGATAACCCAAAAATAATCATCCCTGTGTCCTTCTTAGAAAACTACAGCTGCATTAAAAAAAAAAAAAAAAAACAGCGCCACCCAAGTTTACAGGTTAATTAGGGAATTACAGCTGGGTTCCAATAAATTTTAAGGCGCTCATATGCCATACCAGATATAACCCATAGACATGTGTGGTGCTGTTTCTGCTATACAGCAGCCATGTTTTGCTAATTCTGCACAATCTTTTATAATTCTTGATTTATCTGGTGGTTAGTTATAAATTTGGTCCCCAAAACGGACAACTACTAATGGCCATTCCTCTGGCTGAGCAGTCACACAAGCTTCCCAGCTAAATGGTAGAAATGTAAATATTATTGTGCAGCGTCACATCCCTCTTCCCCTTCTCTTCCAAGTTGAACCAGGTGTGAAAGTCAATGCAACACTGTACCATGCATGAGTTACAGTTACAAAGGACATGGATGCCTTTGAGAGCTTTTTTTCAGACATTTGTTAAATAAATGTGTGGGAGGAACGACCCCCCGTCGAGTCTCTGGGCCGGAACCAAGGGAGCCGTCATCTAGGTTCCGGGGGAAACTATTCCTGGGGGACAGAGTTCGGTGACGGACCGTTGTGACAGACAGATGGGCTGGGGGACCAGTATAAAGGGGACGGGGAATTCCCGGGACAATGAGTCAGCAGACCGGGACAGAGGCAGCAGGAGACCGTGGGAGCGACTGAAAGCTAAAGCGACTTACCAGTGCCAGGGAAGATGCTCACTGAGGACTCCTGAGGGACGGCACCAAGATGATCATCCGAGACTTGATGCCCCGCTCCAGCCCGCGGCCACTGCGACCCCAGTGCAACCTGCAGCCGCTGCCGCCTCACCTCGACCCGCGGCTGCGGCCGCCTCGCTCAGGTTCCCCGCCACCCGCAGCCGCCCTGCTCTCACCTGTGGCCGCGGCAAGTACAGTGCCGTCGGCGGCCACCACTGTCCCGCTCCGGTCCACGGCAGGGGCCAAGCTTCTGCTTGCCGCGGACTCCCCATCGCAGCCGTTAGCTGCGCTGGTGGCCTGCCCTTCACCACCCCCACATCGCTGCCGCTTGCCCCAGTCCGGGGACTGCGGCCCATCCGTCCAAGGACTCCGCCGGGGCCCGTGGGGCTCCAGTGTCATCAGTGCGCCGGAACGCACGAAGACTTCGTCAACGCTTCAGCAACTGGGCCCAGCGACTGCTACGCCTAAAGACCACCATCCCGAACGTCGAGGGATGTCTGGACGGCTAAGTTGAATATATAATTAAGGACCCGTAGTCGGCCATACCGCGGCCCTATAGTGACCGGCTATTGCCGGACGTAGTCATGTTCTACCCCATTTGTGTTTGCTTGTATAGAGCCCCTGTGAGGGCAACCCTTGTTACCCCTTTTGTTGATCAGGCCGTGACTGAGGAAAGTTCCCTCTAGTCCTATAAACGTTATTATAGAAAGCACCAAATCGTCTCGCGACTCGTCACTGCATCCTGCGAATCTGCAAGTACCACACGTGTTTTAATAAAAAAATATATTTGCATTCAAGCTATACTGAAATTTTTGCAATTTGGCTTTTTGCTTCCATGCAAATTGCTGGCTACTGCAGAATGAGTTAAATGAGAATAATGCAGTGAGCTCGCTCTGTCTTCTTCTGAGCTCCTCTCAGATGATTTATATCACCAATCCAACTTTGACGTGGTCTGTGGTCATAAAACCGAAAAAAGAGATTCAGAAAGTAGACAGAATATAGCGACAAAAACACTCGGTTAGGCCTCTTTCACACATCAGTTTGTTTGATCAGTATTTCATCAGTATTTGTATGCCAAAACCAGGAGTGTCTCCAAAACAAAGAACAGACATCAGTCTTTCAATTATATTTTTTTCTTGGTAAGTTCCATTCCTGGCTTTGGCAAACACTGATGCAAAATACTGACCAAATACTGACGTGTGAATGAGCCTTTAAATTGAGCTCACTGAATGATTACCATTTAGCTCATTGTGCAGCCAGCAATTCGAAGCCAAAAGTCAAATGTTGCACAAGTTTTAATAAAAGCCAATGGCAAAAATTATTTGTAACCTGAAATACATGCATGAATGAGTTTATATATGTATATATATATATATGGTATAAGTCTCCTACAACAGTAGCTGGACAGCGATTAATTAGCGTGTAATGGTCGCCAAGCTCTATGTAACCTCTTCCACCACTATTTAAAGCAACTCGACATGTGACAATTAGCGAAACACAAATCTCATGAAATTTGCTTCTATGATCCGAATTGCACAGTTATATCCGATGTGACTCCGACGATTGTATCACACAGCAGTAACGATAATTGGTCCTAGCAGCTTCTTCTTTTTCCCCCACATGTCTGTAGTTATAAACTGGCTGTATGAATACACCATCGGATTGTCAGAATCTGGCTGGCACCCAAAGCTGCATTTTCACAGCAAGATAATCGAGAACGAGAATTTGTTAAAAACATTTGTTTCACCATTATCATCCTGTGTAAACAAGCTGCTCATTCCTCGGGGTAAATGATCTTTGCACAGCAGAAAACAAGCATCATTCTCATGAGCATCACACTGCCAAGAACTATGGCTGCCTTTGTGCACCGAGTGATCTCGGGTACATTGCTCCATGCACATCACTTAACATGGACTCTGCGTCACCAAACATTTCACTGACTGAAGATTGGTAAAAGTTTACTGACCGGCGCTCAAATCGTGCTGCAGACAGTACCTAAGGCTATGTGCAGAGTTTTACAGGTGGAAACCACTGCAGCAAATGCTTCTTCTTTGGGGTATGTGGACACAACAGCTTTTTTCAGAATCTGCCTCAAAAAAGTGCAATAAAACTACTGCAAAAAATTGAACATAATGCACAGCACTTTAAAAACGATATTCCTGTGCACATGGACAATGTTTTATTAGCTCTTTTCACCACTTCAGAATTTGAAAACTGTGCTTGTTAGGCCGGGGTCACACTTGCGAGAGTCTCTCGCATCAATGCCTGGCACTGCTGCTGGCACTCGGGACCTGAGTGTGTGGGCTCAGTAGCGTAGCTACCGGGGGGGGGCAGAGGGGGCGGTCGCCCCGGGCCCTGAGGAGGCCCACCCGGATTTACACTGTAATTACTGTATCTGCGGCAGAGAGGGAGAATCGATCATCTCCCTGCTCTGATGTCTTCTCCGGCTGCCACAGGACCTGTGATGAGGTCACAGAAGGGGAGGAGTCGAGGTCACATGATCAAGTGGCTCTCTGTGTGCACGACTCTGCCGTGCTGGTTGTCATGGTGCTGGATGAAAGGAAGTTTCTGTGTGGGGTAAGGAGAACTTTACAGGGTGGATGTAGCAGAGCTGTGTGTGTACGGAGCAAAGCCGCATGTGTATGGGGTGTACGAAGCAGAGCTGCATGTGTACAAGGTTTGCAGAGCCATGTGTGTATGAGGTGTATGGAGCGTGGCCACGTGTGTACAAGCTGTACGGAGCAGAGCCGCATGTGTACAAGGTTTACGGAGTGAAGCCATGCATGTACGGCGTGGAGCCGCATGTGTGCGAGGTGTACGGAGTGGAACCGCGTGTGTGCGAGGTGTACGGAGCGGAGCCGCATGTGTGCAAGGTGTACGGAGCGGAGCCACGTGTGTACGAGGTGTATGGAGCGGAGCCGCGTGTGTGCGCGAGGTGTACGGAGCGGAGCCACGTGTGTGCGAGGTGTGCGGAGCAAAGTCGCATGTGTACTAGGTTTACGGAGCAGAGCCATGTGTGTACAAGGTGTACAGAGCGTGGCTGCGTGTGTACAAGGTGTACAGAGCAGAGCCGCACATGTACAAGGTTTACGGAGTGAAGCCATGTGTGTACCGAGTGGAGCCGTGTGTGTGCGAGGTGTACGGAGTGGAGCCGTGTGTGTACGAGGCATAGAAAGCGGAACCATGTGTGTATGAGGTGTATGGTGGGAAGCATTCATACCTCCCAACCATCTCGATTTTGAGAGAGAGTCTGCCCCGGTCAGGAGCTTACTTTTCCCACGGACACAGGAGTACAAGGCAGAGCCCCAAGGAGCACTTTAAAATTTGCACGTGACATTCCACCGGAAGTGACGTGCTGGAAGCTGACTGGAAATGAGATAATTTCGGGAGTAGATTGTGACAGAACCATGGAGGCACCTCAGGGAATGCTTCAGATCCATCACCGTCTCCGACAGCGTGGACAGCGGGATCACCTTGGACTCGGTGATGTCGGGCATATGAGCGGATCATGATATGTCCTGCATCGGGAGGCTCAGGTGGGCACTACAATGGGAGCCGGGCTGCTATAGTATCTTTCTCTCACTGTTTCTTTCTCTCGCTCTGTTCTTTCTTCCTTTCTCTCTCTATTCTTTCTTTCCCCTCTTCCTTTCTCTCTCTGTTCTTTCTTTCTTTCCCCTCTTTCTTTCTCTAATCTTTCTTTTCTCTCTTTCGCGATCTCGGTTCTTTCTTTCTCTATAATGTAGCCCTCTTCATATGGTATAATTCTGACCCCCCAAAGATTATAATGTAGCCCCTTCAGAATATAATGCAGCCCCCCTCATAGAGTATCATGCTGCCCTCCATTATATGGGGTATCATGCTGCCCCCCTTATACGGGGTATCATGCTGCCCCCCCTCATGCGGGGTATCATACTACCCCCCCTCATGCGGGGTATCATGCTGCCCCCTCCTCATACGGGGTATATCATGCTGCCCCCTCCTCATACGAGGTATATCATGCTGCCCCCTCCTCATACGGGGTATATCATGCTGCCTCCCCCCATACGGGGTATCATAATCAAGCAACCAGGACTCAATATATAAATTAAAAAAAAAAAAATTATACTCACCTCTCCTCCTCGCTCCCACGCTGATTTCGGTGGCGGCTCTGCTCTGATGTCAGGAGCTGCGCTGAAGTCAGACCGGCACACAGCGGGGATGCGACACATCGCACACCAGTTGTATGTCAGAGGAAGAGGGTAATGATGGGAGAGGGAGCGTCATGTGACGCTCCCTCTTCCATTATTGCGGCACGCACTGGGGGGCCGCGCTGACGCCGCAATAATGGAATATATATATTATATAGATTATTTTTGGCAACAGCGCGGTCATCTGCTGAGGTTCTCTGGTTAGGGGCCCACTCAGAAGTTTCTCCCCCCCCGAACCAAAACCCTAGCTACGCCTCTGTGCGGGCTACATGTCTTTCTATCAAAACCAAAGATATTCAGAGTGCTGACTATTTTTATTATTATAGTGCACATCCAAATAAAAGATACTAAAGACAATACATTGTCACAAGAATTTAATTTGAATCTCACAATTTTTTATATAAAAATATAATTAAAAACCAATGCACAAATGGTGTGCAGGGGGCACGAAGAGACACAATATGGCCAACAACAAAACACACATAACATTCAGTAAATGTTAGAAAGTCAGTAATATGATCCAAATCAATATATATCATAAAAATAAAAAGTACATATATATTCACCCAAATATGCAGAAAATATATAAAATATAAAATGTACTGTGCACAAATAAATAATTTAAGAATTCTGTCCAATAAAATGGTGTGAAAATGTTTATTTCAATATGCAACCACCTTCAAAATAAAAAAAAAGAAATAAAAAAAAAGTGCTCAGTGCAGAAAATATATAAGAGGCTATATTAGCCTTCATTGCATATAAATAAGAGATGAACAAAAAGTGCAAAAAGAATGACTTAACACTGCTTGATCACTGCTGACTACCAACACAAATATTGTGGTATAATTAAGTGAATGAAATAATATCACTTCATGTGGTTACTGACCAGAGTCTCCTCCTGCCCCCTGCACACAACACTCCACCGCACGTTTCGCTCTTGCTTTGTCAGGGAGTGATGTGAGCAGGGGCAGAAGGAATTAAATAGGGAGCTGACAGCTGCGGACACTATATAATCAGGAGCATCATGGTTACATGGCGCCGCCTTGGCATAAACATCTGCCGTCTTTCCCCATCAGATACCAGGAAGTGCAACCGGAGTGTGACTGACGTCACAGTCAGTGATGCAGATCCCCGGAGAACAATCACGGGAAGAGGCGGGCGCATGCGCATTGCGGCGCTCAGCGCTCCTGCAGCCATTTAAAGCTTGGGAAGATCAACAGAGAAAGAATCTGTCATATGGGCAAACATGCATTTTGATGATAATTATAGAAAGCTTCCATAGAAAAAAATAGAATTCATTTAAATCAAAAGTTAAATGGAAAAATACAATAATTAAGTGAATGAAATAATATCACTTCATGTGGTATTATTTTTTATATACACTTCAATTTTTCACACTTTTTTATATTATTATTTCATATATATATTTTTTTATTAATTATACTGTCACTAATCACGTGGGTTTATTATTAGATTGTAATGAAGTTTTTGAAAGCTTTATAATATCATTAGAAAGATGCACTTTTGTCCATATAATAGATTTTTTTATTTACGCTGATTTTCTCGCTTTCAATATGGCAGCAGGAATGCAGAGCGCTGCATTGCGCATATATACACCTTTGCAGCAGGAGTGCAGACGCTGTATTGGACATTGCTGCAGGAGTGCAGAACGCTTTATTGCGCATGCACCAATTTCTTTCCCTCATGGTGCGCAAATGAATTTTATTTCTTTGTATTTTCCCATTTAACTTTTGATTTAAATGAATTCTATTTTTTTCTATGGAAGCTTTCTATAATTATCACCAAAATGCATGTTTGCCCATATGACAGATTCTTTCTATGCTGATCTTCCCAAGCTTTACATGGCTGCGGGAGCTCTGAGCGCCGCAATGCGCATGCGCCCGTCTCTTCCCGTGATTGGTCTCTGGGGATCTGCATCACTGACTGTGACGTCAGTCGCACTTGGCATTGCACTTCCTGGTTTCTGACGGGGGAAGGCGGCGGATGTTTATACCCAAGGCGGCACCATGTAACCATGACGCTCCGGATTATATAGTATCCGCAGCTGTCAGCTCCCTATTTAATTCCTTTTGCCCCTGCTCACATCACTCCCTGACAAAGCAAGAGCGAAACGTGCGGTGGAGTGTTGTGTGCAGGGGGCAGGAGGAGACTCTGGTCAGTAACCACATGAAGTGATATTATTTCATTCACTTAATTATACTGCAATATTTGTGTTGGTAGTCAGCAGTGATCCAGCAGTGTTAAGTCATTCTTTTTGCACTTAAATATTTTATTTTATTATTCATCTCTTATTTATATGCAATGAAGGCTATATAGCCTCTTATATATTTTCTGCACTGAGCACTTTTTTTTTTCTTTTTAATTTTGAAGGTGGTTGCATATTGAAATAAACATTTTCACACCATTTTATGGGACATAATTAATAAATTATTTATTTGTGCACAGGACACTTTATATTTTATATATTTTCACATATTTTCTGCAGATTTGGGTGAATATATATGTACTTTATTTTTATGATATATATATAGATTTGGATCATATTACTGACTTTCTAACATTTACTGAATGCTATGTGTGTTTTGTTGTTGGCCATATTGTGTCTCTTCGTGCCCCCTGCACACCATTTGTGCATTGGTTTTTAATTATATTTTTATATAAAAAAATTGTGAGATACAAATAAAATTCTTGTGACAATGCATTGTCTTTAGTATCTTTTATTTGGATGTGCACTATAATAATAAAAACAGTCAGCACTCTAAATATCTTTGGTTTTATATCTTTTTGATATTTTGAGTTTTTTGATTATATATTTTTATATTGTTGGTATATTTTTCCATATAGGTATTTACATGTCTTTCTATGGCTAGTTTCACACTAGCGTATGGAGGAGCTGCAGACGACTGCAGACTACCTCCTTGAAGCTCCGCCCCCTGCAATGCCTTCTCCGTTCAGCCCCACCTCTGTCGGCATACGGTCTGCGTACCCTATCTTTAGCATTAGTTATGCAGGCTGTGCCGATGAATGCAGATGTCTCCGCATGCGTATTTTTGATGATGCGGCGAGCGCACCAAAATGCAACACAGTGCATTTGGCGCAGGTCGTCACACTGTCAAAAAGACACATGTAGAGGCATCTGCATTCATCGGCTGCAGCAAATGTCATATCTGTCAGTCTGAGCTGAGCTGAGCCAATCCATGGTGGATTTACTCTGAGCAAATGTCAATGCCATGGAAGAATCAGAGCACTGATTTCCCATCATCCCAAACTGACAGGCACTTGAGTATCTGCACAAGAGGAGCCGCTAATGATGAGGCTTTCCGGGTTATGGGAGATTGGCACTGCATCTTCTCACATATCACTTCTTTCATGGAATTTTCTCCTGGAATGTCCATTCTGGATGCAGGGGTCTCTGGGGTCCGGCAGATAAAGAGTCCTTACATTTGGACAGATTGTTTTTGCATTTCTTATTAGGACATATAGACAATGTAGAATGGGCAACATGAAGCCAGAAAAATTGTAACATTAACCCTTTGTATGGCGAGATAGTGACCAACCAAATGATTGCTGAAGAAGACCACAGATCTTCATCCGGAGTGATTCATTGCCCCTCTAGTCTTAACCTCGTGGTTCAATGACCAACGTTTCCACATCCGAGAAAAACGGTCCAATTTTTCTGATCAGTCTTTGATCAGCGTTTCTTGGGTGTGGAGAGAAAAAAAAAAGTTTCTCCTACTCTATTCTGTCAGTCTATAAAAATCTGATGGCACTTGGATGTGATCCCATTTTTCTCACAGATCCATTGAGTTGCATTTCCAATTTTGATCCGAAATTCGTTCCGAGATAAAAATTGGACATTTACACAGCGCCATAGAATATCATAGGTACATGAAAACCACAGATAGCACTCGTGTGAGAAAACCCTGTGTATTGCAGAGCACAGTGCCCCCTGGTGGTCCTCTTTGCCTCTTGATAAATATCACAAATTTCCCATGGCTGCCACTAACTAAACAACAGGAGCTGACACCCATCTTCCCCTACAATCTGGACATATCTACAGTGGGTGTTGGGGTTGCTGTTGCACCCTGGTCCTGGAAGCAAAATGTCCTTTTCGCCCATATGAAATAGACAATGCTAATAAAGACCAGTCATCGCTGGGCGAGCTGTTGGAAATTTAGCAGTGGGGTCCCCAAACTTCAAGTTATGCCCCTGTCTGCAATAACAGGACAGTGAGATGGAAACAGTGAATTAAGTGCTGGAGCCTTGGGCTCCAGAGCTAAATCTGAATCACGGCCAACGGCCTTGGGCCAGTACTGATATCAGAGTCCTCCTGTTCGGGAGAGAGGGCTTTGTAGAAATTTCTACATCTGCACACGTTGGATCCATGGTCCACAGTGGATGTATCACCACTTGTATTCTGGAGTGTTTGGAAGGTCTGTGGGAGCTGTAATAGCAACAATAAAGCAGCCATGAGCCATTCACACTTCTACATCTGCACTCACTGGATCCATGGTCCCTGTAGATGTATCACCACTTGTATTCTGGAGTGTTGAGAAGTTCTGTGGGAGCTGTAATAGCAACTATGGGCCATTCACACTTCTACATCTGCGCCCACTGGATCTATGGTCCACAGTGGATGTATCACTACTTGTATTCTGGAGTGTTGGGAAGCTCTGAGGGTGTTGTATTAGCGACCATGAACCATTCACACTTCTAGATCTGACCTGCTGGATCCATGGTCTACACTGTATGTATCACCACTTGTATTCTGGAGGGTTGGGAAGCTCAGTGGAACCTGTAATAGCAACTGTGAAGACATGAGGGGTCAGCAGGCACCCAGGTCCGCTAGCTAAAACTGCATGAACCAGGGATCGTCCGACTGCACGCCCACTCTCCCTTTAACGTGGGCAAAACACTAGTCAGACAACACAGGGTGAGGGTAAAATAGTGTGGCAATGCTCTATTGAACCACAAAACAGGCAGCTAACACATAGAACAGTCCCAGAAAAATACCAAAGATGGTGCACATTACAGAGTCTCACCCTTCCACTGATTCACTGAGATAATGGCAACTGTTACTTCAGAGATCCCAGGGTCGACTACCCCACCAGTGGCATGCACACAGAGAGGAGGTAACGACAAGCTTAGGAATAAGACAGTCCATTCAGATACAAGACCAATTGGCCTGAGGGTCACAACCTGGCTTCATCTTCCAGGGTCAATTACCCCACCTGTGGCACGCACACAGAGAGGAGGTAACGACAAGCTTAGGAAGATGACAGTCCATTCAGGTACAAGGCCAGTTGACCGGAGGGTCACAACCAGGCTCCTCCAAACACCTCCATAGAGCCAGGCGACTTGCAGGTCCCAATTCTGGCTTTCTCCAAATGTATCCATGGTTCAGCAATGGTCAATGGAGCAGATCTTTATTCTTCCAGCTGGGGCCAAAGTTCCCTAAGATGGCATCCTACAGCATAATAAATCTATGTCCCTTGAATTGGAGCCATGATGTCTTGGCTGCTGTGCTATCTCTGGCTGTTTGGATGTCTTGCCTGAGTCTCTGGCTGTCTCTTAGGGTCCTGTCACACACAGATTTTGTGACACATCAGCGATCTCGCCAGCGAGATCGCTGTGTGTGATGGGGATCAGCGACCAGCCCCCCTGCCGGTTATCGCTGATCGTGCTCGAGCGGCCAGGGCTGTTTTTCGGTTGCTGGTCTCCCACTGCCCAGCACGCATCGCTGCGTGTGGCAGCGAGAGACCAGCGATCTGCGACGCTGGTTTCTAATGTAAACATCGGGTATCCAGGAGCCGCGCTGCTCCTGGATACCCGACGTTTACATTAGAAACCAGCATCCAGCGTCCAGCATCCAGCATCCAGCGTCGCTGGTCCTGATCGCTGGAGGGGCTGTCTAACGATGTCCCAGCGATCCCATCATGTCGGATCGTTGGTGGGATCGCTGGGACATCGTTTAGTGTAAAGGGGGCTTTAGTCTCTCTGTCTCTCTATACAGAGGTAAGTAACCTATTTTTATACTTATCAAGTGTCCTTCATTCAGTATTTACATAAAGGGTAAGAATGGAGATGAGATTAAGTAGCATTACTTGATTATTTAATTTATTTGCACAGTTTTTCCTCCTCTGTTTTTGAAGTCAACAAACTATCTGGCCTACGCAATGCATAATTAGCATATCAGTAAACACCACTAGTCATCAAGGATAAGAACACAATGTTATATCAAATATCAACTTTAAAGTCTATATTACAGGCTTACACAAGCAAAAGTCTGACCAACCATAAAGAAATACTTAAATTCAAAAGTCAACAAATACTGTAGATAACAGTCTATTCTTTCAGGCTTGCTAAAAATAGTCATCTGGTTAATTAATATATAATGCTGTGTCTTTACAGCGACCATGAAAAAACCATGGACCACTCACACATCTACATCTGAACCTGCTGGATCCATGGTCCACAGTGGATGTATCATCACTTGTATTCCTGAGTGTTGGGAAGCTCTGTGGGAGCTGTAATAGTGACCATGAAGCAACCATGGCCCATTCACACTTCTAAATCTGCACCCGCTAGATCCATGATCCACAGTGGATGTATCACCACTTGTATTCCTGAGTGTTGGGAAGCTCTGTGGGAGCTGTAATAGCGACCATTAACCAACTGTGGATCATTCACACTTCAACAACCTCCACCTAACGTAAAATGATGGAATTCATGTTGTCTGAACAAGTCTGATGATTTTCAGCTCATAGGGTTAATTCTGGCTTGTCTAATTAGTTCCCCTGCTCGGGGCATAATAATTCCTAGATATAAAGCCTTGCTGGAGCTAAATCACTCCTGACAACGCAGTAACTCAAATCTCTCCAGCATTTATTTTTTCTTCTCCCATAAAAAGTTATGCAGATAATGTAAGAACCGCCATCATTCATCTCCTCCGCTGCAATGTTATAGATTTTGTCTTATAAATTTGTTGTAAATTTTGGGAAACACATGTTTTTATACCTATTTTTTAGTATCCTGTGCACTTAAATTCCTATCGAACCAACATTTACTTAGCGGGATGCCCGATCTCAATCAAAGCAATGCCCACATCTATCCCAAGCGCGGACAGGAAGCGAAGCGTTATGTGAGATCCACAAGCTGTTTTATCTCTGGGTGCCGAAATGTGCTGGAGGAAGCAGTTGAGCATTGAAGGGCATATTTCTGAGACATACGACACAACGACTCCGACATGACAACATTTTATTTTTTAAAGACAACTTTCTTCGACTTGGTCGCAAATTCTTCCATCAATCACGGTGGCGTAATCTTCAGGATGACATTCTGCGGTAGCGAGGTAATACGATAGATAAAAGAATAAAACATTCAGACTTTTACATTATGGTCAAAAAATGATGATGTCTCTATTGCCGAGAAATGTCTTCAGCTTTGATTTAAAGTTATTTTTGTTTTGTGAGGTGAACAAAGTTCATTAGCGAAGAAAAGTATGAAATTCTCTTACACAACTTCTGTAAAAAATCCCCTGTAATATTATGATAGCAGAGAAGATTAAAGCGTGACCATAATCTACATAAAAAGAAGATTCACTTTGTAAATATATAGGCAATTTATCCTGTACTGATCCTGAGCTACAGACTGTATCAGATAAAAAAAAGTGACCAGCACATTCAAACTTGTGTGTACAGGGGCAAGATAAAAAGTATAACTATAAGAGAAGATTCAGCTCCTAAGAATTATAACATTAGAATATTGGAACTGTATTACAGCCATAGATAATAAGAAAATGCTACATTATATACATACTAGCTGAAGAGCCCGGCGCTGCCCGGGCATAGTAGCTAACTGTGGTTAGTTATAGAAAATTATAATTATCCTCCATCCCATAGTCCCATGCCCATATACCCATCATACATATCCACGATCCCATAGGCCCGTGCCCATATACCCATCATACAAATCCTCCATCCCATAGTCGAGTGCCCATATACCCATCACACATCCTCCATCCCATAGTACCATGCCCATATACCCATCATACATATTCTTCATCCCATAGTCCCATGCTCATATACCCATCATACATATTCGCCATCCCATAGTCGAGTGCCCATATACCCATCACACATCCTTCATCTCATAGTCCCGTGCCCATATACCCATCATACATATCCTCCATCCCATAGTCCCATGCCCATATACCCATCATACATATCCGCCATCTCATAGTCCCGTGCCCATATACCCATCATACATATCCTCCATCCCATAGTCCAGTGCCAATATACATATCCGCCATCCCATAGTCCCGTGCCCATATACCCATCATACATATCCGCCATCTCATAGTCCCATGCCCATATACCCATCACACATCCTCCA
Organism: Dendrobates tinctorius; assembly: GCF_039654945.1. Taxonomy (NCBI): domain Eukaryota; kingdom Metazoa; phylum Chordata; class Amphibia; order Anura; family Dendrobatidae; genus Dendrobates; species Dendrobates tinctorius. The sequence goes on along the minus strand of NW_027361782.1, from coordinate 12,530,411 downwards.
TCCCATAGTCCCTTGCCCATATACATATCCGCCATCCCATAGTCCCGTGCCCATATACCCGTCAAACATATGCTCCATCCCATAGTCCAGTGCCCATATACCCATCACACATCCTCCATCCCATAGTCCCGTGCCCATATACATATCCGCCATCCCATAGTCCCGTGCCCATATACCCGTCATACATATCCTCCATCCCATAGTCCAGTGCCCATATACCCATCACACATCCTCCATCCCATAGTCCCGTGCCCATATACATATCTGCCATCCCATAGTCCCGTGCCCATAAACCCGTCATACATATCCTCCATCCCATAGTCCGGTGCCCATATACTCATCAGACGTCCTCCAATCCATAGTCAACCATTATGACATCATAATGAGCGGCGGCAGGGCTTGCAACCTTTGATGACATCAGCGTCGCCATGGCAACCATTGTGACATAATGAGGGGCGGGGCTTGGTGCGCACACACTGCTTCCCCAGTATGCAAATAGGGGCATTGTGACATCACAATGAGGGGCGGGGCTTGACGCGCACACACTTTTTCCCCCAGTATGTAGATAGGGGTAAAATTGTTTGGTGAATTGGAACGCGTGGGGTTAAAATTTCGCCTCACAACATAGCTTAGGATGCTCTCGGGGTCCAGACGTGTGACTGTGCCAAATTTTGTGGCTGTAGCTGCGACGGTGCGGATGCCTATCCCGGACATACAAACAAACATACACACACACACACATACACACATACATACACACATACACACTTTGAGCTTTATATATTAGATGTAAGCTGCTTCAGCTAAATCTCGGGTGTAGTATCCCCCTCTCTTTTTATGTGCATACCTTATGACTAGAGATGAGCGACTTTGCCTTATTTCGGGTCGAGTCGGGTTTCATGAAACCCGACTTTCTCAAAAGTCGGGACGAACGAAATCGGCCGATTATCCCGAAAAGTCGAAGGCCGACTGAAACACGAAACCCAATACAAGTCAATGGGGAAGAAAAGTCAGCAGTGAGTGGAGGACAGGAAACACACCCACAGTTCCCATTTTAATGCCAAAAACATCAATTCTTATTACTTAAGCTTGTCAGCCTTAATTTACTTTATAATAATAGTTAGGCATTGAAAACTGGGAGTTATTTGGCTAAAGTTGTGGGGGGGGTAGGGCTGGCTCCAGATTTTCGTGGGCCCTGAGCCAAAGAGTGTCACTGGGCTCTTTGAACACATGCCACAATTCATGATCCTCTGATACGGCAGAGAAATAGCGGTATAGTACAATGAAAAATACTTCACTTCTTACATCTCATGACTGATATCCATTTTAGATTCTCCAATAGCTCCAAAAACGGACAGTATATTACTCTATACAGTATTATGGCCACCGCATAGTGCGCTATACAGAGTAACGAGGCCCATATATTTCTCCATACAGAATTATTGGTCCCATATAATGTTTGAAACAGTATATGATGAGCTCCACATAATGCTACAGTATATGATGGGCCCCATGGATGAAGCTCCACTGTCTTATGGGCCCAAATAATGCTCCATATATAATGGGCCCCATTTCTAATGCTCAAGTGCATAATGGGCCCTGTAAATGCTGCTCCAGTGTCTGATGTCCACCTTTGGAATGCTCCAGTGTACGGTAGGCCTCATATATAATTCTCCAGAGTATAGTGCTCCCCAAAAATAGCTGTCCCAACATTGAAAACAATTAAATAAGTCTCCTCGCTAGGGAATCTCTGTACTAGTCTGGACTCCTCGTCGTCCCCATCTTCCATCTCACTGCACTTGGACTGTTTAGGCAGAGGGCGTACAGACGTGATGTCATCGCGCTCTCTGACCAGAATGTCACTGTCAGGAAGCGCGGAAGACGTCACGGCAGTGGAGCAGGGAGAGGTAAGTATTTCAAATTTGCAAGTGCTGTGATCCTGAGCAAGCAGGGGGGCCCACTCGTTGGCGATGGCACTGGCACAGGTCCCCTCATAGTACGGCGGTGTGTCTGACAGCGGGTGAGCCCTCCCACCGGCAGAGACACTTTTGTGCACTATGAGGGGCCCTGCGCCAGTGCCATCACCCATGAGTATGCCCCCCACCTGCTCAAGGGACCTTCACTTTCATCTGCACCTTCCTCTTTGTCACCGTGTAAGGTGGTATAGTATGTGGGAAGGGGAACCTGAGTTTCATCAGGGTCAGATTCTGGCTGTGTAGCGTGCGAGGGGATTGTAGTGGTCTGCGTCAATGTACCAGCAGAATCATCTAGCAGTGGCTGGGCATCAGTGCACTTGTGGCGCCCCCAGGAGTATGGTCGCCACAGTGGTATTACCTTCCTCCTAGGGAGTGTGATGTCATGCTTGGGAGCAACGAATGATCTCTCTAGCAGTTAAACCAACACACAACACAGTTCCCACTCTAGGCCAGCAGGGAGACCTCTGAACCTGACTGCTGAGGAGCTGCTCTTTGTGGTCGGGGAGGAGGTAAGTTAGGGCAGTCTGTGAAGGGAAGGGGAAGTGTGTGAACGTGAGAAGGGGAGCTGGAGGATGAGCAGAGTTAAGGCTCACTCCTAGCAGGAGTGCATGCTTGGGATTCTGGTGTCACAATCCAGGTTGGATCTGACAGATTAAATGCACAAAGTAACCTTTTTTTTTCCTTTGGCTGTGTGCCAAAGATAGTTTTCCCCCGGTGGCCATTAGGGTCATTGCACTCTGGTTACCTTAGTTTGTGCACGTAATTATGTAACAGGTGTTGTTGCTCTATAAGAGAGTATCAGGTGTGTTAATCATGGTTGGTGATAAGTTCCTCATTTGCAAGCAAGCCTGGGTGAAGAATGTAGCTGAAGGAGAGTCGCGGGCAGCTCAGTGAGAGTCCTGGAGTGTCAGATATGGTGTCTGCAAGGAGGGCTGGCATGGCTTGGTGGAGTCACAGCTATGGTGTCAGCAAGGAGTTCTTGCATGGCTTGGTGTAGAGGCAGCTATGGTGTAGAGCTGCACTCAGGATGCTGGATTCGGTTGCTGGAAAGCTGGACTCAAAATGTTGGAGTCTTTGGCAGAAAAGCTGGACTCATTTGCTGGACTCTGTTTCTGGACAGCTGCACACAGGTGGTGGACTCTGTTTGCTCCACGGCTGCACTATGGTGTTGGATCCGGTCGGAGGAAAAGATGCACGCAGGTGGTGGGCTCTGTTGCTGGGAGCGTAAGCAACAGAGCAAAGCTAAGTGGTGTTCCCCTGTTTTTGCCATTTTTCCTTATGTGTATTTAGTGCAGTGGTGGGATTAGTTTCCGCACCGACCATTTCCCTAGTGAGGGTTTAGGTGCAGGGCGAGCTAGGGATATTAGGTATCCTGATCGGCGCCCGGCGCAGAACCGGCCTAGGGAACGTTAGGAGTGTAGAGACACTAACTCAGGGGAGTGCAGCAGGTCTCCACTTTCCCGTTCCCTATCGCAGGGCCACCATTGTTATTGTTACCCAGGTTTTCCCTATCCCCTTTGTCTGGTTGTATCAGTTACTGGCCTGCTGGCCGCATCACTCAGGACGGGGCACGTGACATTCGGTCTCTGAGTTTGTAGGGACACTGACGGTCCTGCAGCAGAAACCGGAGGAAGGAGCAGCTGTAAATGCTCTGTTCCAACTAAGGCTCGGAGGCCCCAGCAGCGACGTGTGTGAGCCAGAAGGAAAAGGCTATGGCTGCCTGCCATACGAGAAAGTTCCAAAAGAGAGTCAACAGGGGGAAATTCAGTGAACTCAGTACTGCGAGTACCTCAGATAAGCACTAGAACGGAGGCCACACTACCTATCAGCAGAGAGAGAATTCCTAATTTGCTTCCAGGCTGACCAACTCCGTCTCCATCTGTACTCTGGGTCCTGGACGGCACTTACTTGTCTGTCATCTTTCTCTTGCGCCTGGCGCACAGCTCTGCTACATCCTGCACTGCACACCATCTACCAACTCTTTCATCTGCCCTGTGACTACGGCCCTACCTGTGCAGGGCTTCTACATCTTAGCTGCACCACAACATCTGTCCCAGAGAAGCGACACTGCAGCGCGAGTCAATCTGATCAGAAGCCACAGGTGGCGTCACGTATCATTCACCTATAAACGTTATTCACCCCTTTGCATGTACACCCAGGGCCACGGAACGGGTCATCACCACCAACGTACGTGACACATCCCTCTGAGACACCGGCCCGGTACCGATTAACCCCACTGCCCTGGCTGGCCACCCACACTCCATGTCAGATTCATCTTGGACTGGGGAGTTCACGATTTGACTTGAAAACCCAGGCATGGTGTGAGAGAAAGAGCTACATGGACTAATGTGAAGTGTGGCCTGCTGCATCATTCACTCTTGTTGGGGGTGAAAGACACAAAGAAAGGGGTTCTTCCTGACCAGGAGCCAGCACTTGACGACTCTGTGCTTGCATATTTTGAAACTTCAGAAGAGGAGGGCATATTTGCTGGAGTCTGTTTCAGCAATGTAAGCCAAAACAAGTTCCTGATGCTCCGGCTTTAAAAGCGGTTAACCTACTCCCAGAAAAGGTAGCCTTCCAGGCGTTCCGGAGCCAGACCATGATGCAGGCTCAACACCTCCTTCCTTAGCTGCTATTATGCTTTTGCCACTATCAGCAGATGCACCACCACCATCAGCAGCACCAGCTGGCCCCCCACACCCGCAGCCTCTTCCACCAAACTTCAAAATGTTGCAGAAAATGAACCCAAAATAACATCAGATATATGGTACTGTATCAAAAGCGTACAGCTCTATACAGTAAAAGGATGATTGTCAATCTCCCTATATATACCATCAGTCACACAGGCTCTGTATGGATTATACAAGAATATAAAAAGTAGAAAAAGTGTGCAGTATCATCAGATAGCAGGTATATATAGTATAGTTTAAACATTCTAAATCTCCGTAGATATTTCAGGAGGCAGACACAGACGCTCTCAGGTTCAGTATGGATTACAACACAATATAAAAAGCTGTAAAACGGTAATGGATCTGAAGAGTACAGCTGTACACAGTGTAGGGGTCATTGTTGTAAATCTCAGTATTTATTTCCACAGTCAGAAAATAACTCTCACTTGGTCAGTTTGGATTAGACCAGAATCTAAAAAGCAGTAAATGGGTGATGTATCACAAGCGTAGAGCTGTATACACTAGTGTTGGGGTAATTTTTAAATGTATATCTAAATTGCAGGAGTAACCCACAGACTGTCACATGCTCAGGATGGATCACACCACAATATAACAAGAAGATCCACAAGAAATAATCACACATGTGGGACAATGTTCCAGGTGTCAAGATACACTTAGAGTGGTGGGTGGAGGAGGACTTCCTGGCAGAAAGGGTACAGTATCACCAGATACCAGGTATATATAGCATAGTTTAAACATTAAAAATGTACGTCTATATATTCAGGAGTAGTGTTGAGCCACACCACTAGTTTTCCAGTTCGTTTTGGTTCGTCGAACACGAGGCAAGTTCGTCGAATGTTTGTCGAACGTTTGACGAACAACGTCGAACACCATTGAAAACAATGGCAGGCAAACACAAACACATACAAACACATAGAAAACAATTACAAAACGCCTTAAAACATGTCCCAAAGCAGACAAAATGCTCAGAATACAAAAATAACATATTGAAAATGGCAACTACATATAGAAAAGAGTTGGAGGAGTAAAAGGAGGAGGAGGAGAAACCGATATAGGCATGTCATGCCCTTATGAAGTCAAGAAAGGCTGGAATAAAAATGTAAAATGCAAAAAAACAGTAAAAATCTGAAATCGAAGACGATCATATACCGTCGGACTTCCGACCATAAATTAGGCCAACTGCTGATTGGGCGGCGTTATTCCCACGAACCTCCGAACAGCGTCCATGAAGGCAGTGTTTGGTTTCCAGGGGCAGTATGGTTGCAAAGCTGAACCTTAAAGGAATGTCCAGAAGGGCACCACCAGGAGTGGAGCCTGCAGCTCAATTCGACTCCACTCGGGAAACCTCAACCATGACAGCTACAGAAAAGATTGACAGATTGCAAGCTTTGTTGATTCTGTGGGTGGTGGTGGATGTCCGCTTTTAGTTGTGCTAGCGATTTGTCAGCTTAATTCCGTTAACGAACGAGACTCCGGCATGCCCCCGCGGTACGCGTCAAGCTTACTAGAGGGACACGCGAGGCTCTGGCACACGAGATCGAACAATAACAGGTCTGTCATGCCCTTACATGTCCGGGGCTGCATGCGCACTACACTGAAAGGTCCAGCGTGTGTCGCTTACAGGTGCAGATAACCCGCTGAACCCCGTTAGTGATGGGGATCTGGGATAACAATTCTTCCCTGCGAACGAGGATTTCCCAGTAAGTGCAGGTCAACCGGAATTCCGGAATTAGGCCTAATCGGCATTCCAGAAAAAATGAAAAAATTAAGTGTCCAAACCACAGGTGCTGTAGCTTGCTTAACAGCTGGGCTCCTATGCTGAGTAGCACACAGTTCTTACATAAACAGGCGGCATAGCTTGGTTCACTGGTGGGCTCCTCTGCTGAGTAGCAGACAGTGCTACAAGGCCCAAAAGGATTTTCTGGACAAGATGCGGTAAAAAATAATTAGAAACACACACGGTGTAGCTCCTTGACAGATGTACTACACCGCTTGCTACCACACACCGCTACTATGCCATGAAACAGTCTATTAACACTGAAAACCATTATTAATGTGAAAATGAAGTAACGCTTTTGGTGAACAAACCGTTCTAGAATGGAACCTCGAACAGCCGAATTTTAAGCAAGGTGTTCGAGTTTGACGAACGGCTCGAACACCGCCCAAAACAGCTGGAATTTTGACTTGGCGAACAGGTCGACTCGAACACCACTCATCTCATCAGGTGGCAGACTCAGACGTTCTCAGGCCCAGTATGGATTCGACCAGACTGTAGAAAGTTGAGAAAGGGTACAGTATCACCGGATAACAGGTATATATAGCATAGTTTACACATTAAAAGCCTATGTCAACATATCAGGAGGCAGACTCAGACGGTCTCAGGCCCAGTATGGATTTGACGTGATTGTAGAAAGTTCAGAAAGGGTACAGTATCACTGGATAGCAGGTATATATAGCATAGTTTAAACATTAAAAATCTGCATGTATATTTCCGGAGTCCGACAAAGACACTCACAGTCTCAGTATGGATTAGACAAGAATCTAAAAAGTAGAAAAAGGGTTATGTATTCGAAGCATACACCAGTATACACTGTTGGGGTATTTTTCAATCTTCATATATATTTCAGTCTCAGTAAGACAGTCCAGGCTCTCTGCAAGAGGAAATGAGATGGATACAAGTACAGACGAAAAGTCAACTGATTGCAGACATTTTGGAATTACTAATCACGGTAAAAACTCCCGGGTGAATTCTCAGAGGCAATGCTGACCCTCAATTACTTTGTCTGTGGAGACAGCGAAAACAGTTCTTTGTGAAGAAAGGGATGCTGTATCGCAGTACCGTGGAACCTATCACCGTTACTCATCTCCATCAAATTGTGATCACAGGGACAGATGTAGACATTGTCCTCACTGCCTATCATGATCTGTCAGGTAACTTTGGAGTGCAAAAGACAGAAGCCACAGGCCGTAAGGCAATTCTATTGGATTGACATGAGAGGACACATTAAAAAATGTGGGCAGGAATGTCACACGTCTGTGAATCGGAAAACCGTGAAAGCTGATGATAAACCACCACTGCATCTCATTGTGAGTCGACGTCCATAACAAATGGAAGCCATTGATCATCTGAAGATAGAGCCCAGCAGGACAGGGCATAGCTACGTCTTAACCATCATCTATCATTGTACCAAATTTGTATTGGCAGTCCCAGTGAAGTATTTAACAGGCCAGACTACATAGTGGTGGAGCAGGGAGAGGTAAGTATTGCAAGTGCTGGTGCCCAGAGCAAGCAGGGGGGCCCACTCGTGGGCGGCGGTACTAGCACAGGGCCCCTCATAGTACGCCGGTGTGTCTGACGGTGGGTGTGCACCCCCACCATCAGAGACACTTGATTCTACTATGAGGGACCTTGTGCCAGTGCCTTTGCCAAACAGTGTGCCCACCCACCTGTCCAGGGCAACGGCACTCGCACGGGTGGGTGCGCCAGGTGGTGACCCCAGCCCTGTGGGAGGAGGCAGCCCAGTTAGGGAGGTGGAAAAAATGGCATATGTTGATGTTGGACATTCAGCAGCTGCAAATGGAGTAATTGGAGAAGTCCATGGAAGAGGAGGACAAAAGAAAGCCATTTTTCTGGCAACCTATGAGTCAGCAGGGGAGTGTGGGACAAAATCCTTTGAAACCCATGCATGGTTCATTTTAATGAAGGTTAGATCATCAACATTTTGGGTCGACAGAAGGGTCCTTTTTTCTGTCAGGATTGATCCAGCAGCACTGAAGACTCGTTCAGATAACACACTAGCAGCAGGGCAAGCGAGCTCCTGTAAGGCATATTACATAGTAACATAGTTTTGAAGGCTGAAGGAAGACCTTGTGTCCATCTAGTTCAGCCTATTTTTAGTGCAGCTGTTTTGCGTTGTTGATCCTGGGGAAGGCAAAAAACCCACAGAGTAGAAGCCAATTTACTCCATAGGGAAAAAAATTCCTTCCCCTAAGCTGGGTCAATCATCTACCTATAATATTATGTTATTCGTAACCTTCTATACTGTTACTCAGAAGAAAAGCATCCATTCCTTTCTTAAATTCATTCAGTGAGTTGGCCATCACCACTTCCTCAGGAAGAGCCTCACTGCTCTTATCGTGAAGAACCCTCTTCTATGCTGGTGAAGAAATTGTCTTTCCTCCAAACGAAGAGAATGCCCCCTTGTTCTTGTCACAGTCCTTGGTACAAACAGTTAATTGAAGAGATCTCTGTATTGCCCTCTGATATACTTGTAAATATATATTAGGTCTCCCCTAAGTCTTCTCTTTTCTAGAGTAAATAGACCTAATTTTGATAACCTTTCTGGGTATTGCAGTGAACCAACTCCATTTATCATTTTAGTAGCCCGCCTTTGAACCCTTTAAACTTCAGCAATGTCTTTCTTGAGCACCGGCGTCCAAAATTGCACACAATACTCCAAGTGTGGTCTGACGAGTGAGTTGTATAGAGGGAGAATTATGTTTTCATCTTGTGTCCCCAGACCTCTTCTAATGCATCCCATGACCCTATTTGCTTTGGTGGCAGCTGCCTGACACTGGGCACTCCAATTTAGCTTCTTATTGACTAAGATGCCTAAGTCTTTTTCCATGTCTGATTTCCCCATCAGTTTTCCATTTAGTAAGTAATTGTAGCATCTGTTTCTCCTTCCCATGTGCATAACCTTACACTTATCTGTGTTAAACCTCATTTGCCATTTTTCAGCCCAATTCTCCAATTTACTCAAATCTGTCTGTAGTTGCCAACTGTCCTCCTTTGTGTTAACTACCTTACATAATTTTGTATCATCTGCAAATACTGATATTTTACTGTGTAAGCCATCCACTAGATCATTAATATATTAAATAGTAGGGGACCCAATACAGAACCCTGTGGTACCCCACTAGTAACCCTGGCCCAATCTGAGTATGACCCATTAATAACCACTCTTTGTTTTCTATCACTAAGCCAGCTACCTACCCATCTACACACATTTTCCCCTAGCCCAATCTTTCTCATCTTACTTACCAATCTTTTATGTGGGACAGTGTCAAATGCTTTAGAGAAGTCGAGATAAATGACATCCAATGATCCTCCTTGGTCCATTTGAGAGCTTACATCCTCATAGAAGCTGATCAGGTTAGTTTGACAGGAGCGATCCTTCATAAATCCATGTTGATATGGAGTTAAACATTTATTAACATTGAGATATTCCATAATGGTATCCCTTAGAAACCCTTCAAAAATTTTACCCACAACAGATGTTAAGCTTACCAGCCTATAGTTTCCAGGTTCCCTTTTACACCCCTTTTTGAATATTGGTACCACATTTGCTTGTCTCTAATCAAAAGTAACAGACCCTGTTTCTATAGAGTCTTTAAATATAAGGAATAGAGGCTTGTCTATCACATTACTTAACTCCCTTAGTACCCGAGGGTGAATGCCATCAGGGCCTGGTGATATGTCAATTTTAATCTTACTAAGGCGGTTCTGCACTTCTTCCTGGGTTAGGCAGGTAATACTTAATGGGGAGTTTACATTATCACTCTGCATTTCCACTGGCAAATCCTTTTCCTGTGTGAACACTGTTGAGAAAAAATTATTTAACCCTCCGTCAGGCGCAATATAGATTCTCCTCAGTTCATGCGCAATGTGCCTGACAAGCACAGGTCAGAAAACCACCTATAGTAGCTACATATTTCAATTTCAGGACTATAGAAGTAGTCAGTGACCTTCATAGGAATGTATTAAAAGAGATTACACCAAATCAGATGCAAAAAAAAACCATTTATTAACCATAAACTTATTAAAACTAAAAGTACCACTTTTCGGTAGTACCGCCAAATAGGCTCCAGTTATCTTTACTTAACTATTGCTTAAATATAAAATTATGGAAAAAAACTTAAAGGATATTGCACTTAGATGTTACTTAATTATTTTCTACTCATCTTCAGTGGTTTCAATTGCAGCAGAAGCAGCACAGGTACTCTTAGAAAAGCAAGGCTGGCAGACGAAAGTTGCATGGGAAAGGCAGATTGATTCTTTACATATTTTGCAGTCATATTTAGAAAGCCTTCTGAAACCAGATACAAATGAGCAGGTAGTACAACTGCGTCTTTTAGAAGGTGGTAGAGTCGGTGTTTGTTCTGGAACATCCTTGGGACGATATCTCTTCAACTGGTGTTGCAGGGCAAGGGGCATTCCAACCGTCTTTGAACTTCTTAGGCTTAGCTCTCCACTCACCAGTTCATTAGCCAATTGTTTTAGGTACATTCTTCTGCGCATTTGTTTAAGTTCATTACCGAGGTAAATTACTTGTGAGTTGATGCCACCCACATTCAGCATTGTAAAGAAGATTACCATCGGCCAGCGTTTGGTATTTCGACTTACATTGAAATTGCCATACATTTGGTCAGCAGTGTCAACGCCGCTTTTGGTCAAATTATAAAAAGTTATGATTTCTGGTTTCTTTAGCTCCCCAGACTCTGGATCAATGGTGTAATCATTATGTAATGAAGAGACCAAAATCACATTTTTCCTCTCGCGTGGGATGTAAGAAACTAAAATCTTTCCATTACTGAACCCAAACATAGTGCTATACTGTTGTTTGCCTTTTGTATATAGAAAATCTGGCGGCAACTGCCTTTTGTTTTTTCTAACAGTTCCCACATATGACAGCTTTTTCGTTTTAAAAAAATAAATCAGATCAAAGTCAGTAAACCAGTTGTCAGCAGTGATATTTCGACCAGATCCAAACATTGGCTCAGCAATTCTCTTTACCACATCACTAGGCTTGTTGCTCACATTGAAAGGACCTGGTGGTTGTCTTCCACAATAAACTTCCATGTTCATAGTGTACATCATCCTTGCATCAACCATGGCAAAAATTTTAATTCCATATTTGTTTGGCTTTGATGGTATATATTGCCGAAAACCACATCTTCCACGGAAACCTGGAAGCATCTCATCAATAGTGAGGTTTTGCCCCGGGCAATAGCTTTTTTGACAATTCATAATAAATTGTTGAAATATGTCCCGAATTGGTGCAAGCCGGTCATAACCTTTTCGTTCTGTCCGGGTACTTCGATCATCGAAACGGAGAACGGATCAGGACTTTGAATCGTTTCAGATTCATCACAAGGCTGAATTTTTCGATGCCATCACCGTCTGTCCCCCACAGCTCCTCCAAACTTTGCCTATTTGCTCTGAAAGCACCAGCTAGGTATAACAAGCCAATAAATGCCTTGAGTTCAATCACATCAGTGTTTTTGATGTCCCTCTCTCTGGAGAATTGCTCTTTGATTGTGTCAATATACTGGTTAGTGAACCGAACAATAGTTTCCAACATGCTATCTGTAATTAGATTACTCCAACATTCCACTGCAGTTTTAGCTTTTCTAGCACTTCCAATAACTCCAGGAAGGTGTGTAATAATATTGTGGGATTCTCTGCGCTGTTTGTTCTTGGGTGCCTTTTTGTTCCACTTTGTATTTTTATCTTTGCCCAAATAATAAGCTAGATCTGTGTCTGTTTCCTCTGTATCAGTGTCATCACCATCCTGCTCTGTTCCAGAATCAGTGTTACATTCTGCTACCTCATCTTCAGATGAAATGTCACTAGATTCCTCTAAATCCTCAGTTACTGCTGGTTCTTCCTCATCATCTTCTAACAAAAAAATCTTCATTTCTTCTAAATGAAGGGGTTTAGATGAATCATACTGTTTTCTGGCCATTGCAGCAGAAAATCTGAAGCAAGAGAGAAAGAGTATGTGTTAGGGCGCAATGTGCCTTAGAAGCCACCCTCCTTTTGTCTAAGAAAACAGTACTTATGTACACTAACTTAGCATTAATCCTTCATAAAACAAGCTAAATACACAATCGTGATGAATAAAAAAAGAAAATACTAACCTTTCAATTTGTGTTGAAATCAGGCGCAATGTGCCTGAGAAGCCAAAGTGTTGATATCTGCTCACTAGAAGGTCTGCTGAGTCACTGTGATATCAGGTTTCACAGAGCCTGTAGAGTCAGGAGATAACTAGGAGGGGTGGGGTTTTCTGATAAGTGGGCAAGGAGAGAGAAGTGAAACTAATTACTGCGTGCCTGTCAGATCTATTGCGCCTGACGGAGGGTTAAAACATTTGCTTTTCCCACATCGCTCTCTATGATTTCGCCCTCATTGTTCTTTAAAGGGCCAACACCATCAATTTTAATCATTTTACTGTTTATATAATTAAAGAATAGTTTGGGGTTTGTTTTACTTTCCTTAGCAATGAGTCTCTCAGTTTCCACTTTTGCTAAATGTATTTGTTTTTTACACATTTTATTTTTTTCTCTATAACTTTTTAATGCTTCTTCATTTCCTTCTTGTTTTAGCTTCTTAAATGTCTTGTTGTTGTTATTTATTGCCCTTTTTACATCCTTATTTAGCCACATTGGTGTTCTCCTGTTCCTAGCCCTTTTATTTTTGTACGGTATGGCTAGCTCGCAGTGGGTATGTAAAACTGATTTAAATATTTCCCATTTATTTTCTGTGCTCCTATTTTTGAGGACATGGTCCCAATCAATTTGGCGAGGGTCCTCTCTAAGCTGATCAAACTTTGCTTTCCTGAAATTCAGCGTTTTTGTAACCCCCTTCCAGGGAACATTACTGAAGGACAAGTGGCATTGTATTATATTGTGGTCACTGTTCCCTAGGTGCCCATCGACTCGTACTTCTGTTATTCTATCTGGCCTGTTGCTTAAAATTAAGTCCAGAATGGCGGTCCCTCTAGTTGGGCCCTGCACAAGTTGTGACAGATAATTATCCTTGGTCACTGACAGAAATTGGTTTCCTTTCTGAGATACGCAGGTTTCAGTTTTACAGTCTATGTCGGGGTAGTTGAAGTCCCCCATAATAATCACCTCATTGTGATTTGCTGCTTTGTCTATTTGTTGCAATAATAGATTTTCAGTGGCTTCTGTTATATTTGGTGGCTTATAACAAACCCCTATGAGGATTTTATTACTTTTCCCTCCTTGTATCTCTACCCATAGAGACTCCACCTCTTCGTTTCCCTCTTGTATATCTTGTTTAGTGTGGGCTTTAAAGTGGACTTTATATATAGACAGACTCCACCCCCTTTCCTTTTTTTACGATCCCTCCTAAACAAATCATATCCTTGCAAGTTAGCCACTCAGTCATAGCTATCATCTAACCATGTCTCAGTTATTCCTACTATGTCGTATTTTTCCTCATACATTACCAACTCCAGATCTTCAATCTTATTGGTCAGGCTCCTTGCGTTGGTCAGCATGCAGGAAAGAAGTTTTGCTTCCTTTTTCTTAGCTTCCTTCTGAGTACCCTGTCTTGGGTCCTCTGTACCATATCTAGTATCCTTGATTAGTTTGCCCTTCTGCTGCATGTTCTTGTCTGCTGTTTTTCCTCCATCCCCTCTTCTTCTAGTTTAAAGCCCTCCTGATGAGTGTGGCAAGTCTTCTGGCGAATGTGTGTTTCCCAGGTTTTGAGAGGTGTATCCCATCTCTTGCGAGAAGTCCATCGTAGAGGTAATTCATGCCATGGTCCAAGAATCCAAATCCTTGCTGCCTGCACCACCGTCGTAGCCAGTTGTTCACCTCTAGTATCCTATTCCATCTTCTGATGCCATGATCATCGACTGGGAGGATTGATGAGAAAAACAACCTGTACGTTCCGTTCCTTTATTTTCTTCCCCAGAATTTCAAAGTCTTCGCAGATAGTTGGTAGGTCATTTTTTGCTGTGTCATTTGTGCCTACATGTATCAGTAGGAAAGGGTAGTCGTCCTTGGATTTGAGGATAGTTGGTATCCTGTTGGCCACATCCTTGATTTTTGCTCCTGGGAGGCAGCATACTTCTCATGCGGTTATGTCCGGCCTGCAGATAGTTGCCTCCGTGCCTCTTAGTAGTGAGTCGCCCATAACTACCACTCTTCTTTTCTTTCCGGACGCACTGCTTGTTGCTCGTGAGTGTTTTTGAGTGTCATTTGTTTCCGCCTTTGTTGACACAGTAACTTCTTTTGTTGATAGTGTGTCTTCTCTTGTAGATATGGTATCATCCTGAGCTGTGCCATTTTCGTTCTCCAGCATGAGGGCTTCATACTGGTTACTAAGCTGTGTGGGGGGTGATGACCACTTGATCCGTTTGCTTCTTTTCGTCACATGGCTCCACTTTTCAGCCTCTGTATGTGCTCTGAAGCTTTTCTCACTTTCCGTATCCTGAATGGTTGCTTCTGCTTCATCCAAGAAGTCCTCATGTTCTTTAATTACCTTCAATGTTGCTATTCTTTCTTCCAGTCCCTGCACCTTTTCCTCTAAAAGGGCAACAATTTTGCACTTCTGACAGGTAAAGTTGAGTTTTTGGGCCAGTAGATCCGTAAACATGTAGCATGTCTTGCAGGTGACCATGTGGATTTTCTTCTCTTCCATATTGCTATTGTAGTCTATGATGGGTGGAACGGCACGCAGCAAGTCCGAGCGATCAATCAGCTTAAGGCGACTCTTCTCTTCCCAGAATGCACCAGAAATATGTAGATGAGCTTCCTGCTTCTCCAATTCCTGGATTTACGATGTCCTCAAACAGCGAGACCCGGCAAGTCACAGCGATCAATCAGCTTAAGGCGACTCTTCTCCTCTTCCCAGAATGCACCAGAAATATGCAGATGAGCTTCCTGCTTCTCCAATCCCTGGTTTTGCGATGTCCTCAAACAGCGAGACCCGGCAAGTCCCAGCGATCAATCAGCTTAAGGCGACTCTTCCCCTCTTCCCAGAATGCACTGGAAATATGCAGATGAGCTTCCTGCTTCTCCAATCCCTGGTGCCAATTCAGGCCAGGTGTCAAGTTTACTGGCCCAATAGTCAAAGGGGAATGACCAGTGAGGGAGAACATCGACATGGGAGGAGAAGTAGTTTGTTACCATAGCTGACAACTGCTGTCTCCTGTCACTTCCGATTGATGCAGTATTACCAGTCGTGTGAGCGGTACTTGAAAAATCAGTCCACAACATGGTCATGAAACCCCTGTGTCCACCACAAACACCTCTTCCACGTTGCCCCCTATGGCTCGTTGGAAAAACATCACCGCCGCTGTGTGCTGGGAATGCCTCAAACAAACGGTTTACCAGAGTTGCTTGTTTGTTAGCCAATATTAGCTCTAGGTTCTCTTGTGGTATGATGTTTTGGAATTTGCCTTTATAGCATGGATCCAGGATGCTTGCCAACCAGTAGTCGTCATCGTTCATCATTTTGGCAATGCGGGGGTCCCTTTTTAGGATCCGCAAGGCATAATCAGACATGTGGGTCAATGTTCCAGGTGTCAATGATACGCTGCGAGTGCTGGGTGGAGGAGCACTTTCTGGCAAATCCACATCCCTCTAGTCGTGCACAAACCCTGTACCTGACCTTGCCTCGCCAACATTTTTTCTTGCCCCCTGAGAAGCATCCTCCTCCCCAAAATAATCATCCCCATCATCCTCCTCCTCCACCTCTTCTTCCTCCACCTCGTCCACGAGACTTCCCTGAGCAGACAATGGCTGACTGTCATCAAGGCATCCCTCCTCCTCTTCCTCCTCGGCTGCAGACGCCTGCGTCAAAGTTTGCATGAGCAGAAGCATAAGTGGGATGCTCATGCTTATGATGGCGTCATCTGCACTTACCAGCCATGTGCATTTACAGAGGTCTTTCAGCTTCGACCACTGCACAACAGACAACTTCCATGTCTGCCTGCAAACTGCCTGCCCGTTTATCCTCCCACAAATGAATTACAGCCTGCCTCTGTTCGCAGAGCCTCTGAACCATGTGCAGGGTGGAGTTCCACCTTGTTGCAACGTCGATAATTAGGCGGTGCTTGGGAAGGTGGAGCAATCGCTGCAGCTTCTGCATGCGACTGGAGTGTACGGGTGACCGGCGGATGTGCGAGCACAGTCTTCGCACCTTATGGAGCAGGGGTGGTAACTCCGGATAATTATTGAGGAAGCACTGCACCACCAGGTTCAAGGTGTAAGCCAGGCAAGGTATGTGTCTGAGCTTTGAAAGGGCTATGGCTGCCACAAAATTCCGGCCGTTATCACTAACTACCTTGCCTGCCACAAGATGTAGACTGCCCAGCCATGACTCAGTTTGTCGCTGCAAGTAGCCGACCAGTACCTCCGCGGTGTGTCTGTTGTCGCCCAAACACATCATCTTCAACACAGCCTGCTGATGCTTACCACTAGCTGTTTGATAGTGGGACACATCATGTGCAACACTGGCAGCTGCGGATGGAGTGCTCGTGCAACTGCGCTCTGTGGACGAGCTCTCTCTTCTGGAGGAGGAGGGTCGACCGCCTACAGCCAACTGTTTCCTATACCGTGGGCTAGGCAGCACTTTCCCACCGCCGCTGTCCCCTGTGGACCCTGCATCCACCACATTAACCCAGTGCGCAGTGATGAACAAGTAATGGCCCTGGACATGCCTACTGGACCATGCATCTGTTGTGAAGTGCACCTTTCCACTCACTGACAGATTGCTTGAGTGCATGGACAATGCGGTCTTTCACATGCACGTGGAGGGCTGGGATGGCTTTTCGTGAAAAGAAGTGCCGACTGGGTAGGTCATAGCGTGATACTGCGTAGGCCATGAGCTCATGGAAAGCTTTGCTTTCAACCAACCGGTAGAGCATCATCTCTAACGAGATTAGTTTGACAATGTGGGCATTCAAAGCCAGTGTACGCGGATGAGAGGATGAGTACTTTCTTGTCCTACTGAAAGTCTCTGGTAGGGTGACCTGGACTTGAGAGCTGCAAATGGTGGAACTAGCCATGGCGGACTGAGAGAGGGTTGGTGATGGTGTTGGTGGTGTTGCTGATGGCCTAGATTCAGTCTTTCGTAGCAATAACATTGTGATTGCTTTGCCCTTGCGATGACACCTCGACATTTGCTGCTGGTGGTGTGCTAACCGGTGGGCATACAGTGGGGGAAGCGATGTAGCGTTGCTGACTACCTTCATTCGGAGCAGGTGCACACGTGGTACGTGAGGTTTGGTAGTCCGTCCACGCTTGCAAGTGCATGGTGGTTAAATGTCCACGTATGCAACTGGTATTCAAATTTCTCAGATTTTTCCCTTGGCTAAAGGTCTTTGCGCACTTCTTACTGATAACCTTTGCCAAATCATTAGGATTTTGTTCAAAAAAGTGCCACACTGCACTCTTCCTACTATGGAAGACATTTTGAGACCTTGCACGCTGTGCTAATTTGACCGTCTGGCCAAGCTGTCCTGCAACTCTTTTGGTTTTTGTAACATGATTTTGGACTGCTATGGTCCTGCCAGATAACAGCTGTTGCGATGTTGTTGCCTGCTGCGGATTCTCCTCCTCCTCTTCTGAGCTATTTGCAGCGGCACCCTCTTCCCCCAATGGATGGCAATCTTGGTCAACAACTGGGCCATCCATCACCTCCTCTTCAATTTCATGTGCACCTTCCTCTGTGTCACTGTGTATGGTGGTATAGTATGCGGGAAGGGGCACCTGAGTTTCATCAGGGTCTGATTCTGCCTCAGTACACTGCGAGGAACATGTAGTGCTCTGAGTGAATGTACCAGAAGAAAAATCTAGCAGTGGCTGTGCATCAGTGCACTCCATGTCAGATTCATCTTGGACTGGGGAATTCACGATTTGACTTGCTAACCCAGGCATGGTATGTGAAAAGAGCTCCATGGAGTAATCGGTTGTGTGGCCTGCCACATCCTTCACTTTTGGCAGGGGTGAAGGACACAAGGAAAGGTGTTGTTCCTGACCAGGAGCCTCCACTGACGACTCAGTGCTTTTATTTTTTGAAACTTCAGAAGAGGAGGCGAGAGAGCTGGAGGCTGTGTCAGCAATGTAAGCTAAAACTTGTTCCTGAAGCTCCGGCTTTAAAAGTGGTTTACCTACTCACAGAAAAGAGAGCCTTTGAGGCCTTGTGAAGCCAGACAATGACGCAGGCTCAACACCTCCTGTCTTAGGTGCTATTGTGCTTTTGCCACAACCAACAGATGCAACACCACCACCATCGGGACCAGCTTGCAGCCCCACCCACTTCCATGGCATCTTCCACCATACTTCCTCATTTTTGTGAAAATGTACCCAAAATACCACCAGCTATATGGTACTGTAAAACAAGGTAGAAGGTGTATCTACTATTGGTGAGAATTTGAATCTCACTATAGATTTTAGGACGCAGAACTATTGTCTCAGGCACAGGAGAGATTACACCTCAATGTAACAGGCTGAAATTGGATGGTGTATGACAAGGTGGAGGGTGTCTATAGGATTGGTGAGAATTTGAATCTCACTAGAGATTTGAGGACGCAGAACTATTGTCTCAGGACCAGGAGAGATTACACCTCAATGTATCAGGCTGAAATTGGATGGTGTATGACAAGGTGGAGGGTGTCTACAGGACTGGTGAGAATTTGCATCTCACTAGAGATTCGAGGATGCTAACAATGATGCTCTCAGTCCAAGTATGGATGCAGGCAGGCTAATAAGCAGTACTACTGCAGAGTGCACACACAAAAGGGTGGAAAAATGAACGCTTGGTAACTGTGCAGAAAAGTATTTTTGCTTTTAAAAAAGCAGTTTGCACGGCAGTGTGCAAACAGCAATGCAGCTATCAGGGAGCCTTATAAGGCAGCCTAATAACCTACAGAGCTGATGCACAAAAATAGAGCCTCTCCTGTCACTGCACACAAAGTGTTGTGTTGTAAGTGGAAATCGCTAACAGCAGAAGCAGTTTTTTTGTTCTTCTTCCCTGCCTAACACTCTCCCTACAGAATCAGCAGCAGCAGCAGCTCTCCCTATGCTAAGATCGGTATAAGTAAGATGGCGGTCGGCATTCACGCCCTTTTATAGCCCCTGTGACGCCACACAAAGCCAGCCAATCACTTGCATGCCCTTCTCAAAGATGGTGGTGACCGATGCCTATGTCATCGCGTTGCCCACAGTGTGCGTCCTCCATCATTGGCTGAAAAAGGGCGCTGGAAGCATCTTTTGAAACGCGACTTTGGCGCTCTGGTCGCCGACCTCGTGGCCGACCTCACGCTATGGTCAGGTTTTGTTTCATGAAACCCGACTTCAGCGAAGGTCGTCGACTTTTGAATATGACCGACCTGTTTCGCTCAACTCTACTTGTGACTATGTAGGGAGGAGGACCCACGTAGAGTGGGCCGGAACCAAGGGGACCGCCATCTGGGTTCTTAGAGAAACGGTAGCCAGGGTACAACGGAGGAGAGCGGGCTACTGAAAGTGACAGTTCAGCAAAGGGCTCAGCTAGTATGAAGGGGACAGGGAGCGCGCCGGGAAGTCAGTTGGCAGTACGCCAGACACAGAGAAAGAGACTGTGGGGGTGTGACAGAGCAAGAGTGAATGACGGCGACTAGAGGAGAGATCAGCAGCAGAGAGGAGATCTACGGCGACCTTCAGAGAGGAGGTACCGAGCTTACCGGCAAGAGACTGTCGCCCCTCTCCAAATTGGGCCCGCGACCTGCCCACGGTTGTCCTCAACCGCTGCCGCTGCACTCCAGCCCGTTGTGGCCTGCCAGGTGCCTCCCACGGCCGCTGACGTGCCACTTCAGCCTGTGATTGCGGTCTGCCTGCTGCCGCCCCGCCTCCGTCCTTGGTTGCGGCCTGTTCATTACAGCCCACAGCTGCCATTACCCCACTGCTCCTTGGCTACGGACAGACTCTTTGCACAGGCCCAGTCCATGCGCGTGGCCTACCAACCGTCACTCTTCCAGACTACGTCACTACCCTGTTTGGGGGGGAATGGAGTCCCCATGGACTCGCTAACGAATGGGACCCTGCTGTGGCTACAGGTGGTTACCGCAACAAAAGACTCCCTTAGGGTCTGTTGTGCCCCAACTTCTCCTGGGTGCTGAGACGCCTGAATACTACTACAGTTCCTCAAGAGCTGGGCCCAACGGCTGCAACACCAAAGCAGCCACATCAGCGACACCAAAGCAGCCACATCAGCGACACCAAAGGATAAGTTGACTTTAGGAAATAAGGACCCGTAGTTGGCCGTTTCGTGGCCCCATAATGTCCGGCCTTGCCGGGTCAGTCGCATACTCGTTAAAGAAAAGTGCTGTTACTGTTGTTGAGTCCCTGCGAGGACAATTAGTGTTACCCCTTTTTGGTTGCTCAGTATAGCCCTAGCGGCTCCAGTTCATAAACGTTACTTTCCAAAACAACCCTCAGTCTCATGTCTCGTCACTGCAGCCTGTGAACCTGCTGTTACCTACATTTGGCGTAGTCGGCAGGATGCAGTCTCCGAGCGCGGACAATGGTGCCCCAGACCAGGGCAGTGTACTCTACAGATAATGAGGGCCCCCGTTCCAGCATTTTGTTGGGGGCTATGCTTAACAACCTGCCCAGGTTTTCCGGCTCGAATACTATGCTATGGAGCTGGACAGAGCGGATGCGGAGACTTTTTTGGATGCACCCAATGACTCCTGACCTGGAAGCCGAAGTAGCTCTCATGGCATTAGACTGGGAGATTCAGAGGTCAGTGATGTTGAGGCCCCCAGGACACCGCAACACCTTTGATAAAGTTTTGCAAATAGTAGAACAGACCCATGTGGACCCAACTAATGTGGGAGAATTAAGGACCCGGTTGTTCAGTAGAATGCAGGGAGAGGGGGAGACTATCACCCAGTATATGAATGTCCTCCAAGAATTGCATACGGCTATTGAAAGAAAGGACGGAGTAGGGGTAGGACCTATTGACATTACCTACGCGACCTACTGGTGACTGGACTGTGAGACCCGTTAATAAAACAAGCATTACAGGAGCAGATCAAAATGAATCCCACGTATAGACTTTTCAGAGGTGGGAAGTCAAGCACGAGCTCGAGAGCAAGAGCAGGGGATGGCGGTCCCCATGGGGCAGGTCCGGAGTGTGGAGTCTTCCGTGAACGCAGTCGAGGAGCCTCAATGGGTGGAAGAGATGAAACAAGAGTTGAAGCACATCAAGGGCGAGTTGACCGAAGTGAAGAGAAGGACCGAGTCCGGGACTGGATGGCCTAGTTTTAATCCCGGCACCTGGGGGTCCTGCTCCCCACGGGGCGGTCGGTCTGCGCAGGCCCAGTGTTATGAGTGCGGAGAACCAGGCCACTTCGCCCGAGAGTGTCCGCGGCGTGGGAAATATCCATCCCGGCGGCCATTAAACTAGAGGGCTCCGGGCTGGGGGTCGCCGCTCGGAGCCAAAAACCACAACTAGGGGTGGTGGAAGTCCCGAAAATTTGGTCGCAAAATGTCCAGAGGTTGGGGCAGAAGTGGAGGGCTGGGCCGTCCGGTGCCTGGTGGACACCGGGTCACAAGTAACCACTATGCCCGCAACTTATTTTTGACAAAATTTCCCTGAGGCAGCGAGACCCCAGTGGGGGCCCATGATCAGACTAGTAACCGCCAATCAACTACCAGTCCCGGTTGCCGGGGTGGTGTGGGTGCAGGTGACGTACGGTAAATCCCTTGGTCGCAGAGGTGTGGTACTGACTCAAGGAGAAACTGATAAGCAGCATCCAGTCATCCTAGGCATGAACATACTACGGGAGTTTGGCAACCTGCTCCTCAATGATCCTACGCATAAGATCCTGAAGCAGTGGGGTTCTCGCATGGCCCAGGGACAGGTATTCCAGCAATTGGTGCGAGAAGCGTGGGTACATCAGGACTGCCAGGAGGCGAGGCTCTGGGCAAAGTCATCACGCCAGCGGCTCTCCTGCTTGTGCTGCCTCCTAGGCAGACTGTGATGGCCCTGCCAATTCGAGCCTCGATACCCTTGGAGGGCGTGGAGGTGTAGGTGGAGCCATGCTACTCGGAGTGCTTACCTCCTGGCATACTGGTGGCTCGTTCCCTGACTACAGTGCAAAAAGGGACCATCCTGGTGCGCTGCGTCAACCTCGAAGACCGAGACATCATCCTGAAAGCGCGGACTGAACTGGCCAAGCTAGTAAGGCCTTTAGAGGAAGTGCTGCTGGCTCAATTGAGAGTACAATCCGAGGATCCATGGGAAGTAACGATTCGAACTCTACAGGCCACCGAAGTCTCGGCTCAAGAGAAGGGTCGAAACATCCTGGAACAGATGCGGGCCGAGCTCTCCGGGTTAACTCCAGCCCAGCTCTCACAGATAAAAGCATTGTTCGGACAGTACCATGAGGTATTTGCTAGTCATGAGGAAGATTTTGGGTGTACCACTGCCATCACTCATGAAATCCCCACGGCAGGGGCGACCCCCATCCAAGAACGATATCGACAGATTCCTCCACAACTCTACCAAGAGGTGAAAACTTTGTTGGCCCAAATGTTGCGAAAGGGAGTGATACGGGAAAACCAAAGCCCCTGGGCAGCCTCCATTGTGTTGGTCCATAAAAAGGATGGTACATTACGATTCTGTGTGGATTATCGAAAGCTGAATGCTTGCACTATTAAAGACTCATACCCACTGCCCCGCATAGAAGAATCCTTGTCCGCCTTGGGGAAGGCAACATATTTTTCGACTCTGGTCATTGCCAGTGGGTACTGCCAGGTGCCCATGTCAGAAGAAGTTAGGGCCAAGATGGCATTCATACTGCCTATGGGACTATTTGAGTTCAATGGAATGCCTTTTGGACTGGCCAACGCCCTGGGAACCTTTCAGCGGTTGATGGAGCGGGGTCTGGGAGATCTCAATTTTGAGGCCACGTTGATATACCTGGACAATATTATCATCTATGCTGCCACATTTGAGGACCACCTAAAGCGGATGGGACAAGTGCTCGGCCGGTTGCAAAAGTACGGGTTGAAGGTAAAACCCCAAAAATGCCACCTATTTCGCTCCCAGATTGAGTATCTGGGCCATGTTGTCTCGGCAGAGGGTGTGAGGCCATCTCAGGAAAAGGTTGCTGTTATTCAGGGATGGCCTACCCCCCAGACGATAAAAGACGTGGGGGCATTCCTGGGGTTGGCTGGATACTACCGTCGTTTCGTAAAGAATTTTGCATGTCGAGCTCGAGCCCTGCACGACCTGCTGAAGGGGGCTCCCGATGGGGCAAATGGACGGAAAATCCAGTGGCAACAACCTCAGGAAGAGGCCTTCCGAGACCTCAAGGCTGCGCTCTCGGATGCTCCGGTGTTGGCCTATGCAGATTTCTCACAACCGTTCATCCTACACACTGACGGGAGTCTTCACGGGCTGGGGGCTGTGTTGTCACAAATTAAAGACGGCCGGGAGAGAGTGGTCGCCTAAGGAAGCCGTTCACTCCATGACTCCGAGCGCAACCCTGACAATTATTATTATTATTATTATTATTTATTGTTATAGCGCCATTTATTCCATGGCGCTTTACATGTGAGGGGGGTATACATAAAAACAAGTACAATAATCTTAAACAATACAAGTCATAACTGGTACAGGAGGAGAGAGGACCCTGCCCGCGAGGGCTCACAATCTTCAAGGGATGGGTGATAATACAGTAGGCGAGGGTAGAGCTGGTCGTGCAGCGGTTTGGTCGATCGGTGGTTACTGCAGGTTATAGGCTTGTCGGAAGAGGTGGGTCTTCAGGCTCTTTTTGAAGGTTTCGATGGTAGGTGAGAGTCTGATATGTTGTGGTAGAGAGTTCCAGAGTAGGGGTGATGCGCGAGAGAAATCTTGTATGCGATTGTGGGAAGAGGAGATAAGAGGGGAGTAGAGAAGGAGATCTTGTGAGGATCGGAGGTTGCGTGCAGGAAAGTACCGGGAGACGAGGTCACAGATGTATGGAGGAGACAAGTTGTGGATGGCTTTGTATGTCATGGTTAGGGTTTTGTAATGGAGTCTCTGGGCAATTGGGAGCCAGTGAAGGGATTGACAGAGGGGAGAAGCTGGGGAATAGCGGGGGGACAGGTGGATTAGTCGGGCAGCAGAGTTTAGAATAGATTGGAGGGGTGCGAGAGTGTTTGAGGGGAGGCCGCAGAGCATGAGGTTGCAGTAGTCAAGGCGAGAGATGATGAGGGCATGGACTAGGGTTTTTGCAGATTCTTGGGTGAGGAATGAACGGATGCGTGAAATATTTTTGAGTTGAAGTCGGCAGGAAGTGGAAAGGGTTTGGATATGTGGTTTGAAGGAGAGATCAGCATCAAGGATTACTCCGAGGCAGCGAGCTTGTGGGACTGGGGAGAGTGGGCAGTCATTTACTGTAATTGATAGGTTCGTAGGGGGGGTCACGTGAGATGGGGGAAAGATGATGAATTCTGTTTTGTCCATGTTGAGTTTCAGATATCTAGTGGAGAAGAAGGATGAAATAGTGGACAGACATTGAGGGATTCTGGTTAGTAGGGAGGTGATATCTGGTCCAGAGATGTAGATCTGTGTGTCATCAGCATAAAGATGATACTGAAAGCCATGAGATTCTATGAGCTGTCCCAGGCCAAAGGTGTAAATAGAGAACAGCAGGGGCCCTAGGACTGAACCTTGTGGGACTCCGACAGATAGGGGGCGAGGTGAGGAGGTGGTGTGTGAGTGGGAGACGCTGAATGTCCGGTCTGTTAGGTATGATGAGATCCAGGAGAGGGCCAAGTCTGTGATGCCGAGGGATGAGAGGGTCTGTAATAATAGGGAATGGTCCACTGTGTCAAAGGCAGCCGACAGGTCCAGGAGGAGGAGGACAGAGTAGTGTCGCTTGCTCTTGGCAGTTAAGAGGTCATTGGTGACCTTAGTAAGGGCAGTTTCAGTGGAGTGGTGTGACCGGAAGCCAGGTTGTAAGCGGTCGAAGAGGGAGCAAGAAGAGAGATGGGAGGACAGTTCAAGGTAGACGTGTTGTTCCAGTAGCTTGGAGGCGTATGGGAGAAGTGATATAGGGCGATAGCTAGATACAGAGGATGGGTCAAGAGAGGGCTTTTTGAGGATAGGTGTGATGGAGGCATGTTTAAAGCTTGAGGGGAAAACACCAGTTGTTAGTGATAGGTTGAAGAGATGGGTTAGGGTTGGGATGAAGACTGTGGTGAGGTTTGGGATGAAGTGGGATGGGATCGGGTCGAGTGCACAGGTGGTGAGATGTGATCTTGAGAGTAGAGTGGAGAGTCGATCTTCTGTAATGGTGGAGAAGTTGGTTTTGAAGGTGGAGGGCTGGGAAGTCGGGAGGAAGGGCTCTGGGGGTTGTTGACCAAAACTGTCCCTGATGTTATCAATTTTCTGCTTGAAAAATGAGGCAAAGTCTTCAGCTGAGATGAGTGGGGAGGGAGGAGGTGCTGGGGGGCGGAGGAGAGAATTGAAGGTGTTGAATAACTGTTTAGGGTTGTGAGACAGGGAGGATATGAGAGATGAGAAGTAGGTTTGTTTAGCTGTGGCGAGTGTGGTCTTGAAAGTAGTGAGGGACTGTTTGAATGCGATGAAATGCTCGTTGGAGTGGGATCTTTTCCATCTGCGCTCAGCAGCCCTGGAAGCTCGCCTCAGCTCTTTGGTCAGGCTGGTGTGCCAGGGCTGTCTGTTGATTTTGCGAGTTTTGGTATGTGTAAGTGGGGCAGCGGATTCCAAAGCTACAGCTATTGTGGTGTTATATAGAGCGGCAGCGTCATCCGCATTGTGTAAGGAACTTATATCTGTAAGAGGGAGGAGGGATTCGGAGAATGAGTGTAGGTCAAGGTGTTTAAGATTCCTGCGAGGGTGTGAAAGTTTGTGGGGTGGGGATTGTAGACATGGAGTGAAGAGGGAGGAGAATGTGAGCAGGTTGTGGTCAGAGAGAGGAAGAGGTGAGTTAGAGAGGTTAGATAGGGAGCAGAGGCGGGTGAAGATGAGGTCCAGTGTGTGGCCATCTTTGTGGGTGGCTGTAGAAGACCATTGAGTGAGGCCGAAGGAGGAAGTGAGAGATAGAAGTTTAGTGGCAGCTGAGAGGGAAGTGTCAATGGGGATGTTGAAGTCGCCCATGATGATAGTAGGGATGTCCGCGGAAAGGAAATGAAGTAACCAGGTGGTGAAATGGTCAAAGAAGGTGGTGGCTGGCCCTGGGGGGCGGTAGATGACAGCCTGTTGGAGGTTGGAGGGGGAGTAGATGCGCACAGAGTGCACCTCAAAGGAAGGGAGGGTAACAGAGGGTGGCAGTGGGATTGGG
Source organism: Dendrobates tinctorius (assembly GCF_039654945.1). Lineage (NCBI taxonomy): Eukaryota > Metazoa > Chordata > Amphibia > Anura > Dendrobatidae > Dendrobates > Dendrobates tinctorius. The sequence continues at coordinate 12,503,642 of NW_027361782.1, read as the reverse complement.
GTGAAGGAGCAGGTATCTGACAGGAGAAAACCAACTCCTCCACCATGTTTGCTGCTGGGGCGGGGGGTGTGAGAAAGGTGGAAGCCGCCATACGAAAGTGCAGCAGGAGAGGCTGTGTCAGAAGGGGTGAGCCAGGTTTCGGTGATGGCGAGGAAGGAGAGTTTGGTAGTAACAAAAAGATCATGGATGTAGGAAAGCTTGTTGCAGACAGAGCGAGCGTTCCACAGAGCTCCTGTTAGTGGGACTGGGGAAGCGGGGGCTGGGTGAATGGGTATAAGGTTGGAGAGGTTACGGAAGGTTGTGATAGAGCGTGGATGGGAGGTAGAAATGACTGTGGGAATGTGGTGAGGAGGACCAGGATTTGGAGAGATATCACCAGCAGTGAGAAGGAGCAGAGAAAGTGTTACCAGGTGGGAGCAGGAGAGGGCATGAGGGGGCTGTCTGTGTTTGGAGACAGAGGATTGTATGTTAAGGAACAGTTTTGAGGCGGAGGTGAGGTGGATGGGGAGGATTGAAGAAGAGATGAACAGTTCCTTACTAGGAGTAGGGATTAGGGGAATTAGCAGAAAGTGAAGGATTATTGGGGTGAAAGTGAAAACAAACAGAAACATTGTTTACAGTGACTGTGTCCAGTTACCTTCAGTTCCCTTCTGGTTCAATTCTGGTTTTAATTCTTAAATTAATCTTCACACTTCTAGCACACACTTCTAGCAATCACAATGCAGACTGAAGTCTATGCAGACTTGTACTCTGCAATATATGTACAACTAAGTGCAGTCAGGTGTGAAGCAGAGAGGAGTGGTCTCTGCTCATCTTGGCCAGACAATTAAGAGTGGACCAGATGTATATGATCAAGCCAGAGTAAACAAGGTCATAAATAACACTGGGGTAAGCTGGGGTTAGCTGAAAGGCATACCATGTGAATGCTAGGTGCAGAGGCAAGTCTATGTGCAAAGCTGGGTGACGCACTGTGTGTCCTTCATAGACAGACAGCAGGAGAGCAGGAGAGCTGGGTGGATGGACATACCATGTGAATGCTAGGTGCAGAGGCAAGTCTATGTGCAAAGCTGGGTGACGCACTGTGTGTCCTTCATAGACAGACAGCAGGAGAGCTGGGTGGATGGACATACCATGTGAATGCTAGGTGCAGAGGCAAGTCTATGTGCAAAGCTGGGTGACGCACTGTGTGTCCTTCATAGACAGACAGCAGGAGAGCAGGAGAGCTGGGTGGATGGACATACCATGTGAATGCTAGGTGCAGAGGCAAGTCTATGTGCAAAGCTGGGTGACGCACTGTGTGTCCTTCATAGACAGACAGCAGGAGAGCAGGAGAGCTGGGTGGATGGACATACCATGTGAATGCTAGGTGCACAGGCAAGTCTATGTGCAAAGCTGGGTGACGCACTGTGTGTCCTTCATAGACAGACAGCAGGAGAGCAGGAGAGCTGGGTGGATGGACATACCATGTGAATGCTAGGTGCAGAGGCAAGTCTATGTGCAAAGCTGGGTGACGCACTGTGTGTCCTTCATAGACAGACAGCAGGAGAGCAGGAGAGCTGGGTGGATGGACATACCATGTGAATGCTAGGTGCAGAGGCAAGTCTATGTGCAAAGCTGGGTGACGCACTGTGTGTCCTTCATAGACAGACAGCAGGAGAGCAGGAGAGCTGGGTGGATGGACATACCATGTGAATGCTAGGTGCAGAGGCAAGTCTATGTGCAAAGCTGGGTGACGCACTGTGTGTCCTTCATAGACAGACAGCAGGAGAGCAGGAGAGCTGGGTGGATGGACATACCATGTGAATTACAATTACAGCTCCTTTAAGCTCGAGCTCCTCATGGTGGTGTGGGCCATGACGGAGCGGTTCGCAGAGTACCTAGCAGGCTCCGAGGTAGTGGTGCGGACCGTCAACAACCCGTTGGCCCATTTGGAAAACGACAAATTGGGGGCCCTGGAACAACGATGGGTGGGCCGGATGGCGAAGTTCAACTATAAAATCTACAAAAGAGGGGCCGAGAATGTCCATGCTGACGCCCTCTCCAAGATTCGACATACAACCCCAGGAAACAATCGAGATGACAAATTAGAAGGGGAAGAGATACCGTTCGCCCTCACCGCTGCCGTACTCACAGCTGCCACCCGAAAAGTATCTTCCCCAGAGACTCCAAGGGACATACTGGAACAATCTCTGGATAAGTGGATACAACAGCAACAAGAAGACGAAGAAGTTGGACTTCTCCGGACGTGGGTCTCTGCTGGCCAACTACCCACTAATTCCCAACGACAAACTTTGACTCAAGACATGTCACTGATGTTGCGACAATGGGAGAGGCTGGTTATCCGAAAGGTTCCCCTTCCTTGGGCACACTCTGTGCTCAGTGTTTTTGGTTAATTTGGGTATTAAGGCTTGCTCGGTGGGACGGACGTTTGTCCATTTGTCCTTTTTTTTACTATTTCCACTTTTTGGTCTCCATGTGGGACAGGCTAACATGGCTACCTTTGATGATATAGCTTCTCCTATTAATATAGATTCTCTCAAACTTTTATCCTGGAATGTGGCTGGTCTTAATTCGCCAGTAAAGCGCAGAAAGATATTAGACCACATTACCCGCTTACGCCCACACATCATCCTCTTACAAGAAACTCACTGGATTTTCAGAGGTCACCCAGCACTCCGTAATAGACATTACAGTATTTGGAGTGCATGGGGGGATGCAGTGATGGACAGGATACAGAACAAGGGTTAACAATTTAATTTAACAGAGTATAAACTCCTCGCAGGGAGATTAATGGTTAAAGAGTTAATGCAAGTAACAAAACGAGTGTAAAAAGTGCAGAATAGCAGTGTTCCAATTGTCAAAACTTATGTTCTTTAGGATCCTCCTCAGCTGATCCCGCAGGGGTTGTAGCGACCGCTACGACCGGAAAGTTGTCCACAGAAGGGGTCTTTTAAATGACGATCCGTCTTCTGGCGGTAGCGGTCGGTCTCCGGTACCTTCCGCTGAGACACTAGTCCATAAACTTGTGTGGCCAAAGTTTCCAGAAACTTCCAGAAACAAAACTTCCAGAAACAATCGTGGGCTGAAGTTTAGCAACTGGAGGGGCAGGCTGCGTGGGCCTGTCCGGCACCCAGCTTTCTTCCTTCCTTACGTGCATGGTACTCACAGTCACAGAGTGCAAGGAGCCTCTCTCTTCTACAATCCCGCTGAAGACGGCAGGAGTCGACAAGCACGACGGGTCACAGCGTCGGTTCTCAGGGGAAAAAGCACACTGCTCACCTTGCTGCATGCTGCTGGTTCATGCAAAGCTGCCATCTCCATGTGCACTTTTTCTTTTATCAGGCCCCCCTACCAGGGTCATGAGGTTGGTCCGGTCCCTCATTTCTTCCCCCAGGCAACATGGGAGGCAGCCTCAACAGTTCCGGACCTGGCTCGGTACAGATACCTTCAGCCCGGTCCACCTCCTTACACATATATTACATTACTGATCCTGAGTTACCTCCTATATTATACTCCAGAGCTGCACTCACTATTCTGCTGATGCAATCACTGTGTACATATATTGCATTACTGATCCTGAGTTACATCCTATATTATACTCCAGAGCTGCGCTCACTATTCTGCTGGTGCAGTCACTGTGTACATACATTACTGATCCTGTACTGATCCTGATTTACAGTCATATGTTAAAGTTTGGGCACCCCTATTAATGTTAACCTTTTTTCTTTATAACAATTTTGGTTTTTGCAACAGCTATTTCAGTTTCATATATCTAATAACTGATGGACTCAGTTATATTTCTGGATTCAAATGAGGTTTATTGTACTAACAGAAAATGTGCAATCTGTATTTTAACAAAATTTGACCGGTGCAAAAGTATGGGCACCTCAACATAAAAGTGACATTAATATTTCGTAGATCCTCCTTTTGCAAAAATAACAGCCTCTAGTCACTTCCTGTAGCTATTAATGAGTTCCTGGATCCTGGATGAAGGTATTTGTGACCATTCCTGTTTACAAAACAATTCCAGTTCAGTTAAGTTTGATGGTCACCGAGCATGGACAGCCCGCTTCAAATCATCCCACAGATGTTCAATGATATTTAGGTCTGGGGACTGGGATGGCCATTCCAGAACATTGTAATTGTTCCTCTGCATGAATGCCTGAGTAGATTTGGAGCGGTGTTTTGGATCATTGTCTTGCTGAAATATTCATCCCCTGCGTAACTTCAACTTCGTCACTGATTCTTGCACATTATTGTCAAGAATCTGCTGATACTGAGTTGAATCCATGCGACCCTCAACTTTAACAATTTTCCCGGTGCCGGCATTGGCCACACAGCCCCAAAGCATGATGGAACCTCCACCAAATTTTACTGTGGGTAGCAAGTGTTTTTCTTGGAATGCTGTGTTTTTTAACCTCAATGCATAACACCTTTTTGTATGACCAAACAACTCAATCTTTGTTTCATCAGTCCACAGGACCTTCTTCCAAAATGTAACTGGCTTGTCCATATGTGCTTTTGCATACCTCAGGCGACTCTGTTTGTGGCGTGCTTGCAGAAACGGCTTCTTTCGCATCACTCTCCCATACAGCTTCTCCTTGTGCAAAGTGCACTGTATTGTTGACCGATGCACAGTGACACCATCTGCAGCAAGATGATGCTGCAGGTCTTTGGAGGTGGTCTGTGGATTGTCCTTGACTGTTCTCACCATTCTTCTTCTCTGCCTTTGTGATATTTTTCTTGGCCTGCCACTTCTGGGCTTAACAAGAACTGTACCTGTGTTCTTCCATTTCCTTACTATGTTCGTCACAGTGGAAACAGACAGGTTAAATCTCTGAGACAACTTTTTGTATCCTTCCCCTGAAAAGCTATGTTGAATAATCTCTGTTTTCAGATCATTTGAGAGTTGTTTTGAGGAGCCCATGATGCCACTCTTCATAGGAGAATCAAATAGGAGAACTACTTGCAAGTGGCCACCTTAAATACCTTTTCTCATGATTTGATACACCTGGCTATGAAGTTCAAAGCTCAATGAGGTTATAAAACCAATTTAGTGTTTCAGGAAGTCAGTAAAAAGTAGTTAGGAGTGTTCAAATCAAGAAAATGATAAGGGTGCCCATACTTTTGCACCGGTCAAATTTTGTTTAAATGCAGATTGCACATTTTCTGTTAGTACAATAAACCTCATTTGAATCCAGAAATATAACTGAGTCCATCAGTTATTAGATATATGAAACTGAAATAGCTGTTGCAAAAAACAAAATTGTTATAAAGAAAAAAGGTTAACATTAATAGGGGTCCCCAAACTTTACTAAATAGCAAAGCCACTGAAGAAGACTCAGGTCTTCAAAAATTCATTTATAACAACAAGCAAAAAGGCAGCAACACTTACCTGCCCAGGTCTAGAACAAATGCACTGCAGGGTGCAGTCAGCCCAAAAAGCAAGATGTTAGCAACACAGGTGCAAAATACCAGATTAACAGCCACTCTCCACATACCCATTCCTGGAGGGGGTGACTGCCCAGTATACAATTGCACAATGAGGGTCCGCATAGGATACCGTTCACACAAGGGAACTGCATGGTGTCTGGTTCACAGCCTATTAGTAACGCCCCTACTATTCGATTAGGCGGGCTGGCCAGCACCCTCTCAATGCGTCCCAGTGTGAACACCCCTCATACGAGACCAAACGTGTCTGGGCTAGGCTGCACCCCGAAAAATGTAGTGCAAAAAATTTTACCAATTAGTGAGGTATTAGCTGATATTTTGGCCAAAATACTTGAGCCCGTAAACTGCGCCAAAGTTCCTCACGCTTACGGGTCCCTACACTAAACTAAATAGCAAAGCCACTGAAGAAGACTCAGGTCTTCAAAAATTCATTTATAACAAGCAAAAAGGCAGCAACACTTACCTGCCCAGGTCTAGAACAAATGCACTGCAGGGGGCAGCCAGCCCATAAAGCAAGATGTTAGCAACACAGGTGCAAAATACCAGATTAACAGCCACTCTCCACATACCCATTCCTGGAGGGGGTGACTGCCCAGTATACAATTGCACAATGAGGGTCCGCATAGGGTACCGTTCACACAAGGGAATTGCATGGTGTCTGGTTCACAGCCTATTAGTAATGCCCCTACTATTCGATTAGGCGGGCTGGCCAGCACCCTCTCAATGCGTCCCAGTGTGAACACCCCTCATACGAGACCAAACGTGTCTGGGCTCGGCTGCACCCCGAAAAATGTAGTGCAAAAAATGGTAGGCAGCCTGCTGGATGGGGGGTTGTCCGGGGGTTTCCACACGGTGGCTGGTGAGAGTAGTCTTCCCCGGCTGTGAGGAGAAAGCAGCAGCCCTCGGCCTTATTACGGCGACAATATCGTCCTTTTGTATATCCGATAAATGGGATTCCCAGGGGCACTTGTTCCAGTGATCCTCCCGCTAGGGCAACCTGGAGGAGATCGGGGAGATACTCGTCATCAGCGTTATCACTAGGGGGGTGGCAGACAGCTAGAAGAGGCAGAGATCGGTCGTGGTAGTCTTTCAGCATGTTAATGTGGACGGTTTTCTGTCGTCGACCACTAGAGTCCAGGGCAATAACATAGCGTCACTAATTTTCTTGACAACCTGATAAGGGTCTTCCCACACTGCTTGAAGCTTGTTGGCAGGGGAAGCAGTAATCATGAGCAGGTGGTGTCCTTCCATAAAATTCCCGGGTCCTGGCATTACGGTCATACCAGGTTTTTTTGTCTGGACTGGGCCATTCAATGATGTTCTTTAGCGAAGGTAGCTAGCTGGGCGAGACGGTCTCTGAGCTCTAGAACATAGGGAACAATGGGCATTCCGGTATCTGAGATGTCTCCCTCCAAATGTTCTTTCAGAAGAATGAGAGGTCCACGGACCTTCTGGCTAAACAGTAGTTCGAAAGGAGAGAACCCTGTGGACTCTTGGGGAACCTCCCGATAGGCGAAGAGGAGATGAGGCAGGTACTTTTCCCAGTCTTTTTCAACGTCAACAAAAGCCCTCAGCATATTTTTTAGGGTTCCATTAAAGCATTCACATAGTCCGTTGGTCTGCGGGTGGTATGGGGTGGTGCGAATGGCTCGAACACCACAGGTATGCCATAGGGATTGGACCAGATCTGACATGAACTGAGTGCCTTGATCCGATAATATTTCACTAGGAAACCCTACCCGGGTAAAGATGGTAACAAGGGCCTCGGCTACCTTTACTGCTGTAATACTGGACAGGGCCACAGCTTCAGGATACCTAGTGGCATATTCCACCACGGTCAGGATATATATTTTTCCCGACCGGCTGGGGTAGGCCAGAGGACCGATGATGTCGACCGCTACACGTTGAAATGGTTCCTCAATTATGGGCAGGGATACCTTATGTCGAGCTCCTGGATGCCGCATTCGCTAGCACACATCGCAGGTGCGGCAATAATGGGCTACCGACTGCGAGACGCCAGGCCAGTAAAAACTTTGGGTGTGTCTCTTGTCAGTCCTTTTTCTCCCTTGATGCCCAGCCAAGGGGATGTCATGGGCCAGTTGGAGTAGCTGTGCCCTGTACTTCTGAGGGACAATGAGTTGCCTGGTCGTTGCGTCAGGGTTGCCTTTGTCACTGCCCTTTGTTACACGATAATACAGTCCGTTTTCTCGAGTGAAGCTGTCCCCATTATCTCCCATGTGCCAGTTTCTGCCTTTCGCATAAGGGCTGCTAAGTTAGTGTCACCCTCTCTTTCTCTCCTAAACTCCTCTCTGTCCCAAGACTCTCCCAATGTGGTAGCAGCGAACGTATTGCTTATCGACTCTGATGCGGTTCGTGGTGGTTTCTCCCCGGTGAGGTCCGGATGATGTAGTGCTTGAAGGGCCTGTAGTCGGGTGATTGCTCCCACAAATTGGCACTGTAAATTCCCAATGTCCTTACCAAGGAGGATATCTGCAGGAAGTCCTCCCATAACTCCAATCCAAGACAGTTTATCTCCACAACCATAATCCAAACGCACAGAACCTCGCTGTATATATTTGCGGGCACCCCCCGCCAGGACAATGGGAATTCCCGGACCCTGGTAAATTGCCTCGGGTCGAACCACACGGAGGTCAGTGATAGTCAAGAATGCCCCCGTGTCTCTAAATCCTGACACTTTGTATCCATCAATTAAGACATCCTGCAGGTGGCGTTGATGTTGCTGAGTGGCTAAAGGACAGAGGCTGGAGTCCGTACACTCTAGGAGGAGTATTTATGTTGTCGTGGTCGGTGGTCCACTCTGGTGGGGGTGGTGGTAGCTCTTCCTCAGGCGGGGTGGAGTGCACAAGATGCACTGGACGAGGTGGGGCTGCGTGGGGCTCCCTTCGAATCCTGGAGGGACAGCCAGACTGCAAATGTCCTGGTTGCCCACACCCATAACACCTCCTCTCTGTGATACCCCCAGGTCGTGGTCGGAACTGTAGGGACCTAGGATTGTGAGGCGTGATTGTCATCAGCTTGCGACTAGGTGGAAGGGCAGATATAATTGGAAGGGGACAGGGCGCGGGAGCATGCCGTGGTTCATTGTCCAGAAGCCTCCTCCACTGCGGCTGGATAGAAAGGGCTTCATCGTCCAGGGCTGCAGCTCTTTCCACGGTACACGGCATGCGCTCCCGGACCCATTCCCGTACCTCTGTGGGGCGATTGGCAAGAAATTATTCTATAAGGAACGCCTGTATAACATCTTCCACAGTAAAGGCGTTTTCTGCTTCCAGCCATCTCCAACAAGCCTGGGACATTTTAAGTGCATACATCCTAAACGATCCCCCTGTGGTGCATGGTAGGTCTCGGAACTTGGCCCTATATGAGTCTGGGGTGATAGCATGGTAATCCAGGATAGTCCACTTTACAATGTTATAATCCCAATTCCAAGGTGCGTCAATGGTTCAGTAAGCCTCTGCCATGCTTCCGTTCAGGAGCCCCACTAACAAACGCATCCAGCTACAGTGGGGCACCTCCATCACAGCACACTGCTGCTCAAAGTCTTTGAAGAACCCCTCCACAACTCCGGAAGCCTCATCAAATGGCTTAAACTCTGTCCGAGTGATCCGTACAGGCTCCCGGATTGTTGGGGTTACACTCCACATTGCGTTACTCCCTCTTTGAAGCCCCATTGCTTCCTGTCTCTGCTGTGCCTGGCGGATAGCCTCCTCCTTGTACTTCTGAGAGACGCAGGGGCCAGAACCGCCATCTCTTCTTCGTACCAGACCAACCACTGTCTTTTCTGGATGGAGATCCCTGTCTCCAGTGCTCATCCTTCAGACATCTGGGAGGAGGTGGCCAGGCTAGTGCCCACCAGTAGATGGATTAAGGCCTCTTTAGTAAGTCCCTGGTAGTTCTGGCCCAGGTCTCTGGCTCTCTCCTGTAAACTGGATACAGTCCAATTTCTGTTTTCACTCTCTGGGTGGTACTCCATTGGGTTACGCTCTGTTGATCCCACTGCTGCCACCAGTTGTCACGGGATCCTTCTCCGATACCACACAATCAACAGACCGAGGGAAGGGTGAACAATCCCAAGACCTTTATTACAGGCAAAATTAGAAGGTCCATAAACAATCCAGCACACTGAGGATACAATAATCCAGAAAAAGAATGTAGTCCAGTAACAGGATAAAATGTCCAGGGAGACCAGATTCCAAAACTCTAGCACCAGAGGATAAAATGGGTCCTTCTCTCTGAAGTGCATTCTTTACACGATCCACTCCACACAGGAACTGACTTGACCAGCTCCTGTTCTCCCCACCCCCTTCCTTGTGTCCAGGGGCAGTCAAACAGGTTGGAGCGGTTTCCAGGCCTCCCAGAGGAGAACAAAGGAGCCTTGGGGATTAAAGAACTACAGGGGGTCAACAAGAGACAGATACAGTCAGGCTATAGACATACAAGAAAAACACAATGAAAATAAGTGAAATAGAAATATACACAGAATGATATCCACATAGCCTATCAAACCATCACAGTGCTAAACTGCACTGCAGCATCATTACAATTTTATACAGCAATATAACCATAGATTAGACCAGACAATGAGAACCAGCTTTCTAGAATAAAGCTTCTACTTTAGATATCTAAGAATAGTCATAAGTAATGAGTACTTTCTCATTAAAGGGGCTGTACCTTGTAAAATGTTACTGTCCCATTTTGTTACTGGGGGTCCAGATTAAGTACAAAAGCTGTTACTTATCCTTGCTTGGTTTAGTGCTGCTTTTCACACTACGACCCAGTCTTTGTTGATCAGTTACAGTGGTGATTTCACGTCTACAATGCTCGTAACCACTGCAGCAAATCACTGCCTTATAGTTGCATAATACTCATACCCCATGGGCAACCCGTGTTGTATCTCTCAATACCCAGATTTTTCTGAACAAAAGTAGACACAACCCATGGCATAAATAATTAAATGGCATAAATGTGGATATTTATTATTATTAATAATAATTATTATAGCGCCATTTATTTCATGGTGCTTTACATGTGAGGAGGGGTATACATAATAAAAACAAGTACAGTAATCTTAAACAATACAAGTCACAATGGGTACAGGAGGAGAGAGGACCCTGCCAGCGATGGCTCACAATCTACATTTGACCCAGAGGATCCTAAATAGATATCACAAACATAGTTAGCATGTCTTACCAGGAACCATGCGATGGTGCCAATTCTTAATAATAATAATAAATTTTATTTTTATAGCGCCGACATATTCCGCAGCACTTTACATTTCAGAGGGGATTTGTACAGACAATAGAGATTACAGCATAACAATAATCACATAAAGTAGATTATAACAAATACCAAGAGGAAAGAGGGCCCTGCTCGCAAGCTTACAGTCTATGAGGAAAGAGGTAGACATGAAAGGTGGGTGGTAACAGTTGCCCTGATTGTATGGACCAGCCATAATGTTAAGTGTGTAACAGTACAAACACAGAGGGCTAATGGATGCATAAAGCATGTGGGAACATGATGCGGGAAATCTGGTTATGGCAAAACTTTTGGCTGTGCCACACAGGGATAGATTAGGTTAATGTGTTGAGGCGATAGGCCAGTCTGAATAAATGCGTTTTCAGGGCACGCTTAAAATTGTGGGGATTGGGGACTAATCGTATTGACCTGGGAAGTGCATTCCAAAGAACTGGCACGGCATGTGTAAAGTCTTGGAGACGGGAGTGGGAGGTTCTGACTATTGAGGATGCTAACCTCAGGTCATCAGCAGAACGGAGGGCGCGGGTAGGGTAGTATACTGAAACAAGGGAGGAGATGTAAGGTGGTGCTGAGCTATGGAGGGCTTTGTGGATGAGGGTAATAAGTTTATACTGAATTCTGGAGTGGATGGGTAGCCAGTGTAATGACTGGCACAAGGTAGAGGCATCGGTGTAACGATTGGTGAGGAATATGATCCTGGTGGCAGCATTCAAGACAGATTGGAGAGGGGAGAGTTTGGTAAGAGGGAGACCGATTAGAAGAGAGTTACAATAGTCGAGACGAGAATGAATAAGAGAAACAGTAAGAGTTTTTGCAGTGTCAAAAGTAAGAAAAGGTCGAATTCTAGAAATGTTTTTGAGGTGCAGATGACAAGAGCGAGACAGTGATCGAATGTGGGGGGCAAAGGAAAGCTCGGAATCAAGTATGACCCCCAAGACAGCGGGCCTGTTGCTGGGGAGTAATAGTGGAACCACACACAGAAATGGCAATGTTGGGTATAGGTACATTAGTAGAGGAAGGAAACACCAGGAGTTCAGTCTTTGACAGGTTCAGTTTCAGATATAGTGAGGACATGATATTAGACACAGCATTTAGACAATTGCTCGTGTTTTCTAGAAAGGCTGGCGTGATGTCAGGAGAAGAAGCGTATAATTGGGTGTCATCAGCATAGAGATGGTACTGGAAACCAAATCTACTGATTGTTTGACCAATAGGGGCAGTGTACAAGGAGAAGAGGAGGGGGCCTAGAATCGATCCTTGAGGGACCCCAACAGTAAGGGGAAGGTGAGAGGAGGAGGAACCGGCAAAAGATACAGTAAAGGAGCGGTCGGAGAGATAGGAGGAGAACCATGAGAGAATGGTGTCCTTGAGGCCAATAGAATGGAGCATAGTGAGGAGCTGATGATCCACAGTGTCGAATGCTGCAGAGAGATCCAAGAGAATTAGCATGGAGTAATGACTACTTGAGTTAGCTGTTAGCAGATCATTAGAGACTTTAGTGAGGGAAGTTCCAGTGGAGTGTAAAGAGCGGAAACCGGATTGGAGATGGTCGAGAACAGAGTTTTCTGAGAGATAGCGGATAAGACGGGAGTGGACCAGGCGTTCCAGGAGTTTAGAGATGAAGGGAAGATTAGAGACAGGTCTATAGTTAGCGGCACAGTTTTGGTCGAGGGATGGTTTTTTAAGTAGTGGATGTATGATGGCATGCTTAAATGAGGGAAAAATACCAGAAGAGAGAGAGAGGTTAAATATTTTAGTTAGGTGAGGGATCACAGCAGGGGAAAGGGACTGGAGGAGATGTGACGGAAATGGGGCACTGGTGCAAGTGGTTGGGCGAGAAGATGCAAGGAGCCTGCTTACTTCTTCTTCTGTGACTGGTTCAAAATCAGAGAGTGAGCTAGATGCAGTGGGGGAGGGAGGACAGTGCATGGTATGAGGTGATTGGGAGATAATTTCCTGTCGAATCTGGTCAATTTTTTCTTTGAAGTAATTGGCCAGATCGCCAGCTTGGAGCTTCGTGGTTGGGGCCTGTACTCTTGGATTGAGTAGAGAATGAAAAGTGTCAAATAGACGTTTCGGGTTAATGGACAGTGAGGTGATGAGGGTGTTGAAATAGGCTTGTTTGGAGAGGTGAAGGGCAGTGTTGTATGTTCTAAGCATAAACTTAAAATAACCATCGCATGGTTCCTAGTAAGACTAGCTAACTATATTTGTGACATCTATTTAGGATACTATAGTTCAAATATCCACACTTTAGTGCTGTACCTTAGATGCATTGTAGGCACTTCAGCCATGTTGAATCATTGGAACATGGTATATACAATTTATGATTAGTTGGTTGGATGCCAACTTACTATGCTTGGTACATTAGCTGCTCACCTTTTAACCATTCTATCCTTATGGTGTATTAGCATTACATTTTAGTCTCGCCCACTATCTGGTGGTGCCACTTATTTTCTTTGGCTCATCACCATGCACTATTGGCACTATTTTAAATGTAGTTTGTCCCTTTTAGTACTTCTAATAAAATATTGCAATTTTATTGTTCGTTATGTGCTTCTTGTTTTATATTCTTTCTTCGCACAAACAGGTGTGTGGCTTGCCCTTTTTGGGCTGTTCATTTAGTTTATTTAGCTTTCCTTGGGAGGTGTCTGATCAGTCGTGACTTGGTACTGCTCTGCCCTTTTCTATATTTATGTCTGCTGACACATAATGAGGTTTGGAACCATCCTGATTGGGTACACCCATGTTATTTACATATAATAGGATGATTTTTAAGTTGGCTTAAAAATCATCGTTCTCGGCAGCACATCATCCCATGTAAAGTGCTACCAACTACAATAATAGCCTATACTGGTGGCACAATCTATTGAAGATCATTTTGTGTGCACAGTAAATGCGGTCTTCATGATGGCTTGGTTGGCAAACAAGTAGTAGATCAGCAGGTAGGTTTTTCAGCTGGAGGTCGTACAATGTAAGGCTGGGTTCACATTTGCAGTTGTGTCCGCAGCGTTTCTGACGCATACATCCGCACGCGTCCTGTTTTTCTATCTTTAACGTTGTGGATGCAGGTACATGCGTTTGTATGCATTCGACTGCATTTGCTTATGCATGCGTCGTTTCAGGTTGTGAGTCGGGGTGCGACTAATGCAACATGTTGCAATTTTGGATGCAGCAAATTGCCGCCTCTAAACGCATGCGTGGAAGGAATGCATCTAAATAACGCATTACAGTCTATGGGAACGAATGCGTACGCAAGTACATGCGTAGGCTTTGCGTTTGCATACACAATAATTTAGATAAGACACGCCCATTGGGCGTGGCTTGTGTACATTAAAAATTTGCCGGGAAAATAGCTCTTGCCAATCGTCCACAACCCGCAAACGCATGCTTGTTTTTGCATTCATTTTTGCATGCATTTAGGTTGCAGATGATACGCTGCATACTCAACCGCAAATGTGAACCTAGCTTTAACGAGCTCTTACGATAAGATACTTGGAACTTAATTTTAGCTGTAGAATCTGCTCTGAAATCCTGCAACAAATTACAATACAATCTAAGTAAATGGGATTTTACCAATTTTACAAAGTATCATTCACTTCCATGCCCATTTGTTGGCATGCTGCAGATTTTCCAATGCCCCTCCTGTTCTAGAAATGATTAGCGGAGACTTCATTCATTGCAATTAGTAACATTTGTAACTGCAGTATACTACGACCCATCACGTGATACATTGTTTCACTATGACACATTATGGAAGCATAGGCTGAGAGAAGTCGCATTATGGGCAGCAAGAGGAGCCAGCAGATAGGTGGAATATGTGGTTCTGGATGATCCAGAATTACAGGTTCTGCATTCATATACTGATAAATAATAAGAGTCTGACATCTATCTCGGAATATCTTTAAAACCTTCCGCTGGTTCAGTGTCTCACATCCATGGTAATATCCATTATAGCCAAGTGTGAGTGAAGGGACAGAATATCTATTTATTATGCTGCTTAGCATATAGAGCACATTGCGGCTGTGAAGCATTTTTCAGAGATGTCATGTGAATTATCTTTGTGATAATTTTTCTCAGTCGATCTTTATCCTTCTCTAGCCTGCAAGATTTTAAAAGCAACTGCAAGACTTTATAGACAGGAAAGTAAAAGGTTTATTGTTACATCATAAAAGCGACAGTTAAATACAGAAAAATGGTGCGAACGCATGAGAAAAAAAGTAGAAAACAACGTTAACCCTTTACGTGCCCGTTATTTTTGACAAATTTCCGCATCCTTAGGTCATTTTGTGCCGACTTTTTTCCATCACTGCACCAAATCTGGAGTGGAGACACCCTTCATTTCTGGGGTGTGTGGGGGGCGCCTTTACTTTCTCAACGCCCCTATACACAGTATGTGTGGGAGAAAACCATAACTTGTGCATTAAATAGGACACATCTTGAATTCACCAGTAATGATGCTGCCAATGCACAGGAGGTACAATGGAAAATACAAAGAAAACTTTTACTAAGTCACAACTGGCAAAAATGAAACTTTTTTGTCCCCCACTGCCCTCTTATCTTCCCTGAATGTTTGGACACATCTGCCTGTGATTTTCTTTGTTCTCCTGTGCACTCTGCTAGTCAGATAAGACAGTGATTGATTAGATGCATTGATTGGGATGTGTATGAGAGATAGGCGAAGGTAAATGTGAAGACACATTACAGCGGCTGAATAACTAATGGCTGACCGCCACATCTCCCTTCGGACCACTGCGCAGTAAATACCGGCCATAAAAACGGGACATTTATTGTGTTCTGACAACAGGAAGTCACAGGAACCTTTACCGTTCCAACCTGAGCTGTAATAAAAACCCTTAAAATGAAGAAATCATGATATATCACATATAAAAGATAAAATGTTACATATAGAAAGCATGAGAATGTATCATTGGGTACACAGTGATACAACACATTTAGATCGTCCCATGCGTTCAATATTATATCTATGTATAAATCATCATGGGACATTTGTGGCTCCTGTATTTATGTATCAGTCCTGTAAATGTATCTATTGATAGCTCCTGTTCTATTATGGCCAGGATTGAAATCCTGAAACTGCCAGAAATGAGGCTTGGCAGAGTATAAGCCCTCTGGCTCCTTGGTACATGGCATGGTGTGCTTACACAGTATTTTACAGGGTGATGCTGTTTTACACCTTTCCTGGCTCCAGCAGCGGTGCACTGTACCCTCTCCCCTCCTGCAGCTGGTCTCATCTGTGGTTCTGCATGTTGGGTTACTGTATCAACCTAACAGACCCCTGTGAGGTCCTCACATCAGGCCATTTAGCCCAGACACAGCATGAGTATTCGGGTAGTTGGTGTCCTGAGACTACTTGGTGCTGGAAATCCTGTTTTCAAGTCTCTGCATTTTCAACTGTGCTACTTCAACAATTACAGTGCCACCTCTGCTACATCATCTATAACTGTGCCAGATCTGCTGCATCAGTCTCTGCTAAATCATCAATCACTGTGTAAGGGCTGACATTGCTATGGACAGCAGAGACACGCTGCCCCTTTAAGAGACAGCAACCCCTTGGCTGATGCGATGGTACATTCTATCCTACCCTTCAAAAGTCTGCTTTGGTTTGCCCTTCCAGCTATGGAGAGGGGAGGGGCTGTTTTCCCAGAAAGCGTTTGGAGCTGGGAGTCTGCAGGAGACTGAAGTGAGGAGAAAAACATGCAGCTTAAACTAGAACTGACTGAAAGTGTGGATTGTGTACACCCTTCTGGGGATAACAAAGGTGGTTTTCCTGTGATACTGCAAGGAGCCACGAAGATCTACAAGGAAGGAATTTAGAAGAGGGAATTCACCGTTTCTAAGAACAGGTTCGGAATCGTCACACAAGGACAGGGCCACATTGCTACCAGGGAGGACATCGCATCATCTTGCAGAGAACTGCAGGGGGCCCCAGGAAGGAACTGAGACACCAACTTCACCGTGAGTGTTAACCCCGTGTGCGCACATATTTAGGGCTTAGGATAGGCTGCAATAGACAGAGCTCGGTAGCCGTGCAGCCGAAGTAGCAGCGGCCAGTCAGGCTATAGTTAGAGGAGCAGCATATTGTACTGTATTGCATTGTTTTGCCTTTTCAAAGAATACACTGGTCTGTAATAGTTGGTGCTCCGTGCCATTTGTACGGCCCAGCTAGAGAATATCACTTTTGTAAATTGTTATATGTCATTGCATACCCCTGTTTACACTTTCCTAACATTGCATTCCTTGCCTGTAAATAAATTAACCCTTTGTTGTTTGCACCTCATCTTGTGTACCGTAGTCTCCCTGCATTGTGGTGGTCCCCCAGCCATCGCTTCAAGTGGCGCTGCGAGCAGGGTGACTATCACCAAGATGCAGGCAGAAGGCGGCAACGGCGAGAATCCTAGTGTTAGTGGGGATGCTGTGGGCATTGGCTGAACCCCTGCAAGGACACTCCCTATGGGCACCATATTTAGTGCGCTTCCAAAAATTGCTGGCAATAATATGCCCCTGTCTGATTGGGTGTCACGGCTGCAAAGCACCCTGAAGATTTATAACATCAGCACAGTTCTTGAAATGAACATTGCTTTGACTGCCTTGAAGGGAGAGGCCCATTGTCACGATCCATTTTTTGGATCTGTGTCAAATTTGGATTTCATCACATTTAAACCTTTTTCTCTTTTTGCCCATCAGGTGTTAAATATGAGTTTTTGCCCCCGGTGGCTGCCGGGGTTACTGCATGGAAACTGCATGTGACTAATTATTTATGCAGGTGGTGACTTCTCCCCCTCCTTCCTATAAAAGGAGTTCAGGTGTTGGAGATCACTGTTGGTTATACACTTGCTCTTGGGAGACTAACCAAGCTGGAGTTCAGGAGCTGAGTTCTGTGGTGCTTAAGTTGTTTGCTGTTGTCAAGTGGATAATCTGCTGTCCAGGAGCATTGCAGCAGAGCAAGCTAAGTTTTATTTTATTTTACACTGTCCGTTGTATCTTTCCTTTGGGTTTTTTGTGTAGTACACTTTTTCCCTATCTCACCTCCTGGGGAGGGGGTTGGGGGTTTAGCTCAGGGCTAAACAGGAGACAGGGACAGGTCGGGGACTTGGGCCTCACTACCTTTAAGTGTACCCCCAAGTTAAGGAAAGACAGGGTAACTCCTTAGCCTGAGGGGCAGTTCAGGGACCCCGGTTCCACATCCTCTGTTTTCCCCTACTGCCCCGTGACACCCATAAAAATGTCTGTCTATAACTGGAACTCACCCATAGTACCCTGAAGGAGCTAGTGAAATTCCTGGAAGAGATCTACGGTGAGACTGCTAGCGCGGGACACCTCCATGCCAAATTTTTCTCTAGACTGCAGCAGGAAGAAGGGTTTTCTCAGTATGCGACAGCAATGAAGGAAGTGTTGGAAGAAGTGCAAAGGAAAGAAAGGGATCCTGCTAGTCCCTGAGCCCATCAAAGAAGATGTGCCTGTAGTACTGGGAATGAATATCCTACAAGAACTCGATCAGATAATGTTCACCAAACGGGGACCCAGTTATTGGAAGAAGGCTGCCACACACAAGCCTACTCAAGAAGCCCTTCAGCAATTGATCCATGTCTGTGGGACCCAGAAGAGTGTGCCATCTTATCAGGCGGTAGGGGTCATCAGGGCCCGTTGGAAGGCGTCTGTAATCCTGCCGCCCGAGCAAGGAAGTACCATATATTACACCTTCCAGTGGGGACTCATCGCAACCATGACAGGCTGGAGGTGATAGTTCAGCCTGTGGTAGGCAGAGGCGCGGACCAAGAAGTCATGATAGCTCGTACGAGAGCTGTGGTCCAGCGAGGACACGTCCCCATAAGAGCTTTGAACGTGGGCCCCGGGGAAGTCACCTTGCCCCAGGGGACAGATCTGGCCTGGGTGTACCTACAGAAGGTCGAAGTGGCGAGTCAGAAGGAGATGTCTTTATTGCCAATCGAAGGTGTGGGGTGGACCCTGGCAGTCACTGCGGGGCCCAAAGAGAAGCCATCCCCAGAGTGGAATGGGCAGATCATCCTTGACCAAATGGAAGTAGATGTGAAGGCTCTTGGCCCTGAGCGTGTGCTGGCGATAGAAGCTATGCTGTGGAAAAATCAGGCCGCATTCACCCGTCACGCCAAAGATTTTGGCTGTACCGAAGCGATCACACACGAGATACCGACCAGGGACGCTCGTCCAATTTGAGAACGATACCGGCAAATCCCACCCAAGATGTAACAAGAGGTGAAGACATTATTGAGGAAGATGCTGGATTCAGGAGTCGTGCAGAGTAGTAAGAGCCCTTGGGCGGCACCGGTGGTGCTCGTCAAGAAGAAGGATGGGACCATTCAGTTCTGTATAGATTACAGGAAACTCAATGCCTGCACTGTGCGAGACTCATATCCGTTACCCCGCATCGAGTAATCCTTGACAGCATTGGGGAAAGCCAAGTACTTCACCTTGGATCTAGCAAGCGGATACTGGCAAGTGGCCGTGGCCGAGAAAGACAAGGAAAAAACTGCCTTCATCCTCCCTATGGGATTATTCGAGTTTAACCGGATGCCCTTCGGGCTCTCCAGTGCTTCGGGCACATTTCAACGGCTGATGGAAAAATGTTTGGGAGATTTAAACTTTGAGGCTACCCTGATCTACCTGGATGACATCACTGTGTTCTCTGCTTCGTTCGAAATCCATCTTGCCCGGCTTGGACAGGTACTCGGAAGACTGCGGGCTCATAACCTGAAGGTGAAGCCAAAGAAGTGCCACCTCTTCAGGATAGAGATGAAGTACCTGGGCCACACAGTGTCACCAGACAAAGTTCTGCCTTCACCAGAAAAAGTGGCTGCTATCCAGAAGTGGCCAGTTCCTCGAACCGTGCGGGAACTTCTGGCCTTCCTTGGACTCGCCGGGTACTACGGACGGTTTGTCAAAGATTTCGCAAAGGTGGCGGGTCCTCTGAATGAACTGCTGAGGGGGACCGCCAGAGTGCCGAAGACCCAATGCATCCCCTGGGACCATAGGTGAGAGGAGGCCTTTCAGGCTATAAAGAATGCTTTTCCTTCAGCCCCGATTTTGGCCTACGCAGATTTTGATCAACCATTCCTGTTGTACACAGACGGTAGCCTTCATGGACTCGGTGCAGTACTTTCCCAAATACAGGATGGATATGAGAAAGTCATTGGCTATGCCAGTAGGTCCATGCGAGACAGTGAAAGAAACCCCCATAATTACAGCTCTTTCCGGTTTGAGCTTCTGGCCCTCGTGTGGGCCAAGACACATGGCAGAGAAGTTTGCGGGCTTCCTGGCAGGGACCAAAATTCAAGTTCGAACGGACAATAATCCCCTGGCCCACCTTGAGAATGCTACACTGGGGGCCTTAGAACAAGGGTGGGTGGCTCACCTGGCCAAGTTTGACTTTACCATCCGTTATTGCTCTGCTACTGAAAATACAAATGCCGATGGCCTGTCACTAGTGACGGTAGTTGGAAACTCCAGTGGGGGATCTCGATGAACAACTTAAAGAGGAAGAAACCCCAGACTTCCGTAAGTTCAAGACCGCCGTGGTTGCTGTCCAGTCAAGTAGGGAGGCCTGCGCACTACCCCAATCTCTGGGGAGAACCAATGAAGAGTGGGGAAATGTTCAAGATGAAGACGGAGGGCTGAGAGAGATTAAATGCTGGGTATCGCAGAAGCGGAAGCCAGGCAAACAAGAGAGAGATAGTCTGGACGCTGAGATGAAGAGTGTCTTACACCAGTGGGATAGGCTGGAGGTGCGAGAATCGGCGCTATATCGCAAGAGGCAACAGCCGAAAGATGCTGAAGTAATGTGGCAGGTGGTTATCCCAGGAGGAATGGCCCAAGAAGTGGCTAAAGATGCCCATGAATTCGGAGCCCACTTCGGGTCCAAAAAGACCTACCAGTGGTTACAGCGGCACATGTACTGCCCCCGGTTGAAGTAGAAGAGGTTTGCCGGTATGCGACCTCATTAAGTGTACTGAACAAAGGGCACCCATCCAGACCATACGTACTAAGGAACCACTAGAAGTCTTGATGATCAACTATCTCCTAGTGGGACACTCAGCCCGGGGTCCACAGTACTGTTTGGTGATTACCGACCATTTCTCCAAGTTCGCGGTAGTCACCCCGGCTAGAGATCAGACTGCCGAGTCGGCGGCACGGGCCATCTGTCAAGACTTCTTCAGAGTGTACGGGTGCCCAAAGCGCATCCACTCTGACCAAGGTGCATGTTTCCAAGGCAAGGTGATGGAAGAACTGTATCGTTTGTACGGCATCGAGCGGTCCCGGGCCACCCCTTACCATCCTCAAGGCAACGGAACATGTGAACGCTTCAACTGAACCTTACTTCAAATGCTGAGGACTTTGGAAGAGAACAAGAAGGCATGCTAGCCAGATTTCCTGCCAGTGTTGGTCTGGACCTACAACAATCGGGTCCATTCCACCACGGGTTACATCCCCTATCTGCTGCTGTTTGGAAGAGCTGGACGAGAGATCATTGAATTGAAGTTGGAACAGCCAGAGGAGCTGATGTGGCGAAGCGTCACTTCATGGTTGAAAGAACATCGTAAACGACTGCAAACAATTCGGCGGTTGGTTGAGTCAGCAGAAACAGGACAAAGAACATACGGGCCGTAATCCGATTCAAGAGATACCGCTCCGGCCCGGGGACCGAGTATTAGTCAGGGAGAAACGCCCCAAGGTTAAACTAAGCGATAGATGGGAAGTACAGCCTTATAAAGTCATTGAGCGAGTGTATGCTGACGGTCCGGTCTACAAGGTGCAGGTTGGGAATGGGGCGTCTGCCCCTAAAGTGCTCCACAGAAATATGCTGCGGCCATGCCAGTCTGAGGCCCATTCTGTACCATTGCCACCCGAAGGTGCTGCCCCACTTCCTGAACCTGTCTTGCCTGCTAATGAAATCAATGATGAATGGTGGACCGGCTCTGACACCATGGGGGGTCCTCAGGCATACAGAGAAGGTAATCCACGTGACGACGAATTCCGAAAAGAACCTACTACAACTCCTGCAGCAAGTGTTCCTCTGGAAGATAGTCAAGAGCTCCGGAGATCCCCAAGGTCAACTGCAGGGGTTCCACCAGTCCGATACGTAGAACAGTGTTTCTTCATTTCACTGCAACCTTGATGCTGTGATGGCCGAGCATGACCATCTTTAAGTAGGGAGGCATGTAAGGGGTTGACATTGCTATGGACAGCAGAGACACACTGCCCCTGTAAGAGACAGCACCCCCTTGGCTGATGCGATGGTACATTCTATTCTGCCCTTCAAAAGTCTGCTTTGGTTTGCTCTTCCAGCTATGGAGAGGGGAGGGGCTTTTTTCCCAGAGAGCATATGGAGCTGGGAGTCTGCAGGAAACTGAAGTGAGGAGAAAAACATGCAGCTTAGAACTGACTGAAAGTGTGGATTGTGTATACCCTTCTGGGGATAACAAAGGTGGTTTTCCTGTGATACTGCGAGGAGCCACGAAGATCTACAAGGAAGGAATTCAGAAAAGGGAGTTCACCGTTTCTAGGAACAGGTTTGGAATCGTCACACAAGGACAGGACTACGTTGCACAGAGCTACCAGGGAGAACATCGCATCATCTTGCAGAGAACTGCGGGGGCCCCCAGGAAGGAACTGAGACACCAACTTCACCGTGTTAACCCCGTGTGTGCACATGTTTAGGGCTTAGGATAGGCTGCAATATACATAGCATGGTAGCCGTGCGGCCGAAGTAGCAGCGGCCAGTCAGGCTACAGTTAGAGTAGCAGCATACTGTACATTACTGCATTGTTTGCCTTTTGAAAGAATACACTGGTCTGTAATAGTTGATGCACCGTGCCATTTGGACGGCCCAGCTAGAGAATTTAACTTTTGTAAATTGTTTTATGTCATTGCA
This sequence comes from Dendrobates tinctorius, assembly GCF_039654945.1. Lineage (NCBI taxonomy): Eukaryota > Metazoa > Chordata > Amphibia > Anura > Dendrobatidae > Dendrobates > Dendrobates tinctorius. The sequence goes on along the minus strand of NW_027361782.1, from coordinate 12,480,985 downwards.
TACCACTGTTTACACTTTCCTAACACTGCATTCCTTGCCTGTAAATAAATTAACCCTTTGCTGTTTGCACCTCATCTTGTGTACCATAGTCTCCCTGCATTGTGGTGGTCCTCCGGCCATCGCTTCATCTGTGCCAGCTCTGCTACATCAGCCTCTACTACATCATCGATCACTGTCCCATCCATGCTACATCATTGATCACTGTGCCAGCTCTACTAAAGTATATCAGTCTCTCCTACATCATCAATCACTGATACATCAGCCTCTGTTACATCAGTAACCTATTTCCTAGTTCTACATTAATTATTGCTGTCCAAGCTGATTTTCTAGCTCTGCTACATCAACCATTGAAGTCATAGTCCTGATTCATTAATAATCACTGTTCTATTTCTGTTAAATCATCCATTACTGAACCAGCTCTGCTACATCAGTCACTGCTATTTTAGCTCTGCTATTTCATTCATTGCTCTTGTAGACTTACTACATAACATCACCCATCGCTGGGCCAGTAATTAACTAATGTTCTATTTCTGCTACATCATTCATTGCTTTTCCAGTTCGCTTACATTTCTCACCACTATAGCAGCTCTGCTACATCAGAACAGCAGCTCCTCTTCTTTCACGCAAATTCACCCTGCTGCACCAGTGCCCCCAGTCTGTGCTGGTCAAGAACTGTTCATCTAGATTCATGACTTTGAGGATTCACATCCTCAGTTGAGAGATAAGTTTTCTCCAGGACTAAGATAGTAATCCAATATTAAATCAGTGAGTGTCTGACATAAGGCACACTCCATCACTATTTTGCAGCTCCTATTGTGGCCCGATGTCTACAGAGTAAAGAACCTCTGACCATCATATACTGTACTGTGCAGTGGCCATTCTCAGGTGCTGCAGCTCAGCTGCTATGGAAGTGAGTGTGACTGAACTGCAGTACCGAGAACGGGCGCAACACAATATAGGGCGCTGTATGGTTTGTGCTTTGTACGCTGTGTACATCTGCCCACTATGGAGCCTGCTATGTGCAAGTATTATAGATGGCACATAGACTCTAGGGGCTCGTGTGCAGATTCTCCATTGGGTTTGCACTTCTGGTTGTTGTAACTGCATCCTGGACACAGAAAGTAAAAAAGATCAGAGGCAACTGAGGCTTCAATCTCTGGAGGGCAATAAGGCTCCAGAAATAGTAGTAAATGATAAATAATAATAAAGTTTACATTATAAATTCTTTCTTATAACTTCAGTGAATGGTCAGGAAGCAGCGATTTGCACTGGAAGCATTTTGTGCATCGGGTAGTCTGAGAATGGACTCGGTGCCTCTGGTTCTCCGTGAGTCACACATTTATGTGATCAAGAACATAGACATAATTTTCTGTTATGATTGAGTCACCGTAGGAGGCAAAAACAGAAATGCTAGCTAAGTCCTGAAAACCAGAGAAGTTGGCAACTATCAGATTGCAGACCCCTGAACCTATCAAAACAACTAGCAGTAGCCGTGGGGGGTTCCTATGATGACCTAGACCCCTCAATCACAGCCGGAGAGATACATAGGCCTAAAGAAGGAAAGGGGAAATCTAACTGCCCCAGAGCAGACCCCAAAGCAATAGGCAGCCCCCCACATATAATGACGGTGAAGCAAGATGAAAACACTTACACAGACAGAAAGACAGGCTGAGCAAAGACGGGGCCCAAAAACTACCTAGATAGGAATGGATAGGAAGGCTGCTGTCTGCAATCTGCCAAAACCCTATCAGAGACAAAAGCCAACAAGCTGATATAAAAATGGCCCTGAAGCAACTAAGCTTCAAAAACTAAATCAGCACTCAGGTACCTTCAGAAAACAGAGCTCACGGAACACTGCACACTCCAGCAGGGAGTGGCAGAATCCAAAAGCAAGAAAAAGAAAAACAAATCTTAGATGCAAAAAGGCAAAACAGAAAACTTAGCTTTAGGAGAGGAGGAATCAGACTGGTGTCCAAGAGTCCACAGAGAAATCACCCGCAGGGCAGAAAGGGCGTAGGCTGCCTTAAATCCAGTCAGTGACTCTACTCAGTCAATCGTCTTCATTAGTCCCAGGTGTCTGATAATCAGGCTCACTACCTTCCTTCACTAGAATAGGGAGCTCACCAGGCCTCAGTGACGGAGGGGAAAATGAACTCACAACAGTACCCCCCCTTGAGGAGGGGTCACCGAACCCTCAACAACGCTACCAGGGCGATCAGGGTGAGCCCGATGAAAGGCACGCACCAATCTTTTGGCATGAATATCAGAGGCAGAGACCCAGGAATTATCCTCCTGACCATAACCCTTCCACTTAACCAAATACTGGAGTCTCCGTCTAGCCAGACGGGAATCCAGAATTTTCTCTACCTCATATTCCAAGTTACCTTCAACCAATACAGGGTCCGGAGGTGCCACCTCAGGCACAACTGGCTCAACAAACCTCTTCAACAAGGACTTATGGAACACATTATGGATCTTAAATGTGACAGGAAGAGCCAAACGAAAAGAGACCGGATTAATAATCTCCAAAATCTTGTAAGGTCCAATAAATCTAGGCTTAAACTTAGGAGAAGCCACCTTCATAGCAATATTTTTTGATGATAACCACACCATATCACCAATCTTAAACTGGGGACCAATGGTCCTATGACGATTGGAAAACCGCTGGGCCTTTTCCTGGGAGAGAGATAACTTATCCACCACTTGGTCCCAGATCTGGTGCATTCTCTCCACCACAGTGTCAACCCCTGGGCAGGCAGAAGGCTCCACCTGCCCTGAAGAAAATCGAGGGTGAAAACCAAAGTTACAAAAAAAAGGTGACATCAAAGTGGCAGAACTAGCTCTATTATTTAAAGCAAATTCAGCCAAGGGCAAAAATGAAACCCAATCATCCTGATCAGCAGAAATAAAACATCTCAAATACGACTCCAAGGTCTGGTTTGTTCTCTCTGTCTGCCCATTGGTCTGAGGGTGAAAAGCAGAGGAGAAGGACAACTGAATTCCCAACTTGGAACAGAACATCCTCCAAAATTTAGACACAAATTGAACTCCTCTGTCAGATACTATGTTCTCAGGAATCCCGTGCAAGCGAACCACCTGTTGCAAAAACAGAGGCACCAACTCAGAGGAAGATGGCAACTTAGGGAGTGGTACAAGATGAACCATCTTAGAGAACCTATCACAAATCACCCAAATAACAGTCATTCTTTGAGAGACCGGCATATCAGAGATGAAATCCATTGAAATATGGGTCCATGGCCTCCTGGGGACCGGCAAAGGCATCAACAACCCACTAGAGCGAGAACAAGATTTAGACCGGGAGCAAGTCCCACAGGACTGCACAAAATTCCTGACATCATGAGACAAGGTGGGCCACCAAAAAGAGCGACTTACCAGATCTCTAGTACCAAAAATACCTGGATGACCAGCCAATGCAGAGAAATGAACTTCAGACATCACTCTCTTCTTCCACTGGTCAGGAACATACAACTTTCCACTGGGGCAACGCTCAGGTTTGTCCTCCTGGAACTCTTGCAGAGCAAGTCTCAAATCGGGCGAGATGGCAGAAAGAACTACCCCTTCGCCTAAGATGGTGGCAGGCTTGGTCACCACAGGAGAATCAGCAAAGAAACTCCTAGAGAGGGCGTCTGCCTTGACATTCTTAGTTCCAGGAAGGAAAGAGACCACAAAATCAAAACGTGTAAAAAACAAGGCCCACCTACCCTGTCTAGGGTTCAAGCGTTTAGCCGACTCTAGGTAAATCAAATTTTTGTGGTCAGTGAGGACCACAACTTGATGTTTGGCTCCCTCCAACCAATGTCTCCACTCCTCAAATGCCCATTTCATGGCCAACAGTTCCCGATTCCCCACATCATATTTACGTTCAGATGAAGAGAACTTACGGGAAAAGAAAGCACAGGGATTCATTTTAGATGTTACCGGATCCTTTTGGGACAACACCGCTCCTGCACCAATCTCAGAAGCATCCACCTCTACCTGGAACGGGAGTGAGACATCAGGTTGCCGCAGAACAGGGGCGGAGGTAAATCTACGCTTCAGCTCCTGAAAGGAAGCAACCGCCTCCGGAGACCAATTCAACACATCCGCACCCTTCCTGGTCAGGTCAGTCAATGGTTTGGCAATACTAGAAAATTTTGCTATAAATTTCCGATAAAAATTAGCAAAACCCAAAAACTTCTGGAGGGCCTTCAAAGAAGTGGGCTGAACCCAATCATAAATGGCCTGTACCTTGGCCGGGTCCATTTCAATAGTTGACGGAGACTAAATAAATCCCAAAAAAGAAATTCTCTGTACTCCAAAAAGGCATTTTGATCCTTTGACATACAGAGAATTCTCTCTCAAGATCCGGAACACAGTCCGAACATGTTCCACATGAGAATCCCAATCCTTGGAGAAGATCAAAATATCATCCAGATAGATAATCAAAAATTTATCGACAAAGTCTCGGAAAATATCGTTCATGAAGCACTGGAAGACAGAAGGGGCATTAGTGAGCCCAAAAGGCATCACCAGGTACTCAAAATGTCCCTCCGGAGTATTAAACGCCATCTTCCATTCATCCCCCTGCTTAATGCGGATAAGATTATACGCCCCCCTGAGGTCAAGCTTGGTAAACCAGCAAGCACCTCTGACTCTAGAGAATAGATCCGAGATCAGGGGTAACGGATACTGATATTTAATAGTAATTTTATTGAGGGCACGATAATCAATACAAGGCCTTAAAGAACCATCCTTCTTGGCCACAACAAAAAACTCGGCACCTAAGGGTGAAGAGGATGGTCTAATATGACCCTTCCCCAACGCCTCCTTAATATAGGACCGCATAGCCTCGTGCTCGGGTACAGATAAATTGAAGAGCCGACCCTTAGGAAATTTACACCCCGGGTTTAGTTCAATTGCACAGTCATAACTCCTATGAGGAGGCAAGTACGCAGACTCATTCTCACTAAATACATCATAGTAGTCCGCCAAATAGTCAGGAACCTCATGCGACTGAGGAGAGGTGGAAAAAACCAGAGCCTCACTAAAGGTACACCGGCATTCCCAACTCACCACAGACACAGACTTCCAATCCAAAACTGGATTATGAATCTGCAACCAGGGAAACCCTAGAACAATGGCATCATGCAGACCATGCAACACCAAAAATCTGCAATTTTCTTGGTGGTCTGGGGCGACCCGCATGACCAACTGGGTCCAAAACTGAGGTTTATTTTTAGCCAGAGGGGTAGCATCAATCCCCCTCAAAGGGATAGGCGTCTGCAGAGGTGTCAACGGTAATCCACAACGTTTAGCAAAATCCAAGTCCATTAGGTTTAGCGCTGCTCCCGAATCCACAAAAGCCTTGGCGGAAAATGTGGACAGGGAACAGATCAGAGTAATCGCCAAAAGAAACTTAGGCTGAACCCCACCAACAGAAAACGTGTGTGCAAAGCATTTCTCACGTTTAGGACAAACAGAAATAACATGTGAGGCATCTCCACAGAAAAAACACAGCTTATTACGCCTTCTGAATTCCTGAAGTTGCGCCTTAGACAAAACTCTATCACATTGTATAGGTTCAGACGTCTGTTCAACCGGTGGCAACACCTCTCGTGTAATCCTGCGTTCACGTAAACGCCGAACAACCTGAATGGCTAAAGACATAGAATCGTCCAGACCAGAGGGAACAGGAAATCCCACCATAGTATCTTTTACGGCTTCTGACAAACCCTTCCGAAAGAGAGCAGCCAAGGAACTATCATTCCAGGTAGTAAGGACCGCCCACTTTTGGAACTTTTGACAGTACACCTCTGCAGATTCTCGACCCTGGTTCAATGCTAACAGGGTCTTTTCAGCCTGATCAATAGCATTAGGTTCGTCGTACAGCAACCCCAAGGCTTGAAAAAATGCGTTCACATTAGTCAGAATAGGGTCATCTGGTTTCAAAGAAAACGCCCAATCCTGGGGATCGCCGCGCAGCAAAGAGATGACAATTTTAACCTGCTGCGCGGGGCTCCCTGACGAGTTAGGCTTCAAAGCAAAAAATAATTTACAATTATTTTTGAAACTCAAAAATTTAGATCGATCCCCAAAAAACACATCAGGTGCGGGGATCTTTGGTTCAACAGCATGTGAATGAGCAAGATAGGCGGAAATTCCTCGCACTTCAGCAGCGAGCTGCTCCACATGATCAGACACTTGCTTTATCTCCATTGAGAGAAAAAAATTCCCCCTACGGCCTCAGAGATATAGAGGAAAGAATATACACTTTTTTTTTTTCACAATTCTTTCCTGCTATTGAGTACCCCAGGATCTGCGGTTGGGCGGGTGATTCTGTTATGATTGAGTCACCGTAGGAGGCAAAAACAGAAATGCTAGCTAAGTCCTGAAAACCAGAGAAGTTGGCAACTATCAGATTTCAGACCCCTGAACCTATCAACACAACTAGCAGTAGCCGTGGGGGGTTCCTACGATGACCTAGACCCCTCGATCACAGCCGGAGAGATACATAGGCCTAAAGAAGGAAAGGGGAAATCTAACTGCCCCAGAGCAGACTCCAAAGCAATAGGCAGCCCACATATAATGACGATGAAGCAAGATGAAAACACTTACACAGACAGAAAAACAGGCTGAGCAAAGACGGGGCCCAAAAACTACCTAGATAGGAACGGATAGGAAGGCTGCTGTCTGCAATCTGCCAAAACCCTATCAGAGACAAAAGCCAACAAGCTGATATAAAAATGGCCCTGAAGCAACTAAGCTTCAAAAACTAAATCAGCACTCAGGTACCTTCATAAGACAGAGCTCACGGAACACTGCACACTCCAGCAGGGAGTGGCAGAATCTAAAAGCAAGAAAAACAAAAACAAATCTTAGATGCAAAAAGGCAAAACAGAAAACTTAGCTTTATGAGAGCAGGAATCAGACTGGTGTCCAAGAGTCCACAGAGAAATCACCCGCAGGGCAGAAAGGGCGTAGGCTGCCTTAAATCCAGTCAGTGACTCCACTCAGCCAATCGTCTTCATTAGTCCCAGGTGTCTGATAATCAGGCTCACTACCTTCCTTCACTAGAATAGGGAGTTCACCAGGCCTCAGTGACGGAGGGGAAAATGAACTCACAACAATTTTCTGTATTTTAATCTGGACTGAAAGCAGCCGACCATAACGGACACTGCCGGCGATCATAGGAATAGATGGAGTGTCCCTATAATGCCTCCACTGATAAAGTCTGAGGACATCAACGATTTAGATGAAGGAATTGAGGGTAAACTGATTAAATTTGCTGATGACACAAAGCTAGGAGGGATAGCTAATACTAGAGAAGAGAGAGAGAGGATTCAAAAAGATATTAATAAACTGGAGCAGTGGGCAGCAACTAACAGAATGGTTTTTAACAGGGAAAAATGCAAAGTACTACATCTGGGCAATAAAAATGAAAAAAGCATATACAGAATGCGAGGAATAGGGCTAATCAACAGCACATGTGAAAAAGACTTGGGTATACTAATAGATCACAGTCTGAATATGAGTCAACAGTGTGATGCAGCATCAAAAAAGGCAAATGCAATTCTATGATGTATTAACAGAAGCATACAGTCTAGATCACGGGAAGTCATTATTTCCCTCTACTCCTCTTTGGTCAGACCTCTGGAATATTGTGTCCAGTTTTGGGCACCACATTTTAAAAAAGACATCAACAAACTGGAGCAAGTTCAGAAAAGAGCGACTAGAATGGTGACTGGTCTGCAAACCCTGTCTTATGAGGAAAGGTTGCAGGATTTGGGAATGTTTAGTTTGCAAAAGAGAAGACTGAGAGGAGACTTAATAGCTGTCTACAAATATCTAAAGGGCTGTCACATTGTAGAAGGATCATCATTATTCTCATTTGCACAAGGAAAGACTAGAAGCAATGGGATGAAACTGAATGGGAGGAGACACAGATTATATATTAGAAAAAACTTTTTGACAGAGTGATCAATGAGTGGAACAGGCTGCCACGAGAAGTGGTGAGTTCTCCTTCAATGGAAGTCTTCAAACAGAGGCTGGACAGACATCTGACTGGGATGATTTAGCAAATCCTGCTTTGAGCAGGGGGTTGGACCAGATGGCCCACGAGGTCCCTTCCAACTTTACGATTCTATGATTCTATATAATGGGGCCGACGCACAATGGCGGGAGCCTCATACTGTTCATATTTGGAATAAATGTCCACAATGTAAAGACAGGCGGTGGAAACCTGCGCAGCGTCAACTAACAATCCTTGCCTGCAGACTGGGCACAGCAGTGCCTGTGAACATCATCCATCCCCCGAAGCCGTCATTATTCCCAAGAATTCACCGAACCCAAAGAGCCGAAGAATCGTGTAAAGACTACCGACCCGAATAAGATAAAGTACAGAAGGTGGAGAATGGGGCCGTACACAATAATAAGAAACAAGAGGGATATTGTAGCAAGAAAGTATCTGACTGCGTGTCATCACATGAAATATAGAGGGCATTATAGGGAAATAGAAGAGGGGTCCACCCTGTAAGGTGACTACTGGACAGGTTGTGGATGGGAGGTATGTGTCCCCAGGTGCAAATCCTTGGTCATGTAGGACCCGGAGTAGCAGGCTCCAGCACATTTAGTGCTGAGAGGTGTTTTTATGAGCACGGATTATGGGCCCGGGTTTTATGAGCAGCTGAAATAGCTGTGGGGGGGGGGATCGGCTGCTCACTTACCTCCTGTCCAGATCTTGGATGGTGTGATGTAAGGCAGCAGGGATAGTTTCACTTGGTTAGTATGTTTTGCAAGGTGAGGAGGCCTTGTATGTGCTGCTCAGATCCTGCTGGAGTCTGAGAGGAAAAGACTCACATTTAAATGGCTGAGCAGCTTATTATATGGACTTGATATTTTCAGTCTTGCTCTGTTATTCCTTTGTTTACCTGGAAGAGGCTGTTTACTTTGCAACCCTGATGGTTTATGGACTGATTTAACCCCTTAACGACCGTCAATACGCCTTTTAACGGCAGTAGTTAAGGGTACTTAAACCACAGCGAAGTTAATTCACGGCACTGTGGAGAAAGTAAATAGCGCCCCCCAGAGTCAGATTTTCTCTGGGGTCTCGGCTGCCGGGGGTAGCCGAGACCCCAGAGAACATGAATTGGGTCAGTTTTTACCGACCCTGCTTTTGCGATCGCCGTTATTAACGGTATAAAGGCGATCGCAAAAAAAAGCCGCAATTTTGCATTCGATTTCTCTCTCCTCTGATGTGATCGCACATCAGAGGAAAGAGAAATAGAGTCCCCAATCTCCCCGGTGGTCCTCGTGGTCCCTGGGCCCTCCTGCCTCCTCTGGTGGGCGCCGCCATCTTGGTCTGGAAAGAAAATGGCGGGCGTATGCGCAGTGCACCCGCCAAATCTGCCGTCAACAACCCACTAGAGCGAGAACAGGGTTTAGAATGGGAACAAGTCCCACAGGACTGCACAAAATTCCTGACATCACGAGATAAGGCGGGCCACCAAAAAGACCGACTCACCAAATCTCTGGTACCAAAAATACCTGGATGACCAGCCAATGCGGAGCAATGAACTTCAGATATCACTCTCTTCCTCCACTGGTCAGGAACATACAATTTTCCCATAGGACAATGCTCAGGTTTGTCCTCCTGGAATTCTTCCAGAGCACGTCTCAAATCAGGCGAGATGGCAGAAAGAACTACCCCCTCACCTAGTATGGTAGTACGCTTGGTCACAATAGGAGAATCAGCAAAGAAACTCATAGAAAGGGCGTCTGCCTTAACATTCTTAGTGCCTGGAAGAAAGGAGACCACAAAATCAAAATGTGTAAAAAACAAGGCCCACCTAGCCTGTCTGTCTAGGATTCAAGCTTTTGGCCGACTCAAGGTAAATCAAATTCTTGTGGTCAGTGAGGACCACAACTTGATGTCTAGCTCCCTCCAACCAATGTCTCCACTCCTCAAATGCCCATTTCATGGCTAACAATTCCCGATTCCCCACATCATAGTTGCGTTCAGATGGGGAGAACTTTCGGGAAAAGAAGGCACAGGGATTCATTTTAGATGTCACCGGATCTTTTGGGGACAAAACAGCTCCTGCACCAATCTCTGAAGCGTCTACCTCCACCTGAAAAGGAAGTGAGACATCAGGTTGCCGCAAAACCGGAGCAGAAGTGAACTTCCGCTTCAGCTCCTGAAAGGCCGAAACAGCCTCTGAAGACCAATTCAGCACATCAATACCCTTCTTAGTTAAATCAGTCAGTGGTTCAGCAATACCAGACAAATTAGCTATAAATTTCCGATAAAAATTAGCAAAACCCAAAAACTTCTGGAGAGCCTTCAAAGAAGTGGGTTGAACCCAATCATAAATGGCCTGTACCTTGGCCGGGTCCATTTCAATAGTTGACGGCGACAAAATAAATCCCAAAAATGAAATCCTCTGTACACCAAAAAGGCAATTCGATCCCTTAACATACAAGGAATTCTCCCTAAAAATCCGGAACACAGTCACATGTTCCACATGAGAATCCCACTCCCTGGAAAAGATCAAAATATCATCCAGATAGATGATCAAAAACTTATTCTCAAAGTCCCGGAAAATATAATTCATGAAGGATTGGAAGACAGAAGGGGCTTTAGTGAGCCCAAAAGGCATCACCAGGTACTCAAAATGTCCGTATGGAGTATTGAACGCCGTCTTCCATTCATCCCCATGCTTGATGTGCGAATAAGATTATACGCCCCCCTGAGGTCAAGCTTAGTAAACCAGCAAGCACCTTTAACTCTGGGGAATAAATCAGAAATCAGGGGTAACGGATACTGAAATGTAACCGTAATTTTGTTGAGGGAACGATAGTCAATACAAAGCCTTAATGAACCATCTTTCTAGGCCATAAAAAAAACCCAGCACCTAAGGGCGAAGAGGATGGTCTAATATGATCCTTCTCCAATGACTCCTTAATATAAGATCGCATAGCCTCGTGTTTGGGTACAGATAAATTGAAAAGTCGACCCTTGGGAAATTTACACCCAGGTCTCAACTCAATTGCACAGTCATTACTCCTATGAGGAGGCAAAGACGTAGACTTGCCTCTCACTAAATACATCATAAAAATCAGCCAAATAGTCAGGAACATCATGCGACTGGGGAGAGGTGGAGAAAACAGGAGTGTCGCCAAGAGCACACCGACAACCCCAACTCACCACAGACACAGATTTCCAATCCAAAACCGGATTATGGATTTGCAACCAGGGAAAACCCAGAACAATGGTATCATGTAAATTATGCAACACCAAAAATCTGCAATTTTCTTTGTGGTCTGGGGCGACCCACATTATCACCTGGGTCCAAAATTGAGGTTTATTCTTCACCAAAGGAGTATCATCAATACCCCTCAAAGGAATAGGCGTCCGCAGAGGTGTCATAGGAAAGCCACAACGTTTAGCAAAATCCAAGTCCATTAGATTCAAGGCCGCTCCTGAATCCACAAAAGCCTTCTCGGAAAATGTGGATAAGGAGCAGATCAGAGTAACTGCCAAAAGAAACGTAGGTTGTACACCACCCACAGCAAATGTGTGTGCAAAACGTTTCTCTCGTTTAGGGCAGACAGAAATAACATGAGAGGCATCTCCACAGAAAAAACACAGCTTATTACGCCTTCTAAACTCCTGACGTTGTGCCCTAGACAAAACTCCATCACATTGCATAGGTTCAGACATTTGTTCAAAATGTGGCAGCGCCTCCCGTGTAGTATTGCGTTCACGTAAACGCCGATCAACTTGAATGGCTAATGACATAGAATCGTCAGGACCAGAGGGAACAGGAAATCCCACCATAGTATCTTTTAAAGTCTCAGACAAACCTTTCCGAGAGAGAGCTGCCAATGCACTATCATTCCATGTAGTAAGGACCGCCCACTTTCGAAATTTCTGACAGTACAACTCTGCAGGATCCTGACCCTGGTTCAAAGCCAATAGGGCTCTCTCAGCTTGATCAATAGCATTAGGTTCATCATATAACAACCCCAAGGCTTGAAAAAATGCCTCCACATTAGTCAAAACAGGATCTTCAGGTGTCAAAGAAAAGGCCCAATCCTGGGGATCGCCACGCAGCAAGGATATGACAATTTTAACCTGCTGCGCAGAGCTCCCCGATGAGTTAGGCTTCAAGGCAAGAAATAATTTACAATTATTCTTAAAATTCAAAAATGTAGACCGATCCCCAGAAAACACATCAGTAGCAGGGATCCTTGGTTCAACAGCATGTGAATGAGCGAGATAGGCGGAAATTCCCCGCACTTCAGCAGCGAGCTGCTCCACACGATCAGACAATTGCTTAATCTCCATCAAGGAGAAAAAGAAAAAAAAAAAAAGAATCCTCCTACGGCCCCAGAGAAAAAGAGGAGAAAATATACATATAAAAAAAAAAAAATTCTGACACTTTTTTTTTTTTTTTTTTACAATTCTCTCCTGCTTTTGAGTACCCTAGAATCTGTGGTATGGCTGGTGATTCTGTTATGAATGAGTCACCGAGGAGGAAAAAACAAAAAGCAAGCTAAGCGCAGAAAACCGGAGAGGTTGGTAACTAGCGGATTGCAGACCCCTGATCCTATCCACAACAACTAGCAGTAGCCGTGGAGCGTGTCTACGGTGGTCCTAGATGCCTCGTCACGGCCAGAGAACTAAATAAGCCTAAAGAAAGAAAGGGAAAATCCAAACTGCCCCAGAGCAGACCCCAAAGCAATAAACAGCCCCCAACATGTATTGTCGGTGAAACAAGATGAAAACACAGACACAGATAGAAAGATAGATAGATAGAAGTCGCTAGACTTCAAAACACTATATCAGCACTCAGGTATATTCTGAAGACAGAGCAAAAGAGATCAACTGATCAGAGACAAAATGGGGATTCAGCCCAGTCCCAGCCAGGGCTGGCTGAACACAAAAACTAAGTAAACCAGACAAAAACTCATATGAACAATAGCAGAGAAAACTTGGCTTTAGGAAGGCAGGAACCAAACTGAAAACCAGGAGCCACAGTCAGGAAAAATCACCAGCAAGAAACTAGGGAGTCGGCTGCCTTAAATCCAATCAGAAACTCCTGATGTCCAATCGCAGTCCTCTTCCTCAGGTGACCGGTCTCTGACATTTAGATCAGCTTCATTACCTCCCTTCACCAACAGAGGGAGTTCAGATAGAGAACTCAGTACTCCTCTGTCAGCACAGCCAGCTCCATAACCCTCACCAGAAGCCAGAGGCAAACCCGAAAATGAGCTCACAACACTGTATATTTCAATATGGACTCAAAAATAGCCATTTTTATATTCGCACTACAAGCACTTGGGGGTTCAAAGTGCTCACCACACATCTAGATAAGTTCCTTAATGGGTCTAGTTTCCAAAATGGTGTCACTTGTGGGAATTTTCACTGTTTATGCACATCAGGGGCTCTCCAAACGCGACATGGCATCCAATCTCAATTCCAACCAATTCTGCATTGAAAAAGTCAAACGGTGCTCCTTCCCTTCTGAGCTCTGCCGTGCGCCCAAGCAGTTGTTTACCCCCACATATGGGGTATGGTCGTACTCAGGACGAATTACACAACAAATTTTGTGGTTCATTTTCTCTTTTAACACTTGTGAAAATAAAAAAATTGGTTCTGAAATAAATTTTTTGCGAAAAAAGGTTAAATGTTAAATTTTTCCTTCCACATTGCTTCAGTTAAAGGGTTAATATACTTCTTGAATGTGGTTTTGAGCACCTTGAGGGGTCCAGTTTTTAGAATGGGGTCATTTTGGGGTATTTTCTGTCATGTACACCCCTCAAAATGACTTTAAATTTTGTTGTAAAAATGAGAAATTGCTGGTCAACTTTTAACCCTTATAACTTCCTAACAAAAAAAATTTTGTTTCCAAAATTGTGCTGATTTAAAGTGTACATGTGGGAAATGTTATTTATTAAGAAATTTGTGTGCCATATCTCTCTGATTTAACGGCATAAAAATTTAAAGTTTGAAAATTGCAAAATTTTCTAAATTTTCGCCATATTTCCATTTTTTTCATTACTAAACATGTCATATCGAAGAACTTTTACCACTAACATGAAGTATAATATGTTATGAAAAAACACTATCAGAATCAGCAGGATAGCAGGATCCGTTAAAGCGTTCCAGAGTTATAACCTCATAAAGTGACAGTGGTCAGAATTGTAAAAATTGACCTGGTCATTAAGCTGCAAAATGGCTCTGTCACTATGGGGTTAATAAACCGCATGTTGATTGGAAGCAGCAAACAAAGTCCCATGTGAGAAACAGCGTCTACTGCAGAGCCGATCCCGAATGCAGACATAAATTATAAAGGACAGGTGATTGCTGTCTAGAAATTGCATGTCCTGGGTCAAGGCAGCTGTACCCGTGCAAGTGCAGCCTGCAACCCTGGAGGAGCTAATTAAGCAGCTGCTACAGGCAAATCTACATCAGCAGCACGCTCAGCAAGAGACCAAACAAGCTGTTGATGCAATAAATGCAGCAGAAGCAGCGACAGCAGTAGGAACAGATGACGCTGCTGACAGAGGCCTTCCATGTCAGAGAAGCCGCACCACCTCCAGGCTGAAGCGACAAGACCCAGGTGAGGAAAACCGTGACGGGGTGATGCAAAAGATGACTCCGGGGGATGACGTTGAGGCATTCCTGGCCTTGTTTGAGAGGGTGGAGGACAGAGAGAGACTACCACCAGAGCAGTGGGCGGAGGTGCTAGCACCATATTTGACCGGAGAGCCACTGAAAGCGTACTTTGATTTGTCCCTACAAGATGCCAAAGAGTATGACAAACTTAAAGCTGAGATCTTGGCTCGACTGGATGTAACCCTGGCAGTCAGGGCACAACAGGTCAATCTCTGGGACTTTCACAGTGATAAATCTCCCCGGTCACAAATGTTTGATTTTATGCACCTGATACAGAAGTGGCTGCAGCCAGAGACTTGTTCCCCAGCCCAGATGGTTGGGAGAGTGGTCATGGATCTGTTTATTCAATCTCTGCTGAAGCAGATTCAGTCCTGGGTTGCCCTGGGAGATCCCCAAAATGCAGACGACCTGGTAGGCCTAGTGGAGAGGTAACGGCAGGTCGAGGGTTCCCTGGGTGGTCAAGCAGGGATAAATTCACCTTTCTTGTGTCCCCAAAGGAGGGAGGGCTCCCGAAAGAAGGGGGCTAAATCTACACTGGGCGGGGCTTCCAAAGTCCCAAGAGAGATCAGAGTTGCAGCCGAGTAAGAAGTTCCCTGCCATTCTTTGTTATAAGTGTTATGTCCCTGGCCATATAGCAATGAACTCTGACCCAATGGCCTGCAGAATAGACTGGCGTTACGATTTACTGAACTTTTGGACTCTGATAAGTTTAGTGACTCTGATAAGGGCCACTTCCTCACCAGCTGGTCCCTGAGAAGGTATTGGGAGTCCGGCGGTGAATCCATGTGGACACTAAGACCGGTTCTGTGGCCCAGTTCGATGTAAGCATGGACTATGGCACTGCGTCTCATGAAGTGGGTGTCATCAAGAACTTGTTGTACCCCATAAAAATAGGACAGGACTTTGCATTGTTCTGAGACATGTGGAGGGAAAGCGGAGCCACCTGGGTTTTCAGACAACTGCCAGATTGCCTCTAAAGAAACCTCGGCGCAGGCCGTAGCGGACGAGTTTCCCATGTGTGTACTTATTGGCGATGAGGATGGGGTAGCATCCCCTGAGACCAACATCCCTGAGCTGGAGGTGTCCAAGGGAAAGTTTGGAACTGCCCAATTCATGGACCTAACACTTAAAGGACAATTTGGAAATGTAACAGTGTTAAATGATGTGCCTCAGGAGCCGTGTGCCGACAATCGGTTCTCTCATTTTGCTATGATTGGAGATTTGCTTTATAGAGTAACCAAACCAAGAGATGAGGTGATAGAGCAGTTATTGGTACCAGGACCCTATAGACACAGGGTGTTAGATATGGCTCATTCCCATGTGTTTGGTGCTCACCTGGGGGCATATAAGACCCAGGAATGCATCCTCCAGAGATTCTACTGGCCTGGGTGTTGCAGAGAAGTTGTGAGCTATTGTCATTCCTGCCACACATGTCAGGTGACCTCCCCAGTTTCCCACCTCCGAAGTCCTCTGGTATCGTTGCCCATCATTGATGTGCCGTTTGAGCAAATAGCAATGGATTTGGTGGGACCTCTGGTAAAGTCTGCCAGAGGACATCAATATATATTGGTTTTCCTGGATTATGCTACCCGGTACCCAGAGGAAGCTGATCCATATTTTTTTTATCAAACTGGTTTTCCGAAAGACATCCTGACAGACTAAGGGACCCCCTTCATGTCAAAAGTCATGAAAGAGTTGTGCAAGACACTGCAGATTTCCCAACGCCGAACCTCAGTTTACCATCCCGAGACTGATGGACTGATGGAGAGTTTTAACAAAACCTTGAAGGCTATGCTAAAGAAAGCAGTGGAGAAGGATGGCCCATCAGGGAAGTTCCCCAAGCTTCCACAGGCTTCTCCCCATTTGAATCACTCTATGGACAACACCCTCGAGGACTCCTGGATGTGGCCAAAAAATCCTGGGAAGCTAAAATCACCCCCTATAGAAGAGTATGTGGCCCAGATGCAAGAGAGGATGCCCAACATGATGCCCATTGTGAAGGAGCACATCCTCAAGGCACAGCAAGTACAGTCCAGCATGTATAAAAGGTCGGCCAGGGTAAGACTGTTCAACATGGGGATCCATAATTGTGCTGGTGCCCACAGTGGAGAGCAAATTCCTGTCAAAGTGGCAGGGTCCCTATGAGGTGGTCGAGAAAGTTGGTGAGGTAAATGAACCAGGGAAGAGAAAGCCTTATCTGGTGTACCATGTTAACCTGATTAAACAGTGGCAGAACAGAGAACCCTTGGAAGCTCATTGTCTGGTGGCCAATTCCGATGTCAGTGCAGAGATGTTAAGGTGGCAGACACCTTGTCCCACTCACAGAAACAGCAATGTCGAGAGCTGTTTCAGTGGAATAAAAACCTGAAAAACCTGTTTTCTGAGTTGCCAGAACTCATTCAGGTTATAGAGCATGAGGTACACAGAGCCTCATGTTCGCGTCAATCTGAAACTGTATCAGATTCCAGAGGCCCACAGAGAGGTGATCTCGAAAGAGGTGAAGCAGATGATGAACCAAGGGATCATTGAAAAATACAAGAGTGACTGGTCCAGTCCCATAGCATTGGTGCCAAAACCAGATGGGAAGTTGCGAATCTGTAGTGATTACAGGTAGCTCAATGAGGTCTCGAAGTTTGACACCTACCCAATGCTTAGGGTAGATGAGCTCATTGAGTAGCTTGATACATCACCACCCTGGACCTCACTAAAGGATACTGACAAATTACCCTGTCCAAAGAGACCAAGGAGAAGACTGCGTCCTGGACACCAGACAGATGTTATCAGAATGGGGTTGCAGGGAGCTCCGACAACTTTCCAGAGAGCCATGGACCGGATCTTAGCACCCTATAAAAAGTATGCAGTGGCTTAGTCAGAAATTACAGGAAACATTTAGATGCCATTATTGCTTCACAAGGGTCAAACCAGATACTGAGAGCAAAGAGTTCACTTGCTTTTACCGCTCAAACTCATGTCATATTGCATTATGTTCTCAGTTAAAAAGCAAAGTTTTATACTTTTGACTGATTTCTTTGATCGACTTCTTCATCTTGTCTGAAAATCTGATGTCTTTTTAGTCCGAACATTTGCAGAAATGTTGACACTTTTAAAAGGTTCACAAACTTTCAAGGACCTCTGTACTTTCAGTGTAAGCAACCCAATTGACAGCATAATTTCACAGATTCTGCTGTACTACATGCTGCTCCATCTGTAGCAAATAAAGATTTTTTTTCCGTGTTCAGGTCTCTAACGACCTAAACAACCATAAACGTATTCTTTGGTTTATAACTGATATCACAAATGGTGTCGGCACTAGTGAGTGCGTTTTGTCTATTCCCCTTTGTTCCCCATATTGGTGTTATGTAATTTTTATAAAAGTATTTTTCATAATAAAATTTGATATTGAATATTTAATACATTGGCCTTTTGTTCATCGTTTTTTGATTTGATTCTATGTGGTAGTTGTGTGGTAGGGGGCCGGGATTGGGGGGTGGACCACTTCTTACCTTGTCCGGATGACACAGACACCAGGCGATGCAAGGACGAGGCGGAGACAGATTTCACTAGTAACAGTTCCGGATTTATTCGTCGTCCTCCTGACGACCACAGCCATGCACCGCAGCTTCGTTACAGTTCTCTGTCTCCAGGCCCGGGTATCTGCACCTTTGCGCCACTCGATGTAACGTCCCTCGTGGATCTTTCGCTGGGGCTGTCCTAGACCAATCTACCGCCAGTGCTTCACCTGCCCAAGGTCGTCGTCCAATCGGTACCCCCGGGGCCTCGTCTGTCCTGCGGTCCGTCGGATCAGGGCCACCCCCTGACTGTCTCTTTGCTGTCTGTCCCCTGGTCGAGCTCTTCTCTCTTCACCGTCTTCTACCGAGCTCCTTCCGGGACTGACCTGCCTGGAACCCTATCCTGTTCTATTTATCCCCTCTCTCACCTGGAATCCCCTCCTGGGTTCCTATCTCCCTGCCCCCCATGACTAAGCGTTTCTCAAGCCGTAACCTGCTGTTAAGTCCTAAGCTACTCCCCCTGCCATCTTGTGGTCATTTCTCGGTACTGCACTCTCCTATCTACCTTTCCTAGCTGTCACCCTTCTATCCTGTCAATCTCCGTCTCTTGTGCACAAACCGTCCCCTCCTTCTACCAGTCACGTCTGTCCGTCAAGTCACCCTCCCCACACTTGATTATAGGCTCTATCAATCCTTACAGACACAAGGAGTGTGTGAATTGTATGCATTAGTATATACCATGTGTCTATGTCATACTTGGTGTTGTTTCCTTCTGTAGAAGGCAGAGTTTATTTGTGTTTATTACAAGTTCTGCAGTAAGGGTGTGTGCACACGTGGCAGATTCTGCTGTGGATCCGCAGCGGATTTGGCCTCTGTGGATCCGCAGCAGTTCTGCAGACAGTGTACAGTACCATGTAAGTCTATGGGATTTACAATCCGCAGTGCACATGCTACGGTTTTTTCACTGCGGAAAAGCTGCGGTTTTAAATCCGCAGAAAGAATTGACATGTCAATTCTTTCTGCGGATTCCGCTGCGGTTTGCCACCTATTCCATTGTCCAGGTGTCAAACCACAGGGGAAAACCGCTGGCCAATCCGCAGGTAAAACCGCAGGTCAATTTACCTGCGGTTTTACCTGCGGATCCGCAAGGAAAAATCTGGTGGTGAATCCGCAGCGTGTGCACATACCCTAATGATGACAGTTGTATCTGTCTGTGATTTCTGCGCTACATTCTGCTCCATCTATAACAAGCAGAGACTTTGCCACAAGTACTTCTTACAAGCTCCGTACATCTTCCATCATCCGCCGGATTATTGTACTTTTACTATAAGTGTAGTATAAGTCTGTGACTGCTGTACTACACTCTGCTCCATCTGTAATAAGCAGAGACTATGCCACAAATACTTCTTACAAGCTCCGTACACTCTCCATCATCCACCGGATTATTGTACCTTTCCCATAAGTGCTGTATAAAGTCTGTAACCACTGAACTACATTCTCCTCCATCTGTAGCACATAAAGGCCACGGTTTTAGGTATTTATGACGTGTTCTGTACAGTAATAGTCTGGATGGCACAAAGTTGCTTTGGGCTTTATAACTGATAGTATAAATGTGCAGATGGAGAAGAGTTTACGATGTCGGTACTACATTCTACTCCATCGGTAAGGGGAATTTCTATTTATTACAGAGCAGACGCTATTAAAGCTGAAATCCTCCCTAGATTTTGCTCTTCTCATGGAGCCAACGCCACCTAAGTGTCCTTTACTTCAGCCACCTCTATTCCCGAAGGTCTTGACTTCAGCGACCCCCCGAGTATGATTATCCCCCCCGAGACGCCTCAGAAAGCCGATCGGCCAGTGGGATTGTCGCCGTCCTCGGAGCCCCAGCGCCATTGTTTTCTATGGTGGAGCCTCTAATTGCTTTTTGGTGCAGTGGACGGCCTCTCTAATGACTCCATCCTCCGACCGGCGGAGGCTCAGAAGGAACAGATGGAAGGAGAAGAAACGGGAAATGTCATCACTTCTGTGAAACGTTGTAACGAGATAAGACGTGTTCAAAATGCCGGAAAATCTGCCCTTTACTCACAAGAGAAAGGTCGCGTTCTTCCTAACAAATTAGAGGGGTTTAGTCATAAGAGATGATATCAGGACCCCCACCCCCATCATCCTCCATTACTTTCAATCAAAGAAAATGAAAAAAAAAAAGGGAAAATATCCGCAGTCCAATATGGAAACCAATTATCCGGATGAGACGCAGTAAATCGAAATTTCCATCCTTTAAGAAAATCTGTAATTGAGGAGAAGAAATCAGAGTTTTTCTTTTAAAAGTTCAGATTTTGGGGGAAATAAACATTAAAGGGGTTTCTGATTATATAAAATATGCTACGATTTTCAGGAAAAAAAAAGGATCATTTGTAGAAAAAGCCAGTAAGTAGCCATTATAGAGGTCAACAGGCTCCCTTAAAGGGACAACTCCTACTTGTTAGACGGAACCCTTGACAATAAGGTGATCACAAAGTAATCTTATGTGATTAGTGGTAATATTTAGTATCTGTTGATTTATGTGATTATTGTTATGCTGCAATGTCTTTTATTGTCAGTACAAGTCCCCTCTATAATGTAAAGTGCTGCGGAATATGTTGGCGCTATGGAAATAAAATTATTATTGTTATTATTATTTGGCACATGTTGTTTGATTTGCCTGCAGCTCCTCCAGAGGGAAAATAAAGTACTACACAATGTCCATTTAATTCATGTAGTTTGAGTGAGAGAAGGGTGTTGAAAACTAATTTAAAGGTCTTAGGTTTGGTTTTAGGATTGAAGTTATTTTGGAGATTTTACCGCTGTTACAGTCTTGTACAACTTAAAGGGGTTGATTAATTATACTTAAAGGAGTTGTATGAGGTTTAAAAAAATAATTGATTAGCAGCACAAAATATGTTAAAATAATAAAATGCCCAATAAAAACCTCAATCCCGTACGAGTTCAGCACTGCAACGATCACGTGGCAGGAAATGAAGGCAAATGCATTTTTGTAAGAAGCATAAATCTCTGCTCTGAAAGCGCCCTCTAGTGGTGGCCACAGGTAGTCAGACTTTTGTATTTTAGCTTTTCCTGTGCAGGGAAACCAGTCAACAACAATATAATGCCCAAATGTAAAACCTCAAACTAGTATTTTTATTCTGGAGAACAGGAAAATGACTTTGTAAGGCTAGTTTCACACTAGCGTATTTTCCATGCAGTGCACGGTGCCGCTAAGCCCCGCCCCTGCCGGCTCCCTGCCCGCCCCATCCGGTCATCGCCGCCTACTATCGCACACGGCCACATGCGATCTGCACACCCTATCTTTAGCATAGGGTGTGCAGACCGTGCGCTGGCCGTGCGCTAGTAAGATATTAGCGTGCACTGCGCACTTTTGAAGGTGCGCCCGTGTGCGCGGAACGCACCATGTTGCATTTTGGCGCGCTCGGCGCACCTTCAAAAGTGCGCAGCGCACGCTAAAATCCTACTAGTGCACGGCCAGCGCACCCTATGCTAAAGATAGGGTGCGCAGATCGCATGCGGCCGTGTGCGATAGTAGGCGGCGATGACCGGATGAGGCGGGCAGGGAGCGGGTCTTAGCGGCACCGTGCGCTGCATGGAAAATACGCTAGTGTGAAAATAGCCTAAGAAAATTGTCATCTCCTCCATCTCATTCACATATGAACCACCATGAGCTTTGTCTCCACTCACATCTTTGATATCTTCCCTAGCACCATATATACACGTGAATCCCATAGTAAAAGTGTCGGAATAATGGCAGCTTTTAGTATGGCTTCCATGGACAAGCTTTGTACAAGCCACGTCACTTAGCATGTCCTAGAGGACCCAAGTCTGACACCCTTTAAACCCTTCACATGGATCTGGATTTACACAGGGCTCCCTGGTTTATATATCATTCTGAGTCGTATCCAGGAGATTAATATCAGGGACAAAATTAGAAGTCAGTGACACAGGTAGGAGCATACCGAGATCAGAAATGGGAATCAGAAAAGCTCAACAAGAGCACATAAGAGTATAAACCAGGGTAAGTATTACTTATAATTGGCAGAATGTGGCCCCAGCCAAGGTTCACCAAAAGTATCTAATAAGATGAACAATGTTCAAGTATTAACCCACCAGCTCCCAGCCCAAATCACACCACAAATCCCAGAAATAGTTTGACAGAACTGCTCTTCTGTGGTCTCACATCATCCATAATGAAAGTGTGGTACCAACTGGCTAAAGAAGTAGAGATAGTAGAGGCAAGTTCAGATATGGATGTTAAATTACACTACTTTGTTGACTTCTCCACCATGTAGTGTATACACATGATTCTTTTGTAGCATTAACTCCACTTAAATCTTATTTGTTGTCTCCTTCACCACGTCCACACAAGACCCTGCAAGAGTTTTCTCACCACTTATGTCTTCTCTTCTCCTCACAGCATCCATATATAAACCTCCAGGAGCTTCTTCTCCACACATGTCTTCTGTTTTGTCTCATCCATCACATTCACACATGAATCTCCAAAAGCTTTTTCTCCACTCATGTCTTCTCCTCCACCGTGTCCACATGTGCACCTCCAGGAGCTTTATCTCCTTTTGTCTTCTCTATCAACTTCTCCACCGCTTCCATACATGAACTTCTAGAACCTTTGTCTCCACTTGCCTTCTCTGTCGTTTCCTTCACTACATCCACACAAGAACCTCTATGAGCCTTTTCACCCCATATGTCTTCTCTTTTGTCTCCTCCACCATGTTCACACATGAACCTCCAGGAGCTTTCAGTCTGCTCTTTTCTTCTCATCTCTTCTCTATCATCTCCTCTACTGTGTCCATGATTCTCTTGTAACAATGCCTCTGCTCATGTCTTCTCTATTGTCTCTTGTCTCCTCCACTGTGTCCACACATCAAATCCTATGGCACTTTTTTTGGACTTCGTGCGCTGCTAAACAATATACACGATTGCAGTTATGATAAAAGATTGATGTTTTATGCCCAACGCGTTTTGAAGTATAAGCTACTTCTTCCTCAGTAGAAACTTCTTTTTCAAATATGGAGTGTATTTAGTCTTTAAGCAACGTTATTTTTTCATGTCTGTTATCCACTGAGGAAGAAGTAGCTTATACTTCGAAACGCGTTGGGAATAAAACATCAATCTTTTATCATAACTGCAATAGTGTATATTGTTTAGCAGCGCACTAAGTCCAAAAAAGTTCCATAGTATTTGATATTTTGGCGGTCACTTGCTTGACCCTTGGACATGCAGCAGCTGAACACTAACTTTATGTGCTTTATCTCTCCTACAACGGGTGAGTAGATACTATATATTTGTATAATTTTACCATCGAATAAGACCCTATTTGCGTTTTTTTCGTTCCTATAGTACAAATCACTGTGTCCACACATGAAACTCTTGGAACTTTATCTCCACACATCTTCTTTGCAGTCTCCTATGCCACATTCACACATGAACCAACAGAAGCTTTGTCTCCACTGATGGCTTTTCTTTTGTCAACTCCGAGTTCACACATGAACCTACAGCAGCTTTCGCTCTGCTGACATTTAATGTGTCATCTCCTCCACTGTGTCAACACAAATGTCCAAGAGCTTTGACTCCTCTGTCATCTCCTCCATCACACTCACACATGAACCTCCAGGAGCTTTTTCTCTGCTCAAGTATTCTTTGTCTTATCCTCCACCGCATCCACACATGAACCTCCTGGAGCTTTGTCCCTGTTCAAGTCCACTGTGTCATCTGTTCCACCATGTTTACTCTTGGAACTTTGTCTCCACTTGTCTTCTCTGTTCTCTCTTTCTTCTAATGTATGAACCTCTTGGAGTTTTGTCTCTGATCATGTCTTCCCTGTTGCCACCTCCACGTCATCCACACACAAACCTCCAGGAGCTTATTCTTCACTCATCTTCTCTGTCCTCTCCTCCATTGCATCCACACAGGAACCTCCAGGAGCTCTGTCTCCACTTGTCTTCTTTCCACCACGTAATTGAATGAACCTCTACTGCGTCCACACATGAACCTCCAGGAACATTGTCTCCACCTGTCTTCTCTGTCATCTCCCCTACTGCGTCCACGCATGAACCTCCAGGAACATTGTCTCCCCTTGTTTTTCTGTCATCTCCCCTACTACATCCACACATGAACCTCCAGGAATTTATCTCCGCTCACATTTCCTCTGACTTCTCCTCCACCATGTTCACATATGAACCTTCAGGAACATTGTTTCCACTCGTCTTCTGTGTCGTCTTCTCTATTGCGTCCACAAATTAACCTCCAGGAACACTGTATCCACCTGTCATCTCCCCTATTGCGTCCACACATGAACCTCTAGGAATGTTGTCTCTACCTGTCTTTTCTTTCATCTCTACAGCGTCCACACATGAACCTCCAGGAATATTGTCTCCACTCGTCTTCTCTGTCTTCTCTAATGCGTTCACACATGAATCTCCATGAGTTTATCTACACTCACATCTCCTCTGTCTTCTTCTCCACCATGTCCACACATGAACCTCCAGTAACATTGTCTCCACATGTCTTCTCTGTCATCTCCTCTACTGCGTCCACACATGAACCTCCAGGAGTTGTTCTCCGCTCACGTCTCCTCTGTCTTCTCATCTACCATGTCCACACATGAACCTCCAGGAACATTGTCTCCACTCGTCTTCTCTGTATTCTCTACTGCATCTACACGTGAACCTCCAGGAACATTGTCTCCAACTGTCTTCTGTCATCTTCCCTACTGCGTCCACACATGAACCTCCAGGAACATTGTTTCCACTCGTCTTCTCTGTTTTCTTCACTGCATCTGTAAGGAGGTGGCGGGGAACCTCACGTGCCTACTCCCTATGGGACGCTGTTCATACAGTCACATGGAACACCTAAATGTTTATGAATGTTTATACACTGTAATGTCATGTGCTGTAATGTGTAATGTAATGTTTAGATAATGTATCGATCATGTACTGTTTATAGGCTTAGGGATAGAATCAGATCTTAGGTAGTACAGGACCATAGTGGGGTAGAATAGAGGGGTGCATTATAGAGTCAAGGACTAGAGATAGAGAGTATCATAGAAAAGCTTAGGAGATAGGCAGCACAAGGGTTAACTAGATTGGAGGGCAGCACAGAGCAGGGGAGTTTAGTCAGAATACTTCCTGGTTGTGTCAGACTCCCGGGCAGGACATGTGAGCAGTGATAGAGAAGAGGACTATAGCCATGGGGATAAAGCTTTTGTAGCAGTAAGGGCAAAGAACAGGAGGAACATGGACGGTCCAAAAGATATGGCCAGGATTGCCAGGCAGCGGAAACTGCTAGAAAGAACAGGGTCTGACCGGATGGCAGGGAAAGAAAAGAAGATGGCTATGTATGTGATGCATGCTACCAAAGTAAAGACTGTTTTATTGTTAAGTAAAGTTACACTGTTGAGGAAGAACATGGAATACTGAGTGATATATGAGCCGATAGGACTTGTTGTTTCATCTGTGAGGCACCAGGGTGTGGAAATTGTACAGCCAGTTGCCACAACTACCACCCTGGGCCCTTTAACACATGAACCTCCAGGGGTTTATCTCCACTCACATCTCCTCTGTCTTATCCTGCAACATTGTCTCCACCTGTGTTCTCTGTCTTCTCCCCTACTACATCCACATATGAACCTCCTGGAACATTGTCTCCACATGTCTTCTCTGTCATCTCACCTACTGCGTACACACATGAACCGCCACGAGTTTTTCTCCACTCACGTCTCCTCTGTCGTTTCCTCGTTTATGGCTCGGTGTAAAGTATTTTAATTTCATCATCTTCAGTTCAGCCCAAACCTGCAAATTATGCACATATATTTCAGTAAATTGCCTCGGAAATTACTAATGTGAATTTCATCTGCATTTTCCTAAAGCCGCACTGCGTCATGTTGCTATGGACACATAGAATGATAGAGGGCATTTGTACGTGCAACGGGTCTGTAAAATCAGGTGGAAAGTAATGTTCCAGAATATATGAGGGAAGGGTAAAAATTCTACCTCTAACCTGTGAGCAGATCAAAGGAATTATCACAGCAGCACAGAGTATTTCTGGAAGGTGGTGGAGAACGATAATTGAAAGGTTTGAAATGGTTGCAGTTGTAATTGAACCTAATAGTCCATTTCGTTCATAAGCTGAACTGGTGCATCTGAAGCTATCACCTGTGATACTCACAGAGCAGCTCACAGTCAAAGCACCACTGAGCCAATGTTTCTCCGAGTAGTAAAGCAAGTGTGACATTTATAGATGCTTCTCTTTGTAGGTTGAGCACTTTGGACACTTTCCACTGGAGTCTTCCTATGTGTACTGCTCCTGATAAAGTAAATATGATGAAATAAATATATTTGTAATACCCCTTTAGGGCTACCACGGTACACTGGGTGTTATGGGGGGTCTCACCTCTCTAGGGCGCTGTGCCTCCACCCGAATTTTGATTGGAGCTCTCTCTCTGGGGCTGCAGAAGGACAGTTATCTTCTGCCAGGGACTGATTCAGAAAACCCCTGCCACAGCTCGGTACACACACTCAAGGAACAGGTTTAACAGATTTATTGCTATGCAGCAGAATTGAGGTGGGTTTAAAGGAATAACATACAATACAATTAATGGTGCTCTATAAAAGTCATATACACATCACAGTCTACTTCTACTCCAACCCTGCAAATATAGCATAGCAGGTTCCCCCTCTTTTGTATTAACTCAGTACAAACATTGGGGCACAGTTGCCGCTGATGTTGGCGCGCAAAGTAGAACCGTGGGTGCACTTAGATGAATATTACTGTCAATAGTCTGGGTTGTAGTGTACTCACTGTAAATAGCGCTGGTAGAACCACAAGTCTCAGAAGGGCACGCACTGTTTGTCTCAAACAGTCTGAGGATTCTCTGGACAACAGCTGGGGGCAGCAGGATTGAGGCCTTTATACAGTGGGAGTGCTGGCAGAACTTTCCGGATCTTTGCTCTCTCCAGCAGCGTGGGTCTCTCAGCGGGGACCGCCACACTCTGCAGCATAGAGGAGTGCAGATCCCCACTGCTCTGTTTCTCACAGCAAGCTGCCACACTTCTCCTCTCCACATTTACTTTCACTTTCTGCCCAGCTTCCTCCCCCAAGTCAATCCTCCTCCAATCCTCTCTCTCTCCTTCTATCATCTGACTGAAACAAGGGTCCCTGGGAATTGTAGTCTACTGCCACTCAGGGCAAATCGATTAATGTCTGTAGGTCCCTGTTTAACAGCCGCTGCAAAACTCTTCTTAGTGTCTGTAAGCTCCAGTATGCCGATAGATGCTCTGACAGTTCCCTGTGCAGGTGTTACATTCTCCCCCTGGTGAGTCATTGAAAGTGTCCCATCACAATATGAGGACTCACCACCTGAAACATAAAGGGGGGTTAAGGCATCCTGACTAACACCAAATTTACATGCATACAAACCACCACATGGACACATGGGAGATACCGGGAAATAAGGCCAAACAGAATTTGAATTACCTGAACACATGGGAGATACTGGGAAATAAGGCCAAACAGAATTTAAATTAGGGTGTATAAGCCTGGGGACCTCAGTGGTACGTCCCATTCTATCATAGGTCAACATCATGGGTGGCCTAATGTCCCGTTTGGGCCGAGTGTGTACCGAAGGGGCCCCCTCCTCAGCCCCCGACTCTTGTCTCTCCAAAACGGGCTCTCTTCATTCAATAAATGTCCTTCTTCTGAAATCTCCCCCAATTGTGGGCAGAGCGCATTAGCCTCCTGACAAATGTCCTTTTTTCGTGTTTCCACCTTTCGGAGTCTGGTTTACAGGGCCCGAGCCTATGGGGCATGGGTCCTCAGTCCATCGGTAGCTCCATTGACCGTCGGTTTCCCATGCATCCCCAGACTCGCTGTCACTTCCTCCTGA
Source organism: Dendrobates tinctorius (assembly GCF_039654945.1). Classification (NCBI taxonomy): domain Eukaryota; kingdom Metazoa; phylum Chordata; class Amphibia; order Anura; family Dendrobatidae; genus Dendrobates; species Dendrobates tinctorius. Next base: position 12,452,847 of record NW_027361782.1, on the reverse strand, counting down.
GGAAACCCCAAGCTGGGGTGGTGGTTTACCCCTACGACCTCTCCTATTGCACTGAAGGGTGGTATGACCTCCTTGGGTTGGCAATGGTGGTAAAGGGATGTTTTTTCCCCACAGGCAACAGATGGTCTCGATGATAGGTTTTGACAGCTCCGCCCCCTTTCTGGGGCTTTACTCTGTAGGCCGGGACACCGGGCAGCTTCTCCATCACCACATAAGGGTGAGGACACCACCGATCAGCAAGCTTGTGCTTCCTAGGAAGGCCCCGAAGTTGGATAAGGACTCTATCTCCAGGCAGTAAAACTTGTTCTCGAACTCTACAGTCATAGCGAGTCTTATAGCGCCTCCCTGACCAACCAGAGGCCTGCTCTGCCAATCTGTAAGCTTTTTTCAAATTTTCTTGTAGCTGGGACACATATTATAAGTAGGTCTTCCCATTAGAACTGTCAAAGGATGTCCCAAAACTAATATTCCACTGGTAGCCGGGCTTGTCTTCCAAACATGAGGAAATAAGGCGAGTATCCAGTTGTCTCATTTGTGGTGCAATTGTAGGCATGAACCAACTGACTCACATGCTTGCTCCAGTGTCCCTTCTTCCTGGGATCCAAAGTGCCTAACATGTTCAGAAGTGTACGGTTGAACCTCTCAGGTTGAGGGTCCCCTTGGGGGTGATATGGAGTGGTTCTGGATTTCTTGATCCCACAAATGGCGCATAGCTCCTTGATTAGTCTACTTTCAAAATCTCTTCCTTGATCAGTATGGATGCAGGCTGGCAGCCCGTAATGTACGAAAAACTTCTCCCATAGTGTTTTTGCCACAGTAATTGCCCTTTGATCTTTAGTGGGGTAGGCTTGGGCATATCGGGTGAAATGGTCAGTGACCACTAACACATTACTGACATTGCTTTCATCAGGCTCGATGGAGAGGAAATCAATGCACACTAGCTCAAGTGGGCCATCACTGGTAATGGTCACAAGGGGGGCTGTTCTCAAAGGCAAGGTTTTTCTCAACACACACCGGTAGCATGATTTGCATTATTCTTCAATATCCGCTTCCACCCGAGGCCAGTAAAATCGGTCGGCCACAAAACCCGTGGTTTTCTCGATGCCAAGATTGTGGTGCTAATAAAAATATGGATATCTTATAGCCTACATATTGTAATATATTGTTTATATGCTTTGATATAGTGTGGTCATTAGACCAAGGATGGAAAGTATTGCAAATATGAAATATGGTTGTTTGAATCCAAACACTATATTGCAATATACTATGGTGTAATATCATTAATGCTGAACTTTGACACTGAGCCACAAAGCATTTGCTCTGTGTCAATACTGTAAGACAAGGAATTGTTCTGTGGTCTTTGAAGCTCTGTGTTTCAAAGATTCATTATCCTGATTTGTACACAAGTGACCACTGTGATATTTGCATTGACAAACAGTGATAGATACTGAATACTTTAACTCGGGGGGTGGTTGATGGGAATTCTACAAGGAACTTTCCAACTAATTCTGTGTGGTGTATTCTTACAATAGGAATAACAACTGTATAGATAATGAATATTTATGCTGCTTGCACAAGGAAGTCTTGTGCTCAATAATAGTATGATTCTTGATTGACAAGAGAGACCAAAATGTTATGGTCTCATGTAGCAATATTGGGTCATGCATGACATCAATAATCGAGGACCGATTGTGATACATATCTTGACATGTATGAGTGTGTGTTTGAGTTACGATAGGTATCCAGTTTTCAGAATAGGTGATTATGGAAGTCATGCTGCCCATCTTAGAGCATTATGCTATGAGCATGAAGAGTTAACTTTGTAGCAAGCAACATATGTTGAACTTTGAACAGTGATAGACAACTTTGACAAGTTGACCAGAGGCAAACAGAGCCTGGGTTATAATCCGCAGCAAAACATTGTGCTATTGTTAAGAGACATGCTAATGGCAAACGAATCTCTGGTTGGCGCAAACAAACTAAGATTGTAGTAGTCTATAACAAACAGACCTTGAATTCTTGTGCTGTTGTCAAGACAACAACGTACTGTGCAGATTCAAGATTCTGATGCAGACTAAACATACTGCACAGTTGTAATGTGGGAGTGTGGTGTATAAAAAGGTGGACCCTATGTCAGTGAGGAGAGGGGACATTTCCAGGAAGGGACATTTCCAGAAGCTATCGTGGGTGCACGGTTTCTGTGATGACAAGACCAGAGTATTTTCCTTCTCGACACTGTGGTCCCTCCAGTAGAGAAGTGATGCTACAATGCTTGGTAATGTATAGTATGGATACTTATTTCTCTATGTACTATAATTCATAATAATTGTATGATTCACATGAAATTAACTAACAAGACAGGGTAATATTATATCTGCCATTCCATTAATTTGTTGTATTATAATCATTGTATAATAAAATTGTGTTATATCCAAGTAGTACCCTTCTTTAAAGCCGTATCCGAACTTTATTGCTGAACAGTTGGCAATACACAAGATGCCCATGATCATCATGCAGGGACTTCATGACCATCCTCCGAAATCGGGTAGGTAACACCAGCTGTTTACGGACTCCTCCCTTCTGGCGCTTTGCCTCCCGTTATAGTAGTCCATTTCTTACTACTAGCGACTCTAGCTGCCGAGTCAGCAGGACAGACTCCTCTGTTCTTAATGCATTTCGGGCTGCCAGCCCCTCTTAACCCACCATCAGACTATCCCCACCGATGGATGCTCCTGCTGCGCCTTTCTAACTTGATTACGAGTCAGTTGAGGAAGAGAGTCTGGGGTTACATTTGTCACTCGGTAGTACAGCAACGGGAGCGCTTCACTGGATGCTCCCAAGAATTTAGCACAGCACTGCATAGAGAGGGCATTAGTTTGATGTCCATGGCACAGAGTCTTCACCTCCGAGGCGGGGACCTCTATCCATCCTCCCTCTTCTTCCTCAATTGAGGGTTCCCTAGGCAGGCGAGAGAGGGTGTCTGCATCAATGTTACTGATCCCTGGTCAATATTTTAAGCTGAAATCGTACAAAGAGAGTGCAGCAATCCACCGGTGCTCCGTGGCATCCAGTTTTGCTGTGGTTCTCACGTAGGTTAATGGATTGTTCTCAGTATGAACCACGAAGTGTACCCCATAGAGGTAGTCATGCAGCGTGTCCACTAAAGCCCATTTCAGAGCCAGAAACTCCAGTTTGTGTGCTGGGTAGTTGCGTTCACTGGAAGTCAATCCTCGACTAATGTAGTAAACGGGACGCAGACAGCCATCATGGTCCTGGTAGAGAACCCCTCCTAGTCCATCGAGAGAAGCATCTACATGTACCACATATGGTTTACAGGGGCCTGCATAGGATAACACTGGAGTTTGGATCAAACATGACTTGAGTTTCTCAAATGCCTCATGGCATACAGGTGTCCATCTTTCCCCCAAAAGTTCATTAACTCGGAAGTAGACCCTCTTTCTTGACTTTGAGGAGTGAGTTGTCCTCCCGGAAGGGGAATACCCTTGGGTAAGGGCAGTTAACGGCTTCGCAATCCGAGAGTATTGGTGTACAAATCTTTGGTAATATCCACAAAATCCTAAAAAGGACCTAAGCTCCTTCAGTTTGGTGGGCTTAGGCCAGTTTACAACCGCCTCCACTTTGGCGGGATCAGTGGAAATTCCTTCTCTGCTGACTATGTGCCCCACATATTTCACAGTCGTCTGGCAAATCCTGCACTTGTCAATTGACAACTTCAACCCAGCCTCCTTCAACCGATCCAGCACCTTGAACAACCACTGGTTGTGTTCTTCCAGAGTCTTCCCAAAAACAATAAGATCATCTAGATAAACCAGGACCTCACGTAAGTGCATGTCCCCCACTACTTTGTCCATACATCTCTGAAAAGTGGCCGGAGCACCTGTCAGTCCTTGAGGCAGTCTCTGAATCTCGAAGAACCCAATGGGGCAGATAAAAGCGGTCTTCTCTTGATCTTCTTTTGACATGGGTATCTGATAGTAGCCACTCCGGAGATCTAACACAGAAAACCATTGGCTCCCTTGCAGACAATACAAAGCTTCATCGATTCATGGCACAGTGTACTGGTCAGGGACCGTACATTTGTTCAAAGTACGATAATCCACACACATCCGAATAGCTCCATTTTTTTTTGAGCTATCACGATAGGGGAAGCATAGGGGCTACTAGACTCTATGATGACTCCTGTGTCTAACATACCGCGTAAATGCCACCTGACATCTTCGATATCCGCCGGGGCCAATCTTCGGGATCTCTCTCGGAAAGGCGTTTGATCCTTCAACTGAATGTGATGCTCTACTCCTTGGGCGAGGCCCATGTCCCATTCGGCCAAAGAGAAAACTGCCCCCCCCGCATCATCATGCCGTCGATGACCAGCCTCCTTTCTTCTCCTTTCAGCTCACTTCCTTCAAAACAATGGTCAAAGCTTTCAGGCTGTAGTTCCCTCTTCTCCTCCGTTCTCACATAGGCTTCCAAACAGACTGGGTGGATGGATAGGGTCTGCGAGTAATTTTCTCCCCCAACTTCCCAACACCACTGAGCTAACATACGGAAGATGTTAGCATTTGTTCCCACTATGACAGGTGTTGGTCTCTCATCTGCCTCTGCCTCCGGGTAGATTAGCGCTATGATGGGTATCTCTTTATCCACTCCAACAACAGTCTTTGGGAATCGTAGGGTCATGGTCAGGTACCCTCTTTAGGGGTAGCTGTGTTCACTCAGTCCCGACACCACGAGTCCAGACAACGGTTTCAGAGGCACGTTGGATAAATATCTCTTATACCATCCTTCGAAGATGATGGACACTTGAGACCCACTATCCAGCAATACTGTACAAGGTTGACCATTGATATATGCAGGGACATGTGGGGCTGGTCCAGTGGCGTAGCGTGGGGGGGGGCGGGGGGGGCGGTCCGCCCTAGGCGGCAAGTATGTGGGGGCGGCGCCGCGTGGCAGCAGCAGTTCCTCTTCTCTCCTCTGCCGTGGAAGAAGCGCGGACTCCGCGGAGGCACAGTGCAGGCGCAGCTCAGCCTCAGGCGCTTTCTACCTTGCTCTGCTGAACTCGGACTCAGAGCCCCGGCTGCTGTCCGCTCCTGAGCCGGTGCTGGGCGCACTCAGGTGAACGTCCATCCGCTCCTGGAGCCTGGACGTCGGAGGAGGTGTTGGCCGCGGGTCAGAGCTGCCCGAAGAACACGTGGCTGCTGAGCTGAGGTGACGCAGGAGCAGATCCCGGGACACAGGAGCCGGTGAGTGAGGGGGACGGCGGGAAGCGCTGCCCAGCCTGCCCGGGATATCTGTGAGGGCCCTGAGGGGAGACACTCAGACTGTGACACCTGCTGTGAGGGCCCTGAGGGGAGACACTCAGACTGTGACACCTGCTGTGGGGGCCCTGAGGGGAGACACTCAGACTGTGACACCTGCTGTGAGGGCCCTGAGGGGAGACACTCAGACTGTGACACCTGCTGTGAGGGCCCTGAGGGGAGACACTCAGACTGTGACACCTGCTGTGAGGGCCCTGAGGGGAGACACTCAGACTGTGACACCTGCTGTGGGGGCCCTGAGGGGAGACACTCAGACTGTGACACCTGCCACACCGGCTGTATTATACACCGGGGTCCATCAACCCCAAATGTTCTGCTTTGTGTGGTCGGATCAGTTACTCATTTTCCTTTTTCTGGTTGCTCCAATGCTGACACTAAGGCCTTGAGTCCTGGAGATTGGCGTCTTCTACTCCAGCTGTAATGTAGTCAGCGCTGGATACAAACGCCTCGAGAGCAGATATCAGCGTCCTAAAAAAATGCCACAACTTTTCAACTGCTCTGGACTCCACCGGTCACGTACGCGGCACGCCTGTCATATTCGCCAGTCATGTACGCCAGTCATGTACGCCAGTCATGTAGGCCCATCATGAAAGACAGTCATGAATGCCAGTCATGTATGCCAGTCATGTACACCTGTCATTTATGCCAGTCATGTGCACAATGTATGTACGCCAGTCATACGCCAGTCATGTAAGCCAGTCAGGTAAGGTAAGCCAGTCATTTACGCAAGTCATGTATGCCAATCATTTATGTCAGTCTTGTAAGCCAGTTATGTAACCCAGTCATGTACGCGAGTCATGTATGCAAGTCATGGAGGGCAGTCATTCACGCCAGTCATGTACGGCACCAGTGAGCCTTTTATAGAAGCTATGTACACCTGTATACACCTCTGGAAGCCACCTATCGAAGCTATATACAAGTATACACCCCTGGGAACACCTATATATGCTATATACCCATATATAAGTCTAGAAATTTAGAAATAATAACAGAAGAGTTAGTAGCAGACTAAAAATTAGATCTTTGAGTGTAGTGTGGGCTCTTCGGATGCTTCCGGATTATCAACGACCAAAGGGACGGCAAATTTTTCGACCGCCCCGGGCGCCACAAACAGTTGCTACGCCACTGGGCTGGTCCCACTAAACCTTCAGGCAGTGTTTTCGATGAGGCACTATTGGATGGGGCAGTAGAGTAGGTCTTAGCTGCTGATGGGGGCGCAGTATGGGGTTCTACTGGCCCCCTTTCCCGTTTCCCGACTGCCTCTGAGTGTGATGGGGAAGATGTGAAGAGTTCTTTGAGCTCCACCTCTTCGGACACTGACGAGCTATATGGCCTGGACTCCCACAGACAAAGCACCCTCCTGGTTTCCTGCTCTTACTCTACAGAGATCATCATTCTCGCATCCTGAAACCAGGGTTTGCTTCTCGGCTACCTCCGCAGCACTTTGTAGCCGCTGTATTGTCTTGGCCTGGGCACTTAACAATTGTGTAATCTGCTCCCCCTGTTTCTCGATGACTTTCAGTAGTTCCATCTCTCCACAGTCGGCTGCTGGCTTCAGGGCAACAGTAGTCACCCAAGGGGATGTCTTCTCTCTTGCAGGCGAAATAACCTCCTCCTTTCGAACTTCCTTAAGCAGCTCATGAAAAGAACCAGGAATCTTCTCTCTATCACAAGACCTCATCCACTGGGCAATTGGATCATGCGTGAGAGCTCCTCTGAGTTCTTGTTCCAGACGACACTGGTCAACTTCTTTAGGGCTGACTCCACCTTTAGATACTATTCTATGAACCAGCTTGTCTAGTCGGTAGAGATAGTCGAACATCTTCTCATCTGGCAGTTGGTAGGTGGTATGGAGTTTATAGAGAAGATCAGTAGCATCTTCAGGGGATCCAAAATCATCTTCTAAAGCACTCATATAATCTTGATAAGTTGCTTGTGGCTTGCTCCGCCAAGCAGCCTGCACCACTTCCATAGCAGTACCCCTCAAACTTTCTACTATTCTCTGCTTCTTTATTGCATCAGTGCACTGCTACTCTTCTAAGCACAGCAAAGTGACATTCCTCCAAGTATCATATCCTTCTCCAGCAGGGGTGGGGAGGGCACCCGAGAAAGTTCTTAGACGACGGTAGTTCCCTTCTGGCTGCATCTTTGCAAACTGACTGACTAACTTTTCCATAGCTGTCATAAGCACATCAGCAGGGGCCGCTGTCTCTTCCTGACTGGCTCTAAGTGGAGTAGAGGGCGGACCTTCACTAGTCTTTCTAGGCTGAGTGGTTGATTCCTGTTGCCGGGTCTCCACTTCGGACTCAGTAGGCCAAGTGATCCTCCATTGTCGACCATACTCAGGGGACATGGCTATCATGGATGGGAAATATTCTTTCCTCAAGATCTGTCCGGTTGAGATCAGGGCTGTGGGTAACTGTCCCCCCTTTTCCTTCCTGCGGTCGACCACTTTAGGGTGGGCAAGTTCAGTGAGTCGGTTAACTATTTTCAGTATCTCTTCAACAGACACATCACGAGCTCACCACTCACTGCAAAGCTTTGTTTAGCTGTAACATCCATCTCTTCGCACCACAAATACACTTCTTGCTTTGTAAAAGTCACCATAGTAAATACTCCTGTATTAGTTATGGAATCTCAGCAGTGCCTCCACTGTAACACCCCTTTAGGGCTACCACGGTACACTGGGTGTTATGGGGGGTCTCACCTCTCTAGGGCGCTGTGCCTCCACCCGAATCTTGATTGGAGCTCTCTCTCTGGGGCTGCAGAAGGACAGTTATCTTCTGCCAGGGGCTGATTCGGGAAACCCCTGCCACAGCTCGGTACACACTCAAGGAACAGGAGTAAAACTGTTTAACAGATTTATTGCTATGATCCCAGCAAAGAGCAAACAGATGAACGGCATACTAGGGCACACAAATCACCACATTACCAGACGGAGCTATTTATCTGAAGTATTGCGGCTATAATTCAGTCAAAAAATGGAGGTGCTTGCATGAAAAAACATGAATATTTCAATGTGAAGCAAAAAAAGAAGAAATATGCAGCACTCACCGATGTAGCTGAAAAACTGTGAGTCTTTATTTCACATAATTTCCATCAAATGTGTGGACATGCAGGACATAGAGGAATGCTAGGGGAGGGAGGTGCCGGACAACGTCCGTTTCGCGATTACTCGCTTCTACGGGTCCAGGTGCCACTCAGGGGAAAAACGATAAATGTCTGTAGGTCCCTGTTTAACAGCCGCTGCAAAACTCTTCTTAGTGTCTGTAAGCTCCAGTATGCCGGTAGATGCTCTGACAGTTCCCTGTGCAGGTGTTACATATTGATGAATGGATGGACAGATCGATGGATGGAAGGATGGATGGATGGACCGACGGATGTATGGATGGATGAAGGCACGGATGGATGGACGGACAGATGGATGAATGGACTGACAGAAGGACAGATGGATGGACAGACGGACTGATGGATGGACGGCCGAATGGTTATGGATGGACGGACAAATGGAAGGAAAGAATGGACAGATGAATGGATGGACGGATGGATGGATGAACGGATGGATGGAATGACAGATGGATGGATGGACAGATGAATAGACGGGCGGATGGATGGATGGACAGATGGATGGATGGATGGGCGGACAGATGAATGGATGGATGGATGGACAGCTAGATGGACAGGTGGATGGATGGAATGGATAGACGGATGGATGGACAGATGGATGGACAGATAGACGGATAAACAGACAGATTTCTCATTTCAGTATTTCGGTACAATTACATCTTTGATCCATTATCACAGATTACAAGCATTCACACTGGTGGGCACTGATGCAGCGCTGCTGATTACAGTGTCTGAGATATGAGGTTGCAATGATGTTTAATACGGAATGGGATTAATACACAAATTGGCATTTACGAAGAACTTTAATGACTGTTGCTGACATTGGGGGGAGGCAGGAGATTTGCATTTTATGTGTGCAGGAGGGATAATTGCCAATGTAAATTAGTCCTGGCATGGAGACGGCAGCCCGCGGTGAGCAGGGGGCACTGCTGTGGATTTCTGATGGGCCATGAAAACTATACACTCACTGATGCCTTTTATGCCATCATCATTACTTTATGAAAGTGGTCACTAATAAGCCCAAAAGTCATTCAATCCCACCGAGAGAGCGGAACATGAGCAACGGGAGAATGATGGGTACCAATGTGGTGTTTGCAGGTACGCCGGATGCAGTGACGAGTTGCGAGACGGTTTGGTGCTTTGATAATAACATTTATAGGCCTAGAGGTGACTTTCCTCAGGCTCGGCCTGACCGACCAAAAGGGGTAACAAGGGTTGCCCTCGCAGGGGCTCAATACCAGTAAACACAAACAGAGTAGAACACGACTACATCCGTCAAGAGCCGGGCACTATGGACAACTACGTGTCCTTAACTATATAGTCAACTTAGCCGTCCTGACGTCCCTCGGTGCTCTGGACGGTGGTTCTTCGGCGGAGCAGCCGCTGGGCCCAGTTGCTGAAGAGTTGGCATAGTCTTCGAGCGTTCTGCTGCTCCTGTGGCGCTGGGGCACCTCCGGCCCCGGAGGAGTCCTTGGACGAGTAGGCCGCAGCCCCTGGATGGGGGCAAGCGGCAGCGATGTGGGGTGGTGGGTGACAGGCCATCTGTGCAGCTAGCAGCTGCGACGGGGAATCCGCGGCAAGCAGAGGCTCGGCCCCTGCCGTGAATCGGAGCGGGACAGTGGTGGCCGCCGACGGCACTGGGCTTGCCGCGACCACTGGTGAGGGCAGAGCGGCTGTGGGCAGCGGGAGACAGGCCGCAGCCGCGGGTTGGAGTGAGGCGGCAGCGGCCGCTGGTGGCCATGGGCAGTCCGCAGCCGCGGGTTGGAGGAAGGCTGCGGCGGCTGGTCAACGCGGGGCAGTGGTTCTCGGATGATCGTCTTGGCGCCGTCCCACTGATGTCCAAGGGAAGTATCTCTCCTGTCTCTGGCCTCCTTCCTGGCTATGGTGAGTCGCTCTGGTTCTCAGTCGCTCCCACGATCTCCTGCTCCTTCTGTCTCGTTCTGCTGACTCATCATCCTGAGAATTCCCCACCTCCTTTATACTGGTCCCTCCCCCAGCCCATCTGTCTGTCACAACAGTCCGTCCCCGAACTCTGTCCCCTGGAAACAGTTTCCCCCGGAACCCAGGTGACGGTCTCCTTGGTTCCGACCCGGACACTCGACAGGGACCCTCTCTCCCACATATGGATGGGATAGAATCACAGGAATGCATTGTAGCATCTTCACTACAGGAGATATTTGAACAATCATTAAAAGTTTTCTAACCAGTCACCGATAATTAAATTGTTGCAGCGCAGGTAAAGTCGTATTTTCTTAAAGTCGCGCTCCACCTGACACCACCTATCATTACTGGTATCTGTCTGCAAACTGCTGTTGCCAGCTACCCCTCCGCTCAGTGTGCAGCCAAATATGTCAACCCCCTTGGCAGAATGCTGGATATGGAGCCTCTGTTCCCTCAATAGATAGACTCTCTCTGGACAATTGTACCACAAATGTCTGGGAAGTGAAAATACTATTTAACTCTTTCCTACAAAAGAATGTGAAAATAATTTGTTGGGGTAAAGGGAGGTTGTATGTTCTTTATTAATTATAATAATCTATTCTATTATTTCTAAACATTGTTTTTCGGTGATCACTTTGTATTTCCATTCATACTGCACCTACACACACACACAAATGATACACCATTTGAAATGTAAAATTGCCCCCTTCAGCAAGAAAATAGCCAAACCACACATCCACAATTTGATCACAAAATAGCTTAAACATTAATATTCATAAACCTGCAGTAAGGAAAAATGACCTGCAGGTGGCACCACAGTACCTCAAAGCACACTACCACAATGCTGCTTACAGACATCACAAACAAATTCAAACATTTGCCTTGGGGGCTTTCCAGCTAGTGGAACTGATTGCCCAGCCTATTTTAGCCAAATTGGAGGATTTCACACTTCACTGCAGATGGGCCACATATGCAAACACATTTGTAAACATGCACTGCCTATTGAATTGCACACTTGCTCCGTTCATACTCCAAACCACACAAACAAGTGATATACCATTTGAAAGGTCAAATTACCTGCAGGTGGCAGCACAGTACCACAAAGCACACTACCACAAAGCTGGTTACCGACATCACAAACAAATCCAAACATTTGCCTTGGGGTCTTTCCAGCTTGCTCAAGTGCTTGCCCAGACTATTTCAGGCACATTGGAGGGTTGAAAAGACAAAAAATTAGTTCAACTCACCCCTCATTGTTCTCTGTAGAATACAGCAAATCCGAGCAAGGACACATCTCTGCCAAACGTCTTGAGAACACTTCAGGAAAAAAGGGAAAGTCCAGCTCTAGGAATAAAATCCCAAACCTTTATTATTATCAATAAAACATTGACATGGCTGCTATATTCATCTTAGCGATATACCCTAAGACATGTCCGCGTTCCACCGCTGCGTGCCGCTCTGTCTTCTGGGTCCTCTGGCTGTGATGTTCAGGTCAGAGGGGGCGATGACGTATTTAATGCGCACCCTCTGCCTGAACAGTCACTGACAGAGGACCTGGAAGACAAAGTGGTGCGCAGTGATGGAACGCGGACAGTTGGATATAGCCAGTGCCAGGGCCCTGAGCAAGCGGTGACACTGGCACTTGACCCCCATAGCGAGCCAGTGTCCCCGCCTGTTCAGGACACCGGCACCTGGCCCCCAGCGACGAGAGGTGAGTATGTAATTTTTTTTCTAATTGCAGCAGCAGCATATGGGGCATATTGTATTATCGAGCACATTATGGGGCCACTATTAACCTTGGTGCATCATTATATGGGGCATATTTTTCTATGGAGCATCTTATGGGGCCAACCTTATCTTTTGCGCATTATTATATGGGGCGTATTTTTCTATGGAGCATCTTATGGGGCCAACATTATCTTTTGTGCAGCATTATATGGGGCATATTGTATTATGGAGCACGTTATGGGGGTCACACTTAACCTTTGTGCAGCATTATACGGGGCATAATTTTCTGTGGAGCATCTTATGAGGCCAAAATTATCCTTTGCACAGAATTATATGGGGCATATTTTAATATGGAGCATCTTATGGAGCCATCATCAACCTTTATGGAGCATTATATGGGGCATATTTTGTATAGAGCATCTTATGGAGACCATCATCAATCTTTATGGAGCATCTTATGGGGCCCATCATGAATTGTATGGAGCATTATATAGGATTTCTGATTCAATATGGATATTCAAAAACATTTAACCTAAAGATGTCACAATTAATTTTACTTTTATTGGTATCTATTTTTATTTTTTTTAATTTACCAATAACTGTTGCATTTCCCACCCTCGGCTTATACTCGAGTTAAAAAGTTTCCCAGTTGTTTGTGGCAAAATTAAGGTCCTAGGCTTATACTCAAGTATATACGGTATTTACATTAAAGAGATTTCTATGTTTGAACTTTGTGGGTCATTGCCTCATCACTGTGTATGGTGCTACGCAGTATATATATTTTCCATGCATTGAAATCAGAGGTATATATACCATACGCTCTTTGAGATTCTCCAATAACCGTTCTAGTAGTGGCAGCAGCCATGGCCTCATCCACCACTCATCATTGCCTAATTGTCCTGAAGATTGGAGGCAGCGGAGTTGCGTTCCCCTGATAACTGGTGGCAGCGGTGGGATCCATGTGATCTCTTTTGTGTCAAATGTGACAAAGTGGTAACAGTGTCGGGATGTGCACGACCCCCCGGCTTTGTTAGTAGTGACACCCCCTAAAAAAGTATAGAAAGTGCGACCTCAGACACAGAAAAAAAGCTACGCCCATTAGAATATGGCTTCATAAATAAAAAAAAATATTTAAACCTTTTTATATACTGTATATACTGTTTGAAAGAAGCAATCTATTCACATACATTTAGTCTCCAGTCCGTCATGTCAGTCTGTGGTGACCTGGAGATGAAAAACATTAGAAGGAGGTGAAGTTTCCGTCGCCTTTTGATTTTGAAGCGCTCAGAATTAATTTGACAAAATACATAAAGCAAGACGTGCACCGTTCCAATTATATCTGAGCGCGGCAGATGAGTCCGGCACAGTAATCTGTCACTTTTACTTATCACCTATTTTCTCTTTTATTTTATTAATTTCATGTATTTTTGTACAGAAAACAAAGAGGTGAAATGGAAAAAATAAATAATGGCGAAGGAACGAGAAAAGCAGAACAAAGGCGCTCAGGAGACATCACTGGATGTAATGTTAATGGCGGCAGAAGAGCTGCTCTGGATGACAGAAGAATGGTTAGGAACGGTGACTGCAGGAGCATGGGCAAAGCTCCTAATAAACACTGCCTTGTTTTACCAGTCATATATACTCCTACCGATGGTCATGTACTCTCTACACATACAGCCTTACTGTTGGTCAAGTACACTGTTACCATTGGTCATGCACCTTCTTACCATTGGTCATGCATGTTCTTATCTTATAATCGGTCAAATACAGCTTTACCATTGGCCATGCATGTTCTTGCAATTAGTCATGTATGTTCTTACTGTTAGTCATGTACACTCTTATGATTGGTCACATACAGTCTTACTGTTGATCATGTAGACTCTCACCATTGGTTATGCACATTCTGCTCATTGGTCATGTTTGTTCTTACTGTTGGTCATGTACACTCTTGCTGTTAGTCATACATGTTCTTACCATTGGTCATGTACTGTATGTTCTTACTGTTGGTCATGTACACTCTCATGATCAGTCACATACAGCTTTACCATTGGTCATGTACACTGTTACCATTGGTCATGTATGTTCTTACTCTTGGTCATTATGACGGTCACTGGTAAAGTGATAGAGGGGAGATATGTGTCACTGCGCTTAACGGCGTCAGTGATATAAAACCAGTTGTGAGGGGTTAAGTTGCATAAAAAGGGTTGGTTTATGTGGACCTTCACAGAGCGGGTGGGGGAAGGTCCACTTTATCTCCCCTGGCAGATGTGCCAGGACCTGCGTGAGGTCATGATAGGTAAAGACACAGGCTTGGGTTTAAATAACCAAGCTTTACAGGCAGTCTGAGTTCAGCTAGCTAGGAAAGAGGGGTGTCCAGAGGCTTTTTGGCTCGTTGAGCAAAGACTGAACCTGTGGTGCTCCAGAGTGGGGTGCCACCCACAACATACGGACTGTGTTGCAGCATTTTGCTTTCTATTGTTGTTTTATTCCTGTTTTAGCCAGAATGGCTGAGTTTGTTTTTCCTCATGAGTTGGTTTATGCTGCCTTACAATAAACCAACGAGGATTAAAGATAGGGTGTTCCCATTTTTTTCCTACCTCTGTATGCCACCACATGAGCAAACTACCACAGTCCTGTACACTCTTACCATTGGTCATGTATGTTCTTACCGTTAGTCATACATGTTCTTACCATTGGTCATGTACGTTCTTACTGTTGGTCATTGTGGCGTGGCTAAGGGTTGTATAGTTGATGGGAGGTATGTGGTTCAGAGATGGGTTCGCTCTGTAATGTAAGCCCTAATTAATATCATTCTATTTCTGTTGTTTTGCAAGGACCTGTGGTGAGGTCACAATCACGTGACCAGTCAGCTGCTGGGTTCTTGGTGTGGCTAGAACTTTATAAGCTAGACCACTCCTGAAACCCAGAGCTGTATGTGAGGAGGGACAAGCCTCCTATGTGCACTGAGGCTCCAGGACTGAGCCTGAAGGAATGGACATTTATGTTTTTTCTATTTAGCTGAAGGATGTTTCTTTTGGTGATCTGCTGTTTTGGTTTATGAAGCAATAAACCCTATGAACTTTACATGGAACGTGCCTCCTGATTGTCTCCCGCTGCACCTGAGCGAGTAGAATCCCCACAGTCATGTACACTCTTATGATCGGTCACATGCAGCCTTACTGTTGTTCATATATACTTTGTAATCCTGGTTTAAAATCCCACCAAGAACAACATCTGCAAGGAGTTTCTATGTTCTACCCATGTTTGTGTGGGTTTCCTCTGGATTCTCCGCTTTCCTCCCATACTCCAAAGACAAAGTGATAGATAGAGAAATTAGATTGTGAGCCCCGATGAGGACCGTGATTATGATGCCCATGCAGTAAAATAAATTAATATTGTTGGTCACATTTTCTCTTATTATTAAACTGGTGCAAAAGGAATATTTGTACAAGATTTACACCCTGGCACACCCTGCAAACACGTTTCCTGCAGCGGTGCTCCAGGTGCGCCGAACGTCTGTGGAGAAAATCCAATCTACAAGAAGATTTCATCCATTATAAGTTTATGCTTAGAACATGCAACACTGCCCTTCACATCTCCAAACAAACCTATTTCAACACCCTCATCACCTCACTGTCCAATAACCCGAAACGTCTCTTTGACACTTTTCATTCTCTACTCAACCCAAGAGTACAGGCCCCAACCACGGAGCTCCGAGCTGACGATCTGGCCAATTACTTCAAAGAAAAAAATGACCAGATTCGACAGGAAATTATCTCCCAATCACTTCATACCATGCACTGTCCTCCCTCCCCCGCTGCATCTAGCTCACTCTCTGATTTTGAACCAGTCACAGAAGAAGAAGTAAGCAGGCTCCTTGCATCTTCTCGCCCAACCACTTGCACCAGTGACCCATTTCCGTCACATCTCCTCCAGTCCCTTTCCCCTGCTGTCACCCCTCACCTAACTAAAATATTTAACCTCTCTCTTCTGGTATCTTTCCCTCCTCATTGAAGTATGCCATCATTCATCCACTACTTAAAAACCCATCCCTCGACCAAAACTGTGCCGCTAGCTATAGACCTGTCTCTAATCTTCCCTTCATCTCTAAACTCCTGGAACGCCTGGTCCACTCCCGTCTTATCCGCTATCTCTCAGATAACTCTCTTCTCGACCCTCTCAAATCCGGTTTCCGCTCTTTACACTCTACTGAAACTGCCCTCACTAAAGTCTTTAATGATCTACTAACAGCTAATTCAAATGGTCATTACTCCATGCTAATTCTCTTGGATCTCTCTGCAGCATTTGATAAGGTGGATCATCAGCTCCTCCTCACTATGCTCCGTTCCATTGGCCTCAAGGACACCGTTCTCTCCTGGTTCTCCTCCTATCTCTCTGTCCGCTCCTTTACTGTATCTTTTACCGGTTCCTCCTCCTCTCACCTTCCCCTTACTGTTGGGGTTCCTCAAGGATCGGTTCTAGGCCCCCTCCTCTTCTCCTTCTACACTGCCCCTACTGGTCAAACAATCAGTAGATTTGGTTTCCAGTACCATCTCTATGCTGATGAGACCCAATTATACGCTTCTCCTGACATCACACCAGCCTTTCTAGAAAACATCGGCGATTGTCTAAACGCTGTGTCTAACATCATGTCCTCACTATATCTGAAACTGAACCTGTCAAAGACTGAACTCCTTGTGTTTCCTCCCTCTACTAATGTACCTATACCCGACATTGCCATTTCTGTGTGTGGTTCCACTATTACTCCCCAGCAACATGCCCGCTGTCTTGGGGTCATACTTGACTCTGAGCTTTCCTTTGCCCCCCGCATTCGATCACTGGCTCACTATTGTCATCTGCACCTCAAAAACATTTCTAGAATTCGACCTTTTCTTACTTTTGCCTCTGCAAAAACTCTTACTGTTTCTCTTATTCATTCTCGTCTCGACTATTGTAACTCTCTTCTAATCGGTCTCCCTCTTAACAAACTCTCCCCTCTCCAATCTGTCCTGAATGCTGCTGCCAGGATCGTTACACTGATGCCGCTACCTTGTGCCAGTCATTACACTGGCTACCCATCCACTCCAGAATTCAGTATAAACTTATTACCCTCACCCACAAAGCCCTCCATGGCTCAGCACCACCCTACATCTCCTCCCTTGTTTCAGTATACCACCCTACCCGCGCCCTCCATTCTGCTGATGACCTGAGGTTAGCATCCTCAATAATCAGAACCTCCCACTCCCGTCTCCAAGACTTTATACGTGCTGCGCCAATTCTTTGGAATGCACTTCCCAGGTCAATACGATTAGTCCCCAATCCCCACAATTTTAAGCGTGCCCTGAAAACGCATTTATTCAGACTGGCCTATCGCCTCAACACATTAACCTAATCTATCCCTGTGTGGCACAGCCAAAAGTTTTGCCATAACCAGGTTCCCTGCATCATGTTCCCACATGCTTTATGCATCCATTAGCCCTCTGTGTCTGTACTGTTACACACTTAACATTATGGCTGGTCCATACAATCAGGGCAACTGTTACCACCCACCTTTCGTGTCTACCTCTTTCCTCATAGACTGTAAGCTTGCGAGCAGGGCCTTCATTCCTCTTGGTATTTGTTATAATCTATGTAATTATTGTTATGCTGTAATGTCTATTGTCTGTACAAATCCCCTCTGAAATGTAAAGTGCTGCAGAATATGTCGGCGCTGTAGAAATCAAAATTATTATTATTATTATTATTATTATAATAAGACTTGTCAGATTACTCAAACTAAAAAGGAACTATAACCTTGTTCTGTTCCCTTTGGACCCATTGCAGCTGTGGACTCTGCTTCTATACTATGGCTAATATACAGTATTTACCCTGAATGGAGTCATAGCTTGTAGGTGAAGCTGCCCATCTTCCTAAAACAAGAGCCGGCTTTGAACCATCTTTATTGAAAAGATTCATAGTAAGAAGTGTTGAGCATTCCGATACCGCAAGTATCGGGTATCAGCCGATGTTCACTGTATCGGAATTCCGATACTGAGTTCTGATACTTTTAGCATATCGAAAACCGGAATCAGAAGTTCCCATAATGCTATGAGCCAGTTTGATTTGATTCAGCTAATGACAAACCTCAGAAGTGTGGGCACATCCTGTTAGACATGTAGGCATGTTAACTAATGGCAAAACTGTGATTGGCTGCTGAAATTATGTCATGATGCACTATAAAAGCCGCCGCCGCCATTTCGGGTTCACTCTGCTGTGAATTCAGTTAGGGACAGGCTGCTGTTGAAGACTGTGAGGGACAGTTAGAGATAGCAATTTTCACAATCATAGTGTGCTTTACCCAGGCTACATAATCCACCACTGTAGCTTTCTTTATCCTTGCAGCAGTGTTCACAGCTGTCTGCAAGGTCTGTGTGAGTGCAGCTCACGCTGAGTAGTGTGTCCTGCAGCCACCTCTGGTTGTAGGCCACTCAGTGTGTGTCACTGCCTCATACATATTTTTCTTTTTTTGCTGCTCATTTTTCATTCTCCTATTAGTGTGCATCCATCTGTATCCATATACGTTGGTTGCAAACACTATAGGAGTAGACAGCGGAGCCTCTCTGCAGCCTTTCGGTGCTAGTGCCCAGTTTGCTGCACTGTTCATCACTGTCTGAGAGGTCTCTGTGTGTGAGTGCAGCTCACCCTGAGTAGTGTGTCCTGCAGCTACGTCTGGTTGTAGGCCGCTCAGCGTGCGTCACTGCCTCACACATATATTTCTTTTATTGCAGCTTTTTTTATTCTCCTATTAGTGTGCATCCATCCGTATCCATATACGTTGGTTGCAAACACTATAGGAGTAGACAGCGGAGCCTCTCTGCAGCCTTTCAGTGCTAGTGCCCACTTATCTGCACTGTTCACAGCTGTCTGAGAGTTCTCTGTGTGTGAGTGCAGCTCACGCTGTAGTGTGTCCTACAGCTACGTCTGGTTGTAGGCCGCTCAGCGTGCGTCACTGCCTCACACATATTTTTCTTTTATTGCAGCTCATTTTTCATTCTCCTATTAATGTGCATCCATCCGTATCCATCTACATTGGTTGGTTGAAAACACTATATAGGAGTAGATAGAGGAGCCTTTTTTCTGGCTTGTGCCCTTCAGCTGCAGCCAGATTAGTATTACCCTATTTTTTGGAGCCTCATCTTTTACATTGTAGGTTACCTTCCTGCATTGTAATAGCTCCAAAAAGTTTGTGATACTATCGCTTTCAAATCTTTTGTCACATCCTTTTAGTTTTTTTGAAAAAAGAAAAAACAAAATAAAGTTCACCAAACACTCCATTTGACAGTTGTGTAGGCCACATTAGCTCATATTAAAGTGTTGTCCACACACACACTTCATAAAATTAGTGTTTCTTTTACCTGTTACCAGCTGTTCAGGAATAAGCACACTAAGCCCCCCTTTGTACTTTTCTGCCTATCTTTATCAGTCTACCAACATGAAGAAGGCAGGGAGTAAGGCACGTGGGCGTGGAGTTTCAGCAGGGAGAGAACGTGAGGATTCTGCAGGGAGAGGACGTGGGGATTCTGCAGGGAGAGGATGTGGGGATTCTGTGCCTGCTGCGGGCACCAGTGAGTCAGCATCCCCCAATTTTTGCAGGCAACAGTCCTTTATGCATAGCTTTGTAGGACCTCGCCGTACCCCACTGCTGTGGGAGGAACAAATTGAAGCCGTTGTCGGATGGATGGCAGCTAACGCATCGACTTCAATGACTTCCACGTCCTCTCAGAGCCAGAGCACTGAAGAGCAACCATCTGTCTCTTCACCCCCTGCCAAAGTGCCCAGGCAGTCAGAGAGCCCTGGACAGGAGCCATCACAGTCTCTACTTCTGTTCTCTGAATCTGTTGGCTTGGAAAGAGGGGGCCAGCCAAGCAGCATTCAAGAATGTGAAGAAGAGGGATTATGCAGTGATGCGCAACTTCTTTGTCCCTCTGAATCTGAAGAGGCGGGTCGGCCAGTGCCTATGGTCAGCACACCTCAGTACGCATCAGATGATGACGAGACTCAGGTGCCACTTTCTGGTGCATATGGTGCTGGCGAGACAACCCAGGAGAAGCAGGTGTTTGAAGAGGGGAGTGTAGATGATGAGGTCCTTGACCCATCATGGTGTGAGGAACAGGAAGGTGGTCGGAGCAGCTCTGAGGAAGAGATTCCCCGAATGGCCAAAACAGGAGGGAGAGGGAGGGGGCAGACTTGGTTGCCTGTAGCCTCCACTTCAGCACCCGTTGGGAGCATTCCTCTTCGAAAAGTCAAAACGGGCGCTCCCAAGACTTGCAGTGCGTGGTCCTTTTTTGACACAGTTGCAGATGACATTTGCTTTGTCAAATGCAAGCTGTGTCATCAGAAAGTCAAAAGAGGGAAAAATGTCACAGAAACCTCAATATCACAAATATGTGGAAACATGTGCGGACCAAGCACGAGCTGGAGTTAAGAATCATAGAATCATAGAATCATAGAATCGTAGAGTTGGAAGGGACCTCCTGGGCCATCTGGTCCAACCCCCTGCTCAAAGCAGGATTCGCTAAATCATCCCAGTCAGATGTCTGTCCAGCCTCTGTTTGAAGACTTCCATTGAAGGAGAACTCACCACTTCTCGTGGCAGCCTGTTCCACTCATTGATCACTCTAACTGTCAAAAAGTTTTTTCTAATATCTAATCTGTGTCTCCTCCCATTCAGTTTCATCCCATTGCTTCTAGTCTTTCCTTGTGCAAATGAGAATAAAGTTGATCCTTCTACAATGTGACAGCCCTTTAGATATTTGTAGACAGCTATTAAGTCTCCTCTCAGTCTTCTCTTTTGCAAACTAAACATTCCCAAATCCTGCAACCTTTCCTCATAAGACAGGGTTTGCAGACCGGTCACCATTCTGGTCGCTCTTTTCTGAACTTGCTCCAGTTTGTTGATGTCTTTTTTAAAATGTGGTGCCCAAAACTGGACACAATATTCCAGATGAGGTCTGACCAAAGAGGAGTAGAGGGAAATAATGACTTCACGTGATCTAGACTGTATGCTTCTGTTAATACATCCTAGAATTGCATTTGCCTTTTTTGCTGCTGCATCACATTGTTGACTCATATTCAGTCTGTGATCTATTAGTATACCCAAGTCTTTTTCACATGTGCTGTCACTTAGCCCTATTCCTCCCATTCTATATATGCTTTTTCCATTTTTATTGCCCAGATGTAGTACTTTGCATTTCTCCCTGTTAAAAACCATTCTGTTAGTTGCTGCCCACTTCTCCAGTTTATTTAAATCTTTTTGAATCCTCTCTCTCTCTTCTCTAGTATTAGCTATCCCTCCTAGCTTTGTGTCATCAGCAAATTTAATCAGTTTACCCTCAATTCCTTCATCTAAATCGTTGATAAAGATGTTGAACAATACAGGGCCCAGGACAGAGCCCTGTGGTACCCCACTTGAGACATTCTTCCAACTGGATGTGCAGCCATTTACGACCACTCTTTGGGTCCGATCACTAAGCCAGTTATGAATCCACCTAACAGTTGCCTTGTCCATTCCATACTTAATCATTTTTTCAATAAGGATTGTATGAGAGACTTTGTCAAATGCTTTGCTGAAGTCAAGATATACTATATCTACAGCATTTCCTTGATCCACCCAATCAGTGATACCGTCATAGAAGGAAATTAAGTTAGTCTGACATGACTTATTAGTTACAAACCCATGCTGACTCTGTTTAATCACTTCATTCTTATCCAGGTATTGACATACATGTTGTTTAATAATTTGTTCAAAGATCTTTCCTGGTATAGAAGTCAGACTCACCGGCCTATAGTTGCCTGGGTCCACCTTCTTCCCCTTTTTGAAGATAGGAACAACATTTGCTCTTCTCCAGTCTTCTGGCACTTCTCCTGTTCTCCAAGAATTTTCAAAGATTATAGAGAGGGGTTCAAAAATTTCTTCTGCTATCTCCTTCAGTACTCTGGGGTGTAATTCATCTGGACCTGGAGACTTGAATTCATTTAGGCTAGCTAAGTGTTTCCTCACTATCTTTCTGTTTATAGATATCCTGGATTCTTCTATTCCCTTAATAGGACAGTGAATAACAGTTGATGTTACATTTCCTTTCTGAGAGAAAACAGATGCAAAATAGGAATTTAAAAGTTCAGCCTTCTCAACATCCTGTCTTACCATTTCATCATTTTCATCCTGTAAAAATCCTATAGCATCTTTGACTTTTCTTTTACTTTTGACATATCCCCAAAATCCTTTATTATTGCTTTTGACATCTCTTGCAAGCCTCAATTCATTTTCAGCTTTAGCTAATCTGATTTGTGCCCTGCAGATTCTGCAGACAGCATTATATTCTTCTTTAGATATGCCTCCCTCTTTCCATTTTATAAACATTTTTTTCTTCCTTTTTAGCATGTGCTTAAGTTCTGTGTTCACCCATCCTGGTTTCCTTAAATGCTTCCTATTCTTTCCTCTTTTCGGAATTGTTAACAACTGTGCTTTGAGAATTTCATTTTTCAAGATTTCCCATCCTTCCTGGACATTTTTGTCTTTAAGGATATCCAGCCATTGGATCCCTCCAATTCTCTTTCTGAATCCCTTAAAATCTGCCTTTCTGAAATCTAACCTTGACGTCTGAGTCTTCACAGGTCTTCCGCCTCTAGTTATCCAAAATTCTAAAATAGCATGGTCGCTACCTCCTAGGGTCCCAGCCACTTTTACCTCCTCAACCATTTCCTCCCTGTTTATAAGGATTAGATCCAAGGTAGCAGTTCCCCTTGTTTTCTCCCTGACCTTTTGGAAGATAAAGTTGTCAGCAAGAGAGGATAAGAATTTCCTTGACCTGTTAGTTTTGCCTGAGAGAGATTCCCAACAAATGTCTGGATAGTTGAAATCTCCCATGACAACTATGTCATATTTTTTGGAGAACTTGGCCATTTGATGCATAAAGAGTTCATCCATAGCTTCAGCTTGCACAGGCGGCCTGTAGTAAATGCCTACAATGGTGTCCTTTCCATTGTTCTGTCCTTGTATTCTTACCCAAACAGTTTCCACAGAACTCCCAGTCTCTGAAGCTTCAATCTCTGTGCAGATATACGCGTTTCTAACATACAATGCGACACCCCCTCCTCGTTTATCAAGTCTGTTTCTTGCAAATAAGTTGTATCCTTCTAGTCTTGTATTCCAATCATGTGTATTGTCCCACCAAGTTTCAGTGATTCCAATGACATCATATTTCTTTTCCTGTGTTAGTAGTTCCAATTCTCCTTGTTTGTTGCCCATGCTTTGTGCATTAGTATAGAAACATTTTAGTTTGTGATTGGTTTCTCTTTCTCCAATATTTTTATTAATTAGATTCTTTCGTCTTTGTTCTTCCTTTCCACTTCTAATAGCAGAGTTCTCAATAGCATTTGTCAGGTGTATGGCTTTTTCTGGTCTTTTGCTTCCCTTCCCATGTTGTTCTAGTTTAAAGCTCTCCTTACAAGTGTAGCAAGGCGACTTCCAAATACATGCTTACCAGTCTTCGTAAGGTGCACCCCATCTCTAGCAAGTAGTCCATCGTATAAGTAGTTCACTCCGTGATCCAGAAATCCAAATCGTTGCTGACGGCACCATCGACGTAGCCAGTTGTTCACCTGCAGAATCTTATTCCACCTCCTTGTTCCATGGCCATCCACTGGGAGGATGGAAGAGAAGACCACCTGCGCTCCCAGTTCTTTCACTTTCTTGCCTAAGTCTTCAAAGTCTCTGCAGATGGTTTCCAGGTCGTTTCTTGCAGTGTCATTTGTCCCCACATGTAGTAGCAGGAATGGGTAGTCATCTGTAGGTCTGAAGAGTACTGATATCCTGTCAGACACATCTTTAATTTTTGCACCTGGAAGACAGCACATTTCTCTTGAAGTTATATCCGGTCTGCAGATAGCGGCCTCAGTTCCTCTCAACAGGGAATCCCCCATGACCACCACTCTCCGTTTCTTCTTCACAACATTTTTCTTTCTCCATCCAGGAGGACTCTGAAGGCGTACAAGGTTGCTGCTTGTTGGCAAAGTCTTATCCTGATGTATTTCTTCATTGTTTTCCTGCGTGAGAGCCTGGTACTGGTTTCTGAGCAGTATGGGTGCTGACTGCCTCCTGATCCTCCTGCTTCTCTGGGTCACATGTCTCCATTCCTCTGTTTCTTCAGGTGCACTTCGAATTTCTTCTCTTTCTGTAACATGAAGAGATAATTCTGCTCTGTCCAAGAACTCTTCACCTTCCTTAATGATCTTCAACGTAGCTAACCTCTCTTCGAGATTTTGCAACTTTTCCTCCAACAGGGACACAAGCTTGCATTTGTGGCATGTGAAGTTTGGCTTTTCCACTGGTAAGTCTGTGAACATGTAGCAAGAAATGCAGCTCACCAAATGGCTCCTGGCCTCTTCCATCTTGAGATTTCTTAAAAACGATGGTTTTTCCGATTTCCTCTTTTCAGCTGCAACGGCCAAAACCCAGTGATCGTTGAGCTCGCGGAGACTCTTCACTTATCCCAGAAGGCACTGGGAATATGCAAATGATCTCCTCAAGACTCTTCCCCTGGTTTTCCGATTTCCTCTTTTCAGCTGCAACGGCCAAAACCCAGTGATCGTTGAGCTCGCGGAGACTCAAAACTTATCCCAGAAGGCACTGGGAATATGCAAATGATCTCCTCAAGACTCTTCCCCTGGTTTTCCGATTTCCTCTTTTCAGCTGCAACGGCCAAAACCCAGTGATCGTTGAGCTCGCGGAGACTCTTCACTTATCCCAGAAGGCACTGGGAATATGCAAATGATCTCCTCAAGACTCTTCCCCTGGTTTTACACAGACAAACTGAAGAAGTAGGCCAATGTACAGCACCACCTACCACCTCTTCAGCTCATGTTGGGGCCTCTTCCTCCAGCTCACACACAGCTGGTTCGACTTCCTCACGGGATCGCCAAGGAAGAACCTCTGGCACTGTTGTCCAGAGACCCAGTGACATTCCACCCACAGCACCACGTTCCCAGTCATCCTCACACTCCCAGGCCACTCTACAGCCATCGGTAGCACAGGCATGGGATAAAAGGTGGCCATACTCGGCAAACCATCCCCGAGCACAGGCTCTGAATGCTGTCATTGCCAAACTTCTGGCCCTTGAAATGCTCTCATTCAGGCTGGTGGAGACTTCATGGCATTGGCAGTCCCACAATACACCATGCCCAGCCGCTTTTATTTCAGCAGGCAAGCCATCCCTGCCCTGCAAAAGCATATGGAGGGAAAAATAAAACATGCGCTACTAAACGCCGTCAATAGCAAGGTCCACCTGACCACCAATGCGTGGACCAGTAACCATGGACAGGGACGATACCTTTCCCTCACTGCCCATTCGGTCAATGTTGTGGAGCCGGGTACAGATCTGGAGAGTGGCGCTGTACGTGTTCTGCGAACTCCACAGATTGCAGGAATCCAGTCTGTACACATTGACTCCTCCTCCTTCTCAAGTTCCTCAGAAACAGCGCTGCAGGAGCCTGTTACGACCGATATGAGCACAGCCGTGGCCAAACGTCAACAGGCCGTACTGAAATTAATATCTTTGGGGAATCTAAGCCACACAGCGCAGGTGCTCTGGAATGCCATCAAGCAGGAGAGCGACGTGTGGTTTCTGCCAGCGAATCTCCAGCCAGGCTTGGTAGTGTGTGACAATGGCCAAAATCTAGTGGCAGCTCTGGGCCTAGGCAACCTCTCTCACATCCCATGTCAGGCACATGTGCTGAACTTGGTCATGCAGAGCTTTCTGAGGGACTATTCGGATCTTGATGCACTGCTGCACAAGGTCCGCAAAGAGTGCGCTCACTTGCGGCGTTCCAGCACGGCAAGATCGCGCCTTGCTGCTTTGCTGCGCCGATTACGCCTTCCGGAACATCGCATCATATGTGACCTACCCACCAGGTGGAATTCAACGTTACATATGTTGGAGATGTTGGAGCGGTTGTGTGAGCAGCAGGCAGCAGTAATGGAGTACCAGCTGCATCAGGCGCAAACAAGTCGCACTGTGCGCCGTCACACTTCAACACCACTGAGTGGGCCTCTAAAATGGACATCTGCCTCGTTTTGCGTGCCTTCGATGATTCCACACGGATGGCGAGTGCAGATGATGCACTAGTCAGCATGACTGTCCCCCTTATCTGCCTGCTTAAAAAAACACTGCAAGCACTAAGGGAGGAGGTTTTGGAAGAGGTGGAGGATGAGGAGTCACAAATGCCATCTGCTTCTGGACAGTCTGCGCTACGTGGTTCCTCACAAAGGCCTAGGCAGGGGACACTTTGTGAGGAGGATGAGGAGGAGTCAATGGAGGAGGAAGACATCTCTCCATAGGAGGGAGGTACACAATGATCTAGTCAGTATGTACAGCGAGGGTGGGGTGAGGCAGAGCAGGCAGAGATGACGGCTCAAGCAGGGGACAGCGTTTCTTTGGCAGTTGGGAGTCTGCAGCACATGGTTGATTTCATGCTGCAGTGCCTGAGAAACGACCGCCGCATCGCCCACATTCTCAAAACGGCTGATTATTGGGTGTACACCCTCTTAGATCCTCGCTACCGGGACAACTTTCAAAGCCTCATACCACCGTTGAACCGGGAGCGCAAAATGCGGGAGTACCAAGACACACTGGTGCAGTCCATCATGTTCTCCATTCCACCCGACAGCAGTGCTGCTAGTGCTTTACAAAGCAGCTCTGTGCGTTGAGGCAGTGGAGGAAGCTCTGCACAAAGAGGGAGCAGAGGCAGCGCCTCAGCACAAGGCAAGACCAGTATGTCCCAAATGTGGCAAAGTTTTGTGTGTCCGCCACAAATGTCTACACCATCACAGACGGCTCCAGTCAGCAGGAGGCAACGTTTCCGTCAGATGGTGACAGA
Source organism: Dendrobates tinctorius (assembly GCF_039654945.1). Lineage (NCBI taxonomy): Eukaryota > Metazoa > Chordata > Amphibia > Anura > Dendrobatidae > Dendrobates > Dendrobates tinctorius. The sequence continues at coordinate 12,425,803 of NW_027361782.1, read as the reverse complement.
CTACATGTCTTGCCCTGTCAGTGTACTCCCAGACGGCTCTTCCCCCTTCAAGTTTTAGGTCTCTAAGCTGGATACATGGCCAGAGCTTAGCCAGTATGCATTGGGGGTGCTGGCTTGCCCTGCTGCCAGTGTATTATCGGAACGCGTCTTTAGTGCCGCAGGTGGTGTACTAACAGACCGTCGCACGCGACTATCCTCCGATAGCGTTGACTGGCTTACTTTTCTGAAAATGAACAAGGCCTTGATCTCGCCAGAATTTGCCAGTCCTCTTCCAGAATAAATAATTGGTTGGCAACAGTATCCAGGTCTCCTGTTGTGTTCATGTTTCTACCACCTGAAGGGACGTAAGCAGTCCCAAAAGCTTGCTTTGTAACATTCACTATTATTTGTTAGCCATTAAAAGGTATCATACCCACAAGATTCCTATTTTGTTTCTCTCACTGAGAGCACTTTATATATTTTTTACCACCTGAACTGTAATCCCTGGGCTTCAACACAGCCAGTTGTCGCTCAGAAATGCCGTCTGCACAGAGAAAAACACTAGCTTCTGTGTTAGTGGGGTTCAGTAACGCCAGCTGCTCCCCTGCTGTGTGGATGGCAAAGTCTCCTGCTCCCTCCACAATCAAACTACTACTGATTTTTAACCGTGCTCCACTTAGGCCTCTGGCTCCACTGTCTCTAGTATTTCCCCTGGCCTCCAACCCTGCCAGTTGCTCTGAAGTGGCGTCTGCACAATCCACACTTGTTCCTGTGTAGCTGGGGCTCAGTCACGTCAGTTGATCCCCTGATGTGTGTCCGGCAATGTCTCCTGCTCTGTCCACATTCCCATTACTAGTAGTGGAATGTGGACGTGACATGAAAAAGACAAAGTTGCAAGGCCACGAGCAGGCCGCAGTTACCGAAACCCACAGTCCTAGAGGGGGTGCTTGTCCTATTGGCACTACGGAACCAGCCTTTATTACCAGAACCCGCAGCCAACATAGGAAGCACCTAAACTGCAGGCACCATAGACTCGGCTAACCCGACCGCAACACGACCGGACAACGAGAGGGTGGCAAAGTGACATTGACACTTCCCAGAAACAGCAGGCGTGCTGGAACCAAGCTGGGCAGGAGGGAGTACCCGTGCCAAAGACACTGCCGAGAACCAGCTGACGGTGCTGGAACCCGGATGGGTAGCAGAAGCTACAAGAGTCAATGGAACTACCGAGAACCAGCTGACGGTGCTGGAACCCGGTTTCTAAGCAGGAGGTACCTGTGCTACAAAGCACTACCAAGAACCAGCAGGCGTTGCTGGAACTCGGATACCAAGAAGGAGGCACCTCGGCCAAAGGCACTGCCGAGAACCAGCTGACGGTACAGGAACCCGTATGGGTACCAGAAGGTACCCATGAAAAAGACAAAGTTGCATACGGGTTCCAGTACCGTCAGCTGGTTCTCGGCAGTGCCTTTGGCCGAGGTGCCTCCTTCTTGGTATCCGAGTTCCAGCAACGTCTGCTGGTCCTTGGTAGTGCTTTGTAGCACAGGTACCTCCTGCTTAGAAACCGTGTTCCAGCACCGTCAGCTGGTCCATGGTTGTGCCATTGGCTCTTGTTCCTTCAGCTCCCACTCTGGATTCCAGCACCGTCAGCTGGTTCTCTGTAGTTCCATTGACTCTTGTAGCTTCTGCTACCCATCCGGGTTCCAGCACCGTCAGCTGGTTCTCGGCAGTGTCTTTGGCACGGGTACTCCCTCCTGCCCAGCCTGGTTCCAGCATGCGTGCTTTTTCCGGGAAGTGACAACGTCACTTTGCCACCGACTCGTTGTCCGGTCGTGCTGCAGTCGGGTTAGCCGAGTCTATGATGCCTGCAGTTTAGGTGCTTCCCATGTGGGCTGCGGGTTCTGGTAATAAAGGCTGGTTCCATAGTGCCAAAAGGACAAGCACCCCCTGTAGGACTGTGGGTTTCGGTAACTGCAGCCGGCTCGCGGCCTTGCAACTTTGCCTTTTTCATGGGTACCTTCTGCTACCCATCCGGGTTCCAGCACCATCAGCTGGCTCTCGGCAGTGCCTTTGGCCGAAGTGCCTCCTTCTCGGTATCTGAGTTCCAGCAACGTCTGCTGGTCCTTGGTAGTGCTTTGTAGCACAGGTACCTCCTGCTTAGTAACCGGGTTCCAACACCGTCAGCTGGTCCACGGTTGTGCCATTGGCTCTTGTTCCTTCTGCTGCCCCTCCGGGTTCCAGCACCGTCAGCTGGTCCTCGCTAGTTCCATTTGCTCTTGCAGCTTCTGCTACCAATCCGGGTTCCAGCACCATCAGCTGGTTCTTGGCAGTGCCTTTGGCCTAGGTGCCTCCTTTTCGGTATCTGAGTTCCAGCAACGTCTGCTGGTCCTTGGTAGTGCTTTGTAGCACAGGTACCTCCTGCTTAGTAACCGTTTTCCAGCACCGTCAGCTGGTCCATGGTTGTGCCATTGGCTCTTGTTCCTTCTGCTGCCCCTCTGGGTTCCTGCACCGTCAGCTGGTCCTCGCTAGTTCCATTTGCTCTTGCAGCTTCTGCTAACCATCCGGGTTCCAGCACCGTCAGCTGGTTCTCGGCAGTGCCTTTGGCCTAGGTGCCTCCTTCTCGGTATCCTAGTTCCAGCAACGTCTGCTGGTCCTTGGTAGTGCTTTCTAGCACAGGTACCTCCTGCTTAGTAACAGTGTTCCAGCACTGTCAGCTGGTCCACGGTTGTGCCATTGGCTCTTGTTCCTTATGCTGCACCTCTGGGTTCCAGCACCATCAGCTGGTCCTTGCTAGTTCCATTTGCTCTTGTTCCTTCTGCTAACCATCCGGTTTCCAGTACCGTCAGCTGGTTCTCAGCAGTTCCTCAGCCTTCTTGTACCTTCTGCTACTTTTCCAAGTTCGAGCTTGTGGAAATGGTTTTTGGTTCTCACTCTGGATCTCCCTGACTACGACCCTGAAGACGACGACCCTGAAGACCACACCGAAGAAGACCAAAAAGATAACCCTGAAAAAGATGACCAAGAAGACAAAGAACATGAAGACAACCACCAAGATGCAGACCAACAAGAGACAGAAGACCAAGAAGCAGAAAAACCTAAAGCAGAAGAACATTAAGCATAAGACTAAAAATCAGAGCAAATGATATTATCTAAATTATAAGCAGAAGAAGACTAAGCAGTGTATGGGGGTGAATCTGTTCCTCCTCGTGGTGCCCCTGGAAAATGCCTGCTGCTGCAGGCCAAACTGAACGCAGACAAATCCTGTTGTAAATCTTTTGTGACAGGCAGAACGGAAGGTGTAATCTTCAAACTTTTATAGATAACAACTACAGGAATGCCTGTCACAAATAAGAATATGATGAAGAAGAAGAAGAATAGGAAGAAGATGAAGAAGTAGAATATGAAGAAGAATATTAGTTGAATAAGAATAGGAACAATATAAAAAAAGAATAGGAAGAAGGTGAAGAAGAAGAAGATGACTAAGGTGAAGAAGAAGTTGATGAAAAAGATGCTGCTGCTGAGGATGATGAAGGAGAAAGTGTGGGAGAAGTAAAAAAGAAGGTGGAGAGCATGGAAGTAGTGAAACATACATATCTGACAAAATATAAAAGGCGTTAACATAGTCAATATCTTTGTAACTCCGAACGTCTTTAAAAAAAAAAATTATTCCTGCTATTCCATTTGATTGGGCTAAACATCTATGGCTTTAATGTCTCCTACACCTCCCACAATACATTCTACATTATTATTAATTGTTTTTCTTCATGTAGAACTAACCTAAAAGGAAAGAATTTTTTAATTCCGATATTTCTGTCCCTTTGACTTGAATGGCACTTCCGGGATCGGAATCGGCGATACCCGATTGTTATGAATGAGTCACCGTAGGAGGCAAAAACAGAAATACTAGCTAAGTCCAGAAAACCAGAGAAGTTGGCAGCTATCGGATGGCAGACCCCTGGACCTAACAACAACAACTAGCAGTAGCCGTGGGGGGTTCCTACGGTGCCCTAGACCCCTCGATCACAGCCGGAGAACTACATAGCCTAAAGACAGAAAGGGAAATCTAAACTGCCCCAGAGCAGACCCCAAAGCAATAGGCAGCCTCCAACATATAATGACGGTGAAGCAAGATGGAAAAAACACTCACACAGATAGAAAGATAGGCTGAGCAAATGATGGGGCCCAAGCTAACTAAATAGGACACGACAGGAAAGCTGCTGTCTGCAATCCGCCAAAACCCTCTCAAAACAAGAGCCAACAGACTGATAGGGAAAAAGGCCCTGAAGACGCTAGGCTTCAAAAAGACTATATAAGTACTCAGGTATTTTCTGAAGACAGAGCAAAAAAGGAATTCAGCTCACCCAGCAGGGAAAGGCAGAAATCCAGAAAAACAAGGCAAAACAAAACCAAAACACAAATGCAAAAAGAAGAGCAGAAAACTTAGCTTTTGAGGAGCAGGAATCAGACTGGCCTCCAAGAATCCCTCAGAGAAATCACCTGCAAGGCAGAAGAGCGTCGGCTGCTTATATCCAGTCAGCAATTCCAGTCACCCAGTCATCATCATTCTACTCAGGTGCTTTGTAATCAGCCTCACTACCTTCCTTCACCAGAAGAGGGAGTTCATCAGACCTCAATGGTGAAGGAGAAAATGAACTCACAACAGTACCTCCCCCTTGAGGAGGGGTCACCGAACCCTCATCCACACCACCAGGGCGATCAGGGTGAGCCCGATGAAAGGCACGCACCAATCTTTTGGCATGAATATCAGAGGCAGAGACCCAGGAATTATCCTCCTGACCATAACCCTTCCACTTAACCAAATACTGGAGTCTGCGTCTAGCCAGACGGGAATCCAGTATCTTCTCTACCTCATATTCCATGTTACCTTCAACTAATACAGGGTCCGGAGGTGCCACCCCAGGAACAACTGGTTCAACAAACCTCTTCAACAAGGACTTATGAAACACATTAAGAATTTTAAATGTGACAGGAAGAGCCAAACGAAAAGAGACCAGATTAATAATCTCCAAAATCTTGTAAGGTCCAATAAATCTAGGCTTAAACTTAGGAGAAGCCACCTTCATAGCGATATTTTTTGATGATAACCAAACCATATCACCAACCTAAACTGGGGACCAATGGTCCTATGTCGGTTGGAAAACCACTGGGCCTTTTCCTGGGAGAGAGATAACTTATCCACCACTTGGTCCCAGATCTGCTGCATTCTCTCCACCACAGTGTCAACACCTGGGCAGGCAGGAGGCTCCACCTGCCCTGAAGAAAATCGAGGATGAAACCCAAAGTTGCAAAAAAAAGGCGACATCAAAGTGGCAGAACTAGCTGTATTATTTAAAGCAAATTCAGCCAAGGGCAAAAATGAAACCCAATCATCCTGATCAGCGGAAATAAAACATCTCAAATACGACTCCAAGGTCTGGTTTGTTCTCTCCGTCTGCCCATTGGTCTGAGGGTGAAAAGCAGAGGAGAAGGACAACTGAATTCCCAGCTTGGAACAGAAAGTCCTCCAAAATCTAGACACAAACTGAACTCCTCTGTCAGATACAATGTTCTCAGGAATCCCGTGCAAGAGAACCACCTGTTGCAAAACAGGGGCACCAACTCAGAGGAAGATGGCAACTTAGGGAGTGGTACAAGATGAACCATCTTAGAGAACCTATCACAAATCACCCAAATAACAGTCATTATCTGAGAGACAGGCATATCAGAGATGAAATCCATTGAAATATGGGTCCATGGCCTCCTGGGGACCGGCAGAGGCATCAACAACCCACTAGAGCGAGAACAAGGTTTAGACCGGGAGCAAGTCCCACAGGACTGCACAAAATTCCTGACATCACGAGACAAGGCGGGCCACCAAAAAGACCGACTCACCAGATCTCTAGTACCAAAAATACCTGGATGACCAGCTAATGCAGAGCAATGAACTTCAGACATCACTCTCTTCTTCCACTGGTCAGGAACATACAACTTTCCACTGGGACAATGCTCAGGTTTGTCCTCCTGGAACTCTTCCAGAGCACGTCTCAAATCGGGCGAGATGGCAGAAAGATCTACCCCATCGCCTAAGATGGTAGCAGGCCTGGTCACCACAGAAGAATCAGCAAAGAAGCTCCTAGAGAGGGCATCTGCCTTGACATTCTTAGTGCCAGGAAGAAAAGAGACCACAAAATCAAAACGTGTAAAAAACAAGGCCCACCTAGCCTGTCTAGGGTTCAAGCGGTTGGTCGACTCCAGGTAAATCAAATTCTTGTGGTCAGTGAGGACCACGGCTTGGTGTTTAGCTCCCTCCAACCAATGTCTCCACTCCTCAAATGCCCATTTCATGGCTAACAGTTTCCGATTCCCCACATCATAGTTACGTTCAGATGGAGAGAACTTTCGGGAAAAGAAAGCACAGGGATTCATTTTAGATGTTACAGGATCCTTTTGGGACAAAACAGCTCCTGCACCAATCTCAGAAGCGTCCACCTCTACCTGGAACGGGAGTGAGACATCAGGTTGCCGCAAAACAGGGGCAGAAGTGAATCTTCGCTTCAGCTCCTGAAAGGAAAAAACAGCCTCCGGAGACCAATTCAACACATCAGCACCCTTCTTAGTCAGATCAGTCAATGGCTTGGCAATACTAGAAAATTTTGCTATAAATTTCCGATAAAAATTAGCAAAACCCAAAAACTTCTGGAGGGCCTTCAAAGAAGTGGGCTGAACCCAATCATAAATGGCCTGTACCTTGGCCGGGTCCATTTCAATAGTTGACGGAGACAAAATAAATCCCAAAAATGAAATCCTCTGTACCCCAAAAAGGCATTTCGATCCTTTGACATACAGGGAATTCTCCCTCAAGATCCGGAACACAGTCCAAACATGTTCCACATGAGAATCCCAATCCTTGGAGAAGATCAAAATATCATCCAGATAGATAATCAAAAACTTATCCACAAAGTCTCGGAAAATGTCGTTCATGAAGCACTGGAAGACAGAAGGGGCGTTAGTGAGCCCAAAAGGCATCACCAGGTACTCAAAATGTCCCTCCGGAGTATTAAACGCCGTCTTCCATTCATCCCCATGCTTAATGCGGATAAGATTATACGCCCCCTGAGGTCAAGCTTGGTAAACCAGCAAGCACCTTTAACTCTGGAGAATAGATCCGAAATCAGGGGTAACGGATACTGATATTTAATAGTAATTTTGTTGAGGGCACGATAATCAATACAAGGCCTTAATGAACCATCCTTTTTGGCCACGAAAAAAAAACAGGCACCCAAGGGTGAAGAGGATGGTCTAATATGACCCTTCTCCAACGCCTCCTTAATATAGGATCGCATAGCCTCGTGCTCGGGTACAGATAAATTGAAGAGCCAACCCTTGGGAAATTTACACCCCGGGCTCAGTTCAATTGCACAGTCATAACTCCTATGAGGAGGCAAAGACGCAGACTCATTCTCACTAAATACATCATAAAAGTCCGCTAAATAGTCAGGAACATCATGCGACTGAGGAGAGGTGGAAAAAAACGGAGCCTCACTAAGGGCACACCGACAACCCCAACTCACCACAAACACAGATTTCCAATCCAAAACTGGATTATGAATTTGCAACCAGGGAAACCCCAGAACAATGGTATCATGCAAATTATGCAACACCAAAAATCTGCAATTTTCTTGATGGTCTGGGGCATTACCACCTGGGTCCAAAACTGAGGTTTATTTTTTGCCAATGGAGTAGCATCAATCCCCCTCAAAGGGATAGGCGTCCGCAGAGGTGTCATCAGAAATCCACAACGTTTAGCAAAATCCAAGTCCATTAGGTACAGGGCTGCTCCTGAATCCACAAAAGCCTTGGCGGAAAATGTGGACAGGGAGCAGATCAGAGTAATTGCCAGAAGAAACTTAGGTTGAACACCACCCACAGAAAACGTGTGTGCAAAACGTTTCTCTCGTTTAGGACAGACAGAAATAATATGCGAGGCATCTCCACAAAAAAAACACAGCTTATTACGCCTTCTGAACTCCTGTCGCTGCTCCCTGGACAAAACTCTATCACATTGCATAGGTTCAGACACTTGTTCAACAGGTGGCAACACCTCTCGTGCAGTCCTGCGTTCATGTAAACGCCAATCAACCAGAATGGCTAATGACATAGGATCATCAAGACCAGAGGGAACAGGAAATCCCACCATAGTATCTTTTATGGCTTCTGACAAACCCTTCCGAAAGAGAGCTGCCAAGGCATTATCATTCCAGGTAGTAAGGACCACCCACTTTCGGAATTTTTGACAGTACAATTCTGCAGAATCTCGACCCTGGCTCAATGCCAACAGGGTCTTTTCAGCCTGATCAATAGCATTAGGTTCGTCATACAACAACCCCAAGGCTTGAAAAAATGCGTTCACATTAGTCAGAATAGGATCATCTGGTTTCAAAGAAAACGCCCAATCCTGGAGATCGCCACGCAGCAAAGAGATGACAATTTTAACCTGCTGCGTGGAGCTCCCTGACGAGTTAGGCTTCAAGGCAAAAAATAATTTATAATTATTTTTGAAATTCAAAAATTTAGACCGATCCCCAAAAAACACATCAGGAGTAGGGATCTTTGGTTCAGCAGCATGTGAATGAGCAAGGTAGGTGGAAATTCCCCGCACTTCCGCAATGAGCTGCTCCACACAATCAGACAATTGCTTTATCTCCATTGAGAGAAAAAAAAATTCCCCCTACGGCCTCAGAGATAGAGGAAAAAATATACACACTTTTTTTTACAATTCTTTCCTGCTATTGAGTACCCTAGGATCTGCGGTATGGCGGGTGATTCTGTTATGAATGAGTCACCGTAGGAGGCAAAAACAGAAATACTAGCTAAGTCCAGAAATCCAGAGAAGTTGGCAGCTATCGGATTGCAGACCCCTGGACCTAACAACAACAACTGGCAGTAGCCGTGGGGGGGTTCCTACGGTGCCCTAGACCCCTCGATCACAGCCGGAGAACTACATAGCCTAAAGACAGAAAGGGAAATCTAAACTGGCCCAGAGCAGACCCCAAAGCAATAGGCAGCTCCCAACATATAATGTTGGTGAAGCAAGATGAAAAAACACTCACACAGATAGAAAGATAGGCTGAGCAAATGATGGGGCCCAAGCTAACTAAATAGGACAGGACAGGAAAGCTGCTGTCTGCAATCCGCCAAAACCCTCTCAAAACAAGAGCCAACAGACTGATAGAGAAAAAGGCCCTGAAGACGCTTGGCTTCAAAAAGACTATATAAGTACTCAGGTATTTTCTGAAGACAGAGCAAAAAAGGAATTCAGCTCACCCAGCAGGGAAAGGCAGAAATCCAGAAAAACAAGGCAAAACAAAACCAAAACACAAATGCAAAAAGAAGAGCAGAAAACTTAGCTTTTGAGGAGCAGGAATCAGACTGGTCTCCAAGAATCCCTCAGAGAAATCACCCGCAAGGCAGAAGGGCGTCGGCTGCCTTATATCCAGTCAGCAATTCCAGTCACCCAGTCATCATCATTCTGCTCAGGTGCTTTGTAATCAGCCTCACTACCTTCCTTCACCAGAAGAGGGAGTTCATCAGACCTCAGTGGTGAAGGGGAAAATGAACTCACAACACCCGATACTTTTTGGATATTGGCCGATCCAATCCGATCCAATATTTTTCAATATCGGATGGTATCTGTGATGGTGTGATATGCTATGTGGATGTCATTTTTTGTATATTCCTATTTTTCTATTTCAGTTATTTTCACAGTGTTTTTCTTATTACATTGTAAGTCTACAGCCTCACTGTATCTGTCTCTTGATGACCCCCCTGTAGTGCATTAATCCCTAAGGCCCTTTGTTCTCCTCTGGGGGGCCTGGAAACCGCCCCAACTTGTTTGACTTTCCCTGGACAAGGAAGGGGGTGGAGAGAGAACAGGAGCTGGGCAAGTCAGTTCCGGTGTGGACAGGATAGTGTAAAGACTGCATTTCAGAGCGAAGGACCCATTTTATCCTCTGGTGCTAGAGTTTTGGAATCTTGTTTCCCTGGACATTTTATCCGGTTACTGGACTGCATTCTTATTCTGGACTATCTTATCCTTTGTGTGGTGGACTGAATATGGACCTTTTCGTATTTTTGCCTGAATAAAGGTATTGGAATTGTTCACTCTTCGCTTGCTCTGTTGATTGTGTGATACCAGAGAAGGACCCCGTGACAACTGGTGGCAGCGGTGGGATCAACAGAGCGTAACCCAATGGAGAACCACCCACAGAGTGAGTACAGAAATTGGACTGTATGCAGTTTTCACGAGAGAGCCAGAGACCTTGGCCTGAACTGCCAGGAACTGACTAAAGAGGCCTTAATCGATCTACTGGTGGGCGCTAGCCCGGCCACCTTCTCCCAGATGTCTGAAGGACGAGCACTGGAGACAGGGATCTCCTTCCAGTAAAGCCAGTGGTTGGTGTGGTACGAAGAAGAGATGGCGGTTCTGGGCCCCGGCGTCTCTCAGGAGTAGAAGGAGGAGGCTGCCCGCCGGGCACAGTGGAGACAGGAAGCAATGGAGCTTGAAAAAGGGAGAAACGCAATGTGGAGTGTAACCCCAACAATCCGGGAGCCTGTACGGATTACCCGGACAGAGTTTAAGCCATTTGATAAGGCTTCCGGAGATGTGGAGGGGTTCTTCAAGGACTTTGAGCAGCAGTGTGCTGTGATGGAGGTTCCCCACTCTAGCTGGATGCGTTTGTTAGTGGGGCTCCTGAACGGAAGCATGGCGGAGGCTTACCGAACCATTGATGCACTGCGGAATAGGGATTATAACATTGTAAAGCAGACTATCCTGGATTACCATGCTATCACCCCAGACTCATATAGGGCCAAGTTCCAAGACCTCCCATGCACCACGGGGGGATCGTTTAGGATGTATGCACATAAGATGTCCGAGGCATGTCGGAGATGGCTGGAAGCAGAAAACGCCTTTACTGTGGAAGATGTTATACAGGCGTTCCTTATAGAACAATTTCTTGCCAAGTGCCCTGCAGAGGTACGGGAATGGGTCCGGGAGCGCACGCCGTGTACCGTGGATAGAGTTGCAGCCCTGGCCGATGAAGCCCTTACTATCCGGCCGCAATGGAGGAGGCTTCTGGACAATGAACCACGGCCTGCTCCCGCGCCCCATCCCCCTCCAATTATATCTGCCCTTCCACCTAGTCGCAAGCCGATGACAATCATGCCTTACAATCCTAGGCCCCAACAGTTCCGACCACGACCTGGGGGTATCACAGAGAGGAGGTGTTATGGGTGTGGGCAACCTGGACATTTGCAGTCTGGCTGTCCCTCCAGGATTCGGAGGGAGCCCCACGCAGCCCCACCTCGTCCAGTGCATCTTGTACACTCCACTACACCTGAGGAAGAGCTACCACCACCCCCACCAGAGTGGACCACCGACCACGGCACCATAGATACCCCTCCTGGAGTGTACGGACTCCGGCCTCTGTTCTTTAGCTACTCAGAGCAACGGCAACGCCACCTGCAGGATGTCTTTATTGATGGAGAAAGTGTCAGGATTTAGAGACACGGGGGCATTCTTGACTATCGCTGACCCCCGTGTGGTTCGACCCGAGGCAATTTACCAGGGTCCGGGAATTCCCATTGTCCTGGCGGGGGGTGCCTGCAAATATATACAGCGAGCTTCTGTGCGTTTGGATTATGGTTGTGGAGAAAAACTGTGCTGGATTGGAGTTATGGGAGGACTTCCTGCAGATATCCTCCTTGGGAACGACATTGGGGAGTTACAGTACCAATTTGTGGGAGCAGTCACCTGACTACAGGCCCTTCAAGCACTAGGCCATCCGGGTCCCACCGGGGAGCAACCACCACGAACCGCCACAGAGTCGGTAAGCAATACTTTCGCTGCTACTACATTGGGAGAGTCTTGGGACAGAGAGGAGTTTAGGAAAGAAACAGAGGGGGACACTACCTTAGCAGCCCTTAGGCGAAAGGCAGAAACTGGGCACTTGGGAGATAATGGGGATGGCTTCACTCGAGAAAATGGACTGTATTATCGTGTAACAAAGGGCAGTGACCAGGGCAACTCATTGTCCCTCAGAAGTACAGGGCACAGCTACTTCAACTGGCCCATGACATCCCCTTGGCTGGGCATCAAGGGAGAAAAAGGACTGAAAAGAGACTCACCCAAAGTTTTGTACTGGCCGGGCGTCTCGCAGTTGGTAGCCCATTATTGCCACACCTGCGATGTGTGCCAGCTAATGCGGCATCCAGGGGCTCGACATAAGGTACCCCTGCAATCCCTGCCCATAATTGAGGAACCATTTCAACATGTAGCCGTCAACATCATAGGTCCTCTGGCCCACCCCAGCAGGTCAGGGAAAAAATAAATCATGACCGTGGTGGACTATGCCACTAGGTATCCTGAAGCTGTGGCCCTGTCCAGTATTACAGCAGTAAAGGTAGCCGAGGCCCTTGTTACCATCTTTACACGGGTAGGGTTTCCTAGTGAAATATTGTCGGATCAAGGCACTTAGTTCATGTCAGATCTGATCCAGTCCCTATGGCATACCTGTGGTGTTCGAGCCATTCGCACCACCCCATACCACCCGCAGACCAACGGACTATATGAACGCTTTAATGGAACCCTAAAAAAATATGCTGAGGGCTTTTGTTGACGTTGAGAAAGACTGGGAAAAGTACCTGCCACATCTCCTCTTCACCTATCGGGAGGTTCCCCAAGAGTCCACAGGGTTCTCTCCCTTCGAACTACTGTTTAGCCGGAAGGTCCGTGGGCCTCTCACTCTTCTGAAAGAACATTTGGAGGGAGACATCTCAGATACCGGAATGCCCATCGTTCCCTATGTTCTAGAGCTCAGAGACCGTCTCGCCCAGCTAGCTACCTTCGCTAAAGAACATCAGCGAATGGCCCAGTCCAGACAAAAAACCTGGTATGACCGTAATGCCAGGAACCGGGAATTTATGGAAGGACAGCAAGTGCTCATGATTACTGCTTCCCCTGCCAACAAGCTTCAAGCAGTGTGGGAAGGCCCTTATCAGGTTGTCAAGAAAATTAATGACACTAACTATGTTATTGCCCTGGACTCTAGTGGTCGACGACAGAAAACCGTCCACATTAACATGCTGAAAGACTACCATGACCGATCTCTGCCTGTTCTAGCTGTCTGCCACCCCCCTAGTGATACCGCCGACGACGAGTATCTCCCAGATCTCCTCCAAGTTGCCCAAGCGGGAGAATCACTGGAACAAGTGTCCCTGGGCTCCCATTTGTCGGATATACAAAAGGACGATATTGTCACAGTAGTAAGGCCGAGGGCTGCTGCTTTCTCCTCAAAGCCAGGGAAAACTACTCTCACCAGTCACCTAGTGGAAACCCCCGGACAACGCCCCATCCAGCAGGCTGCCTACCGGGTTCCAGAGGCTGTTCAAGGCATGATAAAGAACGAACTGGAGGAGATGAAACAACAGGGAGTTATTCAGCCATCTCACAGTTCTTGGGCCTCTCCTGTCGTCCTGGTCCCCAAGAAGGATGGTACAACACGATCCTGCGTTGATTACAGACAACTACAGTCATGGCCAAAAGTATTGACACCCCTGCAATTCTGCCAGATAATATTCAATTTCTTCCTGAAAATGATTGCAAACACAAATTCTTTGGTATTATTATCTTCATTTAATTTGTCTTAAATGAAAAAACACAAAAGAGAATGAAGCAAAAAGCAAAACATTGATCATTTCACACAAAACTTCAAAAATGGGCCGGACAAAAGTATTGGCACCCTCAGCCTAATACTTGGTTGCACAACCTTTAGCCAAAATAACTGCGACCAACTGCTTCCGGTAACCATCAATGAGTTTCTTACAATGTTCTGCTGGAATTTTAGACCATTCTTCTTTGGCAAACTACTCCAGGTCCCTGATATTTGAAGGGTGCCTTCTCCAAACTGCCATTTTTAGATCTCTCCACAGGTGTTCTATGGGATTCAGGTCTGGACTCATTGCTGGCCACCTTAGAAGTCTCCAGTGCTTTCTCTCAAACCATTTTCTAGTGCTTTTTAAAGTGTGTTTTGGGTTATTGTCCTGCTGGAAGACCCATGACCTCTGAGGTAGACCCAGCTTTCTCACACTGGGCCCTATATTATGCTGCAAAATTTGTTGGTAGTCTTCTGACTTCATAATGCCATGCACACGGTCAAGCAGTCCAGTGCCAGAGGCAGCAAAGCAACCCCAAAACATCAGGGAACCTCCGCCATGTTTGACTTTAGGGACCGTGTACTTTTCTTTGAATGCCTCTTTTTTCTCCTGTAAAATCTATGTTGATGCTTTTGCCCTAAAAGCTCTACTTTTGTCTCATCTGACCAGAGAACATTCTTCCAAAATGTTTTAGGCTTTTTCAGGTAAGTTTTGGCAAACTCCAGCCTGGCTTTTTTATGTCTCGGGGTAAGAAGTGGAGTCTTCCTGGGTCTCCTACCATACAGTCCCTTTTCATTCAGATGCCGACGGATAGTACGGGTTGACACCGTTGTACCCTTGGACTGCAGGGCAGCTTGAACTTGTTTGGATGTTAGTGGAGGTTCTTTATCCAACATCCGCACAATCTTGCATTGAAATCTCTTGTCAATTCTTCTTTTCCGTCCACATCTAGGGAGGTTAGCCACAGTGCCATGGGCTTTACACTTCTTGATGACACTGCGCACGGTAGACACAGGAACATTCAGGTCTTTGGAGATGGACTTGTAGCCTTGATATTGCTCATGCTTCCTCACAATTTGGTTTCTCAAGTCCTCAGACAGTTCTTTGGTCTTCTTTCTTTTCTCCATGCTCAATGTGGTACACACAAGGACACAGGACAGAGGTTGAGTCAACTTTAATCCATGTCAACTGGCTGCAAGTGTGATTTAGTTATTGCCAACACCTGTTAGGTGCCACAGGTAAGTTATAGTTGCTGTTAATTACACAAATTAGAGAAGCATCACATGATTTTTCGAACAGTGCCAATACTTTTGTCCACCCTCTTTTTTATGTTTGGTGTGGAATTATATCCAATTTGGCTTTAGGACAATTCTTTTTGTGTTTTTTCATTTAAGACAAATTAAATGAAGATAATAATACCAAAGAATTTGTGTTTGCAATCATTTTCAGGAAGAAACTGAGTATTATCTGACAGAATTGCAGGGGTGTCAATTAGAGTTGAGCGATACCATCCGATACTTCAAAGTATCGTATCGGATGGTATCGGCCGATCTTTAAAAAAAGTATCGGTATCGCCGATTCCGATACCGGAAGTCCCATTCAAGTCTATGGGACTTCCGGTATCGGAATAAGAAAAACCCTTTCCTGCCCTTGTACAGCCTCTCTGGGGTCTGTACGGGCCTTTCGGGGGGCTGTGCCGGCCTGCCAGGGGGTCTGTGCAGGCTCCGGTGGTCTGTGCCGGCCTGCCGGTGGTCTGTGCAGGCTCCGGGGGGCTGTGCCGGCCTGCCGGGGGGCTGTGCCGGCCTGCCGGGGGGCTGTGCCGGCCTGCCAGGGGGTCTGTGCAGGCTCCGGTGGTCTGTGCCGGCCTGCCGGTGGTCTGTGCAGGCTCCGGGGGGCTGTGCCGGCCTGCCGGGGGGCTGTGCCGGCCTGCCGGGGGGCTGTGCCGGCCTGCCGGGGGGCTGTGCCGGCCTGCCGGTGGTCTGTGCAGGCTCCGGGGGTCTGTGCAGGCATCGTCCGATGGGACTACAAGTCCCATCGGGCGATGCCTGCTACCATGACAGTGATTGACACATTAGCCAATGATGGGACAGTAGTAGTCCCATCATCCGGCTAATGTGTTAAATGTAAAAAAAAAAAAAAAAAAATTACATGCTACATTCATACTACATACTACATACATGCTACATTCATACTACATACTACATACATGCTACATTCATACTACATGCAACATACATACTACATATATACTACATGCATGCTACATATATACTACATGCATGCTACATACATACTACATATATACTACATGCATGCTACATACATACTACATATATACTACATGCATGCTACATACATACTACATGCTACATGCATGCTACATACTACATACATGCTACATATATACTACATACATACTACATATATACTACATGCATGCTACATATATACTACATGCATGCTACATACATACTACATATATACTACATGCATGCTACATACATACTACATGCTACATGCATGCTACATACATACTACATACATGCTACATATATACTACATACATACTACATATATACTACATACATACCACATACATACTACATGCATGCTACATATATACTACATACATACTACATATATACTACATGCATGCTACATATATACTACATACATACTACATATATACTACATACATGCTACATACATACTACATATATACTACATGCATGCTACATATATACTACATGCTACATACATACCACATACATACTACATACATGCTACATATATACTACATGCATGCTACATACATACTACATATATACTACATGCATGCTACATACATACTACATGCTACATGCATGCTACATACATACTACATACATGCTACATATATACTACATACATACTACATATATACTACATACATACCACATACATACTACATGCATGCTACATATATACTACATACATACTACATATATACTACATGCATGCTACATATATACTACATACATACTACATATATACTACATACATGCTACATACATACTACATATATACTACATGCATGCTACATATATACTACATGCTACATACATACCACATACATACTACATACATGCTACATATATACTACATGCATGCTACATACATACTACATATATACTACATGCATGCTACATACATACTACATGCTACATGCATGCTACATACATACTACATACATACTACATGCTACATACATACCACATATATACTACATACATACAATACATTCATACAATACATACATAGACATACAGTACATATAACATAGAGTAACATACTTACCAATACTTGTCACATTGTTCCCCGAAGCCATTGTCGTCTACGGAATAAATATTAACATAACAAACCACAAAAATACTCACCCACGATCCGAAGCAGTCCACGAGTGTGTCCCACGACGATCTTGGGTAGAGAACTGCAGCATCAGCTGATGCTGCCGTTCTCTACGGGCTGCAGGAATCCAATGACGGAAGGTAGGTATCCTTCCGCACTGTATTCCTCCGCCACTTAAAAAAAAAAAAAGTCCCTAGTCTCACTTTATGCCATTGCTGTGTGGGAATTTCCCACACAGCAATGGCATAAAGTGAGACTAGGGACTTTTTTTTTTTTAAGTGGCGGAGGAATACAGTGCGGAAGGATACCTACCTTCCGTCATTGGATTCCTGCAGCCCGTAGAGAACGGCAGCATCATCTGATGCTGCAGTTCTCTACCCAAGATCGTCGTGGGACACACTCGTGGACTGCTTCGGATCGTGGGTGAGTATTTTTGTGGTTTGTTATGTTAATATTTATTCCGGAAAGACAATGGCTTCGGGGAACAATGTGACAAGTATTGGTAAGTATGTTACTCTATGTTATATGTACTGTATGTCTATGTATGTATTGTATGAATGTATTGTATGTATGTAGTATATATGTGGTATGTATGTAGCATGTAGTATGTATGTAGTATGTATGTAGCATGCATGTAGCATGTAGTATGTATGTAGCATGCATGTAGTATATATGTAGTATGTATGTAGCATGCATGTAGTATATATGTAGCATGTATGTAGTATGTATGTGGTATGTATGTAGCATGTAGTATATATGTAGCATGCATGTAGTATATATGTAGTATGTATGTAGTATGTATGTAGCATGTATGTAGTATATATGTAGTATGTATGTAGTATATATGTAGCATGCATGTAGTATATATGTAGTATGTATGTAGTATATATGTAGCATGCATGTAGTATGTATGTGGTATGTATGTAGCATGTAGTATATATGTAGCATGCATGTAGTATGTATGTAGTATGTATGTAGTATGTATGTAGCATGCAGTATGTATGTAGTATGTATGTAGTATATATGTAGTATGTATGTAGCATGCATGTAGTATGTATGTAGCATGTATGTAGTATGTATGTAGTATATATGTAGTATGTATGTAGCATGTAGTATGTATGTAGTATTTTTTTTTTTTTTAACATTTAACACATTAGCCGGATGATGGGACTACTACTGTCCCATCATTGGCTAATGTGTCAATCACTGTCATGGTAGCAGGCATCGCCCGATGGGACTTGTAGTCCCATCGGACGATGCTTGCACAGACCCCCGGACATCAGCACAGCCCCCCGGCAGGCCGGCACAGCCCCCCGGCAGGCCGGTACAGACCCCCACAGGGTGCACAGCCCCCCGGCAGGCCGGCACAGCCCCCCGGCAGGCCGGCAGAGACCCCGGGCAGTCCACACAGCCCCCCGGCAGGCCGGCACAGCCCCCCGGCAGGCCGGCAGAGACCCCCGGAAGGCCCGAAATGACGGCGCATCATGATGCGCACACACCGCGCATCATGATGACGTCAGGCCGTCAATCAACTGAACTTCCGATTCCGATGCCGAATTCCGATATTGAAAAAATATCGGAAGTCGGTATCGGAATTCCGATACAGCAAGTATCGGCCGATACCCGATACTTGCGGTATCGGAATGCTCAACACTAGTGTCAATACTTTTGGCCATGACTGTAAATGATGCCAGCAAGAGTGATGCTTATCCCATGCCCAGGATTGATGATCTATTGGATCGTCTGGCCAGTGCCCAATTTGTGACCACGTTAGACATGAGCAAGGGGTACTGGCAGATACCCCTAACGGAGGACGCTCGGGAGCACTCAGCCTTCATTACTCCATTTGGGCTTTATGAGTTCCTGGGAATGCCCTTTGGGATGAAAACTGCCCCCGCTACTTTCCAGAGACTGGTGGATCGACTGTTACAACAATGTCAGGACTTTGCCTGTGCTTACTTAGACGACATTGCCATTTTTAGCACAACCTGGGAGGAACATCTTAAACACTTGGGCATAGTGCTGGACTGTATCCTTACTGCAGGACTGACCATTCGCCCTGATAAGTGCCAAATAGGGATGGCTGAGGTGCAGTACCTCGGGCATAGAGTAGGGGGTGGGACACTAAGGCCTGAACCTGCCAAGGTGGAAGCCATTAGCAACTGGTATAGACCTCAGACTAAAAAGTAGGTACTTGCATTTTTAGGAACTGCTGGTTACTATCGCAAATTTGTTTCTAACTTCAGCACCTTGGCCAAGCCCCAAACCGACCTGACCCGCAAGAACATGCCTAGGAATGTGACGTGGACGACAGCATGCGAGGATGCCTTTTCAGCGTTAAAGACTGCCCTCGTCACTGCTCCTGTCTTGGCTGCCCCGGATTACAAACGCAGGTTCCTCGTGCAGACAGATGCATCCAACTTTGGGATTGGGGCAGTACTTAGCCAAGTGAACGCCGCCGGAGAAGAACATCCTGTTGCTTTTGCCAGTTGGAAACTACTGGATCGGGAAGTTGCCTATGGCACTATTGAAAAGGAGTGCCTTGCCATCATATGGGCGCTAAAAAAATTGCAGCCATACTTGTATGGCAGAGACTTTACAATCGTTACAGACCACATCTCCCTCACATGGCTGAATCGCGTATCAGGGGACAATGGAAGATTGCTACGGTGGAGTTTGTCCTTACAACCCTACAGCTTCTCCATCCAATACAAGCGGGGAAGCCAACACCAGAACGCCGATGGACTGTCTCGACAAGAAGAACCATAGGCTCCCCAGGCCGACCTACCCCTGCCACTGTACAAGGAATTATAAATAACTGAGCAATGTGGACTAAAGTGAGCAGGCCAGAGGTCTGTGTAGACCTCATGGCGTGCTCACTTATTATGGGGGGGGGAGAGGTTGTGATGGTGTGATATGCTATGTGGATGTCATTTTTTGTATATTCCTATTTTTCTATTTCAGTTATTTTCACAGTGTTTTTCTTATTACATTGTAAGTCTACAGCCTCACTGTATCTGTCTCTTGATGACCCCCCTGTAGTGCATTAATCCCTAAGGCCCTTTGTTCTCCTCTGGGGGGCCTGGAAACTGCCCCAACTTGTTTGACTTTCCCTGGACAAGGAAGGGGGTGGAGAGAGAACAGGAGCTGAGCAAGTCAGTTCCGGTGTGGACAGGATAGTGTAAAGACTGCATTTCAGAGAGAAGGACCCATTTTATCCTCTGGTGCTAGAGTTTTGGAATCTCGTTTCCCTGGACAATTTATCCCGTTACTGGACTGCATTCTTATTCTGGACTATCTTATCCTTTGTGTGGTGGACTGAATATGGACCTTTTCATATTTTTGCCTGAATAAAGGTCTTGGAATTGTTCACTCTACGCTTGCTCTGTTGATTTTGTGATACCAGAGAAGGACCCCGTGACAGTATCGCTCAACACTAATAGTAAGTTAAAGTTGTATCATTTTCTTCCTACGCTTTGTAAAGATTGTTACAGTCTGGGCTCTACTGTGTAACAATTTGTGGCGTTCAATCCACCACGAGCATAAAGACAAGAACTACAAGAATCAGTGATACATCCTGGACCTTTCTAAGGTATTGTTACTAGAGATGAGCGAATATTTCAATGTTCTGTTTGGATTACAATCGCCAAATTTGCACTATTCACTGATTTATTCTTCAAATATTTGCCGAACATAACCGAACGCTATTCATGTCAATGGGAGGCAAAAACAAATGCACACACAACACCTTGTAACAGCCCCAAATGCTGCCTCAATTCACCCACAGTACTAACTGTAGCATGGCACTGCAGCAATCAGCCAGGCATGAGGTATCAGGGTCTGGGACAGCATTTACAGCTTTCAATTGAATGTCACATTAAGCCGAGGAGGGTGACGTTTCGGTGTAGGTCTACTGTGCTGGGAGCGCTGATACCACATGCAACACCTCTTCTTGCTTTCATGCTCAGCCACACTCAGGTGGCACAAATATCAGTTTTGTAGACTACCATTGTCATAAAAATCTAAGGATAGTAGCGGTCTCGAAGGCCTACTGCTACAGGCAACATGCATGAAGGAGACCCAACCAGGAGTGTTCACATTACCAAAAATTAGTGGCAAACACCACAAAAGTGGCATCAATTTCACCACAGTAGTATTTGTATAATAAGGACCGACAGATCTTCCACTATGCCCAATCCAGCAGATGGAAACCCAACCAGGAGTGTTCACATTTAAACACATGAGAGCCTTACATCACAGAAGTGCAGGGCCGGCGTTAGGGACAGGCAGCCCAGGCAGCTGCCTAGGGCCCCTGCTCCCCCAGGGGCCCCCAGCTAGCGGCACATCACACAGCCGTTATGGGGCCCGTGAGGCAGGGGGTCCGCCTGCCACCAGCGCCGACTCCCCCCGCCACCGCATTGAACTATACCGGCATCACAGACGCCAGTACAGTTCAATGCAATGATGGAGGAGAGAGTTCCCTCTCCCATGATTCCCCGCTCTGCCTCTGACACTGTGGGTGCGCAATGACGTCATCGCGCACTTACTGTGTGCCAGGCAGTGCAGGCTGAGACAGGAGCCGGGAGTAGTGTGGGCACAACGAGAGGTGAGGAGTATTTTTTTTAATGTAACAGTGAGTACTGGACTGTGGGTCCATTCTTGGGCTGTGCTATATACCATCTGGTGCTGTGCTATATACCATGGTGCTGTGCTGTATACCATGTGGGGCTGTGCTGTATACCATGGTGCTGTGCTGTATACTATGTGGGGCTCTGCTATGTACCATCTGGGGCTGTGCTGTAAACCTTGTGGGGTTGTGCTGTAAACCATGTGGTGCTGTGCTATATACCATGTGGTACTGTGCTATATACCTTGGGGCTGTGCTGTATACCATGTGGAGCTGTGCTGTATACCATGTGGAGCTGTGCTGTATACCATGGTGCTATGCTATATACCATGTGGGGATGTGCTGTATACCATGTGTGTTGTGCTATATACCATGTGGGTTGTGCTATATACCATGGTGCTGTTCTGCATACCATGTAATGCTGTGCTATATACCATGTGGGGCTGTGCTATATACCATGTGGTGCTGTGCTATATACCATGGTACTGTGCTGGATATTATGCTGTGCTGTGCAATATACCATGTGGTGCTGTCCTATATACCATGAGGTGCTGTGCTATATACCATGTGGGCTGTGCTATATACCATGTGGGGCTGTGTTATATACTATATGGGCTGTGCTGTATACTATGTGGCTGTGTTATATATCATGGGGGGTACATTATACATTTTATTCTATGGGGAGGCTGTGTTATATAATTTGAGGGGCTACATTATATTCTATTGGGAGGTGGGCTGTATTATATTCTATTTGGGGCTACATTATCTTTATTATATTCTATGGGGGTGATTGCATCATACTTTATGAGGGAGCTACATTTTACAATATGAGGAGGCTACATTGTAGTCTATGGGGGGGCTGCATTATATTCTATGGGGGGCTAGATTATATTGTATGGGGACTTCATTATACTTTATGAGGGGGCTACATTATATTCTATTGGTGCTGCATTATACAATATGAGGAGGGCTACATTGTATTCTATGGAGGGGCTACATTATACTATATACGGGGCTGTATTATATTCTATGGGGGGCTGCATTATACTCTATGAGGGGCCTGCCATATATTCTGTGGAGGGGCTGCATCAAGGACTATGGGGAATACATTATACTATATGAAGAACTATGGGGTGCACTATACTATGGGAAGTGAATTGTACTACATGGATGACTGGCAGTGTATTATACTATATGGAGCACTATGAGGAGTGTATTATACTATATGGAGGACTGAGCAGTGTATTTTAATATATGGATACTGTATTATATTATATGGAGGACTGAGTAGTGTATTATACTATATGGAGGACTGAGTGTATTTTAATATATGGAGGGCTATGAGGAGTGTGTTATACTATATGGAGGACTATGGGGCACATTATATTATATGGAGGACTATGGGGTGTAAAATGCTGATGTGCTGCTGATAACATGATACTGTATGGGGACAGATTGATTCATTAGTGATCGTTCTGTCCCCATCATTCTTTCTCAGAAGGTGGGAAGAGGCCAGGAAACAAGTGATAAATGACTTCAATATTGTCGATCACGCTCATTTAGCGGTCTGAACGCAGCACATGCAAATACAATCTAAATGTTTCTGTGTGATGTGCAATATGATAGCATTTGGGGCCCCATTTTAAACTTTGCCTAGGGCACCATTTTGCCTAAAACTGGCCCAGCAAAATTGGAATCAATTTCACTAGAGTAGAAATAGTATAATGGGACCATCAGGTCTTCAACACCCAATCCAGCAGATTGACACCCAACCAGGAGTGTTCACCTTTAAACAAATGAGAGCCTTATGCCACAGAAGTGGCATCTATTTCACCACAGTAGGAATAGTATAATATGGACCTATAGGTCCTCCACTACACCCAATCCAGCAGGTGAACAACCAACCAGGAGTGTTCACATTTCCAAAAATATATGGCAGACAACAAAGTGGCATGAATTTCATGAGAGTAGAAATAGTAAAATAGGGATCGATATCTCTTCCACTACACCCAATCCAACAGATGGACACCCAACCAGGAGTGTTCACATTTCCAAAAATTAGTTGCTGACACCACCAAAGTGGCATCAATTTCACCACAGTAGAACTAGTATAATAGGGACCTGACAGGTCTTCCAGTACGCCGAATCCAGCAGATGGACACTCAACCTGGAGTTTTCACATTTTAAAAAATGAGGGCCTGACACCAACAAAGTGGCATTAATTGGGACCGACACATCTTCCACTGCAGCCAACCCAGCAAATGGAGACCAACCATGACAGCTCACATTTCCACAAATTTGTGTTAACATCAGCAGCAACAGAAGCCACAGCAGGCACAGAAGCCACACTAAAGATACCACAGTGTGCAGTTACATCACATTAATGCAACACACTAAAAAATGCAATATCATCTAGTCTGTACATTCTGCGATTAGGGTACAAAAGTCCTTGGAGATCCATGACTTGTTTATCTTGATGAAAGTTAGGCGATCTCCACTTTCAGGGGAAAGCCATATGCGCTTATCCATCAGGATACCACCAGCAGAACTGAAGACATGTTCCGAGGGAACGCTGGCTGCTGGGGACAATAAAACCTCCAAGGCATGTGAGATGAGCTCAGGCCACTCATCGATTTTTGAAGAACAAAATGTGAAAGGGTACAAATCCTCCCTGATGGTATTGATATTCAGTTCTAGGTACTCCTGCACCATCCTTTCCATTCATTCACGATGTGTCAGACTTGGACTCTGTTGTGATGATGCACGAGTTGGTATAAAAAAAGTGTCAAATGACTCACAGAAATTGCTTTTTCCACTTCCACCACTGCTGCTTCTGCTAATGTTTTACCATTGATGGATTGATGTGCTGGAGTCTGGAAGTCTAGAACTGCAATGTGAACTGTGTGCTTCACTGCTGTTTTGGGGAAAAGCTCTCGAGGTTGTGTAAAAGCGTGTCTCGAAACTTCAGCATTCGCGGGTCCCTTTCCAGGGCAGAAAGCATCTGGCAAAATTTTGTCTTACAACATGGATCTAACAGTGTGGCAACTCAGTAGTCAGCACTATTTCGAATCATAACTTTATAGGGATCATGTTGCAGAAGAAGACAATCAAATGTCAGGCTGTGTTACTCAGGCTTTGTTACTCGGATCTTGCACATTCTATAACAGTTTGTTATCACCAGCCCTCATCAATTGCATTTATCCATCCTCCCTTGACACCCGCCTGTGTGATGACAGTCTGGAACCTTGACACAATGTTATCCCTTCTGCATCCTCCTCTGCTTTCTCCTCTTCCTCTGGGACCACCATCTCCTCCCGCAGGCTATTCAAAGTCTGCTCCAGCATATAGATGACCGGAATGGTGATGTCAATGATGGCGGCATCAGCGCTAACCATCTTAGTATCCATTTCAAAACTGTGTAATGGTCCTTAATCTGTGCCCACTCCATAAATGTGATATGCACCACATCTTTACTACATTGGCCCATACTAAAAGGCATGACATACTGCATCAGGGCTCACTGCTGCTGCCACAGTCGATGTAACATGTGCAGAGTGGAATTCCACCATGTTAGCACATCTCATATCAACCTATTAACTGGCATGGACAAAGACCTCTGTATCGATGCAAGTCGATGATCTGAGGGGTGTGAATGGCGGAAGTGAGCACACAGCTTCCGTGCTTTCTGCCGCAGCTCACCCAGGCCATGATAGTGGCAGAGAAAATGCTGTACCACCAGGTTGAGGACATGAGCCGTGCAAGGCACGGGTGTGAGCTTGCCTTGGCGTAGGACTGCCACCAGGTTAGCACCGTTATCGGACATGGCCTTCCCTGAATGCAGGGTCAGCTGAGACAGCCAGTGCTCAAACTTGGCCTGAAGAGTTGTCCACATCTCTTCATCTGTATGGCTGCAATCTCCAAGGCATATCAATTTTAACACTTCCTGATTGCTGTGAGCCCTGGCTGCACAGTACGGAGGTGGTGGTATACGCTGTGCACTGTTGGAAAACCTGTCTCATTAAGGCAGAGGTTGAGGGCACAGGTGGAGGCCCTCGAAGAGGTAGAGGAGGAGGCTGAACAGTGGAGGCAGTGTGAAATATAGAGTAGACAAATGCAATGAAGCAACCATCAGCGCACCGGGTTGAGAAATTCCTGAATTAGGGGTGCGGTACACGGAGATTTCAAACTGGTTTCGTCAGTAATTAAACTGTGAAGAAAATGGGAAAATCCAGCAAGCCCAAAAGTCATTAAAACATGAAAAGGAAAAACTAAAAAAAATGATAACAGTAGATGCTTTTCGAGCTACACTAGCTCTTAATCATGACAACTAACATACAAGAACTATGAAAATATATAGCATAGAAAATAAGTGTGGAATAGACAATCACAAATGTGCTTAATTATTAACCCTATGTGTACACAATATTTTCATAGTTTTCATATGTTAGTTGTCATAATTAAGAGCTAATGTAGCTTGAAATGCATCGACCATTATCATGTTTTCTTTAATTTTTCCTTTTCATGTTTTAAATCTACTAATAAATGTGAAGTTTTATGACTCTTGCAGTTGCTGAGTTTTCCCATTTTCTTCACGGTGAAATATAGGGGTTTGTCCTGCAAGCCTTGGAGATTCCAAGACTTGTGAAGCAGCACCTTCTCCAAAAAAATTATGGGCATTGGTGCAGATGATTTCCTCCTCGACTCTGTGAAGCTACACTTCTGATGCTGATGGCATGGAACATGTGAATAGTTCTTCAGACTCACCCATTTGTGGTTCCCTACAGTTAATTGGGTAGTTGGAGAGTTGTGACGAGGTGGG
The DNA here is from genome assembly GCF_039654945.1 of Dendrobates tinctorius. Lineage (NCBI taxonomy): Eukaryota > Metazoa > Chordata > Amphibia > Anura > Dendrobatidae > Dendrobates > Dendrobates tinctorius. The sequence continues at coordinate 12,399,278 of NW_027361782.1, read as the reverse complement.
AAGAAAAGGTAATTTGGATGCCACCTGTGTGGACTGTACTGGGTGTGATGTTGAGGTGGAGGAAGAGGAGGGAGAGGCCACTTGAAGCTGTGCTTGCTATCCACTCAAGCACATGCTCTTTCTGGGAATCATCAACAAGGCGTGCTGCTGTGTGTCTGCCAAAGAAAGGTAGTGGAGTAGCCTGTCCAGTAACAGAAGTTGTCAGTTGTCTTTGGACGTGATGTTGTTGGTCAGCTAGTGCTTTCACAAACATTACAATCTACCCTACATACACCTTAAACACCAAGGCTAATCCCCCTTCTACCACGGCCTCACTTTTTCACAGACATATTGCTCAGATAGTGTACTATGAGCACAGTATTAGTGGGTCGCCCTCCCAGGGCTGTGGGGTACTCGGTACCGGGCCGGTCCTTCAGAGGGGAGTGTCACAGCAGCAGTGACCAGGTCCGTGGCCCTGGGCGCCCATGTAAAAGGGGATTGAGTGATGGGAATAAAGTTTATGAATGATTCATGACGCCACCTGTGGTGTTCGGCAAAGGAGGTGTTCAGCCGACGCTGCAGACAGATCCTCTGAGACAGATGGTGGGGTGCAGCAGTGATGTTATAGCCCTCCACAGGCAGGGCCGTTGGTCCCAGGGCAGTGTAGCTAGGTGTTGGGAACGAGAGTGCAGTGTATGGCACAAGGATGTAGCAGTGCCGGAGAGTTTGTAGGAAGAAGGCAAGGACACAACAGGGTGCAGTTTCTTTACATTTACTTGGCAATTGCAGTCCAGGGTCCCGATTACAGATGAAACAGGAGCAGGCTAGCCTGGAAGCAACTCAGGAATCTCTCTCTCAGATGGGTTGTGTAGTCTCCTTCCTAGCGCTTAGTTGAGGTACATGCAGCACTGTGTAACACTGAAGTTCCTCCTTCTTATCTTCTCTTAGAACTACCTCGTATGGCAGACAGCTATAGCCCTCTATGTCTCTTGGCTCACCCGTCGCTGTTGTGCCTCCGAGTCTTAGGTGGGAATAGAGCATTTACAGCTTCCTACTCCTCTGGTTTCTGTTGCAGGACCTTCAGTATCCATACAACCGTGGAGACCAGGCTCCAGATCATGCGTTATCACTGGGAGGGAGCTCTCTATCCTCAGCTCGACCTCCAGTTTCTCTCCACACGTCTACACTCGTTGCCCTCCTCACACTAACTGACCAATTTTCCCTCCTGGCCCCCAGAGAGAAACTCTTCACCTTAGTATTGGTTCTGAGCTCCCTCTGCTGGCCTGGAGTGGGATCTGTGTTGCATGACATGGTTAACTGCTAGAGAGACCCTTCATTGCTTCCAAGCCTGAATTCACCCTCCCTGGAGGATGGCAATGCCAGTGTGGTGACCATACTCCTGGGGGCGCCACATTACCAACAAAAACTTAGATTGTTTTACTCTGCATCAGCTCTGCACTAAATGACAAGGTGAAATAGGGCGTGCTGTATCGTGCCCACATAACAGCGATATGTACCAGGAGGCCGACGTTTCCATATACTGGACCCTGGCAGGTGGTTGGAAAGGCCTGCCGTCGCCCCACCCAGCAGAGGGAGTGGCACCGAGGAAAAGATTGGCTGCGGTTGTCGAGGCATCGGCCACCTGGGGTGGCGAGGGAGGAATAGCAATTGGGTGGTGGTGCTGCTGGAGTTAGTGCAGATAGGCAGCGGAGGTGTGTTGTACTTACAGGAATGGGGGGTGACCCGCTTCTTGACGTCGACAGGCACGAGACAGAGGCAGGACTTGTATTCAACAGGTTTGCTTTTATTGGCCGCCCTCACGACGACCAGAACAAAACACGACAGATGTTTCACACTGTTATCCTCCTGCCGACAGGCCCCGGTACCTTCACTTGTACACTTTTTTCCGTCAGGCGTACTTCGTGGCTCTATCCGCCGTGGCTGCCCTAGGCCAATCCACCATGGTGTTTCACCTTACAAAGTCCACCAATAATCCAGGTCCTCACAGGCCATCTCTGCCTGTGACCAATGTCTTATAGGGTCACCCCACGTGACCGTTTCCACTGTCCAAAGTCTCTGAGGGGTCTCCTTTGTGTGACAGACTCTCCTAACCTGCGAGCTCCCCTGGCTGACTGAAGCTTCTGGAAGCTTACCTCAGTATTTATTCAGACAGACCAGGTAGCCCCACCCTCTGTCACCTGACAGTCACCTCTGCCCAATCAGAGTCACCTTGACCTCTGGCAGTTATGTAACACTCAAATGACAGTTACATAATCACTGCCATCGGTGCTCTCTAGTGACCCCTGATGGGCAGTCTGCCACATGACACCCTCTGTCAATCTCTCTGTCTCCATTACAAACAGAACCGTACCCAGCTCAACCTCCCAACATTCTCCCTTCCTTTGACCATTGTCGTCCTCGACAATTGCGTCACAGGGATGAAAGTGGTGTCAGTATCTGGTACTGACATGGTCGTCACCTGGGTAACTCATACCTCTCCACATCACACAGACTCCTGTGTCACACAAACCTTTGGTCACACAGACCCTCTTGTCACACATTCTTCCCTGCGTCACACAGTCTCCTGGTCGCACAGACCTCTCTGCGTCAAACAAACTCCTATGTCACACACACCTTCCTGCGTCACACAGACTTCTCTGCACCACACAGTCTCTCGGTCGCACAGACCTCTCTGCGTCACACAAACTCCTGTGTCACACAAACCTTCCTGCGTCACACAGACTTCTCTTACTCAGGCACCCGGTCCATTTTTCCTTCTCTCTGTCCCGTCGTCCTTTCAGCATAACATCGTCAGGGTCGGCATATTCCATGTACCCGGGACCTGCTGAATACACATTTTCATTTTTCAAATAACATTTCTAACTCACTATATATATTACACATAGCTTCGACATACATTAATTTTTTGATGGGTACAACATTTACCCTCTTCTTTGCAACATTCTACATTAAGTACCATACTATGCTTAAATTACTCACTAGTTTTGTTACCTATATCTACCAGTATCATTATGCAAAGCATTTTTTTTTTAAATAAAGCATGACATCTTTAAATTTTTAACAAACAAGGACACTAGTACTCCCCCTTCCTTTGAGGAGAGCACTCCCCCGTATGCATCCCCGCTACACCAAGAGTGGGCACTTATTATGCAATTGAGGACTTCAAACTGTCCCCAGGTCGTGCAATAGTGCACGACAGTCCCCGGCAGTGCATTTAGCAGGATACTCCGGGCCACCTCCTGGCAGCCGATGTTTCGCCAATTAGCAGGGAACCCACAGCCGTGAAGTCCCTGGAATGCTTGAAATATTCTGGGCCTTGAGTGTCCCTGATGCCCGAGACCCAGGAGTCCTTGTCTCTTTCTATGGAGGCTCATACCCCTCAGGGTAGGTGATGACCACTACCGCATAGCAGCCGCAGGGGCAGTATCCGTTGTAATAGGAGACCTGGTCTCCCTCCCGCAGAGCCTGTCCAAGTCTGATGGGGGTCACATTGAGGTAGTCTTGCGGCCGGTGGCGAGGTCCCAGATGAACCCGTAGCCTTTAGCGGTGTTAGCATGTACAAGCCGCCCATATGATTGAGGGGTAGTCATGGCTGCCTCTCCCTTCTCATGTAGCAGTGCCCACACCTCCCACTCTTTGGCCTCCTTCTGTTCAATAATCTCCGCAACCCAGGCGGAGGGTCCGGCGTAGGCCGCAGAGTCGAGTGGGTGGGCCGCAGTCGGGGCCAAGAACGGGGCAGAGGCGGTCACGGACATTGGGGAGCAGGCCGCACCCAGAGTCACAGAAGGGACAGAGGCAGCCACAGGCAGCGGGTAGGCCGCGGAGCAGGCCGCAGCAGGGATCAAGGCGGCCGCGAGCTCCGGCAAGGAGGCCGCAGCAGGAGCCACGGATGGAGCAGCGGTGGCCACGGATGCCGGTGAGTAGGCCGCGGCGGTCTGGGGCGGGGCTGTGGTCACTGAAGAACGAGAGATCAGGCGAGGCGGCTGGGGGCCGGTGTCTCGTACACGGAGCATGGGGGCAGGATCTGCCTGCGGTGCCGCCGGCAGAGCCGGAGTAACGCTCACCTTCCCTGGCACTGCGGCTCCTCCAGCAGCTGATGTTCTTCACCCCGCCGTCCGGCAGGGCCAGCCTCCAGGCCCGATGACTCTGTACGGACGGTCGGCAACAGCTCCTCTAGCAGCTGTTCCTGGTAGTCCAAGGTGGCTGCAAACTCCTGTGCTTCATTTTGGCGCCAAATTGCCATAGCCATTATTAACAAGGCCTTTTTCGCTCCAGATCCACCTGGAGAAATCCAGCAATTCACAGTCCAATTTTTGTAATCCACAGGGAAAAATAAAATCTTCAACCCACACAGCTTAGGGTCCTTTCATTCTTCTGGTGCAGGCTTACCGCTGAAGATGTTGTATTTGCGGCGATGGATCCTGCCGACTACGCCAAGTGTAGGGTTGGTGGGCCGGGCTGGGGGGTGGTCCCTCTGTATACCACGCAGCAACGCACAGACAAAAGATGGAGGCAGATTTCGGGTGCAAAGGTCCAAGTTTATTTCCCGCCGTCCGACTGATGGCCCTCACAATACACCGCAAATTCTCTTGACGGCCCTCCGTGTCCAGGCCCCGTTACACACACACCGTACTTATCACCAGGGACGCACATACACGTACCGTTCCTTTTTGCTTAACAACGTTCCTGTCAGCTCGGTCACTGTGGCCACCTTAGGCCCGTACACCAACAGTAATTTTCTGGTCAGGTATCGTCTTCAACTCGGTATGTGTTTCCCCGGGCTCTCGGCTGTACTGCGGTACTTCATGTCAGGACCACCCCCCTGACTTCCTTTCTTCTCAGTCCCCTGGTTGGGTTTTTCCTCACAGTGCAGCAACTGTCACAGTCTCCTCGTCACTTGAGCTCCCCCTGCGGACTGGAATCTTCTGGAACCCTCCTGTCAAATTTATAGCTTTTCCGGTTCCCTGTAACTCCGCCCCCCATAACTAACGGTTTCTTAGCCCTAAGCTGATGTCAAGTCCTATGCTCACACTCCTCCCTGCCCTCTAATGTCAATTCCAGGTACTGCACGTCACCTACACTTTCCTAGCTGTTTTCCCTTATGTCATAACTGATTATCCTGCCTGACAAGTGCAAACCCTTTTGAAACCTGACCAGTCAGTCCGTCCGTCAGGTCACCTTCCCTACATTAGTAAAAGAAGAAAGAATTGCTTGAGCGAGGATGAGGCCTGTATGACAAAGAAGATATGCTCCAAACAATTTCAAAATTAGATCTCCCCTTATGTATGATGAAGAAATTCCGAAGAAATTTTTGTGTGTGGATGAGGCCTGTATAAAATAGACTAGATGCTCCAAACAATTTCAAAGTGAGATGACCCCTACTGAACAAATTTGTTTTTAGTGTGGATGTAAAACCTACAAGATATGCCCCAAACAAATTTAAACTCAGATCTAGCCTGCTGTATCACGTTTGTAACAATTTTTTCTTTTATGTGCAACAGCTCCACATGCACAACAATTTCACCCCCACAAAATTACGTGGGATATGGCAGGCTGATCCCATTTATCAAGATTTTTTTTTTAATCTGCGATTGTGCATTAGCTGTGCTGACAGTTCAATTTCACCGCCATGAAATGACAAGGTGATATACGGTGTGCTGAATCATGTTAGCAACTGCCAAAAAAAATGCTGTACTGTATAACAGCTTTACATATAGAACTATTTCACCACCATAAAATTACAACGTGGGATATCACGGGCTGTATCACATCAGTTCTGGTCTCCGGTGTATAAGAAAGACATAGCTGAACTGGAGCGGGTGCAGAAAAGAGCGACCAAGGTTATTAGGGAGCTAGGGGGTCTGCAATACCAAGACAGGTTATTACACTTGGGGTTATTTAGTTTGAAGAATCAAAGGCTTAGGAGTAGTGTTGAGCATTCCGATACCGCAAGTATCGGGTATCGGCCGATATCAGCGGTATCGGAATTCCGATACTTAATTCCGATACTTTTTTCATATCGGATTCCGGGATCGGAATCGGAATAGGAAGTTCCCATCATGCTATGAGCCTGCTTGCTTTGATTAAGCCAATGGGAATCCTCCGAAGTGTGGGCACATCCTGTTAGGCATGTAGGCATGTTAACTATTGGCATGGCTGTGATTGGCTGCCGAAATGATGTCATGATGCACTATAAAAGCCACCGCAGCCGCCATTTCTGGTCACTCTGCTGTGAATTCAGTTAGGGACAGGCTGCTGTAGAAGACTGTGAGGGACAGTTAGAAATAGCGATTCTAAAAACAATATTGTGCTTTATCCAGGCTACATAAACCACCACTGTAGCTTGCTTTTCCCTAGCAGCGCTGTTTTCACAGCTGTCTGCAAGGGCTGTGTGAGTGCAGCTCACGCTGTGGAGTGGGTCCTGCAGCCACGTCAGGCTGTAGGCCACCCAGTGTGATCACTGCTGCCTCATACATCTTTTATTTTTTGAGCTGCATTTTTTAAATAATTTCAATCTAGTGTGCTTCCATCCGTATCCATATACGTTGGTTGCAAACACTAGTAGTAGACAGCGGAGCCTTTCTGCAGCCTTTCAGTGCTAGTGTCCACTTTGCTGCACTGTTCACGGCTGTCTGAGAGGTCTCTGACTGTGTGTGAGTGCAGCTCATGCTGAGTAGTGTGTCCTGCAGCTACGTCTGGCTGTAGGACGCTCAGCGTGCGTCACTGCCTCACACATATTTTTATTTGAGTGCAGCTCATTTTTTCTTCTATTAGTGTGCATCCATCCGTCTCCATCTACGGTGGTTGCAAACACTATATAGGAGTACACAGCGGAGCCTTTCTGCAGCCTGTCAGTGCCAGTGCCCACTTAGCTGCACTGTTGACGGCTGTCTGAGAGGTCTCTGACTGTGTGTGAGTGCAGCTCACGCTGAGTAGAGTGTCCTGCAGCTACGTCTGGTTGTAGGACGCTCAACGTGCGTCACTGCCTCACACATATTTGTCTCTGAGTGCAGCTCATTTTTTCTTCTCCTATTAGTGTGCATCCATCCGTATCCATCAACATTGGTTGGTTGCAAACACTATATAGGAGTAGATAGAGGAGCCTTTTTTTCTGGCTTGTGCCCTGCCGGCGCAGCCAGATTAGTATTACCCAATTTTTTTGGAGCCTCATCTTTTGCATTGTAGGTTACCTGCCTGCATTGTAATAGCTCCAAAAAGTTGGTGATACTATCAGTTTCAATTCTTTGTTCTCATACTTTGAGTTTGTTTCAAACAAAGAAACCACATAAAAAGTTCACCAAACACTACATTTTGAACTTGTGTAGGCCACATCAGCTCCTATTAAAGTCTAGTCCACACACACACACTTCATAAAATTAGTGTTTCTTGTACCTGTAACCAGCTGTTCAGGAATAAGCACACTAAGGCCCCCCTTTGTCCTTTTTTGCCTATCTTAAGCAGTCTTGCAAGATGAAGAAGGCAGGGAGTAAGGCGCGGGGGCGTGGGCGTGGGCGTGGAGTTTCAGCAGGGAGAGGACGTGGGGATTCTGCAGGGAGAGGACGTGGGGATTCTACAGGTAGAGGACGTGGGGATTCTGGGCCTGCTGCGGGCACCAGTGGATCAGCATCCCCCAGTTTTAGCAGGCAACAGTCCTTTATGCGCAGCTTTGTAGGACCTCAACGTACCCCACTGCTGCGGGAGGAACAAATTGAAGCCGTTGTCGGATGGATGGCAGCTAACGCATCGACTTCAATTACTTCCGCATCCTCTCAGGGTCAGAGCACCGAAGAGCAACCATCTGTCTCTTCACCACCTGCCAAAGTGCCCAGGCAGTCAGAGAGACATGGACAGGAGCCATCACAATCTCTACTTCTGTTCTCGGAATCTGTTGGCTTGGAAAGAGGGGGCCAGCCAAGCAGCATTCCTGAATGTGAAGAAGAGGGAGTATGCAGTGATGCGCAACTTCTTTGTCCCTCTGAATCTGAAGAGGCGAGTGGGCCAGTGCCTATGGTCAGCACACCTCAGTACGCATCAGATGATGACGAGACTCAGTTGCCACTTTCTGGTGCGTACGGTGCTGGCGAGACAACCCCGGAGAAGCAGCTGTTTGAAGAGGGGAGGGAAGATGATGAGGTCCTTGACCCATCATGGCGTGAGCAACAGGAAGGTGGTGGGAGCAGCTCGGAGGAAGAGATTCCCCTACCGGCCAAAACAGGAGGCAGAGGGAGGGGGAAGACTTGGTTGCCTGTACCCTCCACTTCGGCACCCGTTAGGAGCATTCCTCCTTCCAAAGGCAAACCGGGCGCTCACAAGAGTTGCAGTGCGTGGTCCTTTTTTGACACAGTTGCAGATGACATTTGCTTTGTCAAATGCAAGCTGTGTCATCAGAGAGTCAAAAGAGGGAGAAATGTCAGCAACCTCAATACCACAAATATGTGGAAACATGTGCGCACCAAGCACGAGTTGGAGTTGCATAGACACCCTCAAGACGTAGGCCAACGTACAGCACCACCTACCACCTCTTCAGTTCGTGTTGGGCCCTCTTCCTCCAGCTCACACACTGCTGGTTCGGCTTCCTCACAGGATCGCCAAGGAAGAACCTCTGCCACTGTTGTCCGGAGACCCTGTCAGATTCCACCCATAACAGCACGTTCCCATCCATCACAGCCATCGGTAGCACAGGCATGGGATAAAAGGCGCCCTTACTCGGCAAACCATCCCCGAGCACAGTCTCTGAATGCTGGCATTGCCAAACTTCTGGCAGTTGAAATGCTGTCATTCAGGCTGGTGGACACTGACACCTTCCGGGACTTAATGGCATTGGCAGTCCCCCAATACAACGTGCCCAGCCGCTTTTATTTCAGCAGGCGAGCCGTCCCTGCCCTGCAGAAACATGTTGAGGGCAAAATAAAACATGCGCTACTAAACGCCGTTAGTAGCAAGGTCCACCTGACCACCGATGCGTGGACCAGTAACCATGGACAGGGACGATACCTTTCCCTCACTGCCCACTGGGTCAATGTTGTGGAGCCGGGTACGGATCTGGAGAGTGGCGCTGTACGTGTTCTTCCAACGCCACGGATTGCAGGACTCCAGTCTGTACACATAGACTCCTCCTCCTACTCAAGTTCCTCAGAAACAGCAGAGCAGGAGCCTGTTACGACCGATATGAGCACAGCCGTGGCCAAACGTCAACAGGCTGTACTCAAATTAATTTCTTTGGGGAATCGAAGCCACACAGCGCAGGAGCTCTGGAATGCTATCAAGCTGGAGAGCGATGTGTGGTTTGGGCCAGCGAATCTCCAGCCGGGCTTGGTAGTGTGTGACAATGGCCGAAATCTGGTGGCAGCTCTTGGCCTAGGCAACCTCACACACATCCCATGTCTGGCACATGTTCTTAACTTGGTCGTGCAGAGCTTTCTGAGGGACTATCCGGATCTTGATGCACTGTTGCACAAGGTCCGCATAGAGTGCGCTCACTTGCGACGTTCCAGCACGGCAAGATCGCGCCTCGCTGCTCTGCAGCGACGATTTGGCCTTCCAGAACATCGCATCATATGTGACCTACCCACCCGGTGGAATTCAACGTTACATATGTTGGAGCGGTTGTGTGAGCAGCAGGCAGCAGTCATGGAGTACCAGCTGCATCAGGCGCAAACAAGTCGCACTGTGCGCCGTTCACACTTCAGCACCATTGAGTGGGCCTCTATGAAGGACATCTGCCTCGTTTTGCGTGCCTTCGATGAATCCACGCGGATGGCGAGTGCAGATGATGCACTAGTCAGCATGACTGTCCCCCTTATCTGCCTGCTTCAACAAACACTGCAAGCACTAAGGGATGAGGTTTCAGAAGAGGTGGAGGATGAGGAGTCCCAAATGCCATCTGCTTCTGGACAGTCTGCGCTACGTGTTTCCTCACAAAGGCCTAGGCAGGGGACACTTTGTGAGGAGGATGAGGAGGAGTCGATGGAGGAGGAAGACATCTCTCCAGAGGAGGGAGGTACACAAACCTCTACTCAGTATGTACAGCGAGGGTGGGGTGATGCAGAGCAGGTCGAGGTCACGCCTCAAACAGGGGACAGCGGTTCTTTGGCAGTTGGGAGTCTGCAGCACATGGTTGATTTCATGCTGCAGTGCCTGAGAAACGACCGCCGCATCGCCCACATTCTCGTCTCGGCTGATTATTGGGTGTACACCCTCCTAGATCCTCGCTACCGGGACAGCGTACAAAGGCTCATACCAACGTTGAACCGGGAGCGTAAAATGCGGGAGTACGAAGAGTCACTGGTGCAGTCCATAATGTTTTCCATTCCACCCGACAGCATTGTTGCAAGTGCTTTACAAAGCAGCTCTGTGCGTCGAGGCAGTGGAGGAAACTCTGCACAAAGAGGGAGCAGAGGCAGTGCCGCAGCACAAGGCAAGACCACTATGGCCCAAATGTGGCAAAGTTTTGTGTGTCCACCACAATTGTCTACACCATCAGCGACGCCTCGAGTCAGCAGGAGGCAACGCTTCCGTCAGATGGTGTCAGACTACATGTCTTGCCCTGTCGCTGTACTCCCAGATGGCTCTTCCCCCTTCAAGTTTTGGGTCTCTAAGCTGGATACATGGCCAGAGCTTAGCCAGTATGCATTGGAGGTGCTGGCTTGCCCTGCTGCCAGTGTATTATCGGAACGTGTCTTTAGTGCCGCAGGTGGTGTACTAACAGACCGTCGCACGCGACTATCTTCCGATAATGTTGACCGGCTGACTTTTCTGAAAATGAACAAGGCCTGGATCTCCAAAGACTTTGCCATTCCTCTTACAGACTAAATTAGTGGTTGGCAACTGTATCCAGGTCTGCTGGTGTGTTCATTTTTCTACCACCTGAACTATAATCCCTGTGCTTCAACACAGCCAGTTGTCGCTCAGATGTGTCGTCTGCACAGAGAAACACACTAGCTCCTGTGTTACTGGGGTTCAGTAATGCCAGCTGATCCCCTGCTGTGTGGACGGCAGAGTCACCAGCTCCATCAACATTCAAACCACTACTGATTTTTAACCGTGCCCAACTTAGGTCTCTGGCTCCACTGTCTCTACTATTTCCCCTGACCTCCAACCCCGCCATCTACATCTCTGAAGTGGCGTCAGCACAATCTACACTTGTTCCTGTGTTCCTGTGGCTCAGTCCCATCAGTTTATCCCCTGATGTGTGTCCGGCAAGGTCTCCTGCTCTGTCCACATTCCCATAACCAGTAGTGGGAATGAGGACAGAGCTGGCGAACTTGCCGGACAAACATCAGGGGATCAACTGATGGGACTGAGCACCAGTAACACAGGAACAAGTGTAGATTGTGCTGACGCCACTTCAGAGATGTAGCTGGCGGGGTTGGAGGCCAGGGTAAATAGTAGAGACAGTGGAGCCAGAGGCCTAAGTGGAGCATGGTTAGAATCAGTAGTAGTCCACAACCTCCATAAAAACCGCTGCCCATTGGCCTCTGCATGCGGCATGCGTAATCCTGGGCACCAACAGCGTCAGTTGGTGTTCAGAAGTGTCGTCTCCACAGAGCCAAACACATTCGTTCAAGTGTTAGTGGGGTTCAGCACTGCCAGCTGTTCCCCTGCTGTGGAGATGGCAAGTCTCCTGCTGCCTTCACCTGCCCAAATCCAGTAGGCCCCAGCCTGCTCCTCGCCTAATCCTGGGCTCCAACAGCGTCAGTTGGTGTTCAGAAGTGTCGTCTCCACAGAGCCAAACACATTCGTTCAAGTGTTAGTTGGGTTCAGCACTGCCAGCTGTTCCCCTGCTGTGGAGATGGCAAGTCTCCTGCTGCATTCACCTGCCAAAATCCAGTAGGCCCCAGCCTGCTCCTCGCCTAATCCTGGGCTCCAACAGCGTCAGTTGGTGTTCAGAAGTGTCGTCTCCACAGAACCAAACACATTCGTTCAAGTGTTAGTGGGGTTCAGCACTGCCAGCTGTTCCCCTGCTGTGGAGATGGCAAGTCTCCTGCTGCCTTCACCTGCCAAAATCCAGTAGGCCCCAGCCTGCTCCTCGCCTAATCCTGGGCTCCAACAGCGTCAGTTGGTGTTCAGAAGTGTCGTCTCCACAGAGCCAAACACATTCGTTCAAGTGTTAGTGGGGTTCAGCACTGCCAGCTGTTCCCCTGCTGTGGAGATGGCAAGTCTCCTGCTGCCTTCACCTGCCAAAATCCAGTAGGCCCCAGCCTGCTCCTCGCCTAATCCTGGGCTCCAACAGCGTCAGTTGGTGTTCAGAAGTGTCGTCTCCACAGAGCCAAACACATTCGTTCAAGTGTTAGTGGGGTTCAGCACTGCCAGCTGTTCCCCTGCTGTGGAGATGGCAAGTCTCCTGCTGCCTTCACCTGCCAAAATCCAGTAGGCCCCAGCCTGCTCCTCGCCTAATCCTGGGCTCCAACAGCGTCAGTTGGTGTTCAGAAGTGTCGTCTCCACAGAGCCAAACACATTCGTTCAAGTGTTAGTGGGGTTCAGCACTGCCAGCTGTTCCCCTGCTGTGGAGATGGCAAGTCTCCTGCTGCCTTCACCTGCCAAAATCCAGTAGGCCCCAGCCTGCTCCTCGCCTAATCCTGGGCTCCAACAGCGTCAGTTGGTGTTCAGAAGTGTCGTCTCCACAGAGCCAAACACATTCGTTCAAGTGTTAGTGGGGTTCAGCACTGCCAGCTGTTCCCCTGCTGTGGAGATGGCAAGTCTCCTGCTGCCTTCACCTGCCAAAATCCAGTAGGCCCCAGCCTGCTCCTCGCCTAATCCTGGGCTCCAACAGCGTCAGTTGGTGTTCAGAAGTGTCGTCTCCACAGAGCCAAACACGTTCGTTCAAGTGTTAGTGGGGTTCAGCACTGCCAGCTGTTCCCCTGCTGTGGAGATGGCAAGTCTCCTGCTGCATTCACCTGCCAAAATCCAGTAGGCCCCAGCCTGCTCCTCGCCTAATCCTGGGCTCCAACAGCGTCAGTTGGTGTTCAGAAGTGTCGTCTCCACAGAACCAAACACATTCGTTCAAGTGTTAGTGGGGTTCAGCACTGCCAGCTGTTCCCCTGCTGTGGAGATGGCAAGTCTCCTGCTGCCTTCACCTGCCAAAATCCAGTAGGCCCCAGCCTGCTCCTCGCCTAATCCTGGGCTCCAACAGCGTCAGTTGGTGTTCAGAAGTGTCGTCTCCACAGAGCCAAACACATTCGTTCAAGTGTTAGTGGGGTTCAGCACTGCCAGCTGTTCCCCTGCTGTGGAGATGGCAGTCTCTCCTGCTGTCTCCGCATTACAAAGACAGTAGGCCTCTGCCTACACCCTCCTATTTCCTGGGCTTCAACACAGCCAGTTGTAGTTCGGAAGTGCCGTCCACACGGAAAGAGATACTTGCTCCCGTGTCTCAGTGGGGTTCAGTAACGTCAGCTGATCCCCTGCTGTGTGGATGGCAGTCTCTCCTGCTGTAAACTCATTCAAAATACAGTAGGCCTCTGCCTACACCCTCCTATTTCCTGGGCTTCAACACAGCCAGTTGTAGTTCGGAAGTGCCGTCCACACGGAAAGAGATACTTGCTCCCGTGTCTCAGTGGGGTTCAGTAACGTCAGCTGATCCCCTGCTGTGTGGATGGCAGTCTCTCCTGCTGTCACCTCATTCAAAATTCAGTAGGCCTCTGCCTACACCCTCCTATTTCCTGGGCTTCAACACAGCCAGTTGTAGTTCGGAAGTGCCGTCCACACGGAAAGAGATACTTGCTCCCGTGTCTCAGTGGGGTTCAGTAACGTCAGCTGATCCCCTGCTGTGTGGATGGCAGTCTCTCCTGCTGTCACCTCATTCAAAATTCAGTAGGCCTCTGCCTACACCCTCCTATTTCCTGGGCTTCAACACAGCCAGTTGTAGTTCGGAAGTGCCGTCCACACGGAAAGAGATACTTGCTCCCGTGTCTCAGTGGGGTTCAGTAACGTCAGCTGATCCCCTGCTGTGTGGATGGCAGTCTCTCCTGCTGTAAACTCATTCAAAATACAGTAGGCCTCTGCCTACACCCTCCTATTTCCTGGGCTTCAACACAGCCAGTTGTAGTTCGGAAGTGCCGTCCACACGGAAAGAGACACTTGCTCCCGTGTCTCAGTGGGGTTCAGTAACGTCAGCTGATCCCCTGCTGTGTGGATGGCAGTCTCTCCTGCTGTAAACTCATTCAAAATACAGTAGGCCTCTGCCTACACCCTCCTATTTCCTGGGCTTCAACACAGCCAGTTGTAGTTCGGAAGTGCCGTCCACACGGAAAGAGATACTTGCTCCCGTGTCTCAGTGGGGTTCAGTAACGTCAGCTGATCCCCTGCTGTGTGGATGGCAGTCTCTCCTGCTGTCACCTCATTCAAAATTCAGTAGGCCTCTGCCTACACCCTCCTATTTCCTGGGCTTCAACACAGCCAGTTGTAGTTCGGAAGTGCCGTCCACACGGAAAGAGATACTTGCTCCCGTGTCTCAGTGGGGTTCAGTAACGTCAGCTGATCCCCTGCTGTGTGGATGGCAGTCTCTCCTGCTGTCACCTCATTCAAAATTCAGTAGGCCTCTGCCTACACCCTCCTATTTCCTGGGCTTCAACACAGCCAGTTGTAGTTCGGAAGTGCCGTCCACACGGAAAGAGATACTTGCTCCCGTGTCTCAGTGGGGTTCAGTAACGTCAGCTGATCCCCTGCTGTGTGGATGGCAGTCTCTCCTGCTGTAAACTCATTCAAAATACAGTAGGCCTCTGCCTACACCCTCCTATTTCCTGGGCTTCAACACAGCCAGTTGTAGTTCGGAAGTGCCGTCCACACGGAAAGAGACACTTGCTCCCGTGTCTCAGTGGGGTTCAGTAACGTCAGCTGATCCCCTGCTGTGTGGATGGCAGTCTCTCCTGCTGTAAACTCATTCAAAATACAGTAGGCCTCTGCCTACACCCTCCTATTTCCTGGGCTTCAACACAGCCAGTTGTAGTTCGGAAATGCCGTCCACACGGAAAGAGATACTTGCTCCCGTGTCTCAGTGGGGTTCAGTAACGTCAGCTGATCCCCTGCTGTGTGGATGG
The DNA here is from genome assembly GCF_039654945.1 of Dendrobates tinctorius. NCBI lineage: Eukaryota > Metazoa > Chordata > Amphibia > Anura > Dendrobatidae > Dendrobates > Dendrobates tinctorius. The sequence goes on along the minus strand of NW_027361782.1, from coordinate 12,384,243 downwards.
CAGTCTCTCCTGCTGTAAACTCATTCAAAATACAGTAGGCCTCTGCCTACACCCTCCTATTTCCTGGGCTTCAACACAGCCAGTTGTAGTTCGGAAGTGCCGTCCACACGGAAAGAGATACTTGCTCCCGTGTCTCAGTGGGGTTCAGTAACGTCAGCTGATCCCCTGCTGTGTGGATGGCAGTCTCTCCTGCTGTAAACTCATTCAAAATACAGTAGGCCTCTGCCTACACCCTCCTATTTCCTGGGCTTCAACACAGCCAGTTGTAGTTCGGAAGTGCCGTCCACACGGAAAGAGACACTTGCTCCCGTGTCTCAGTGGGGTTCAGTAACGTCAGCTGATCCCCTGCTGTGTGGATGGCAGTCTCTCCTGCTGTCACCTCATTCAAAATTCAGTAGGCCTCTGCCTACACCCTCCTATTTCCTGGGCTTCAACACAGCCAGTTGTAGTTCGGAAGTGCCGTCCACACGGAAAGAGATACTTGCTCCCGTGTCTCAGTGGGGTTCAGTAACGTCAGCTGATCCCCTGCTGTGTGGATGGCAGTCTCTCCTGCTGTAAACTCATTCAAAATACAGTAGGCCTCTGCCTACACCCTCCTATTTCCTGGGCTTCAACACAGCCAGTTGTAGTTCGGAAGTGCCGTCCACACGGAAAGAGATACTTGCTCCCGTGTCTCAGTGGGGTTCAGTAACGTCAGCTGATCCCCTGCTTTGTGGATGGCAGTCTCTCCTGCTGTAAACTCATTCAAAATACAGTAGGCCTCTGCCTACACCCTCCTATTTCCTGGGCTTCAACACAGCCAGTTGTAGTTCGGAAGTGCCGTCCACACGGAAAGAGATACTTGCTCCCGTGTCTCAGTGGGGTTCAGTAATGTCAGCTGATCCCCTGCTGTGTGGATGGCAAAGTCTCCTGCTGCCTACACAGTCGTACCACTACTGATTTTTAACCGTGCTCCAATTAGGCCTGTGGCTCCACTGTCTCTCGTATTTCCCCTGTCCTCCAACCCTGCCAGTTACAGCTCCGAAGTGGCGTCTGCACAATCCACACTTGTTCCTGTGTTACAGGTGTTCAGTCCGATCAGTTAATCCCCTGATGTGTGTCCGGCAATGTCGCCTGCTCTGTCCACATTCCCATTATCGGAATGTGGACAGAGCAGGCGACATTGCCGGACACACATCAGGGGATTAACTGACCGGACTGAACACCTGTAACACAGGAACAAGTGTGGATTGTGCAGACGCCACTTCGGAGCTGTAACTGGCGGGGTTGGAGGACAGGGGAAATACGAAAATCAGTGAATCCACAGGCCTAAGTGGAGCTTGGTTCAAATTAGTAGTCTACAACCGATCTTAAAATTTCTTCAATGCAGCCTAAGCCTGCTCCGTGCTTGTCCCTGGGCTTCAACACAGCCAGTTGTTGCTCGGAAGTGCCGTCTTCACAGAGTAAAACACTAGCTCCTGTGTTTGTGGGGTTCAGTAACGTCAGCTGTTCCCCTGCTGTTTTGATGGCAATCTGTCCTGCTGCCTCCCAATTGACAGCACATCAGGCCTCAGCCTGCTAAGTGCTTGTCCTGGGCTCCAACATCGCCAGTTGCTGCTCATAACTGACTTTGGCACGGGTACTCCCTCCTGCCCAGCTTGGTTCCAGCCCTGCCTGCTGTTTCCGGGAAGTGTCAATGTCAGTTTGCCACCCCAAGTTGCCATGTCGTGTTGCGGTTGGGTTAGCCGAGGCTAGGGTGCCAGCAGTTTAGGTGCTTCCTATGTGGACTGCGGGTTCTGGTAAGAAAGGTTTGTTCCATAGTGCCAGTAGGACAAGCACCCCCTGTAGGACTGTGTGATTCGGTAACTGCGGCCAGCTTGCGGCATGCCAACTTTGCTTTTCAGGGGTAACTTCTGATACCCCTCCGGGTTCCAGCACCGTCAGCTGGTTCTCATCAGAGCCTTTGGCCTAGGTGCCTCCATCTCGGTATCCGAGTTCCAGCAACGTCTGCTGGTCCTTGGTAGTGCTTTGTAGCACAGGTACCTCCTGCTTAGTAACCGGGTTCCAGCACCGTCAGCTGGTCCTCGGTTGTGCCATTGGCTCTTATTCCTTCTGCTGCCCCTCCGGGTGCCAGCACTGTCAGCTGGTCCTCGCTATTTCCATTTGCTCTTGCAGCTTATGCTACCCCTCCGGGTTCCAGCACCGTCAGCTGGTTCTCGTCAGAGCCTTTGGCCTAGGTGCCTCCATCTCGGTATCCGAGTTCCGGCAACGTCTGCTGGTCCTTGGTAGTGCTTTGTAGCACAGGTACCTCCTGCTTAGTAACCGGGTTCCAGCACCGTCAGCTGGTCCTCGGTTGTGCCATTGGCTCTTATTCCTTCTGCTGCCCCTCCGGGTGCCAGCACTGTCAGCTGGTCCTCGCTATTTCCATTTGCTCTTGCAGCTTATGCTACCCCTCCGGGTTCCAGCACCGTCAGCTGGTTCTCGTCAGAGCGTTTGGCCTAGGTGCCTCCATCTCGGTATCCGAGTTCCGGCAACGTCTGCTGGTCCTTGGTAGTGCTTTGTAGCACAGGTACCTCCTGCTTAGTAACCGGGTTCCAGCACCGTCAGCTGGTCCTCGGTAGTGCCATTGGCTCTTGTTCCTTCTGCTGCCCCTCCGGGTGCCAGTACCGTCAGCTGGTTCAAGAGGACAAAGAACAGGAAGACAACCACCAAGATGCAGAACAACAAGAGAGAGAAGACAAAGAAGCATAAAAAAAACAAAGCAGAAGAACATTAAGCATAAGACTAATACTCTGAGCAAATGATATTATCTTATTTATAAGCAGAAGAAGACTAAGCAGTGTATGGGGGTGAGTCCGTTCCTCCTCGTGGTGCCCCTGGAAAAGGCCTGCTTCTGCAGGCCAAACTGAACGCGAACAAATCCTGTTGTAAATCTTTTGTGACAGGCAGAACGGAAGGTGTAAACTTCTAACTTTTCTAGATAACAACTACAGGAATGCCTGACACAAACAAGAATATGATGAAGAAGAATAGGAAGAAGATGAAGAAGCTGAATATGTAGAATAATAATTGTTGAATAAGAAGAATATGAAGAATGTAAGAAAAGGAAGAAGAAGAAGAAGAAGAAGAAGAAGAAGAAGAAGAAGAAGAAGAAGAAGAAGAAGAAGAATGTAAAAAAAGGAAGTAGAAGAAGAAGAAGAAGAATGTAAAAAAAGGAATAAGAAGAAGAATGTAAAAAAAGGAAGTAGAAGAAGAAGAAGAAGAATGTAAAAAAAGGAAGTAGAAGAAGAAGAAGAAGAATGTAAAAAAAGGAAGTAGAAGAAGAAGACATACATGTCTGGCAAAATATAAATGAGGCTAACATAGTCAATATCTTTGTAACTCCTAACATCTTTAAAAAAAAAAGTTTAATTCCTGCTATTCCATTTGATTGGGCTAAACCTCTATGGCTTTAATGTCTCCTCCACCTCCCACAATACATTCTACATTATTCTTAGTTGTTTTTCTTCATGTAGAATTAACCTACAAGGAAAGAAAGGTTTTTTTTTAATTCCGATATTTTGGCCCCATTGACTTGCATTGGTTCCCGGTATCGGAATCGGCGATACCGATACTTTTTTTTAAGATCGGCCGATCCATTCCGATCCGATATTTTCAAGTATCGGCTGGTATCGCTCAACTCTACTTAGGAGTGATCTTATTACAATGTATAAATATATGTGGGGACAATACAAAGACATTTCTAATGATCTTTTTACTCTTAGACCTGTGACGGGGACAAGGGGGCATCCTCTACGTCTGGAGGAAAGAAGGTTTAAGCATACTCACAGACGCGGATTCTTTACTGTAAGAGCAGTGAGACTATGGAACTCTCTGCCATATGATGTTGTAATGAGTGATTCCCTACTAAAATTTAAGAGGGGACTGGATGCCTTTCTTGAAAAGTATAATATTACAGGGTGTATACACTAGTTTCCTTAACATTGCGTTGATCCAGGGAGCTAGACTGATTGCCGTATGTGGAGTCAGGAAGGAATTTTTTTCCTCAATGTGAAGCTTACTGTTTGCCACATGGGTTTTTTTTGCCTTCCTCTGGATCAACATGTTAGGGCAAGTTAGGATAGGACATGGGTTGAACTAGATGGACTTAAAGTCTCCCTTCAACCTTAATAACTATGTTACTATGTTACATTTAGCAACAGAAACAGAAACATTTTTTTTAATGTACGATAGGTCTGCAGACAACTTCATTTCACCGCCACAAAATTACAACGGGATGGGATATGGAGGGCTGTATCATGTTTAGCACCAGAATTTTTTTTTTTAAACAGCATGAGCTATGCACACTGTTGAATTTCACCTCCACTACATAACAAGGTGAGATATGGCATTGTGAGTCACGCTAGCAACTGTCCAAAAAATATTTTTTCATGTTCAAGTGCTCAAATCACACAACAATGACACCACAGCACTAAATGACAAGGTGGGCTACAGCAGGCTGTTTCATATTTCGCTTATGAAAAAATAAGATTTAGAACATTATACTCGTGCATGGAGCACAGTAGAAGCAGTGCACAACACACTTGTAGGACATGTTCCCTGCTGGCTCTGTCTGTGGACCTCAGTAACGGCCAAAAAAAGTGCTGGAAGGTAAATGTTACAGCCACACTGGACACTATGTAGCTAGACTATCTGACTGATATATAACCGCCTAACTAACTAGCTAAAATCTTGCTGCTAACAGTGGCAGCATCAGGAGCAGCCTCTCTGCACTGATACAGTGTCACAATGATGCTAAAACAAAATGTCAGCTATTTATATGGAGAGGGACATGTGATCACAGCAGCCAATGACACAAGCTGTTGTGTCAGGACATTAAGGGTGTTTCCTGCGCCCTGATTGGCTAGCCGCAATGTGCACACATAAAGTTAGCAAAAAAAAATTGCAGTTTACAAGAACGCCACGATTCTGAGTTCTGAAAACCCCCTCCCCTCATCAAACACATGCCAAATGCTCATGATACACCACCATTATCGGTACTAAAATGCTCAAAATACTTTTGTGGCAACGCAAATATTTTCCTGCACTTTTTACCGAATGTTTCTGAATTTTCTCAGTTTTAAAAAATTTTGATCTTATCTCCTATCACGAATCAGAATGTGCCATATTCATGCTGAATTTATGTTTGGCGATCGTTTTCCAAACAAATTCAATAATAACTAATCGTTACATCGTTGATAACATTTAAGGTGGAAGCATCAACGTAACATTAAGTACAATGTCTTATAGGATGAGATGTGATCATAGGACAGAAGTTCCCTTCTGGCAGCAAACCCACAAAGACTTGATGTTTTAATTATTCGTATCCAACAGCTCCCATAATAAATCTCATGCGCTGCTCACATTTACCTGTCCAAATCTGAACAGCCCCTGACACATAATATTGCTCCAGCATAAGGTGACGGCAGAGACGTATATTGCTATGGATTCTGGAAGTAGTGACAGTAGAATGGAGGACACAGTAACTCTGCACAATAGATTGATGACGGTACATCGACCTCTTCAGTAAACTTAATTCCCAACTACTGGAAATATGTAAATCACATCACAGCAGTACATAAATGACTAACAAGGGAGCAAATCACACTCATATTACTAGGTTTATTAGATGGAAGGGCAACTCCGGTCACAACTGATATTAACCCGAATAAATGAACAGCAAAGGAAAAAATCTGGAAACCATAAAATGAGAGAAAATAGAGATTATTTACTACATGAATATTTGAGGAAATATAAATCTATGATAAATCAACTCCCTAATTACAGTAATACAATTATAATACTGCCTTTATGTAAAAAAAAATATATACTTACTATAATACTGCTCTTATGTGCAAGAATATAACTACTATAATACTGCCCCTATGTACTAGAATATAACTACTATAACACTGCCCCCTATGTACAAGAATATAACTACTATAATACTGCCCCTATGTACAAGAATATAACTACTATAATACTGCTCCTATGTACAAGAATATAACTACAATAATACTGCTCCTATGTACAAGAATATAACTACTATAATACTGCTCCTATGTACAAGAATATAACTACTATAATACTGCTCCTATGTACAAGAATATAACTACTATAATACTGCTCCTATGTACAAGAATATAACTACAATAATACTGCTCCTATGTACAAGAATATAACTACAATAATACTGCTCCTATGTACAAGAATATAACTACTATAATACTGCTCCTATGTACAAGAATATAACTACTATAATACTGCTCCTATGTACAAGAATATAACTACTATAATACTGCCCCTATGTACAAGAATATAACTACTATATAATACTGCTCCTATGTACAAGAATATAACTACAATAATACTGCTCCTATGTACAAGAATATAACTACTATAATACTGCTCCTATGTACAAGAATATAACTACTATAATACTGCCCCTATGTACTAGAATATAACTACTATAATACTGCCCCTATGTTCAAGAATATAACTACTATAATACTGCTCCTATGTACAAGAATATAACTACTATAATACTGCTCCACTGCTCCTATGTACAAGAATATAACTACTATAATACTGCTCCTATGTACAAGAATATAACTACTATAATACTGCCCCTATGTACAAGAATATTACTACTATAATACTGCTTCTATGTACAAGAATATAACTACTATAATACTGCCCCTATGTACAAGAATATAAGTGCTATAATACTGCTCCTATGTACAAGAATATAACTACTATAATACTGCCCCTATGTACAAGAATATAACTACTATAATACTGCCCTCTGTGTACAAGAATATAACTACTATAATACTGCTGCTATGTACAAGAATATAACTACTATAATACTGCCACTATGTACAAGAATATAACTACTATATAATACTGCCCCTATGTACAAGAATATAACTACTATAATACTGCTCCTATGTACAAGAATATAACTACTATAATACTGCCACTATGTACAAGAATATAACTACTATATAATACTGCCCCTATGTACAAGAATATAACTACTATAATACTGCCCCTATGTACTAGAATATAACTACTATAATACTGCCCCTATGTTCAAGAATATAACTACTATAATACTGCTCCTATGTACAAGAATATAACTACTATAATACTGCTCCTATGTAGAAGAATATAACTAATATAATGCTGCCCCTATGTACAAGAATATAACTAGTATAATACTGCCCTCTATGTACAAGAATATAACTACTATAATACTGCCCCTATGTAAAAGAATATAACCACTATAATCATGCCCCTATGTACAAGAATATAACTACTATAATACTGCTCCTATGTACAAGAATATAACTACTATAATACTGCTCCTATGTACAAGAACATAACTACTATAGCATAGTAACAAAGTTATTAAGGTTGAAGGAAGACTTTAAGTCCATCTAGTTCAACCCATATCCTATCCTAACTTGCCCTAACATGCTGATCCAGAGGAAGGCAAAAAAAAACCCATGTGGCAAACAGTAAGCTTCACATTGGGGAAAAAAATTCCTTCCCGACTCCACATACGGCAATCAGACTAGCTCCCTGGATCAACGCAATATCAAGGAAACTAGTGTATATACCCTGTAATATTATACTTTTCAAGAAAGGCATCCAGTTCCTTCTTACATTTTAGTAGGGAATCACTCATTACAACATCATATGGCAGAGAGTTCCTTAGTCTCACTGCTCTTACAGTAAAGAATCCGCATCTGTGATTATGGTTAAACCTTCTTTCCTCCAGACGTAGAGGATGCCCCCTTGTCCCCAACAAAGGTCTAAGAGTAAAAAGATCATAAGAGAGGTCTTTGTACTGTCCCTGCATATATTTATACATTGTAATAAGATCACCCCTAAGCCTTCGATTTTCCAAACTAAATAACCCCAAGTGTAATAACCTGTCTTGGTATTGCAGACCCCCAGTTCCCTAATAACCTTGGTCGCTCTTCTCTGCACCCGCTCCAGTTCAGCTATGTCTTTCTTATACACTGGAGACCAGAACTGTATGCAGTATTCTAACTGTGGTCGCACTAGTGACTTATATAGAGGTAAAATTATGTTCTCCTCATGAGCATCTATGCCTCTTTTAATGCATCCCATTATTTTATTTGCCTTTGCAGCAGCTGCCTGGCACTGGCCACTAAATGTGAGTTTGTGATCCACCCACATATCTTTTTCAGTGACAGTTTTGCCCAGTGTTTTACAATTAAGCACATAATTATACATCTTGTTCGATCTACCCAAGTGCATGACCTTACATTTATCCCCATTAAAGCTCATTTGCCATTTATCAGCCCAAGCTTCTAGTTTACATAAATCCTCCTGTAATATAAAATTTTCTTCCTCTGTATTGATTACCCTGCAGAGTTTAGTGACATCTGCAAATATTGAAATTCTACTCTCTATGCCCCCTACAAGGTCATTAATAAATATGTTAAAAAGAAGCGGGCCCAAAACTGACCACTGTGGTACCCCACTGCTAACCGTGACCCAGTCCGAGTATGCTCCATTAATAACCACCCTTTGTTTCCTATCCCTGAGCCTGCTCTTAACCCACTTACACATATTTTCCCCAATCCCCATTGCTCTCATTTTATGTATCAACCTTTTGTGTGGCACCGTATCAAAAGCTTTTGAAAAGTCCATGTATACCACGTCCACTGCACTCCCTTGGTCCAGTCCGGAACTTACCTCTTCATAAAAGCCTATCAGATTAGTCTGACAGGAACGGTCGCTTGTAAACCCATGTTGATATTGGGTCATGAGGTTATTTTTCTTCAGATGCTCCAGTATAGTATCTCTTAGAAAACCCTCCAGGATTTTACCCACAGTTGAGGTTAAACTTACTGGCCTATAATTTCCAAGTTCAGTTTTTGTCCCCTTTTTGAATATTGGCACCACATTTGCCATACGCCAGTCCTGTGGTACAGACCTTGTTATTATGGAATCTTTAAAGATTAAAAATAATGGTCTATCTATGACTGTGCTTAATTCCTGCAGTACTCGGGGTGTATCCCATCCGGGCCCGGGGATTTGTCAATTTTAGTGACTTTTAGACGCTGCCGTACTTCCTGCTGGGTTAAGCAAGTGACGTTTAATAGAGAATTTTTATCACTGGTCATGTTATCCATCATAGGATTTTCTTGTGTAAATACTGTTGAAAAAAAGTAATTTAGCATATTGGCTTTTTCCTCATCCACCATTTCACCCAGACTATTTTTCAGGGGGCCAACACTATCATTTTTTAGCTTCTTACTATTTATGTAGTTAAAGAATATTTTGGGATTATTTTTGCTCTCTCTGGCAATGAGTCTCTCTGTCTCAATCTTTGCTGCCTTGATTTGCTTTTTACAGAATTTATTTAATTTTCTGTATTTATTTAATGCCTCATCCCTAGAGATGAGCGACTTTTCCTTTTTTCGGGTTGAGTCGGGTTTCATGAAACCCGACTTTCGCAAAAGTCGGGTCGAACGAAATCGGCCGATTATTGTGAAAAGTCGAAGGCCGGCTGAAACACGAAACCTAATGCTAGTCAATAGGGAAGAAAAGTCGGCAGTGATTGGAGGACAGGAAACACACCTACAGTGCCCATTTTAATGGGCTCCTTCATGATCCTCTGATACGGCAGAGAAACAGCGGTATAGTACAATGAAACATACTTCACTTCTTACATTACATGACTGATATACATTTTAAATTCTCCAATATCTCCAAAAACAGACAGTATATTACTCCATACAGTATTATGGCCACCGCATAGTACGCTATACAGAGTAATGAGGCCCATATATTTCTCCATACAGAATCACTGGTCCCATATAATGTTCGATACAGTATATGATGATCTCCACATAATGCTACAGTATATGTTGGTCCCCATGGATGAAGCTCCACTGTCTTATAGGCCCAAATAATGCTCCATATATAATGGGCCCCATTTCTAATGCTCCAGTGTGTAATGGGCCCTGTAAATGCTGCTCCAGTGTCTGATGTCCACCTTCGGAATGCTCCAGTGTATGGTGGGCCCCATATATCATTCTCCAGAGTATAGTGCTCCCCAAAAATTGCTCCCAACCTTTAAAACAATTAAATAAGTCTCCTCGCTAGGGAATCCCTGTACTAGTCTGGACTCCTCGTCGTCCCCATCTTCCATCTCTCTGCACTTGGACTGTTTAGGCAGAGGGCGTACAGACGTGATGTCATCGCGCTCTCTGACCAGAATGTCACTGTCAAGAAACGCGGAAGACGTCACAGCGGTGGAGCAGGGAGAGGTAAGTATTTCAACTTTGCAAGTGCTGTGATCCTGAGCAAGCAGGGGGGCCCACCCGGCGACGGCACTGGCACAGGGCCCCTAATAGTATGGCGGTGGGTCTGACGGCAGATGGGCCCTCCCACCGGCAGAGACACTTTTGCATACTATGAGGGGCCCTGTGCCAGTGCCGTCGCCCATGAATATGCCCCCACCCACCTGCTCAAGGAACCTGCACTTTCATCTGCACCTTCCTCTTTGTCACCATGTAAGTTGGTATAGTATGTGAGGAAGGGGAACCTGAGTTTCATCAGGGTCAGATTCTGGCTGTGTAGAGTGTGAGGGGAATGTAGTGGTCTGGGTCAATGTACCAGCAGAATCATCTAGCAGTGGCTGGGCATCAGTGCACTTGTGGTGCCCCCAGGAGTACGGTCGCCAAAGTGGCATTACCTTCCTCCTAGGGAGTGTGATGTCATTCTGGAGCAACGAATGATCTCTCTAGCAGTTAAACCAACACACAACACAGTTCCCACTCCAGGCCAGCAGGGAGAGCTCTGAACCTGACTGCTGAGGAGCTGCTTTCTGTGGTCGGGAGGAGGGAAGTTAGGGCAGTCTGTGAAGGGAAGGGGAAGTGTGTGGACGTGAGAAGGGGAGCTGGAGGATGAGCAGAGTTAAGGCTCACTCCCAGCTGGAGCGCATGGTCCGGATTCCAGTCTCCGAGTTTGTAGGGACACTGACGGTCCTGCAGCAGAAACCGGAGGAAGTAGCAGCTGTAAATGCTCTGTTCCCAACAAAGGCTTGGAGGCCCCAGCAGCTACTTGTGTGAGCCAGAAGGAAAGGGATATGGCTGCCTGCCATACGAGAAAGTTTCAAAAGAGAGTCAACAGGGGGAACTTCAGTGAACTCAGTACTGCGAGTACCTCAGATAAGCGCTAGAACGGAGGCCACACTACCTGTCTGCAGAGAGAAATTTCCTAATTTGCTTCCGGGCTGACCAACTCCTCCATCTGTACTCTGGGTCCTGTATGGCACTTACCAAGTACAGGTAAAGGAACTGCACGACTGAGTCTGTCATCTTTCTCCTGCGCCTGGTGCACGACTCTGCTACATCCTGCACTGCACACCATCTACCAACTCTTTCATCTGCCCTGCGACTACAGCCCTACCTGTGCAGGGCTTCTACAACTTAGCTGCACCACAACATCTGTCCCAGAGAAGCGACAATGCAGCACTGGTCAATCTGATCAGAAACCACAGGTGGCGTCACGTATCATTCACCTACAAACATTATTCACCCCTTTGCATGGACGCCCAGGCCCACGGACCAGGTCACCACTACCGTGACACATCCCTCTGAGACACCGGCCCAGTACCAATTAACCCCACTGCCCTGGCTGGCCACCCACACTCCATGTCAGATTCATCTTGGACTGGGGAATTCACGATTTGACTTGATAACCTGGGCATGGTATGTGGGAAAGAGCTACATGGACTAATGTGAAGTGTGGCCTGCTGCATCATTCACTTTTGGTGGGGGTGAAGGACACAAGGAAAGGGGTTCTTCCTGACCAGGAGCCAGCACTTGATGACTCAGTGCTTGCATTTTTTGAAACTTCAGAAGAGGAGGGCATATTTGCTGGAGTCTGTTTTGGCAATGTAAGCCAAAATCAGTTCCTGATGGTCCGGCTTTTAAAAGCGGTTAACCTACTCCCAGAAAAGGTAGCCTTCCAGACGTTCTGGAGCCAGACCATGACACAGGCTCAATATCGCCTGCCTTAGCTGCTATTGTGCTTTTGCCACTATCAGCAAATGCACCACCACCATCAGTACCAGCTGGCCCCCCCACGCCCACGTCCATGGCCTCTTCCACCATACTTCCAAATTTTGGAGAAAATGTACCCAAAATAACATCAGATATATGGTACTGTATCAGAAGCGTACAGCTCTATACAGTCAAAGGATAATTGTCAATCTCCCTATATATTTCAAGAGTCACACCGAGACGCTCACAGGCTCAGTATGGATTAGACAAGAATATAAAAAATAGAAAAAGGGTACAGTATCATCAGATAGCAGGTATATATACAGTAGTACAGTTTAAACATTCTAAATCTCCGTATATATTTCAGGAGGCAGACACAGACACTCTCAGGCTCAGTATGGATTACAACACAATATAAAAAGCTGTAAAACAGTAATGGATCTGAAGCATACAGCTGTACACAGTGTAGGGGTCATTGTCAATCTCAGTATTTATTTCCACAGTCAGAAACAGACTTTCACTTGGTCAGTTTGGATTAGACCAGAATATAAAAAGCAGTAAATGGGTAATGTATCACAAGCATAGAGCTGTATACAGTGTTGGGGTAAATTTTAAATCTACATATAAATTGCAGGAGTAACCCACAGACTCTCACACGCTCAGGATGGATCACACCACAATATAAAAGAAGATCCGCAAGAAATAATCACACATGTGGACCAATGTTCCAGGTGTCAGTGATACACTTAGAGTGGTGGGTGGAGGAGGACTTCCTGGCAGAAAGGGTACAGTTTCACCAGATACCAGGTATATATAGCATGGTTTAAACATTAAAAATGTACGTCTATATATCAGGAGTAGTGTTGAGCCACCCCGCTAGTTTTTGAGTTTGGTTCGGTTCATCGAACAGGAGGCAAGTTCGTTGAATGTTTGTCGAACGTTCGACGAACACTGTCGAGCCCCATTGAAAACAATGGCAGGCAAACACAAACACATACAAACACATAGAAAACAATTACAAAACACCTTAAAAGGTGTCCCAAAGCAGACAAAATTCTCAGAAGACAAAAATAACATATGGAAAAGGGCATCTACATACAGAAAAGAGGTGGAGGAGTAAAAGGAGGAGGAGGAGACACAGATATAGGCATGTCATGCCCTTATAAAGTCAAGTAACGACCCGCCCTATAAAACTTTCCATTAGTTAACCCCTTTAGCGAACCCCTTAAAAAATAAAAATAAAAAACGAAGCAAAAAATAATGATTTATTATCATACCGCCAAACAAAAAGTGTAATAACGCGCGATCAAAAAGACGCATATAAATATTCATGGTACCGCTGAAAACGTCATCTTGTCCCGCAAAAAACGAGCCACCACACAGCATCATCAGCGAAAAACTAAAAAAGTTATAGCTCGCAGAATAAAGCGATGCAAAAATAATTATTTTTTATATAAAATAGTTTTCATTGCATAAAACCGACAAAACATAAAAAAACGACCTAAATGAGGTATCACTGTAACTGTACTGACCCGAAGAATAAAACCACTTTATCAATTTTACCGCACGCAGAACGGTGTAAACGCACCCCCCCAAAAGAAATTCATGAAACGCTGGTTTTTGTTCATTCTGCGTCCCAAAAATCGGAATAAAAAGTGATCAAAAAATGTCACGTGCCCGAAAATGGTACCAATAAAAATGTCAACTCGTCCCGCAAAAAATAAGACCTCACATGACTCAGTGGGTCAAAATACAGAAAAATTATAGCTCTCAATATGTGGTGATACAAAAACTATTTTTACAATAAAAAGCGTCTTTTAGCGTGCGACAGCCGCCAAACATAAAAACCGCCATAAATAGTAAATCAAACCCCCCGTTATCACCCCCTTAGTTAGGGAAAAATAATAAAATAAAAAAAATGTATTTATTTCCATTTTTCCATTACGGTTAGGGTTAGGGTAGGGTTAGGGTTAGGGCTAGGGCTAGGGTTAGGACTAGGGTTAGGGTTAGGGCTGAGATTAGGGCTAGGGGTGTGTTGGGGTTCGGGTTGGAGTTAGAATTGGGGGTTTCCACTGTTTGGGCACATCAGGGGCTCTCCAAATGCAACATGGCGTCTGATTTCAATTCCAGCCAATTCTGAGTTGAAAAAGTCAAATGGTGCTCCTTCCCTTCCAAGCTCTGACATGCGCCCAAACAGTGTTTTACCCCCACATTTAGGGTATCAGCCTACTCAGGACAAATTGCAAAACAATTTTTGGGGTCCAATTTCTCCTGTTACCCTTAGGAAAATAAAAAATTGGGGGCAAAAATATCATTTTTGTGGAAAAAAATGATTTTTTTATTTTCACGTCCGAGCGTTATAAAATTCTGTGAAGCACTTGGGGGTTCAAAGTGCTCACCACACATCTAGATAAGTTCCGTGGGGGGTCTAGTGTCCAAAATGAGGTCACTTGTGAGGAGTTTCAATAGTTTAGGTACATCAGGGGCTCTCCAAATGCACATGACACCCGCAGACCATTCCATCAAAGTCTGCATTCCAAAACGTCACTGCTTTCCTTCCGAGCCCCGACGTGTGTCCAAACAGTAGTTTTCTCCCACAAATGGGGTGTCAGCGTACTCATGACAAATTGGACAACAACTTTTGGGGTCCAATTTCTCCTGTTACCCTTGGGAAAATGAAAAAATTGGGGACTAATTGATCATGTTTGTGGAAAAAATACAATTTTTTTATTTTCATGCCCGGTCATTATAAACTTCTGTGAAGCCCTTGGGGGTTCAAAGTGCTCACCACACATCTAGATAAGTTCCTTAGGGGGTCTCGTTTCCAAAATGGGGTCTTTTGTGGGGGGTTTCCACTGTTTAGGTACATTAGGGGCTCTCCAAAGGCAACATGACACCCGCAGACCATTCCATCAAAGTCTGCATTCCAAAACATCACTACTTCCCTTCCGAGCCCCGACGTGTGCCCATACAGTAGTTTTCTCCCACATATGGGGTATCAGCATACTCAGGACAAATTGGACAACAACTTTTGGGGTCCAATTTCTCCTGGTACCCTTGGGAGAATAAAAAAATGGTGACTAAAAGATCATGTTTGTGGAAAAAATATGAATTTTTTATTTTCACGCCCGGGCGTTATAAACTTCTGTGAAGCACTGGGGGGTTCAAAGTGCTCACCACACATCTAGATAAGTTCCTTGGGGGGGTCTAGTTTACAAAATGGTGCCATTTGTGGGGTGTTTCCACTGTTTAGGTACATCAGGGGTTTTCCAATCGCGACATGATGTCCGATCTCAATTCCAGCCAAAAACGTCAAATGGCGCTGCTTCTCTTCCGAGCTCTGCCATGCGTCCAAATAGTGGTTCACCCCCACATGTGGGGTATCAGCGTACTCAGGACAAATTGCACAATAACTTTTAGGGTCCTGTTACCCTTGGAAAAATAAGAATTGAGGGTGAAAAGATCATTTTTGTGTAAAAAATATGATTTTTTAATTGTACGGCTTTATGTTATAAACTTCTGTGAAGCCCTTGGGGGTTCATAGTTCTCACCACACATCTAGATAAGTTCCTTAGGGGGTCTAGTTTCCAAAATGGTGTCATTTGTGGGGGGTTTCCACTGTTTTGGTACATCAGGGGTTTTCCAATCGCGACATGATGTTCGATCTCAATTTCAGCCAAAAACGTCAAATGGCGCTGCTTCCCTTACGAGCTCTGCCATGCGCCCAAATAGTGGTTTACCCCCACATGTGGGGTATCAGCGTACTCAGGACAAATTGCACAATAACTTTTAGGGTCCTGTTACCCTTGGGAAAATAAAAATTGGGGTGAAAAGATCATTTTTGTGGAAAAAATATGATTTTTTAATTGTACCGCTGTACGTTATAAACTTCTGTAAAGCCCTTGTGGGTTCAAAGTTCTCACCACATATCTAGATAAGTTCCTTGGGGGGTCTAGTTTCCAAAATGGGGTCACTTGTAGGGGGTTTCCACTGTTTAGGTACATCAGGGACTCTCCAAACGTGACATGGCGTCCGATCTGAATTCCAGACAATTTTGCATTGAAAAAGTCAAACGGCGCTCCTTCCATTCTGAGCTCTGCCATGTGCCGAAACAGTCGTTCCCCCCCACATATCAGGTATCAGCGTACTCAGGACAAATTGCACAATAACTTTTGCAGTCCAATTTCTCCTGTTACCCTTGGTAAAATAAAAAAAATTGAACCTGAAGTATTTTTTTTGTGAAAAAAAGTTAGATGTTCATTTTTTTTTAAATATTCAAAAAAATTCCTGTGACGCACCTAAAGGGTTAATAAACTTCTTGAATATGGTTTTGAGCACCTTAAGGGGTGCAGTTTTTAGAATGGTGTCACTTTTGGGTATTTTCTATCATATAGACCCCTCAAAGTGGCTTCAAATGTGATGTGGTCCGTAAAAATAAAATCGTGTTGTAAAAATGAGAAATCGCTGGTCAACTTTTAACCCTTACAACTTCCTAACAAAAAAAAATTTTGGTTCCAAAATTGTGCTGATGTAAAGTAAACATGTGGGAAATGTTAGTTATCAAGTTTTTTGGGTGCCATATCTCTGTGATTTAAGGGCATAAAAATTCAAAGTTGGAAAATTGCGAAATTTTCAAAATTTTCGCCAAATTTCCGTTTTTCTCACAAATAAACGCAAGTTATTTGAATTAAATTTTACCACTAACATGAAGTACAATATGTCACGAGAAAACATTGTCAGAATCACCGGGATCCATGGAAGCGTTCCAGAGTTATGACCTCATAAAGGTACAGTGGTCAGAATTGTAAAAATTGGCCCGGTCATGAACGTGCAAATCACCCTTGGGGGTGAAGGGGTTAAACATTAAAAATCTCCATGCATATTTCCGTTGTCCGACAAAGACACTCACAGCTTCAGTATGGATTAGACAAGAATCTGAAAAGTAGAAAAAGGGTAATGTATTCGAACCATACACCAGTATACACTGTGGGGGTATTTTTCAATCTTCATATATATTTCAGTCTCAGTAAGACAGTCCAGACTCCAGGGCTGTGGAGTCGGTAAGCCAAACCTGCGACTCCGACTCCGACTCCGACTCCTCAATTTCCCTTACACCGACTCCGACTCCAACTCCGACTCCGACTCCACGACTCCGACTCCCACACATATTGCTTATATTTAAGTGAAATATTTATTGTAGTACAATGTGAACCTCAGACATTTAATCATTTTTATGATCCAATAATCAAGATATTTAGATAGAACAGAATATATATTGGTGTACTACCCGGTTTTCATTCTTTTTGGTACAGATACGATATGGATAGACAGATATGGATAAATGGATAGATAGAGCAGATTTCTAATCTGCTTTTGATATTGAAAACATTATCTATGAGCTCAAAAACCTTTCAGGTGATGCGGTTTTTTAAAAAGATGATCAGCTTTTGCAGCTGAAAAACGTATCCTCAAAAAACACAGGAAAAACGCTGTGTGTGAATGTAGCCTTAGATCAGGAATAGAACAGCCATTTATAGGACATTTCATAACTTTCCCAAACTCCTATGAAAAAATATTCAGCACATCCTGCATTGAATTACTGTACCCAATTTATTATATATTTTAGGAGTCGGAGTCGGTCCATTTTATACCGACTCCAACTCCGACTCCGACTCCACCAAAATGAGCACCGACTCCGACTCCGACTCCACGACTCCGACTCCGACTCCACAGCCTGACTCTCCACAAGAGGAAACAAGATGGATACAAGAACAGACGGAAAGTCGAGTGATTGCAGAAATTTTGGAATTACTAATTGCGGGAAAAACTCCCGGGAGAATTCTCAGAGGCGATGCTGACCCTCAATTACTTTGTCTGTGGAGACAGCGAAAACAGTTCTTTGTGAAGAAAGGGTTGCTGTATCGCAGTACCGTGGATCCCATCACCGTTACTCATCTCCATCAAATTGTGATCACAGGAAGAGATGTAGACATTGTCCTCACTGCCTATCATGATCTGTCAGGTAACTTTGGAGTGGAAAAGACAGAAGCCACAGGCCGTAGGTGATTCTTTTGAATTGGCACGAGAGGACACATTTAATATTGTGGGTAGGAATGTCACATGTCTGTGAGTCGGAAAACCGTGAAAGCTGATGATAAACCACCACTGCATCTCATTGTGAGTCGACGTCCATAACAAATGGAAGCCATTGATCATCTGAAGATAGAGCCCAGCAGGACAGGTCATAGCTACGTCTTAACCATCATCTATCAGTTCACCAAATTTGTATTGGCAGTTCCAGTGAAGGATTTAACAGCCCAGACTACACAGCGGTGGAGCAGGGAGAGGTAAGTACTGCAAGTGCTGGGGCCCTGAGCAAGCAGGGGGGGCCCACTCGTGGGCAGCGGTACTGACACAGGGCCCCTCATAGTATGCCGGTGTGTCTGATGGCGGGTGCGCACCACCACCGTCAGAAACACTTGATTGTACTGAGGGACCCTGTGCCAGTGCCGTCGCCCAAGAGTGGGCCCACCCACCTGTTCAGGGCAACGGCACTCGCACGGGTGCGTTCGCCAGGTAGTGACCCCAGTCCTGGGGGGAAGGCAGCAGAGTTAGGGAGGTTGAAAAAATGGCATATGTTGATGTTGGACATTCAGCTGCTGAAAATGGAGGAATTGGAAAAGTCCGAGGAAGAGGAGGACAAAAGCGAGCCATTTTTGTGGCAACCTACGTGTCAGCAAGGGAAGGTGAGACAAAATCCTTTGAAACCCATGCATGGTTCATTTTAATGAAGGTTAGATCATAAACATTTTGGGTAGACAGACGGGTCCTTTTTTCTGTCAGGATTGATCCAGCAGCACTGAAGACTCTTTCGGATAGCACACTAGCAGCAGGGTAAGCGAGCTCCTGTAAGGCATATTGTGCCAACTCAGGCCAGGTGTCCCGTTTACAGGACCAATAGTCAAAGGGGAATGACCTGTGAGGTAGAACATCGATATAGGAGGAGAAGTAGTTTGTAACCATAGTTGACAACTGCTGTCTCCTGTCACTTTCAATCGATGCAGTAATACCAGTCGTTTGAGCGGTACTTAAAAAATCAGTCCACAACATGGTCATGAAACCCCTGTGTCAAACGCCACTTCTGCTGTGTGCACCACGAACACTTCTTCCATGTTGCCCCCTACGGCTCATGGGAAAACAATCACTGCTGCTGTGTGCTGGGAATGCTCATACAAACAGTTTACCAGAGTTTCTTGTTTGTTAGCCAATATTAGCTCTAGGTTCTCCTGTGGCATGGTGTTTTGGAATTTGCCTTGATAGCATGGATCCAGGATGCTGGCCAACCAGTAGTCATCATCCTTCATCATTTTGGCAATGCGGGGGTCCCTTTTTAGGATCTGCAAGGTATAATCACACATGTGGGGCAATGTTCCAGGTGTCAATGATGCACTGCGAGTGCTGGGTGGAGGAGCACTTTCTGGCAAATCAACATCCCTCCAGTCACGCACAAACCCTGTACCTGACCTTGCCACGCCAACATTTTGTTTGCCCCCTGAGAAGCATCCTCCTCCCCTAAATGATCATGCCCAACATCCTCCTCTTCCTCTTCTTCCTCCACCTCGTCCAGGAGAGTTCCCTGAGCAGACAATGGCTCACTATCATCAAGGCTTCCCTCCTCCTCTTCCGCCTCGGCTGCAGACGCCTGCTCCTTAATGTGCATCAAAGTTTGCATGAGCAGACGCATAAGTGGGATGCTCATGCTTATGATGGCGTCGTCTGCACTTACCAGCTGTGTGCATTCCTCAAAACACTTAAGGACTTTACAGAGGTCTTTCAGCTTCGACCACTGCTCACCAGACAACTCCATGTCTGCCCTCAAACTGCCTGCCCATGTATCCTCCCACAAATGCATTACAGCCTGCCTCTGTTCGCACAGCCTCTGAACCATGTGCAGGGTGGAGTTCCACCTTGTTGCAACGTCGATAATTTGGCGGTTGTAACGTCCGTCTGCGGTTCTGGGCTGCAGCCAGGCAACACCCCGAGAAACACTGATACCCTTTACCCCTATACAGGGATCTGGATTTACAACAGAGCCCAGGAGGTACTGTCTGAATAGGAGCAGCGGCCAGAGCAGGACGGTCGTCAGAGTGAAGTACAAAAACGGCAGGCAATAGCAGAGTCAATTTCAGGCCAAGGTCAGAGTCAAAAACCAGGAGGGCGGCAGAGGTACAGAATCGTTAGGAAGTAGCAGAGTCAGAATATCCAGGCCAAGGTCACAAACCAGGAGAGTAGCAGAAGTACAGAATCGTCAGGCAAAAGAGGGGTCAGAAATCCAGGCTGAGGTCAGAGTCAAACAGAAATCAATCACTAAGTAACACACAGGGGAACCAAGAATATATCCGGCGGCTTGCAAGACCAGTCCCAAGGTATTTGAGGGATCAGGTCATCCCTCACAGGTTCCTGGACTGGTGATGTCATTAGGGCCGCCCCCAGGACCAGGCCAGATGGAGTTGCAGTAACCCCCTGATGACTGACAGAGGGGCGGAGCCTGCGCCCACCAGATGCCTGCGCAGGAGCCACTTCTCTGTCACCAAACTCACGGGCGGACCACGGCGCCTCCCAGTGGCCGAGGCAGGAACAGCCGTCCCCGAGTCTGACAGTGAAGTGGCGGTCTGGCGCCTCCTAGTGGCCATGACCGGAACAGCAGGCCTCGAATCCAACGGTGACGTGACAGACCGGCGCCTCCTAGTGGCTAAAGCTGGAACCATAGGCCCCGAGTCTGACGGCGACGTAATAGAACCACGGCGCCTCCCAGTGGCCGAGGCAGGAACAGCCGTCCCCGAGTCTGACGGCGAAGTGGCGGCCCGGCGCCTCCTAGTGGCTGCGACCGGAACAGCAGGCCCCAAATCTGACGGAGACGTGACAGCGGTGCTTGGGAAGGTGGAGCAATCGATGGAGCTTCTGCATACGACTGGAGTGTACGGGCAACTGGCGGATGTGCGAGCACAGTCTTCGCACCTTATGGAGCAGGGCTGTTAACTCTGGATAATTATTGAGGAAGCACTGCACCACCAGGTTCAAAGTGTGAGCCAGGCAAGGTATGTGTCTGAGTTTTGCAAGGGCTATGGCTGCCTCAAAATTCCGGGCGTTATCACTAACTACCTTGCCTGCCTCAAGATGTAGACTGCTCAGCCATGACTCAGTTTGTCGCTGCAAGTAGTCGGCCAGTCCCTCCGCGGTGTGTCTGTTGTCTCCCAAACACATCATCTTCAACACAGCCTGCTGACGCTTACCACTAGCTGTTCGATAGTGGGACACCTCGTGTGCAACACTGGCAGCTGAGGATGGAGTGCTCGTGCGGCTGCGCTCTGTGGACGAGCTTTCGCTTCTGGAGGAGGAGGAGGAGGGTCGAACGCCTACAGCCAACTGTTTCCTGTACTGTGGGCTAGGCAGCACTGTCCCACCGCCGCTGTCCACTGTGGGCCCTGCATCCACCACATTAACCCAGTGTGCAGTGATGGACATGTAATGGCCCTGGCCATGCCTACTGGACCATGCATCTGTTTTGAGGTGCACCTTTCCACTCACTGATTGCTTGAGTGCATGGACAATGCAGTCTTTCACATGCAGGTGGAGGGCTGGGATGGCTTTTTGAGAAAAGAAGTGCCGACTGGGTAGGTCATAGCATGGTACTGCGTAGGCCATGAGCTCGTGGAACGCTTCACTTTCAACCAACTGGTAGGGCATCATCTCTAACGAGATTAGTTTGGCAATGTTGGCGTTCAAACACTGTGTACGCGGATGAGAACTTTCTTGTCCTACTGAAAGTCTCTGGTAGGGTGAGCTGGACTTGAGAGGTGCATATGCTGGAACTAGCGGTGGACATGGCGGACTGAGAGAGGGTTGGTGATGGTGTTGGTGGTCTTGCTGATGGCCTAGATTCAGTCTTTCGTAGCAATAACATTGTGATTCCCTGACTGCTTTGGCCTTGCGACGACACCTCAACATTTGCTGCTGGTGGTGTGCTAACCGGTGGGCTTACAGTGTGGGAAGCGATGTAGCGTTGCTGACTACTTTCATTCGGAGCAGGTGCACATGTGGTACGTGGGGTTTGGTAGTCCATCCATGCTTGCAAGTACATGGTGGTTAAATGTCTAAGCATGCAACTCGTATTCAAATTTCTCAGATTTTTCCCTCGGCTAAAGGTCTTTGCGCACTTCTTACAGATAACCTTTGCCTGATCATTAGGATTTTGTTCAAAAAAGTGCCACACTGCACTCTTCCTACTATGGAAGACATTTTGATGCCTTGCACGCTGTGCTAATTTGACCGTCTGGGCAAGCTGTCCTGCAACTCTTTGGGTTTTTGTAAACCGTTTTTGGACTGCTACGGGCCTGCCAGATAACAGCTGTTGCGATGTCGATGCCTGCTGCGGATCCTCCTCCTCCTCTTCTGAGCTATTTGCAGCGGCACCCTCTTCCCCCAATGGATGCCAATCTGGCTCAACAACTGGGTCATCCATCACCTCCGCTTCAATTTCATGTGCACCTTCCTCTGTGTCACCGTGTAAGGTGGTATAGTATGCGGGAAGGGGCACCTGAGTTTCATCAGGGTCAGATTCTGGCTCAGTACACTGCGAGGACAATGTAGTGCTCTGAGTGAATGTACCAGCAGAAAAATCTAGCAGTGGGTGTGCATCAGTGCACTCCATGTCCGATTCATCTTGGACTGGGGAATTCACGATTTGACTTGATAACCCAGGCATGGTATGTGAAAAGAGCTTCATGGAGTAATCTGTAGTGTGGCCTGCCGCATCCTTCACTTTTGGTAGGGGTGAAGGACACAGGGAAAGGTGTTGTTCCTGAGCAGGAGCCTCCACTGACGACTTTTATTTTTTGAAACTTCAGAAGAGGAGGCGATAGAGCTGGAGGCTGTGTCAGCAATGTAAGCCAAAACTTGTTCCTGAAGCTCCAGCTTTAAAAGCGGTTTACCTACTCCCAGAAAAGGGAGCCTTTGAGGCCTTGTGGAACCAGATGATGATGCAGGCTCAACACCTCCTGCCTTAGGTGCTATTGTGCTTTTGCCACTACCAGCAGATGCACCACCACTCCCACCACCATCAGTACCAGCTGGCAACCCCCACCCACTTCCACGGCCTCTTCCACCATACTTCCTCATTTTTGGAAAAATGTACCCAAAATACCACTAGCTATATGGTACTGTAAAACAAGGTACAAGGTGTATATAGTATTGGGGAGAATTGGAAGCTCCCTAGAGATTTTAGGAGGCTGAACTATTATCTCCGGCCGAATATAGATTACACCTCAATTTAACAGGCTGAAATTGGCTGGTGTATGACAAAGTACAAGGTGTATATAGTATTGGGGAGAATTTGAATCTCCCTAGAGATTTTAGGAGGCTGACAATGATGCTCTCAGTCCAAGTATGGATGCAGGCAGCCTAATAAGCAGGACTGCTGCACACAAAAGTGTGGAAAAATGAACGCTTGGTAACTGTGCAGAAAAGAGGAAGAAAAGTATTTTTGCTTGCAGCAATGCAGCTATCAGGGAGCCTTATAAGGCAGCCTAATAACCAACAGAGCTGATGCACAAAAATATAGCCTCCCCTGTCACTGCACACAAACTGTTGTGTTGTACAGTGGAAATCGCTAACAGCAGAAGCAGTTTTTTGTATCTTCTTCCCTGCCTAACGCTCTCCCTACAGAATCAGCAGCAGCAGCTCTCCCTATTCTGAGATCAGCAGAAGTAAGATGGCGGTCGGCGTGCATGCCCTTTTATAGCCCCTGTGACGCCACACAAAGCAAGCCAATCACTTGCATGCCCTTCTCAAAGATGGTGGTGACCGCTGCCTATGTCATCGTGTTGCCCACAGTGTGCGTGCTCTATCATTGGCTGAAAAAGGGCGCTGAAGCATCTTTTGAAACGTGACTTTGGCGCTCTGGTCGCCGACCTCATGGCCGACCTCACTCTATGGTCGGGTTTTGTTTCATGAAACCTGACTTCAGCGAAAGTCGGCGACTTATGAATTTGACCGTCCCGTTTTGCTCAACTCTACTCATCACTACCTACTTGCTTTAACTCTCTAAATGCTTTATTTTTGTCACTTATTGTGCCCTTTACAGCTCTATTTAACCATAGTGGTCTTCTATTTCTAGCATGTTTATTCCCATGCGGTATATATTGTGCACAGGTCCTATTCAGGATGCTAATAAACTTCTCCCATTTTCTTTGTGTATTTTTATGTCTCAGGATATCGTCCCAGTTAATTGCACCAAGATCATCTCTCATCCTTTGGAAATTTGCCTTCCTGAAGTTTAGTGTCCTTGTAACCCCTCTACTACACATCTTATTAAAGGATACATGAAAACTTATTATTTTGTGATCACTATTACCCAAGTGACCCTCAACCCTTATATTTGCTATGCGGTCTGGCCTATTAGTTAATATTAGGTCTAGCAGTGCCCCCCCTCTTGTTGGGTCCTGAACCAGTTGTGAAAGGTAATTGTCTCTCATAGTTGTCAAAAACCTATTACCTTTGCTGGAACTGCAGGTTTCTGTTCCCCAATGTATTTCAGGGTAGTTGAAGTCCCCCATAATACTGACTTCTCCTTGAGTCGCTGCTTCATCTCTTTGCTTGATGAGGATATTCTCTGTTGCTTCCATTATTTTTGGAGACTTATAGCAAACCCCTATTAGTAATTTATTATTATTTCCCCCTCCCCTTATCGCCACCAACAGGGACTCTACATTTTCATTAGATTCATATATATTATCACGAAGGATGGGTTTTAAGGATGATTTTACATATAAATGTGGCGCCCCCGAGGGTTCAGTTGCCACAGAGGTACTGCACCTCCTCCTGAGGTGTGGTGCCCCACCATCCAGGTAAGTTGGAGGCTCCTGACCACGCTCCAACACCTGCATCCCACACAACACGGTAGTTCAGCAAAGCCACATTGCGGCTCCCTGCTTGGAGTGTAGCAGAGCACCTTTGGTGGCTCCCTGCTTGGAGCACGAAACGTGCTGGGAGGCGGGTGGAGTTAGAATACATAAAAGAGTGGGAAGGTTTAGGATTTGAGGTCAGTCGTGAATCAGCAGTCAGACAGAGAAGAGTGAGGATCCCTGAGAGAGGGATGGAGGAAGGAGGTGCTGCAGCAGATCTCAGTGACCTGGGTCTGCTGGCATGGGAAAGGAAAGAAAGAGAAAGACATTGAACAGAAACCTGATCTTCCATGGGAAGGAAAGACTAGTACGGAATGTCGGCGTAAAACGGAACAGAGGACGTGGGTTAGGAGAGAACCCTGCCTGGAAGTTCTAAGCGCAAGGCCGGGGCCCGGTCCCTGAGGTTGTATGGATACTAAGGTTCCTACAGCAGACACCGGTGGAGTAGTTGGCTGTAAATGCACTTCTCCCAACTATGACTTGGGGACACAACAGCAACATTGATAGTGAGCCGGGACTCAGGAGCAAAGAGTCCCGAAGCAGGCTACAGCTGTCTGCCATACAAGGTTCATGGGAACATCTGTCAGGAGGAACTCCAGTGTAACTCAGTACTAGGAGTACTTCACACCAAAAGGCGCTATAAGAGGAGACATTCAGAAAGGCACATGTTGGTGGAGTGTTGGAAGGGAACATTCCATCAGACCTGGAGGTTGACTGAGTCCCTGACCCGGAGGACACAGCACGGAGGCAGGCACCTGTGTGTACTACAGACTGTGAGTAAAGCATTGGAACTACAAGCACGAGTGTCCTCCATTTATTCTTGCTCCAATACACCCTGTACCACTACATCTGGGTACCAGCTTCTACACTGCCTGCGCCTCTCCTCTACCCCTACATCTACACTGCCCTGGGACTACAGCTCCTCCTGTGGGGAACTTCACCACTTTGGCTGCAACACACCACCAGTCCCAGAGGATCTGCATGCAGCGTCGGCTTAACATCTCACTTGCCGAACTCCACAGGTGGCGTCACGAACTATTAATTCAATCAATTACATTCCACCATTTCAATTCCCCCATTACTTGGGCGACCAGGGCCACGGACCGCGTCACCGCCGCTGTGACCCATCCCGCTGACACCGGCCCGGTACCGAGTGCCCCACAGCCCTGGGAGGGCGACCCATAAACACACGCCTCCCCCTCGCTACAATACTGCTCCTATGTACAAGAATATAACTACTATAATACTGCTCCTATGTACAAGAATATAACTACTATAATACTGCTCCTATGTACAAGAATATAACTACTATGTACAAGAATATAACTACTATAATACTGCTACTATGTACAAGAATATAACTACTATGTACAAGAATATAACTACTATAATACTGCTCCCTATGTACAAGAATATAACTACTATAATACTGCCCCTATGTACAAGAATATAACTACTATAATACTGCTCCCTATGTACAAGAATATAACTACTATAATACTGCTCCCTATGTACAAAAATATAACTACTATAATACTGCTCCCTATGTACAAGAATATAACTACTATAATACTGCTCCTATGTACAAGAATATGACTACTATAATACTGCTCCTATGTACAAGAATATAACTACTATAATACTGCTCCCTATGTACAAGAATATAACTACTACAATACTGCTCCTATGTACAAGAATATAACTACTATAATGCTGCTCCTATGTACAGAAATATAACTACTATAATACTGCTCCTATGTACAAGAATATAACTACTATAATACTGCTCCCTATGTACAAGAATATAACTACTATAATACTGCTCCCTATGTACAAGACTATAACTACTATAATACTGCCCCTATGTACAAGAATATAACTACTATAATACTGCCCCCTATGTACCAGAATATAACTACTATAATACTGCTCCTATGTACAAGAATATAACTACTATAATACTGCCTCTATGTACAAGAATATAACTACTATAAATAATACTGCTCCTATGTATAACAATATAACTGCTATAATCCTGTAACCTCTGTTGGTTGTATAGACTGTGGATGGATTCATGCTGCCTTTTATTTATCAGGTATGGTATAATATAATTTTTTGAGCAGATCTTTGATTTTTCTTATTTTCCCTCTTTCAGTATTTTTTACACTTCTGCATGCATATATTAATTATACTATATATACAGTATATTATATATTGATTATTACTTTCCACTTTTTAGTTTCTAATTGTTGTTTACTTCTTAGTTGATGAATAGTGAGAATTGATACCAGGGAGGAACAGTCACATTATTCACAGGTGATTAACCCTTGATTCTAATCTTGGCGTGTTATTCCTGTGAGTTTACTCATCTGTTGGGAGTTGTAGTAGGCGTCTTCACTTTGTATTTTCTTTCATAAGACTTTTTCACTAATAAGATTTCGTCCATTAACCCCGTGTGCTGAGTCCGCCTTTATCTTACAGTGCAGTAAAGTCCCCAGAGATGTGGGGTTACGAGAAGCCATTACTGAGCCCTGTGTAGCCATGATATGTCAATCAGACGCGGCTTTAATAGCTCTGGGAATTTGATGGCCACAAGTCAGAGTGCAATGTCCATCAGATATGACAGGTGTTTATTACAGCACCTTATAGCGGGGTCTTACTGGCGGCCAGATCACATTTACTGTCGGCCCTGACATTCCCTTAACTCCGGGGTTTATTAAGGGCTTTCTTATCTCTTCTGCTTCTACAAGACTCCCGAAATAACAGAAGGGAGAACATTTTATTTCTGATCCCACATAAATAAACCACTGAGCAGAAGTAGAAGGTATCCACTTATAAGAAAGAAAATCGAAAACAGATTTATCAAAAATTTTTAAAAAACTATGAATATATAAATATTGTGATAGTAAATATGATATTTAATAACGATCTTACACCCAGTTCTCTGGATCCTCCTTCAAGAACCGTAATTAACATCAAAGAGACATGAAAAGAAGGTGAATATTCTCACTGACCACCAGAGACATCAGTGACCAAGCCCACCAGGGCCCTGCCACACCAAGCCCACCAGGGCCATGCCACATCGAGCCCACCACAAGTCCCTGCAGCAAACAAGCCTACCAGGGCCCTGTCACACCAAGACCACCACAAGTGCCTGCAGCACCAAGCCCACCAGGGACTATGATCTGGAAGTGATGCAAAAAGTGATTAGAATAGGATTAATAGAAGTAAGAGCAATGGATTTAGTTTTTTCTCTGGTCAGGTCTAACATGTAATTTGAAGTCTGGTGTCTGATTTAATTTAGTGGTCTGGTTGGGTAGGACAGATGTAGGGGTTTTAGTTTGGGGTCTGAATTATTTTGAGTTTAATTTAAAGTCTTGTGTCTTATTTATTGTCATTTATTTTATGCTTCTAGTCTAGGGTCTTAATAATAAAGAGTTCAGGTCGGAAGACCAGGATAATTTTGGTAGTTGAAGTGATTTCAGGGTGTGTGTTTTTAAGCATTTAGTTTCAATTTTGTGAAAAATAACATAAAAAAGTCATGTACCTGAAAATCAAGGGATTGGACATGTAGACATAAACTGACAGTTAATATCCCATCTTCTCAGTAAGGCTGGTTTCACACTAGCATTCGATCGCGCAGCGCATCGTGCGCTATCGGGCGCACGCGCAATGTTCCCCTATGTTTAACATGGTGATCGCAGGGTCTTGCGAATGTACGTGCTCTTCAGCGTTTAGCGTGCGCTGCGCATTTTACAGGTGTGTGCCCAGACTCACCGTACGCTACATGTTGCATTTTATTTTCCGGCGACATCGTTAAAAAAATTCCGCGCACACGTGTGAGCTCGGTGTGTGCACAAAAATAGCATTACAGTCTATGTGGTCGCTGACGAGCACTTGGCACCGCGCACGTCAGCGCCTTGTGCGCGCATGCGATTTGAGTTAACAATGTCTAGATACTGGTCTAGAACTCCCCCTAAACAAGCAACATTGTTTTGGAGGAGTGTAAATAAAAGAAGGTGTATTCAGGGTCAGACAATTACTCTAGAGACAGTCTTGCAGAGAGCAGACAAGAGCCTACAAGTGTGGATTCAAGCTTCAGGAGTAGAGTTGAGCGATACCAGCCGATACTTGAAAATATCGGATCGGAATGGATCGGCCGAACTTAAAAAAAAGTATCGGTATCGCCGATTCCGATACCGGGAACCAATGCAAGTCAATGGGGCCAAAATATCGGAATTAAAAAAAAACCTTTCTTTCCTTGTAGGTTAATTCTACATGAAGAAAAACAACTAAGAATAATGTAGAATGTATTGTGGGAGGTGGAGGAGACAGTAAAGCCATAGAGGTTTAGCCCAATCAAATGGAATAGCAGGAATTAAACTTTTTTTTTAAAGATGTTAGGAGTTACAAAGATATTGACTATGTTAGCCTCATTTATATTTTGCCAGACATGTATGTCTTCTTCTTCTTTCTTCTTTCTTCTTCTTCTTCTACTTCCTTTTTTTAAATTTTTCTTCTTCTTCTTCTACTTCCTTTTTTTACATTCTTCTTCTTCTTCTTCTACTTCCTTTTTTTACATTCTTCTTCTTCTTCTTCTACTTCCTTTTTTTACATTCTTCTTCTTATTCCTTTTTTTACATTCTTCTTCTTCTTCTTCTACTTCCTTTTTTTACATTCTTCTTCTTCTTCTTCTTCTTCTTCCTTTTCTTACATTGTTCATATTCTTCTTATTCAACAATTATTATTCTACATATTCAGCTTCTTCATCTTCTTCCTATTCTTCTTCATCATATTCTTGTTTGTGTCAGGCATTCCTGTAGTTGTTATCTAGAAAAGTTAGAAGTTTACACCTTCCGTTCTGCCTGTCACAAAAGATTTACAACAGGATTTGTCCGCGTTCAGTTTGGCCTGCAGCAGCAGGCCTTTTCCAGGGGCACCACGAGGAGGAACGGACTCACCCCCATACACTGCTTAGTCTTCTTCTGCTTATAAATAAGATAATATCATTTGCTCAGAGTATTAGTCTTATGCTTAATGTTCTTCTGCTTTGTTTTTTTTATGCTTCTTTGTCTTCTCTCTCTTGTTGTTCTGCATCTTGGTGGTTGTCTTCCTGTTCTTTGTCCTCTTGAACCAGCTGACGGTACTGGCACCCGGAGGGGCAGCAGAAGGAACAAGAGCCAATGGCACTACCGAGGACCAGCTGACGGTGCTGGAACCCGGTTACTAAGCAGGAGGTACCTGTGCTACAAAGCACTACCAAGGACCAGCAGACGTTGCCGGAACTCGGATACCGAGATGGAGGCACCTAGGCCAAAGGCTCTGACGAGAACCAGCTGACGGTGCTGGAACCCGGAGGGGTAGCATAAGCTGCAAGAGCAAATGGAAATAGCGAGGACCAGCTGACAGTGCTGGCACCCGGAGGGGCAGCAGAAGGAATAAGAGCCAATGGCACAACCGAGGACCAGCTGACGGTGCTGGAACCCGGTTACTAAGCAGGAGGTACCTGTGCTACAAAGCACTACCAAGGACCAGCAGACGTTGCCGGAACTCGGATACCGAGATGGAGGCACCTAGGCCAAAGGCTCTGACGAGAACCAGCTGACGGTGCTGGAACCCGGAGGGGTAGCATAAGCTGCAAGAGCAAATGGAAATAGCGAGGACCAGCTGACAGTGCTGGCACCCGGAGGGGCAGCAGAAGGAATAAGAGCCAATGGCACAACCGAGGACCAGCTGACGGTGCTGGAACCCGGTTACTAAGCAGGAGGTACCTGTGCTACAAAGCACTACCAAGGACCAGCAGACGTTGCCGGAACTCGGATACCGAGATGGAGGCACCTAGGCCAAAGGCTCTGACGAGAACCAGCTGACGGTGCTGGAACCCGGAGGGGTAGCATAAGCTGCAAGAGCAAATGGAAATAGCGAGGACCAGCTGACAGTGCTGGCACCCGGAGGGGCAGCAGAAGGAATAAGAGCCAATGGCACAACCGAGGACCAGCTGACGGTGCTGGAACCCGGTTACTAAGCAGGAGGTACCTGTGCTATAAAGCACTACCAAGGACCAGCAGACGTTGCCGGAACTCGGATACCGAGATGGAGGCACCTAGGCCAAAGGCTCTGACGAGAACCAGCTGACGGTGCTGGAACCCGGAGGGGTAGCATAAGCTGCAAGAGCAAATGGAAATAGCGAGGACCAGCTGACAGTGCTGGCACCCGGAGGGGCAGCAGAAGGAATAAGAGCCAATGGCACAACCGAGGACCAGCTGACGATGCTGGAACCCGGTTACTAAGCAGGAGGTACCTGTGCTACAAAGCACTACCAAGGACCAGCAGACGTTGCCGGAACTCGGATACCGAGATGGAGGCACCTAGGCCAAAGGCTCTGATGAGAACCAGCTGACGGTGCTGGAACCCGGAGGGGTATCAGAAGTTACCCCTGAAAAGCAAAGTTGGCATGCCGCAAGCTGGCCGCAGTTACCGAATCACACAGTCCTACAGGGGGTGCTTGTCCTACTGGCACTATGGAACAAACCTTTCTTACCAGAACCCGCAGTCCACATAGGAAGCACCTAAACTGCTGGCACCCTAGCCTCGGCTAACCCAACCGCAACACGACATGGCAACTTGGGGTGGCAAACTGACATTGACACTTCCCGGAAACAGCAGGCAGGGCTGGAACCAAGCTGGGCAGGAGGGAGTACCCGTGCCAAAGTCAGTTATGAGCAGCAACTGGCGATGTTGGAGCCCAGGACAAGCACTTAGCAGGCTGAGGCCTGATGTGCTGTCAATTGGGAGGCAGCAGGACAGATTGCCATCAAAACAGCAGGGGAACAGCTGACGTTACTGAACCCCACAAACACAGGAGCTAGTGTTTTACTCTGTGAAGATGGCACTTCCGAGTAACAACTGGCTGTGTTGAAGCCCAGGGACAAGCACGGAGCAGGCTGAGGCTGCATTGAAGAAATTTTAAGATCGGTTGTAGACTACTAATTTGAACCAAGCTCCACTTAGGCCTGTGGCTTCACTGATTTTCGTATTTCCCCTGTCCTCCAACCCCGCCAGTTACAGCTCCGAAGTGGCGTCTGCACAATCCACACTTGTTCCTGTGTTACAGGTGTTCAATCCGGTCAGTTAATCCCCTGATGTGTGTCCGGCAATATCGCCTGCTCTGTCCACATTACCATAATGGGAATGTGGACAGAGCAGGCGACATTGCCGGACACACATCAGGGGATTAACTGACCGGACTGAACACCTGTAACACAGGAACAAGTGTGGATTGTGCAGGCGCCACTTCGGAGCTGTAACTGGCAGGGTTGGAGGACAGGGGAAATACGAGAGACAGTGGAGCCACAGGCCTAATTGGAGCACGGTTAAAAATCAGTAGTGGTACGACTGTGTAGGCAGCAGGAGACTTTGCCATCCACACAGCAGGGGATCAGCTGACATTACTGAACCCCACTGAGACACGGGAGCAAGTATCTCTTTCCGTGTGGACGGCACTTCCGAACTACAACTGGCTGTGTTGAAGCCCAGGAAATAGGAGGGTGTAGGCAGAGGCCTACTGTATTTTGAATGAGGTGACAGCAGGAGAGACTGCCATCCACACAGCAGGGGATCAGCTGACATTACTGAACCCCACTGAGACACGGGAGCAAGTATCTCTTTCCGTGTGGACGGCACTTCCGAACTACAACTGGCTGTGTTGAAGCCCAGGAAATAGGAGGGTGTAGGCAGAGGCCTACTGTATTTTGAATGAGGTGACAGCAGGAGAGACTGCCATCCACACAGCAGGGGATCAGCTGACATTACTGAACCCCACTGAGACACGGGAGCAAGTATCTCTTTCCGTGTGGACGGCACTTCCGAACTACAACTGGCTGTGTTGAAGCCCAGGAAATAGGAGGGTGTAGGCAGAGGCCTACTGTATTTTGAATGAGGTGACAGCAGGAGAGACTGCCATCCACACAGCAGGGGATCAGCTGACATTACTGAACCCCACTGAGACACGGGAGCAAGTATCTCTTTCCGTGTGGACGGCACTTCCGAACTACAACTGGCTGTGTTGAAGCCCAGGAAATAGGAGGGTGTAGGCAGAGGCCTACTGTATTTTGAATGAGGTGACAGCAGGAGAGACTGCCATCCACACAGCAGGGGATCAGCTGACATTACTGAACCCCACTGAGACACGGGAGCAAGTATCTCTTTCCGTGTGGACGGCACTTCCGAACTACAACTGGCTGTGTTGAAGCCCAGGAAATAGGAGGGTGTAGGCAGAGGCCTACTGTATTTTGAATGAGGTGACAGCAGGAGAGACTGCCATCCACACAGCAGGGGATCAGCTGACATTACTGAACCCCACTGAGACACGGGAGCAAGTATCTCTTTCCGTGTGGACGGCACTTCCGAACTACAACTGGCTGTGTTGAAGCCCAGGAAATAGGAGGGTGTAGGCAGAGGCCTACTGTATTTTGAATGAGGTGACAGCAGGAGAGACTGCCATCCACACAGCAGGGGATCAGCTGACATTACTGAACCCCACTGAGACACGGGAGCAAGTATCTCTTTCCGTGTGGACGGCACTTCCGAACTACAACTGGCTGTGTTGAAGCCCAGGAAATAGGAGGGTGTAGGCAGAGGCCTACTGTATTTTGAATGAGGTGACAGCAGGAGAGACTGCCATCCACACAGCAGGGGATCAGCTGACATTACTGAACCCCACTGAGACACGGGAGCAAGTATCTCTTTCCGTGTGGACGGCACTTCCGAACTACAACTGGCTGTGTTGAAGCCCAGGAAATAGGAGGGTGTAGGCAGAGGCCTACTGTATTTTGAATGAGGTGACAGCAGGAGAGACTGCCATCCACACAGCAGGGGATCAGCTGACATTACTGAACCCCACTGAGACACGGGAGCAAGTATCTCTTTCCGTGTGGACGGCACTTCCGAACTACAACTGGCTGTGTTGAAGCCCAGGAAATAGGAGGGTGTAGGCAGAGGCCTACTGTATTTTGAATGAGTTTACAGCAGGAGAGACTGCCATCCACACAGCAGGGGATCAGCTGACGTTACTGAACCCCACTGAGACACGGGAGCAAGTATCTCTTTCCGTGTGGACGGCACTTCCGAACTACAACTGGCTGTGTTGAAGCCCAGGAAATAGGAGGGTGTAGGCAGAGGCCTACTGTATTTTGAATGAGTTTACAGCAGGAGAGACTGCCATCCACACAGCAGGGGATCAGCTGACGTTACTGAACCCCACTGAGACACGGGAGCAAGTATCTCTTTCCGTGTGGACGGCACTTCCGAACTACAACTGGCTGTGTTGAAGCCCAGGAAATAGGAGGGTGTAGGCAGAGGCCTACTGTATTTTGAATGAGGTGACAGCAGGAGAGACTGCCATCCACACAGCAGGGGATCAGCTGACGTTACTGAACCCCACTGAGACACGGGAGCAAGTATCTCTTTCCGTGTGGACGGCACTTCCGAACTACAACTGGCTGTGTTGAAGCCCAGGAAATAGGAGGGTGTAGGCAGAGGCCTACTGTATTTTGAATGAGTTTACAGCAGGAGAGACTGCCATCCACACAGCAGGGGATCAGCTGACGTTACTGAACCCCACTGAGACACGGGAGCAAGTATCTCTTTCCGTGTGGACGGCACTTCCGAACTACAACTGGCTGTGTTGAAGCCCAGGAAATAGGAGGGTGTAGGCAGAGGCCTACTGTATTTTGAATGAGGTGACAGCAGGAGAGACTGCCATCCACACAGCAGGGGATCAGCTGACGTTACTGAACCCCACTGAGACACGGGAGCAAGTATCTCTTTCCGTGTGGACGGCACTTCCGAACTACAACTGGCTGTGTTGAAGCCCAGGAAATAGGAGGGTGTAGGCAGAGGCCTACTGTCTTTGTAATGCGGAGACAGCAGGAGAGACTGCCATCTCCACAGCAGGGGATCAGCTGGCAATGATGAACCCCACTAACACTTGAACGAATGTGTTTGGCTCTGTGGAGACGACACTTCTGAACACCAACTGACGCTGTTGGAGCCCAGGATTAGGCGAGGAGCAGGCTGGGGCCTACTGGATTTTGTCAGGTGAAGGCAGCAGGAGACTTGCCATCTCCACAGCAGGGGAACAGCTGGCAGTGCTGAACCCCACTAACACTCCAACGAAGGTGTTTGGCTCTGTGGAGACGACACTTCTGAACACCAACTGACGCTGTTGGAGCCCAGGAATAGGCGAGGAGCAGGCTGGGGCCTACTGGATTTTGGCAGGTGAAGGCAGCAGGAGACTTGCCATCTCCACAGCAGGGGAACAGCTGGCAGTGCTGAACCCCACTAACACTCTAACGAAGGTGTTTGGCTCTGTGGAGACGACACTTCTGAACACCAACTGACGCTGTTGGAGCCCAGGATTAGGCGAGGAGCAGGCTGGGGCCTACTGGATTTTGGCAGGTGAAGGCAGCAGGAGACTTGCCATCTCCACAGCAGGGGAACAGCTGGCAGTGCTGAACCCCACTAACACTCTAACGAAGGTGTTTGGCTCTGTGGAGACGACACTTCTGAACACCAACTGACGCTGTTGGAGCCCAGGAATAGGCGAGGAGCAGGCTGTGGCCTACTGGATTTTGTCAGGTGAAGGCAGCAGGAGACTTGCCATCTCCACAGCAGGGGAACAGCTGGCAGTGCTGAACCCCACTAACACTCTAACGAAGGTGTTTGGCTCTGTGGAGACGACACTTCTGAACACCAACTGACGCTGTTGGAGCCCAGGATTAGGCGAGGAGCAGGCTGTGGCCTACTGGATTTTGTCAGGTGAAGGCAGCAGGAGACTTGCCATCTCCACAGCAGGGGAACAGCTGGCAGTGCTGAACCCCACTAACACTCTAACGAAGGTGTTTGGCTCTGTGGAGACGACACTTCTGAACACCAACTGACGCTGTTGGAGCCCAGGATTAGGCGAGGAGCAGGCTGGGGCCTACTGGATTTTGGCAGGTGAAGGCAGCAGGAGACTTGCCATCTCCACAGCAGGGGAACAGCTGGCAGTGCTGAACCCCACTAACACTCTAACGAAGGTGTTTGGCTCTGTGGAGACGACACTTCTGAACACCAACTGACGCTGTTGGAGCCCAGGATTAGGCGAGGAGCAGGCTGGGGCCTACTGGATTTTGGCAGGTGAAGGCAGCAGGAGACTTGCCATCTCCACAGCAGGGGATCAGCTGGCAGTGCTGAACCCCACTAACACTCTAACGAAGGTGTTTGGCTCTGTGGAGACGACACTTCTGAACACCAACTGACGCTGTTGGAGCCCAGGATTAGGCGAGGAGCAGGCTGTGGCCTACTGGATTTTGTCAGGTGAAGGCAGCAGGAGACTTGCCATCTCCACAGCAGGGGAACAGCTGGCAGTGCTGAACCCCACTAACACTCTAACGAAGGTGTTTGGCTCTGTGGAGACGACACTTCTGAACACCAACTGACGCTGTTGGAGCCCAGGATTAGGCGAGGAGCAGGCTGTGGCCTACTGGATTTTGTCAGGTGAAGGCAGCAGGAGACTTGCCATCTCCACAGCAGGGGAACAGCTGGCAGTGCTGAACCCCACTAACACTCTAACGAAGGTGTTTGGCTCTGTGGAGACGACACTTCTGAACACCAACTGACGCTGTTGGAGCCCAGGATTAGGCGAGGAGCAGGCTGGGGCCTACTGGATTTTGGCAGGTGAAGGCAGCAGGAGACTTGCCATCTCCACAGCAGGGGATCAGCTGGCAGTGCTGAACCCCACTAACACTCTAACGAAGGTGTTTGGCTCTGTGGAGACGACACTTCTGAACACCAACTGACGCTGTTGGAGCCCAGGATTAGGCGAGGAGCAGGCTGTGGCCTACTGGATTTTGTCAGGTGAAGGCAGCAGGAGACTTGCCATCTCCACAGCAGGGGAACAGCTGGCAGTGCTGAACCCCACTAACACTCTAACGAAGGTGTTTGGCTCTGTGGAGACGACACTTCTGAACACCAACTGATGCTGTTGGAGCCCAGGATTAGGCGAGGAGCAGGCTGGGGCCTACTGGATTTTGGCAGGTGAAGGCAGCAGGAGACTTGCCATCTCCACAGCAGGGGAACAGCTGGCAGTGCTGAACCCCACTAACACTTGAACGAATGTGTTTGGCTCTGTGGAGACGACACTTCTGAACACCAACTGACGCTGTTGGAGCCCAGGATTACGCATGCCGCATGCAGAGGCCAATGGGCAGCGGTTTTTATGGAGGTTGTGGACTACTACTGATTCTAACCATGCTCCACTTAGGCCTCTGGCTCCACTGTCTCTACTATTTACCCTGGCCTCCAACCCCGCCAGCTACATCTCTGAAGTGGCGTCAGCACAATCTACACTTGTTCCTGTGTTACTGGTGCTCAGTCCCGTCAGTTGATCCCCTGATGTTTGTCCGGCAAGTTCGCCAGCTCTGTCCTCATTCCCACTACTGGTTATGGGAATGTGGACAGAGCAGGAGACCTTGCCGGACACACATCAGGGGATAAACTGATGGGACTGAGCCACAGGAACACAGGGACAAGTGTAGATTGTGCTGACGCCACTTCAGAGATGTAGATGGCGGGGTTGGAGGT
The DNA here is from genome assembly GCF_039654945.1 of Dendrobates tinctorius. Taxonomy (NCBI): domain Eukaryota; kingdom Metazoa; phylum Chordata; class Amphibia; order Anura; family Dendrobatidae; genus Dendrobates; species Dendrobates tinctorius. The sequence goes on along the minus strand of NW_027361782.1, from coordinate 12,346,586 downwards.
CAGGGGAAATAGTAGAGACAGTGGAGCCAGAGACCTAAGTTGGGCACGGTTAAAAATCAGTAGTGGTTTGAATGTTGATGGAGCTGGTGACTTTGCCGTCCACACAGCAGGGGATCAGCTGGCATTACTGAACCCCACTAACACAGGAGCTAGTGTGTTTCTCTGTGCAGACGACACATCTGAGCGACAACTGGCTGTGTTGAAGCAAAGGGATTATAGTTCAGGTGGTAGAAAAATGAACACACCAGCAGACCTGGATACAGTTGCCAACCACTAATTTAGTCTGTAAGAGGAATGGCAAAGTCTTTGGAGATCCAGGCCTTGTTCATTTTCAGAAAAGTCAGCCGGTCAACATTATCGGAAGATAGTCGCGTGCGACGGTCTGTTAGTACACCACCTGCGGCACTAAAGACACGTTCCGATAATACACTGGCAGCAGGGCAAGCCAGCACCTCCAATGCATACTGGCTAAGCTCTGGCCATGTATCCAGCTTAGAGACCCAAAACTTGAAGGGGGAAGAGCCATCTGGGAGTACAGCGACAGGGCAAGACATGTAGTCTGACACCATCTGACGGAAGCGTTGCCTCCTGCTGACTCGAGGCGTCGCTGATGGTGTAGACAATTGTGGTGGACACACAAAACTTTGCCACATTTGGGCCATAGTGGTCTTGCCTTGTGCTGCGGCGCTGCCTCTGCTCCCTCTTTGTGCAGAGTTTCCTCCACTGCCTCGACGCACAGAGCTGCTTTGTAAAGCACTAGCAACAATGCTGTCGGGTGGAATGGAAAACATTATGGACTGCACCAGTGACTCTTCGTACTCCCGCATTTTACGCTCCCGGTTCAACGTTGGTATGAGCCTTTGTACGCTGTCCCGGTAGCGAGGATCTAGGAGGGTGTACACCCAATAATCAGCCGAGACGAGAATGTGGGCGATGCGGCGGTCGTTTCTCAGGCACTGCAGCATGAAATCAACCATGTGCTGCAGACTCCCAGCTGCCAAAGAACCGCTGTCCCCTGTTTGAGGCGTGACCTCGGCCTGCTCTGCATCACCCCACCCTCGCTGTACATACTGAGTAGAGGTTTGTGTACCTCCCTCCTCTGGAGAGATGTCTTCCTCCTCCATCGACTCCTCCTCATCCTCCTCACAAAGTGTCCCCTGCCTAGGCCTTTGTGAGGAAACACGTAGCGCAGACTGTCCAGAAGCAGATGGCATTTGTGACTCCTCATCTTCCACCTCTTCTGAAACCTCATCCCTTAGTGCTTGCAGTGTTTGTTGAAGCAGGCAGATAAGGGGGACAGTCATGCTGACTAGTGCATCATCTGCACTCGCCATCCGCGTGGATTCATCGAAGGCACGCAAAACGAGGCAGATGTCCTTCATAGAGGCCCACTCAATGGTGCTGAAGTGTGAACGGCGCACAGTGCGACTTGTTTGCGCCTGATGCAGCTGGTACTCCATGACTGCTGCCTGCTGCTCACACAACCGCTCCAACATATGTAACGTTGAATTCCACCGGGTGGGTAGGTCACATATGATGCGATGTTCCGGAAGGCCAAATCGTCGCTGCAGAGCAGCGAGGCGCGATCTTGCCGTGCTGGAACGTCGCAAGTGAGCGCACTCTATGCGGACCTTGTGCAACAGTGCAGCAAGATCCGGATAGTCCCTCAGAAAGCTCTGCACGACCAAGTTAAGAACATGTGCCAGACATGGGATGTGTGTGAGGTTGCCTAGGCCAAGAGCTGCCACCAGATTTCGGCCATTGTCACACACTACCAAGCCCGGCTGGAGATTCGCTGGCCCAAACCACACATCGCTCTCCAGCTTGATAGCATTCCAGAGCTCCTGCGCTGTGTGGCTTCGATTCTCCAAAGAAATTAATTTGAGTACAGCCTGTTGACGTTTGGCCACGGCTGTGCTCATATCGGTCGTAACAGGCTCCTGCTCTGCTGTTTCTGAGGAACTTGAGTAGGAGGAGGAGTCTATGTGTACAGACTGGAGTCCTGCAATCCGTGGCATTGGAAGAACACGTACAGCGCCACTCTCCAGATCCGTACCCGGCTCCACAACATTGACCCAGTGGGCAGTGAGGGAAAGGTATCGTCCCTGTCCATGGTTACTGGTCCACGCATCGGTGGTCAGGTGGACCTTGCTACTAACGGCGTTTAGTAGCGCATGTTTTATTTTGCCCTCAACATGTTTCTGCAGGGCAGGGACGGCTCGCCTGCTGAAATAAAAGCGGCTGGGCACGTTGTATTGGGGGACTGCCAATGCCATTAAGTCCCGGAAGGTGTCAGTGTCCACCAGCCTGAATGACAGCATTTCAACTGCCAGAAGTTTGGCAATGCCAGCATTCAGAGACTGTGCTCGGGGATGGTTTGCCGAGTAAGGGCGCCTTTTATCCCATGCCTGTGCTACCGATGGCTGTGATGGATGGGAACGTGCTGCTATGGGTGTAATCTGACAGGGTCTCCGGACAACAGTGGCAGAGGTTCTTCCTTGGCGATCCTGTGAGGAAGCCGAACCAGCAGTGTGTGAGCTGGAGGAAGAGGGCCCAACACGAACTGAAGAGGTGGTAGGTGGTGCTGTACGTTGGCCTACGTCTTCAGGGTGTCTCTGCAACTCCAACTCGTGCTTGGTGCGCACATGTTTCCACATATTTGTGGTATTGAGGTTGCTGACATTTCTCCCTCTTTTGACTCTCTGATGACACAGCTTGCATTTGACAAAGCAAATGTCATCTGCAACTGTGTCAAAAAAGGACCACGCACTGCAACTCTTGTGAGCGCCCGGTTTGCCTTTGGAAGGAGGAATGCTCCTAACGGGTGCCGAAGTGGAGGGTACAGGCAACCAAGTCTTCCCCCTCCCTCTGCCTCCTGTTTTGGCCGGTAGGGGAATCTCTTCCTCCGAGCTGCTCCCACCACCTTCCTGTTGCTCACGCCATGATGGGTCAAGGACCTCATCATCTTCCCTCCCCTCTTCAAACAGCTGCTTCTCCGGGGTTGTCTCGCCAGCACCGTACGCACCAGAAAGTGGCAACTGAGTCTCGTCATCATCTGATGCGTACTGAGGTGTGCTGACCATAGGCACTGGCCCACTCGCCTCTTCAGATTCAGAGGGACAAAGAAGTTGCGCATCACTGCATACTCCCTCTTCTTCACATTCAGGAATGCTGCTTGGCTGGCCCCCTCTTTCCAAGCCAACAGATTCCGAGAACAGAAGTAGAGACTGTGATGGCTCCTGTCCATGTCTCTCTGACTGCCTGGGCACTTTGGCAGGTGGTGAAGAGACAGATGGTTGCTCTTCGGTGCTCTGACCCTGAGAGGATGCGGAAGTAATTGAAGTCGATGCGTTAGCTGCCATCCATCCGACAACGGCTTCAATTTGTTCCTCCCGCAGCAGTGGGGTACGATGAGGTCCTACAAAGCTGCGCATAAAGGACTGTTGCCTGCTAAAACTGGGGGATGCTGATCCACTGGTGCCCGCAGCAGGCCCAGAATCCCCACGTCCTCTACCTGTAGAATCCCCACGTCCTCTCCCTGCAGAATCCCCACGTCCTCTCCCTGCTGAAACTCCACGCCCACGCCCACGCCCACGCCCACGCGCCTTACTCCCTGCCTTCTTCATCTTGCAAGACTGCTTAAGATAGGCAAAAAAGTACAAAGGGGGGCCTTAGTGTGCTTATTCCTGAACAGCTGGTTACAGGTACAAGAAACACTAATTTTATGAAGTGTGTGTGTGTGTGGACTAGACTTTAATAGGAGCTGATGTGGCCTACACAAGTTCAAAATGTAGTGTTTGGTGAACTTTTTTTGTGGTTTCTTTGTTGGAAACAAACTCAAAGTATGTGAACAAAGAATTGAAACTGATAGTATCACCAACTTTTTGGAGCTATTACAATGCAGGCAGGTAACCTACAATGCAAAAGATGAGGCTCCAAAAAAATTGGGTAATACTAATCTGGCTGCGCCGGCAGGGCACAAGCCAGAAAAAAAGGCTCCTCTATCTACTCCTATATAGTGTTTGCAACCAACCAATGTTGATGGATACGGATGGATGCACACTAATAGGAGAAGAAAAAATGAGCTGCACTCAAAGACAAATATGTGTGAGGCAGTGACGCACGTTGAGCGTCCTACAACCAGACGTAGCTGCAGGACACTCTACTCAGCGTGAGCTGCACTCACACACAGTCAGAGGCCTCTCAGACAGCCGTCAACAGTGCAGCAAATTGGGCACTGGCACTGACAGGCTGCAGAAAGGCTCCGCTGTGTACTCCTTTATAGTGTTTGCAACCACCGTAGATGGAGACGGATGGATGCACACTAATAGAAGAAAAAATGAGCTGCACTCAAATAAAAATATGTGTGAGGCACTGACGCACGCTGAGCGTCCTACAGCCAGACGTAGCTGCAGGACACACTACTCAGCGTGAGCTGCACTCACACACAGTCAGAGACCTCTCAGACAGCCGTGAACAGTGCAGCAAAGTGGACACTAGCACTGAAAGGCTGCAGAAAGGCTCCGCTATCTACTACTAGTGTTTGCAACCAACGTATATGGATACGGATGGAAGCACACTAGATTGAAATTATGTAAAAAATGCAGCTCAAAAAATAAAAGATGTATGAGGCAGCAGTGATCACACTGGGTGGCCTACAGCCTGACGTGGCTGCAGGACCCACTCCACAGCGTGAGCTGCACTCACACAGCCCTTGCAGACAGCTGTGAACACTGCTGCTAGGGCAAAGAAGGCTACAGTGGTGGTTTATGTAGCCTGGGTAAAGCACTAGATGTTTGGTGGAATCGCTATTTCTAACTGTCCCTCACAGTCTTCTACAGCAGCCTGTCCCTAACTGAATTCACAGCAGAGTGACCAGAAATGGCGGCTGCGGTGGCTTTTATAGTGCATCATGACATCATTTCGGCAGCCAATCACAGCCATGCCAATAGTTAACATGCCTACATGCCTAACAGGATGTGCCCACACTTCGGAGGATTCCCATTGGCTTAATCAAAGCAAGCAGGCTCATAGCATGATGGGAACTTCCTATTCCGATTCCGATTCCGGAATCCGATATGAAAAAAGTATCGGAATTAAGTATCGGAATTCCGATACCGCTATTATCGGCCGATACCCGATACTTGCGGTATCGGAATGCTCAACACTATTCAGGAGCCAAAATGTGAGTATTCTTCAACATAATGTCTGTGTGTCCTGTACAATTTTATAATGTACTAATGTATTTTTTTTTTCTCTTCAGCATGTCTTCTTCTGGCTCAATGTATTCACCAACACAGCAAGAACTGGCCCAAGCTGATCGTGAGGTGAGAATCTTGCTGCCTTTTGGTAAGTATAGCTGCCTCTAGAAAAGTGTTTTAATTTTTTCTTTCTTTACAGACATTGGACACGGGCACAGAAGAAGAAGTGCGGGAGCGGTCTGAGCGGCAGCGGTCTGAGCGGGAGCAGTCTGAGCGGGAGCGTTCTGAGCGGGAGCAGTCTGAGCGGGAGCCGTTTGAGCGGGAGCCGTCTGAGGATTCTGAGCGGGAGCAGCGTAATCAAGTCGTGGGGAGGAGATGCAATGTGAGTGTATATATATATTTTTTTTTTTTTCTGTCTTTATTTATCTTGCTTCTTTTCTGTTTCTTTTTGTATCTTTTCCAAAATTCTAAACATTCTATATTTTTTTTTCTAGGCTCCACAACGGGATGACGAAGTCTACATCGACAACGAGCACCTTATCCGCCTTGTTGAGGAGCGTATCCCGTTGTGGGACAGCCGTGACCAGCAGTACAAAGACACAGTGGTGACCCGGCAGCTCTGGAATGAGGTGGCCGCAGCGATGATGGATGGCTGGGGCAGCTTCAAAAAGGGCGTTCAGTAAGTATAAAGATGCTCTGTGATACTGCATTGATTTATGGTCCTGATGGTGCTGGTGTTTTTTTGGCAAGATATATTCTTGCATTTAAAACACCAATGCCTTGTGGAAAACTGTGATTGATTTGTGTCTTCATCTGCTGCATTGATTTATGGTCCTGATGGTGCTGGTGTTTTTTTGGCAAGATATATTCTTGCATGAAAAGCACCAATTGCTTGTGGAAAACTGTGATTGATTTTGGTCTTCAACTGCAGCATTGATTTATGGTCCTGATGGTGCTGGTGTTTTTTTGGCAAGATATATTCTTGCATGAAAAGCACCAATGCCTTGTGGAAAACTGTGATTGATTTTGGTCTTCAACTGCTGCATTGATTTATGGACCTGATGGTGCTGGTGTTTTTTTGGGCAAGATATATTCTTGAATTTAAAACAACAATGCCTTGTGGAAAGCTGTGATTGCTTTTTCAACTGCTGTCTTGATCCTGTTTTCTCTCTTGCTCCTGATGATACTGTTGTTTTCGCTGATACATATATTCTAGCAGGAAACATAACAGTGTCCTCAGTATCAACAGTGACAGCATTGTGTCTAGAATTTTATTTGTGCTGCAGCATTAACTGTTTGCAAAGTTCTATCCGGTGTGTGTGCTGATAATTAAGTTGCCTTTAGTGCATTTTCTAATTTTTTTTTTCTTTTTTTCCCAACAGTGAACAAAATCCGCACACGTTGGCAGTCGATGAAGGACCGCTTCAACACTGATGTTCGTGCTGAGGGACAGGTTCGGAGTGGTTCTGCGGCAAGGCGCAGAAGAAATTACCACTATCATCGCAAGTTGGCTTTCCTGAGACCGGTCCTTGCCAGCAGAGCGTAAGTGGGTTTTTTTTGGTTTGTTATTACTATGTGCTTTTCTATTCCACAGGTGATGCTTCTTGTAAATGCATGATACTCATGTTTTCCCTTTCTTTCCACAGCACTTGGAGCAGCAACCTGCAACCTGTCCTGGGAGCCGTTCTTCATCGATCGACCTCGGACCCGTCCCAGCCATCCGACAGCCAGGAAGCATCTTGCAGGTCAGCAACACAGACAGCTGGTGACCAGGAAACTGTTTTTCCCTGATGGAACGCAGTTTTAACCACATGGAACACCGCTTCCACTCTGTTGACCAGTGCCTTGACTGTCTGGAGGCCGACCTCAACAGACCAGCGCACCATTTTTTCAGTAAAATTGAACAGGGCATGGCGGAACACCTTAGTCCTGAGCAACAGCTGAGTGTGTTACAGGCCTGCAACACTGCTTACTTGCAGGCTATGCAGCAGAATCAGTATGTTCAGCAGTCAGTGGTGTCATTTCCAACAGTTCCACCGCTGACTCGCTTTACCACACTACCGACTTCTGCTGCATACCACTGCACGGCCACCTGCATTCCCAGCGAAGCCGGACATCACTACACCACCTCAAGTCTGAATGCTGCTGGACACTCCTCTGCCACCACCACTATGGCAAGCGCTGCTCCTGTATGGAGCACCACCACCGCCACAGCACCACCAGCTTGGAGCCAAACCACCACAGAACCTGCTTGGGCCACCGACACCACCAGTCAACACCAAAGGAGCACCGCCAGCACTCCGCAGCAACAGAGCACTGCCAGCACTCCGCAGCAACAGAGCACCGCCAGCACTCCGCAGCAACAGTGCACCGCCAGCACTCATCAGCAAAGGAGCACCGCCAGCACTCCGCAGCAACAGAGCACCGCCAGCACTCATCAGCAAAGGAGCACCGCCAGCACTCCGCAGCAACAGAGCACTGCCAGCACTCCTCAGCAAAGGAGCACCGCCAGCACTCCACAGCAACAGAGCACCACCATCTCTCCTCAGCAAAGGAGCAACACAAGCACTCCGCAGCAAAGGAGCACCACCACCACTCATCAGCAAAGGAGCACCGCCAGCACTCCGCAGCAAAGGAGCACCGCCAGCAATCCGCAGCAAAGAAGCACCACCACCACTCCTCATGTCAACATAACCACCACCAATTCTCCTTCTCTGAGTCCCTCAAGAACTTTGGATGAGATCCCAAACAGGCAGCCTCCTGCTCAGAGCACCGACCCAAATTTCTCTCCTAGGAGCACCGCCACTTCTAGCAGCACCGCCACCACAGAGCAGCAAAGGGGTGATCCGCATTCCCTATTTTACAGGGCAACACCACAGTCCACCGTCACCAGGCGGTCAACAAAAGTAAGGCGGTCACAGGCTGCGAGTCGGTCCGGGCAGGATATTCCTGCGCCAAAGAAGAAGAAAAAAGAAACTTTGTTTGCCATCCACTATCTCCTCCTAATGTGTCTCAAGCTGGCTCAATGTCCATTCCAGAGCTCCCTTCCCCCAGTACTTTTGTCGTCCCTTCTCCTAGAACCCCTTCCTCTACCTCCAGTCGTTCCTCGTCTCTCCACACACCCAAAGTCTCCCAATCTTCCCCCAAACATCATTCCTAATAAAAAATGTTTTGGTTCTTTTTTGTCACAAAATAAATGTGCACTTGTGCTTTAAAAAAATTCAGAATGGTTACTGTGTCTATCGCGGACTGCACACACTGTGCCGTACACACACTGCGCCGTACACACACTGCGCCGTACACTTAGCGTTTTGGCAACAACATATATCTCCATTACTGTTTCTTGTGTGAGACATGTTTCTTGTGTCAGTCTTGGAGATATGTGTGATATCAACAAACCAAATCTACATGACTTGCCTTTTCAACAACAGTCTCTACATTCTAGTAATATTGCACATACTCGATCCAGCAGGGTTCCCCAACTCCAGTCCTCAAGGTCCACCAAAAGATCATGTATGGAATCCTCTTTTTTTGGGGCTCTTGTGAAACAGTTATCAATGGAGCTATAGATTTCATTACAATATGATCTGGTGGTTGACCTTGTGGAGTGGAGTTGGGGAACCCTGCTGGATCCAGTCTGTGTGTGCAATATTACTAGAATGTCGACACTGCTCTGAAAAAGACAAGTCATGTAGATTGGTTTCGTTGACAAAACATATCTCCAAGACTGACACAAGAAACGTCAGTAATTGAGATATCTGGTGTATTGCACACACTGAATTGCGCCGGGTTTCCCAACTACAGTATTCAAAGCAAACCAACATAGCATGTTTTTAGTAATTAAATTTGAGTTAAAAAAAAATAAAAAAGTAAACATGATATGTTGGTTGACATTTAGGACTACATTTTGAAAACCATGGCTATAAAGGATGGTGTTGAGTGCAAGGCATATCTATTGATCTCATTTAACTATTAGACAAAAAGGCAAGCAACTATAGATATACCATGTAAATAACCACATACCGTATTTTTCGGACCATAAGACGCACTTTTTTCCCCCAAAATTTTGGGGGAAAGTGGGGGGTGCGTCTTATAGTCGCAATGTTCCTACCTCCGAGGCTGGTGCGGGTGCCGCGGGGCTCTGTAGTGTGGTGGTGGCAGCGGGCTGTGCTCCGGTGCCGGGGTAGCGGCTCTCTGTGCTCCGCTGCAGGGACAACGGCTCCGTCGGCATTTCCTCCAAGCCCCGAGGCCCCCCGCACATCCCTTGCTGGCCGCCGCCATGTTGCGGTGGCCTCCGGGAGCATGGACACCAGAAAGATGGCCGCCGGTCCAGGGACGGCGCATGCGCAGGTTCAGATCTCGTCCCGAGATCTCGGGGGACGAGATTCAAATCTCGGCAACGAGATCTCGTCCCCCGAGATCTCGGGACGAGATCTGAACCTGCGCATGCCCCATCCCCGGACCGGCGGCCATCTTTCTGGCGTCCATGCTCCCGGAGGCCACCGCAACATGGCTCCGCCGGGCTTGGAGGAAATGCCGGCGGAGCCGCCGCCCCTGCACCGGAGCACAGAGAGCCGCCACCCTCACCCCACAGAGCCCATCTGCCCCAGCACAGCTGCCCCAGCACAGCCCACCTGCCCCAGCCCCAGCACAGCTGCCCCTGCACAGCCCAGCTGCCCCAGCCCAGCTGCCACAGCCCAGCTGCCGCAGCACAGCCCACTTGCCCCAGCACAGCACAGCTGCCCCAGCCCACCTGCCCCAGCACAGCCCAGCCCAGCTGCCCAAGTACAGCCCAGCTGCTCCAGCACAGCCCAGCCCAGCTGCCCCAGTACAGCCCAGCTGCTCCAGCACAACAAACCTTCCCCAGCACAGAGCTGCCACAGCACGAGCCTGGACCACTGAATGATCCCTGTGACCACTCCTCCACCTGTGCCGGATCCCTTCCCAGGTAAGCTGAATTCGGACTGTAAGACAGACTCCCATTTGACACATCATTTTTTTCCCTATTTTCCTTCTGAAAATTGGGGTGCGTCTTATGGTCCGGTGCGTCTTATAGTCTGAAAAATACAGTAATCTATATAGTCACCTACTCTGGAGTATTAGTGAAATCATGATGCACAAAACACAGCATCATAAATTCACTGATACACCTGGCTACTTGTTAATGGTATTGGGAGTGTAAAAACAGAGAATGCACTCAGTACAGGTATCAAAACAGTTTTTTATATTAACATGCAAAGAACATGCAATAAAAATTTTTTAAACCATTTGCTCTTGCCATTTCACCCGTCCTACATCTGAGTTGAAGTATGCCGAAAATTGGTCCCTCATTTGGTCAACTTCAACGGATGACCTGAGAGGATGCTGTGTAAATTCAGGCAATGGATTAGGATCAACATCATCAAGATCAAAGTTTGGGTGCTCTCGAGAAAGTACAAAGTTATGTAGAACAACACAGGCCTTGACCACCTCATCCACGGTTTCCAGTTTCAGATTAATAGCTGTGCCAAGAATGCGCCATCTAGATACAAGGATACCAAATGCACACTCTACTGTTCTCCTGGCCCTGGTGAGCCTGTAATTGAAAATTCTTTTGTTGTGGTCCAAGTCCCAGCTGGAGTAGGGTTTCAGCAGGTTTTGGCACATCTGGAACGCTTCATCACCAACCATTACAAATAGCTGTGGCGGACCTTCGGTATTGGGAAGAGGCCGTGGCATGGGGAAATTGAAGTTGTTCCAATACAACCCCCTGTCCATGTCCGAGGTCTTAAAAGTCTGGGAGTCATTCCCACGGCCAAATGCCCCAATGTCCACTGCAATAAACATACAGTCTGCATCCGCAATGGCCATCAGTACAGTAGAAAAGTACTTTTTGTAGTTAAAGAACTCAGAGCCTGTTCTTTTGGGCTTGATAATCCGGATGTGCTTCCCATCCACCGCTCCCAAACAGTTAGGGAAATTGCAGACAGTCCTTAATCTTTTGGCGATTTCCAACCACTTTTCTGCGGTTGGCATGGGCATGAATTTGGGACAAAGAACGTTCCAGAGAGCTCGGCAGGTGTCCGCTACAATTCCAGACAATGTGGAGATTCCAATCCGGTACTGGAAGTGCAGTGATGAGAGGGTCTCTCCAGTAGCCATGAATCTGTGACACAAAGAAAACAATAATTAATATTTGTGTATACATAATTTTTTTAACACGTTAAATTAAAAAAAAAAAAATTCTGCAGCTTTTAGTTCAATACATGCCATCCAAAAATTAACGCAGCTTGTAGCTACCGACATGGCAGAACTGTAATTATGCCAGATTTGGAAGAGTACATGTCACAAGCAAGAAAAATCAACAGGAATTGGTTTATGAAAACTACATACCTTAATGTGACCAGGAGCCGTTCCTCAGGAGTAATCGCACTCCAAGCTGCGTGTCCTGTCTCCGGATGACTTCTTTGACCTGACCAAGCAAATAGTTGAAGGTTTCTTGGGTCATCCAGGTATAATCCGTAAATTTCTCCGGGTTTGCCTGTAGCTCACTGTAGAGGGTTTGGTACGCTCCACGGCTCTCCCGGAGTTCAATAATGGGATGTATCCACATACGCCACTGCTGCCGTCTTCGTTGCCTTGCCTCTCTCTCTCCTCCTGTTCATGGCAAGCAACGGCATAAGCCTGAGCCATCCTCATGTCCAGATCCAAGTCAAAGTAAAAGCTCTTCCAGCGCAGATCCATGTTTCTCAAGTCAAATGCAAGCAAATGTGAAGAATTCAGGTGTAAACAGGGTATATATAAATAAATAGCTGAAGAGCCCGGCGCTGCCCAGGCATAGTAACTAACTGTGGTTAGTTATAGCAAATTATAATCATCCTCCATCCCATACTCCCGTGCCCATATACCCATCATACATATCCACGATCCCATAGTCCCGTGCCGATATACCTGTCATACATATCCTCCATCCCATAGTCCAGTGTCCATATACCCATCACTAGTGTTAAGCGATACCATCCGATATTCAGAAATGTCGGATAGGATTGGATCGGCCCGATACCCCAAAAAGTCCCATTCAAGTCAATGGGACAGAAATATCGGAATTAAAAAAAAACCTTCCTTGCCTTGTACATCCTATTCGGGAGGGGGAAGAGTGTGGGCGGTGCGTGGGCAGACACTGTGCGTGTCTGTGTGTGCGGGAGGGGTCTGTGCGGGCCTCTCGGGGGTCTGTGCCGACTGCCGGGGGCCTGTGCCGGCTGCCGGTAGTCTGTATGGGCCTCTCGGGGGTCAGTGCCGACTGTCGGGGGCCTGTGAATGTAGCATGTATATAGTATGTAGTATGTATGTATGTTGTGCATGTAGCATGTATATAGTATGTAGTATGTATGTATGTTGTATGAATGTAGTATATATGTAGTATGTACAGTATGTAGTATATATGTATGTTGTATGAATGAAGTTTATATATGTAGTATGTATGTATGTTGTATGAATGTAGTATATATGTAGCATGTATGTAGTATGTATGTATGTTGTATGAATGTAGTATATATGAAGTATGTATGTAGTATATATGTATGTTGTATGAATGTAGTATATATGTAGCATGTATGTAGTATGTAAGTATGTTGTATGAATGTAGCATATATGTAGTATGTATATATTATGTAGTATGTATGTATGTTGTATGAATGTAGTATATATGTAGCATGTATGTATGTTGTATGAATGTAGTATACATGTAGTATTTATGTAGTATATAGTATGTATGTTGTATGAATGTAGTATATATGTAGTATGTATGTAGAATGTATGTATGTTGTATGAATGTAGTATATATGTAGCATGTATGTAGTATGTATGTATGTTGTATGAATGTAGTATATATGAAGTATGTATGTAGCATATATGTATGTTGAATGAATGTAGCATATATGTAGCATGTATGCAGTATGTATGTATGTTGTATGAATGTAGTATATATGTAGTATGTATGTATTATGTAGTATGTATGTTGTATGAATGTAGTATATGTGTAGCATGTATGTAGTATGTATGCATGTTGTATGAATGTAGCATATATGTAGTATGTATGTAGTATGTAGTATGTATGTATGTTGTATGAATGTAGTATATATGTAGTATGTATGTAATATGTATGTTGTATGAATGTAGTATATATGTAGTATGTACTGTATGTAGTATATATGTATGTTGTATTAATGTAGTATATATGTAGCATGTATGTAGTATATATGTACTGTATGTTGTATGAATGTAGTATATATGTAGCATGCATGTAGTATGTATGTATGTTGTATGAATGTAGTATATATGTAGTATGTATGTAGTATATATGTATGTTGTATGAATGTAGTATATATGTAGCATGTATGTAGTATGTATGCTGTATGAATGTAGTACATACTGTATGTAGCATGTATGTAGTATGTAGTATATATGTATGTTGTATGAATGTAGTATATAAGTAGCATGTATGTAGTATGTATGTATGTTGTATCAATGTAGTATATATGTAGTATGTATGTAGTATGTTTTTTTTTTTTGTTTTTTTTTTACATTCAACACATTATCCGGATGATGGGACTACTACTGTCCCATCATTGGCTAATGTGTCAATCACTGTCATTGTAGCAGGAATCGCCCGATGGGACTTGTAGTCCCATCAGACGATGCCTGCACACACACAAGACCCCCGGCAACCCGCACAGACCACCGGCAGCCGGCACAGGCCCCCGGCAGCCAGCACAGACCACCGACAGCTGGCACAGGCCCCCGAGAGGCCCGTACAGACCACCGGAAGCTGGCACAGGCCCCCGACAGGCCTGTACAGACACCCGAGAAGCCCGTACAGACCACTGGCAGCCGGCACAGACCCCCGGCAGCCGGCACAGACACCCGACAGTCGGCACAGACCCCCCGCAGTCGGCACAGACCCCCCCGCAGTCGGCACAGACCGCGCATCATAATGCGCACAGACCGCGCATCATGATGACATCATTTCTGCAGCCAATCACAGCCACAACAGTGGCTCATTGCATTATGGGGATTTCCAATACCGGTATCTGATATTGAAAAAATATCGGTACTCGGTATCAGAATTCCGATACAGCGAATATCGGCCGATACCCTATATTTGCAGTATCGGAATGCTCAACACTACTGATGACCCATCCTCCATCCCATAGTCCAGTGCCCATATACCCATCACACATCCTCCATCCCATAGTCAACCATTATGACATCATAATGAGCGGCGGGGCTTGCAACCTATGATGACATCAGTGTCGCCATGGCAACCATTATGACATCATAATGAGGGACGGGGCTTGATACACACACACACTTTTTCCCCATTATGTAGATAGGGGCAAAATTGTTTGGTGAATTGGAACGCGCGGGGTTAAAATTTTGCCTCACAACATAGCCTTGTACGCTCTCGGGGTCCAGAGGTGTGACTGTGCCAAATTTTGTGGCTGTAGCTGCGACGGTGCGGATGCCAATCCCGGACACACATACATACATACATACTGCCCGGGCATAGTAACTAACTGTGGTTAGTTATAACAAATTATAATTATCCTCCATCCCATAGTACCATGCCCATATACCCATCACACATTCTCCATCCCATAGGCCCGTGCCCATATACCCATCATACATATCCTCCATCCCATAGTCAAGTGCCATATACCCATCACACATCCTCCATCCCATAGTCCCATGCCCATATACCCATCACACATCCTCCATTCCATAGTCCTATGTCCATATACCCATCATACATAATCGCCATCCCATAGTCGAGTGCCCATATACCCATCATACATATCTGCCATCCCATAGTCCTGTGCCCATATACCCATCACACATCCTCCATCCCATAGTCCCGTGCCCATTTACCCATCATACATATCCTCCATCCCATAGTCCCATGCCCATATACCCGTCATACATATCCTCCATCTCATAGTCCAGTGCCCATATACCCATCACACATCCTCCATCCCATGGTCAACCATTATGACATCATAATGAGCGGTGGGGCTTGCAACCTATGATGACACCAAACTTACAGAAAAAAACGACCAAAAGTCCCAGAAAAGTAATGTATTTATTGAGTCATTATAAAAAATTATTAAAAAAACATTCCATTAAAATATATAATACATATACTGAACAAAAAAGAGGGGTTATGCTACCCAGATATGAGGCATATAATATATATGACAAATATGTGTAAAGATAAGTGGTGATTAAACAAAATAAATATTGATATTTATAAAAAATAATAATAAACAATATAAAGTGCACAGACACCAAAAAGTATATACCATAAACCATAAACATAAGTGTAAACCGCTACCACTGTAAACCTGTATATATCACAATATACCAATATAGTGCATCTGTGTGGTAACGCTGAAAAGAGGACACAATATGTGTCACCGTGAATTGTGGTATCTACCGACCAGGAAAGGGAAAAATTGTGCAGAAATAATAAAAATATGTGAAAATAACATACAACCTCTCCTGGTCTCCTGGGAAATCAACCCGGTCCCGACGCGCGTTTCGGCGCTAAGCCTTCATCATGGGGTGGCGTCTCACAGGGATAGGTGAGTATAAATACTAACACTAACCAATAACAAATGTGTGTGTGTAAAAAAGGACCAATCATTACAAGGGGCATATGCAAAAAGTACAAACGTCATAGCGCAACTGCGCAGAAGCAAAAACTAAATGCTGGTAACCCAGAACCAGTTATCAGTATAAAACCGGAAGAAAATGTCCGCCAACCGGAAGTAATCGTTACCCGGCAACCAGACGCATAGATTATCATGTGACTGGGAGAATAAAGCCAGCATGCAAAAACATCATAGTTGCTGAGGAACGAACGGTCCCATGACCAAAAAAGAATGGCCAACATATAAAAATAACATTACTAGGTGACCACCAAAAGTCTGTTAACCGGAAGTGACCATTACCCGGCACCAAGACGCATAGATTATCATGTGACCAGAGCAATAAAGCCAACATTAAAAAGCGTCATAGTTGCTAAGGAGCTGGTGGTCACATGACCGGAACAAAAATGACCGGTATAAAATATCCTCACCAGATAACCGGACATATGAGTTGTGATGTGACAAAAACCATATCACCAAATCCAGGATCATTGAAGTTAGCAGGTAACAAACAATCATGGACCCGGAAAAAATTGTGAATCACATAAGACAGGCGATCACTTGGCCGAACCATTACGGCTATCAGGTCATCCCGGCACTAGATATATAACTACCATCTGACAACTGGCATATAAGCAAGGAATACCTAGCATTAAAAACAATGTAACGTGCACATCCTAACCCCAGCAGAAACCGACGCACATAGAGCAGGGAAGGCGGGAGCACAGGGGAGGGCACGTCAAGCCGCAAAAGCGGCAAAAAATGCGACCCCACCAGGGAAAAACCGCATACCACTGCCACATGTGCGTACCTGCATAGGGCAAGATAACATGAAAACCATACCAATATAAAATACCAATTAGTCATGCATGAGCATGAAGTGCAAAAATATTTATTGAAACGGCATATAAAGTGATGAACATGTATATATACAAATTATATGAAAGTGTACAAATAAGCATAAGTTCATCAAACATACCATATACATAGTGAAAATTAACATCCATATAAATATTGATATCAAATATTGAGAAATATAATACATTAAAACACAAGAAATTCTGCTGATTCCACTCTTGTGTTCAAGCTTGAAAAATTCCATGTAGAGGAACAGACCAGAAATTCAATCTTTTATGAAGCTTTGCCCTAGACTGTCGTAAATACAAATAAACAATTACTAAAAAGTATAAAAGTATAATATAATCAATCCGACAGCATACTCACATAATATATCCTATATCATACCCATATAGCAATTTTTACATTTATTTACTCATATAGACCATATGTTAAAAAATGTCACCAAAAGACACACACATGAAGTAAAATCAGTATATATACAGTATATATGTAATTTGTTTATATAAAAAATCAGATAAATGGAACAAAGCTATTGTTTTCATTGAGACCATGTGGTTGGACTGTATTTAAAGTCCAAATCCACCTGGTCTCACGTTGTCCAAGCTTACGACTGACATCCACACCCCTAACACTAGTGGGTATCATGTCAATCCCACGGAAATATAATTTAGTACTGTCACAGTTATGATGTTGTTTAAAATGCCTTGGAATTGTTTTTAGGGCATTCACATCATTTTCAGTTGCTGCAGCTTTAATACCTAAGATATGCTCCCGAACCCTCACCTTAAATTGCCTTGTGGTCATACCCACATAAATTTTCCGGCATGGACATATTGCAAAATATACCACTGCTTTCGTAGTGCAGGTAATATGGTGTCTAATCTCAAATGTACGTGTTTCACCTTGATTAAAAAATGTTTTAGTTCGTTCTACATTAACACAGGCAACACAATTGCCACACGGGAAACACCCAAGATCTTTTTTTGAGAAATTATTCAAAAAGGTAGGTATCGATGCCGGTATATAGTGACTTTTTACCAATTGATCACGCAAATTGTCTGATCGCCTAAACGTAATTTGAGGCCTATTCGAAAGATAGTTGGCCAGAGTTGAATCAGCACATAAAATAGGCCAAGATTTGTTCAGACATTCTCTAATCTGCTCAGCTTGGGCATTATATTTAGTAAAAAATCTAACCTTATTCGTTGTCTCCCTTTGCTTGTTGGAATATAACAACGAATTACGTGACGAATGTTTAGCTCTTAAATAGGCACGTTTAACTGTACGGTGACTATACCCCCGGGCATAAAACCTTGTTTTTAGATCAAGTGCCTGCTTTTCAAACATTTCATCAGATGAACAGATTCTTCTCAACCGAAGAAACTGTCCAATAGGCACTGCTCTGATTACAGATTGTGGATGGGCTGATGATGCGTGCAATAATGAATTAACTGCCGTTGGTTTATGAAAAATATTCGTCTGCAGCACATTTTTCGAATCACGTATAATTGTAATGTCAAGAAAATCAACACAATTGGGATTTGCATTGTAAGTCAATCAAATATTCATATCATTGTTATTGAGACTCTTCATAAATACATCCAATGTCTCAAAAGAGCCCTGCCAGATCAAAAAGATGTCGTCGATGTACCGTGCCCAGAAGAGAACACGGTCCACCGACGACAGCCGATCCGACAGGAAGAGGTCCCTCTCCCACAACCCCAGGAACAGATTGGCATAAGATGGTGCAAATGATGCGCCCATAGCTGTCCCCTGGAGCTGCAGGAAAAAGGACCCCTTAAATATAAAAAAATTATGGGACAAAGAGAATTCCAACAATTGCAAAATCAATGACACCATACTGATTCCAAGATCGGAGGACTCCAGAAAAAATTAAATTGCTTTTAACCCATCACTATGTCGTATACTGGTATACAATGATTCTATATCGCAGGTCACCAATATAGTGTCATCATCCACATGTAATCCATCAATCTTTTTTAATACATCAGCAGTGTCTCTCACATGAGAGGGAAGACATTCTACTAATGGCTGTAATTTGCTATCTATAAACCGGTTGACCTTTTCCAAATAATTACCTGTCCCTGATACAATCGGCCTACCGGGTGGGTTCCTCATATCTTTATGAACTTTAGGCAATAAGTACAATGTGGGGATAATGGGTTCAGGAACTTGCAAAATTGTACAAAGTTCTTTCGATATAACAGTTGTGAGCCTGTGTTAAGATCTTTGACAACCCAAGACAAAAACTACCAGAGGGATTAAATGTCAGTTTTTTATAACATTGTTGATTATTTAGCTGACGAAATGCTTCTTTTTCATATAGTTTAGTTGGCCATATAACTATATTTCCCCCTTTGTCAGAAGGTTTAATAACAACATCATCCCAACATTGAAACTTTGATAATGATTTACGTTCCTCACCTGACAGGTTATCATTCTTCATATGTCTTGGAATCGCCTCCAGATCCTTAGGGACTAATTGAACGAATAAATCTACATTGGCACATGTTGAAAGGGCCGGAAACTTCCTAGATTTGGGGCGTATAGATGCAGGAATTCTATCATTTTCAAGAGTATCATGTTCAACTGCCAGTCCTTCAAGGGTTCTTAAAGCCTCCTGCTCCGTTTCTGTAGGAAACATTTCATGTAGAGTTTGATCATGAAAATGCTTCTTAAAAATTAATGACCTAGCAAAGATATGTAAGTCTTTGATAACAGTGAACAAATCAAAATCCGATTTAGGAGAAAAAGACAAACCTTTTGACAATACATGTAGATCAGTCACAGTTAATATATGTTCACTCAAATTAATTACCTTCAATTCATGTCTGTCATTGCTTGGTGAAGCCCCATTACTACGTTTGTAAGGAAATTGTCTTTGTTCACGGTTACGTTTAGGTCTGCTACGGAATCTTGTCATCATATTAAAGGAGGCAGAAGAAGAACTGGCAGATGTGTCACTCATAGATGTAACTGATGATGTAGACGGAGTCCTTGAGAACCCCTGATTCTGTTTAGACTTTCTCCATCTATATACATTGTTGGATTGGAAGTCCTTCAAATCACGATTATATTTATTCAACTGAGTCTCCTGTATATTTTTGACAATTGTTTCCACAAATTTATCCATACTGCCGTTCATCTCTTGAAATTGTTTGGCAGACAGATCAGATTTAGCTTGCTTGAGTAATTCATCCAAGTGTCTGTCTAGCTCAATCAAAGTTTTTTTATTAGAATCTATCAACATTTCCATAAACTTCCTAGATGTATCATTACAGAGTTCTTCCCAGGTTTTAATGAAATTCTCATCATCTACTGGGTACGATGGGATAATCTTAATGCGCAGTCCCCTAGGGATTAACTGCTTTGTAATATAATTCTCCAAAAATCTCATATTCCACCAAAGTTTAGTTCTTTTGGACAACAATTGCTTAATAGAATCATCAAAATCCACTTTACTCTGACCATTAGAATATTGAGCATCTGCTCCATTATTAAAAACTTGATTAATCTTGCCAAGCCACGTGAGTTCACTGGCTTTATAGTCCATCTCCTTATTAAACCTGTGCAAAACACAGCCTATACAAATATAAGAAAAAGAACAAAGTAAGGAGAAACAGCGAAATTACACTATATTAAAATAATAATAATGTGAATAAACGATAATATATCGCTGGCGAGTGTTGGACTGTTAGTAGGACAGTCGTGTTGAAAACACCAAATTTACAGAAAAAAACGACCAAAAGTCCCAGAAAAGTAATGTATTTATTGAGTCATTATAAAAAATTATTAAAAAAACATTCCATTAAAATATATAATACATATACTGAACAAAAAAGAGGGGTTATGCTACCCAGATATGAGGCATAAAATATATATGACAAAAATGTGTAAAGATAAGTGGTGATTAAACAAAATAAATATTGATATTTATAAAAAATAATAATAAACAATAAACAATATAAAGTGCACAGACACCAAAAAGTATATACCATAAACCATAAACATAAGTGTAAACTGCTACCACTGTAAACCTGTATATATCACAATATACCAATATAGTGCATCTGTGTGGTAACGCTGAAAAGAGGACACAATATGTGTCACCGTGAATTGAGGTATCTACCGACCAGGAAAGGGAAAAATTGTGCAGAAATAATAAAAATATGTGAAAATAACATACAACCTCTCCTGGTCTCCTGGGAAAGCAACCCGGTCCCGACGCGCGTTTCGGCGCTAAGCCTTCATCAGGGGGTGGCGTCTCACAGGGATAGGTGAATCACATAAGACAAGCGATCACTTGGCCGAACCATTATGGCTATCAGGTCATCCAATATTGTTTTTAATGCTAGGTATTCCTTGCTTATATGCCAGTTGTCAGATGGTAGTTATACACTCACTGGCCACTTTATTAGGTACACCTGTCCAACTGTGTGTTAAGACTTAAATTCTAATCAGCCAATCACATGGCGGCAACTCAGTGCATTTAGGCATGTAGACATGGTCAAGACAATCTCCAGTTCAAACCGAGCATCAGTATGGGGAAGAAAGGTGATTTGAGTGCCTTTGAACGTGGCATGATTGTTGGTGCCAGAAGGGCTGGTCTGAGAATTTCAGAAACTGCTGATCTACTGGGATTTTCACGCACAACCATCTCTAGGGTTTACAGAGAATGGTCCGAAAAAGAAAAAAAATCCAGTGAGCGGCAGTTCTGTGGCCGGAAATGCCATGTTGATGCCAGAGGTCAGAGGAGAATGGGCAGACTGGTTCGAGCTGATAGAAAGGCAACAGTGACTCAAATTGCCACCCGTTACAACCAAGGTAGGCAGAAGAGCATCTCTGAACGCACAGTGCGTCGAACTTTGAGGCAGATGGGCTACAGCAGCAGAAGACCACACTGGGTACCACTCCTCTCAGCTAAGAACAGGAAACTGAGGCTACAATTTGCACAAGCTCATCGAAATTGGACAGTAGAAGATTGGAAAAACGTTGCCTGGTCTGATGAGTCTCGATTTCTGCTGCAACATTCGGATGGTAGGGTCAGAATTTGGCGTAAACAACATGAAAGCATGGATCCATCCTGCCTTGTATCAACGGTTCAGGCTGGTGGTGGTGGTGTCATGGTGTGGGGAATTTTTTCTGGGCACTCTTTGGGCCCCTTGGTACCAATTGAGCATCGTTGCAACGCCACAGCCTACCTGAGTATTGTTGCTGACCATGTCCATCCCTTTATGACCACAATGTACCCAACATCTGATGGCTACTTTCAGCAGGATAATGCGCCATGTCATAAAGCTCGAATCATCTCAGATTGGTTTCTTGAACATGACAATGAGTTTACTGTACTCAAATGGCCTCCTCACTCACCAGATCTCAATCCAATAGAGCATCTTTGGGATGTGGTGGAACGGGAGATTCGCATCAGGCATGTGCAGCCGACAAATCTGCGCCAACTGTGTGATGCCATCATGTCAATATGGTCCAAAATCTCTGAGGAATGCTTCCAGCACCTTGTTGAATCTCTGCCACGAAGAATTGAGGCAGTTCTGAAGGCAAAAGGGGGTCCAACCCCTTACTAGCATGGTGTACCTAATAAAGTGGCCAGTGAGTGTATATCTAGTGCCGGGATGACCTGATAGCCGTAATGGTTCGGCCAAGTGATCGCTTGTCTTATGTGATTCACAATTTTTTCCGGGTCCATGATTGTTTGTTACCTGCTAACTTCAATGATCCTGGATTTGGTGATATGGTTTTTGTCACATCACAACTCATATGTCCGGTTATCTGGTGAGGATATTTTATACCGGTCATTTTTGTTCCGGTCATGTGACCACCAGCTCCTTAGCAACTATGACGCTTTTTAATGTTGGCTTTATTGCTCTGGTCACATGATAATCTATGCGTCTTGGTGCCGGGTAATGGTCACTTCCGGTTAACGGACTTTTGGTGGTCACCTAGTAATGTTATTTTTATATGTTGGCCATTCTTTTTTGGTCATGGGACCGTTCGTTCCTCAGCAACTATGATGTTTTTGCATGCTGGCTTTATTCTCCCAGTCACATGATAATCTATGCGTCTGGTTGCCGGGTAACGATTACTTCCGGTTGGCGGACATTTTCTTCCGGTTTTATACTGATAACTGGTTCTGGGTTACCAGCATTTAGTTTTTGCTTCTGCGCAGTTGCGCTATGACGTTTGTACTTTTTGCATATGCCCCTTGTAATAATTGGTCCTTTTTTACACACCCACATTTGTTATTGGTTAGTGTTAGTATTTATACTCACCTATCCCTGTGAGACGCCACCCCCTGATGAAGGCTTAGCGCCGAAACGCGCGTCGGGACCGGGTTGCTTTCCCAGGAGACCAGGAGAGGTTGTATGTTATTTTCACATATTTTTATTATTTCTGCACAATTTTTCCCTTTCCTGGTCGGTAGATACCTCAATTCACGGTGACACATATTGTGTCCTCTTTTCAGCGTTACCACACAGATGCACTATATTGGTATATTGTGATATATACAGGTTTACAGTGGTAGCAGTTTACACTTATGTTTATGGTTTATGGTATATACTTTTTGGTGTCTGTGCACTTTATATTGTTTATTGTTTATTATTATTTTTTATAAATATCAATATTTATTTTGTTTAATCACCACTTATCTTTACACATTTTTGTCATATATATTATATGCCTCATATCTGGGTAGCATAACCCCTCTTTTTTGTTCAGTATATGTATTATATATTTTAATGGAATGTTTTTTTAATAATTTTTTATAATGACTCAATAAATACATTACTTTTCTGGGACTTTTGGTCGTTTTTTTCTGTAAGTTTGGTGTTTTCAACACGACTGTCCTACTAACAGTCCAACACTCGCCAGCGATATATTATCGTTTATTCACATTATTATTTTAATATAGTGTAATTTCGCTGTTTCTCCTTACTTTGTTCTTTTTCTTATATTTGTATAGGCTGTGTTTTGCACAGGTTTAATAAGGAGATGGACTATAAAGCCAGTGAACTCACGTGGCTTGGCAAGATTAATCAAGTTTTTAATAATGGAGCAGATGCTCAATATTCTAATGGTCAGAGTAAAGTGGATTTTGATAATTCTATTAAGCAATTGTTGTCCAAAAGAACTAAACTTTGGTGGAATATGAGATTTTTGGAGAATTATATTACAAAGCAGTTAATCCCTAGGGGACTGCGCATTAAGATTATCCCATCGTACCCAGTAGATGATGAGAATTTCATTAAAACCTGGGAAGAACTCTGTAATGATACATCTAGGAAGTTTATGGAAATGTTGATAGATTCTAATAAAAAAACTTTGATTGAGCTAGACAGACACTTGGATGAATTACTCAAGCAAGCTAAATCTGATCTGTCTGCCGAACAATTTCAAGAGATGAACGGCAGTACGGATAAATTTGTGGAAACAATTGTCAAAAATATACAGGAGACTCAGTTGAATAAATATAATCGTGATTTGAAGGACTTCCAATCCAACAATGTATATAGATTGAGAAAGTCTAAACAGAATCAGGGGTTCTCAAGGACTCCGTCTACATCATCAGTTACATCTATGAGTGACACATCTGCCAGTTCTTCTTCTGCCTCCTTTAATATGATGACAAGATTCCGTAGCAGACCTAAACGTAACCGTGAACAAAGACAATTTCCTTACAAACGTAGTAATGGGGCTTCACCAAGCAATGACAGACATGAATTGAAGGTAATTAATTTGAGTGAACATATATTAACTGTGACTGATCTACATGTATTGTCAAAAGGTTTGTCTTTTTCTCCTAAATCGGATTTTGATTTGTTCACTGTTATCAAAGACTTACGGTACATATCTTTGCTAGGTCATTAATTTTTAAGAAGCATTTTCATGATCAAACTCTACATGAAATGTTTCCTACAGAAACGGAGCAGGAGGCTTTAAGAACCCTTGAAGGACTGGCAGTTGAACATGATACTCTTGAAAATGATAGAATTCCTGCATCTATACGCCCCAAATCTAGGAAGTTTCCGGCCCTTTCAACATGTGCCAATGTAGATTTATTCGTTCAATTAGTCTCTAAGGATCTGGAGGCGATTCCAAGACATATGAAGAATGATAACCTGTCAGGTGAGGAACGTAAATCATCAAAGTTTCAATGTTGGGATGATGTTGTTATTAAACCTTCTGACAAAGGGGGAAATATAGTTATATGGCCAACTAAACTATATGAAAAAGAAGCATTTCGTCAGCTAAATAATCAACAATGTTATAAAAAACTGACATTTAATCCCTCTGGTAGTTTTTGTCTTGGGTTGTCAAAGATCTTAACACAGGCTCACAACTGTTATATCGAAAGAACTTTGTACAATTTTGCAAGTTCCTGAACCCATTATCCCCACATTGTACTTATTGCCTAAAGTTCATAAAGATATGAGGAACCCACCCGGTAGGCCGATTGTATCAGGGACAGGTAATTATTTGGAAAAGGTCAACCGGTTTATAGATAGCAAATTACAGCCATTAGTAGAATGTCTTCCCTCTCATGTGAGAGACACTGCTGATATATTAAAAAACATTGATGGATTACATGTGGATGATGACACTATATTGGTGACCTGCGATATAGAATCATTGTATACCAGTATACGACATAGTGATGGGTTAAAAGCAATTCGATTTTTTCTGGAGTCCTCCGATCTTGGAATCAGTATGGTGTCATTGATTTTGCAATTGTTGGAATTCTCTTTGTCCCATAATTTTTTTATATTTAAGGGGTCCTTTTTCCTGCAGCTCCAGGGGACTGCTATGGGCGCATCATTTGCACCATCTTATGCCAATCTGTTCCTGGGGTTGTGGGAGAGGGGCCTCTTCCTGTCGGATCGGCTGTCGTCGGTGGACCGTGTTCTCTTCTGGGCACGGTACATCGACGACATCTTTTTGATCTGGCAGGGCTCTTTTGAGACATTGGATGTATTTATGAAGAGTCTCAATAACAATGATATGAATATTTGATTGACTTACAATGCAAATCCCAATTGTGTTGATTTTCTTGACATTACAATTATACGTGATTCGAAAAATGTGCTGCAGACGAATATTTTTCATAAACCAACGGCAGTTAATTCATTATTGCACGCATCATCAGCCCATCCACAATCTGTAATCAGAGCAGTGCCTATTGGACAGTTTCTTCGGTTGAGAAGAATCTGTTCATCTGATGAAATGTTTGAAAAGCAGGCACTTGATCTAAAAACAAGGTTTTATGCCCGGGGGTATAGTCACCGTACAGTTAAACGTGCCTATTTAAGAGCTAAACATTCATCACGTAATTCGTTGTTATATTCCAACAAGCAAAGGGAGACAACGAATAAGGTTAGATTTTTTACTAAATATAATGCCCAAGCTGAGCAGATTAGAGAATGTCTGAACAAATCTTGGCCTATTTTATGTGCTGATTCAACTCTGGCCAACTATCTTTCGAATAGGCCTCAAATTACGTTTAGGCGATCAGACAATTTGCGTGATCAATTGGTAAAAAGTCACTATATACCGGCATCGATACCTACCTTTTTGAATAATTTCTCAAAAAAAGATCTTGGGTGTTTCCCGTGTGGCAATTGTGTTGCCTGTGTTAATGTAGAACGAACTAAAACATTTTTTAATCAAGGTGAAACACGTACATTTGAGATTAGACACCATATTACCTGCACTACGAAAGCAGTGGTATATTTTGCAATATGTCCATGCCGGAAAATTTATGTGGGTATGACCACAAGGCAATTTAAGGTGAGGGTTCGGGAGCATATCTTAGGTATTAAAGCTGCAGCAACTGAAAATGATGTGAATGCCCTAAAAACAATTCCAAGGCATTTTAAACAACATCATAACTGTGACAGTACTAAATTATATTGCCGTGGGATTGACATGATACCCACTAGTGTTAGGGGTGTGGATGTCAGTCGTAAGCTTGGACAACGTGAGACCAGGTGGATTTGGACTTTAAATACAGTCCAACCACATGGTCTCAATGAAAACAATAGCTTTGTTCCATTTATCTGATTTTTTATATAAACAAATTACATATATATATATATATATACTGATTTTACTTCATGTGTGTGTCTTTTGGTGACATTTTTTAACATATGGTCTATATGAGTAAATAAATGTAAAAATTGCTATATGGGTATGATATAGGATATATTATGTGAGTATGCTGTCGGATTGATTATATTATACTTTTATACTTTTTAGTAATTGTTTATTTGTATTTACGACAGTCTAGGGCAAAGCTTCATAAAAGATTGAATTTCTGGTCTGTTCCTCTACATGGAATTTTTCAAGCTTGAACACAAGAGTGGAATCAGCAGAATTTCTTGTGTTTTAATGTATTATATTTCTCAATATTTGATATCAATATTTATATGGATGTTAATTTTCACTATGTATATGGTATGTTTGATGAACTTATGCTTATTTGTACACTTTCATATAATTTGTATATATACATGTTCATCACTTTATATGCGGTTTCAATAAATATTTTTGCACTTCATGCTCATGCATGACTAATTGGTATTTTATATTGGTATGGTTTTCGTGTTATCTTGCCCTATGCAGGTACGCACATGTGGCAGTGGTATGCGGTTTTGCCCTGGTGGGGTCGCGTTTTTTGCCGCTTATGCGGCTTGACGCGCCCTCCCCTGTGCTCCCGCCTTCCCTGCTCTATGTGCGTCGGTTTCTGCTGGGGTTAGGATGTGCACGTTACATTGTTTTTAATGCTAGGTATTCCTTGCTTATATGCCAGTTGTCAGATGGTAGTTATATATCTAGTGCCGGGATGACCTGATAGCCGTAATGGTTCGGCCAAGTGATCGCCTGTCTTATGTGATTCACAATTTTTTCCGGGTCCATGATTGTTTGTTACCTGCTAACTTCAATGATCCTGTATTTGGTGATATGGTTTTTGTCACATCACAACTCATATGTCCGGTTATCTGGTGAGGATATTTTATACCGGTCATTTTTGTTCCGATCATGTGACCACCAGCTCCTTAGCAACTATGACGCTTTTTAATGTTGGCTTTATTGCTCTGGTCACATGATAATCTATGCGTCTTGGTGCCGGGTAATGGTCACTTCCGGTTAACGGACTTTTGGTGGTCACCTAGTAATGTTATTTTTATATGTTGGCCATTCTTTTTTGGTCATGGGACCGTTCGTTCCTCAGCAACTATGATGTTTTTGCATGCTGGCTTTATTCTCCCAGTCACATGATAATCTATGCGTCTGGTTGCCGGGTAACGATTACTTCCGGTTGGCGGACATTTTCTTCCGGTTTTATACTGATAACTGGTTCTGGGTTACCAGCATTTAGTTTTTGCTTCTGCACAGTTGTGCTATGACGTTTGTACTTTTTGCATATGCCCCTTGTAATGATTGGTCCTTTTTTACACACCCACATTTGTTATTGGTTAGTGTTAGTATTTATACTCACCTATCCCTGTGAGACGCCACCCCCTGATGAAGGCTTAGTGCCGAAACGCGCGTCGGGACCGGGTTGCTTTCCCAGGACACCAGGAGAGGTTGTATGTTATTTTCACATATTTTTATTATTTCTGCACAATTTTTCCCTTTCCTGGTCGGTAGATACCTCAATTCACGGTGACACATATTGTGTCCTCTTTTCAGCGTTACCACACAGATGCACTATATTGGTATATTGTGATATATACAGGTTTACAGTGGTAGCGGTTTACACTTATGTTTATGGTTTATGGTATATACTTTTTGGTGTCTGTGCACTTTATATTGTTCATTGTTTATTATTATTTTTTATAAATATCAATATTTATTTTGTTTAATCACCACTTATCTTTACACATTTTTGTCATATATATTATATGCCTCATATCTGGGTAGCATAACCCCTCTTTTTTGTTCAGTATATGTATTATATATTTTAATGGAATGTTTTTTTAATAATTTTTTATAATGACTCAATAAATACATTACTTTTCTGGGACTTTTGGTCGTTTTTTTCTGTAAGTTTGGTGTTTTCAACACGACTGTCCTACTAGCAGTCCAACACTCGCCAGTGATATATTATCGTTTATTCACATTATTATTTTAATATAGTGTAATTTCGCTGTTTCTCCTTAATTTGTTCTTTAACCTATGATGACATCAGTGTCGCCATGGCAACCATTGTGACATCATAATGAGGGACGGGGCTTGATACACACACACTTTTTCCCCAGTATGTAGATAGGGGTAAAATTGTTTGGTGAATTGGAACATGCGGGGTTAAAATTTCGCCTCACAACAAACATAGCTTAGGACGCTCTCGGGGTCCAGACGTGTGACTGTGCCAAATTTTGTGGCTCTAGCTGCGACGGTGTGGATGCCTATCCCGGACATACACACATACACACATACATACACACTTTGAGCTTTATATATTAGACTAACTGAAGAGCCCGGCGCTGCCCGGGCATAGTAACTAACTGTTACTATAATTATAATTATCCTCCATCCCATAGTCCCGTGCCCATATACCCATCATACATATCCTCCATCCCATAGGCCTGTGCCCATATACCCATCATACATATCCTCCATCCCATAGTCGAGTACCCATATACCCATCACACATCCTCCATCCCATAGTTCCGTGCCCATATACCCATCACACATCCTCCATCCCATAGTCCCATGCCCATATACCCATCATACATATTCGCCATCCCATAGTCGAGTGCCCATATACCCATCACACAACCTTCTTCTCATAGTCCCATGCCCATATACCCATCATACATATCCTCCATCCCATAGTCGAGTACCCATATACCCTTCACACATCCTCCATCCCATAGTTCCGTGCCCATATACCCATCACACATCCTCCATCCCATAGTCCCATGCCCATATACCCATCATACATATTCGCCATCCCATAGTCGAGTGCCCATATACCCATCACACAACCTTCATCTCATAGTCCCATGCCCATATACCCATCATACATATGCTCCATCCCATAGTCCTGTGCCCATATACCCATCATACATATCCTCCATCCCATAGTCCCGTGCCCATATACCCATCATACATATCCTCCATCCCATAGTCCAGTGCCCATATACCCATCACACATCCTCTGTCCCATAGTCCCGTGCCCATATACCCATCATACATATCCTCCATCCCATAGTCCAGTGCCCATATACCCATCACACAGCCTCCATCCCATAGTCAACCATTATGACATCATAATGAGCGGCGGGGCTTGCAACCTATGATGACATCAGCGTCGCCATGGCAACCATTGTGACATCACAATGAGGGGCGGGACTTGATACGCACACACTGTTTCCCCAGTATGTAGATAGGGGCATTATGACATCATAATGAGGGGCGGGGCTTGACGCGCACACACTTTTTCCCCAGTATGTAGATAGGGGCAAAATTGTTTGGTGAATTGGAATGCGCGGGGTTAAAATTTTGCCTCACAACATAGCTTAGGACGCTCTCGGGGTCCAGAGGTGTGACTGTGCCAAATTTTGTGGCTGTAGCTGCGATGGTGCGGATGCCTATCCCGGACATACACACACACATACATACATACATACATACAGTACATACCTACACACTTTGAGCTTTATATATTAGATTTCCATAGACACGCCCACTGGTGTCCCATTGGTGGAGTGTGTTGCAAGAATTTGTCAAGGATTTTTTCTCCTGTTTATTGCGCATAAAAAATGCAAACGCATGAAAAACGCTTACAAACGCATAAAAACGCTGCGATTTTTTGTTGTAAAGCGCACAATAATGATACAAAATAATGCAGCGCTTACCAGCGTTTGCATGCGTTTCATGTGCGCTCCAAACGCAGCGCAAAAAAACGCTAATGTAAAAGTAGCCTAAGAAAGGACATTCCATCATCTGCTACTTTCACTTCTGCACTGCCAATTACTGAATGGCAAAACCCAGAGCTGTAGCGCGGCCAGGGCAAGTTTTAGACAAATTAGGGCCCTAGGCAAAATTCAAAGTGGGGTCCCCATGTCCATATAAAATGCCTAAATGTTACACCGATATCGGTGTCATCAGCGATTTCGATCAGTGTGCCGTCCATGTGAAATCTGTGTTTTCCCGGTATGGATAATGGAAATGGAATTACCAAGCTTCTCATATACTTTTCAAGTTAAACACGGACGGCACACTGATGGTATGTTTACACGCTTAGGGTTGGTGGGCCGGACTGGGGGGTGGTCCCTCTCTTACCGCACAGAGACGTAACGGAGACACGATGGAGGCAAGTGTCGGGTACAACAGGTCCACGTTTATTCTCTTGCCATCTGCCTGACGGCCTCCGAAGTACACCGCACTTCAATTCACTTCACTACACTATCGGCCCTCCGTTTCCAGGGCCGCTTCACGTACACTGTACTTTACACCGGGGATGTACATATACGCACTGTCCCCTCTTCACTCTTCGACGCTCCTGTCAGATCCGTCACTGTGGCCGCCTTAGGCCCGAAAACCAACAGTACTTTTACTGATCAGTCGTCCCTCTCAATACCGTATGCTTTACCTCGGTGCCTCGTCTATACTGCGGTACTTTTGTGTTAGGACCACCCCCCTGACTTTCTCTCTCCTCTGTCCCCCTGGTTTAGTTTTCCTCACAGTGCACAAACTGTCGTAGTCCTCCTGTCACTGGAGCTCCCCCTGGGGACTGGAAGTTTCTGGAACTCTCCTGTCAAATTTATATCATTCCCGGTTCCCTGTAACTCCACCCCCCATGACCAACGGTTTCCTAAGCCCTAAGCTGATGTCAAGTCTTTTGCTCACACTCCTCCCTGCCCTCTAATGGTCAACCCAAGGTACTGCACGTCCACTACACTTTCTCAGCTGTTTCCCCACTGTAGTAACTGACACCTGTCTAAATTGTGCAAACCTTTCCTTCTCTATTCTGACAAGTCTGTCCGTCCGTCAGGTCACCTTCCCTACACATGGACCCATAGACTTGTATTGGCCCTTGTTATCTGTGCTGCTGGGAAAACACAGACATGAGAGCAGCACCGTAGGTCAAATAGGGGACACGTGGCAACAGTGAAAAACATGATAGGTCGTGTGAAGGGGCCGTACAGTCACATAATAGAAAACAAGCATACTGCTGTCTTTTCCTACATCCTACCTCATAAACAGCAGAATAAAATGCGATTAAAAAACAAGTCCTACATGTCCCCCAAACTACTCTACTAAATCCCCTCTGTCTCCGTGGCCGATGGTTCGGGGTCCCTGAAGGTTATTAGTCACTTTGCAGCTATAATATAAAGTGCAGCCACACGATCACTGCAGCTCAGTGCTAAGACTGACAGAGACCCCCGGAGCCACAAGACCACTGCAGCCCAGTGCTAAGACTGGCAGAGACCCCCTATTCTGCCTCCATGGCTAAACTGTAAATGTTGGACCTTCAGACTGCCATCCCATGGTGTCTGTTTACCATTACTCACGTTTAGTGATGTTCGCAGATAGCTTAAACTCGACTGAAAAAGAGCACGTTTGAAGGGTCCAATAGGAGGTTTATTCTCAGCTGAATCCTTGCTTAATGCACAGTCACAGTAAGTAAAAAGAGACTTTTCTTGTACAGAGCTGTATAAACATGTGTGTCCAAGATGGAGAAAGACTCAAAGATGGAGAAGGGAGGGGTTACAGAAATGAGAGTCACATGCGAGGGGGGAGGAGACAGCCTCTAAAAGGGACAGATCTACATGCAGCAATAAAAAACAACAATATAAATAAATGCAGTACTGTCTGTATGATTCTAAATCATGGGACATGAAACTCCCCGTCTGAAATCTTTAGATTTCAGGATGATTCATCTTGACTCGACGTGTTAGGATGATGATCAATGACATCCTAGAAACCTGGAAGACAAAAAAGAAACACAACATGCAAAAATAAACTGTAACATTTGTACGTCCAATTCTTGGTTGATGACGTGAAGTCCTCAATGGATGGATAGTCTAAGTCCATAGGAGAACTTATCTTCAGATTGGGGAAGCTGCAAACACTTCCACCAACATAAACAATCCAAAGATAAAAGTTCAAGTTCTTTGCAGCTAAGGGTGTATATCGGTATGCTCTTGTGATGCTGTCAATTTTGTGAATATAGTCTTCTTGATAGACACACCCGATGATGATCTGTTCTGCGTGTTCAATGTTGGCAACAGTAGAGTGTCCTTTGCACATGTGCCAGCCACGGCATTCTTATGATTTGTTGCTGCTAAAACAATGGACGATGTGAAGAAGACGAGCTACGGCCTGCACAACGGACGACCAGCTTGAAAAGCGTTCAAACCGATGAGACCTTAGCTTCGGTTTTGGTATCACAGAAGTGTTGTGAGCAGAGATGGTTGGTCTGATTTCCTTGTCAGATTCTGGTTCTACCAGCTCATAAGTGTTGCTGATGTCCTTTGAACCCTTAAGGGTCTTTATACAGGAAACTTGGAGGTGACAGCCATGTGTTGTCATTGAGTTTAGACGCAGCTGTAAGTCTTGTTCCTCTGTCGGCCGGGTTCAGATCAGTGGGGATGTGATGCCACTGCTCATGAGTTAAAAATGCTCTGGTTCCTTCTACTCTATTGCTGACATAGACGTAGAATTTTTTTGTTTGATTGTATATGTAACCAAGCACCACTCTACTGTCTGTGTAGAATATAAATGAGTCAATATCAATATCCAATTCATCCCTTATGACTTCTGCAATTTCTACTGCTAGTACAGCGGCGCAAAGTTCAAGCCTTGGTATGAAATGTGCGGGTTTTGGAGTTAGTTTTGCTTTACCCAGGATGAACCCACAATGTACCCTGTTGCTGGATTCTGAGGCTTTCAGATAGGCCACTGCAGCTATAGCCTCTGTAGATGCATCAGAAAATATGTGGACCTCTTTTCGGACGGCAGTTGAAAGGGACGTTAAAGAATAACAATGTGGGACTTGAAGATGTTCTAAAATCTTTAAAGATTTCTTCCATGTTTCCCAACCTTGTTGCTTCTGGGATGGTAGCGGAGTGTCCCAATCTGTGTTCTCGGCGGTTAACTGTCTCAACAGTATCTTGCCTTGGATAGTGATGGGTGCTATAAATCCAAGGGGATCGTAAATGCTGTTGACCACGGATAAGACTCCTCGTTTGGTGAAAGGCTTATCATAGACGGATACCTGGAATGTGAATGTGTCCTGTTTAATGTCCCAAAACAGACCAAGACTACGTTGCATGGGAAGGATATCAGAACCCAGATCAAGGTCCTTCAGGCTTGTTGCATGGTCTTCGGATGGGAATGCTTTCATTACCTCCTGATTGTTGGAGATAATCTTGTGCAGTCTGAGGTTTGCTGCAGACAGCATTTCCTGTGTTCTGCACAGCAGATCAATTGGGCAAACACTTAAGTCCATCATCAACGTAGAAGTTACTTTCCACAAATTGATGAGCATCCGATCCATACTCTCTCTAACCTTGTTGGGCTGTCTTTCTCAGTCCATAGATTGCCACAGCAGGTGAGGGGCTGTTGCCGAAGATGTGTACCTTCATCTGATAATCTATTACCTCATTGCAGATGTCATTGTCCTTGTGCCATAGGAACCTGAGGTAGTGTCTACCGTCTTCCCTCATGATGAAACAGTGAAATATTTGTTGGATGTCAGCCATTACTGCAACGGGTTCTTGTCTGAAGCAAGCCAGTACTTCTATGAGACTATTGTTCAGGTTGGGTCTGGTGAGGAGCAGGTTATTGAGAGAGATACCTTCATACTGAATACTGGAGTCAAACACCACTCTGATTTGATTGGGTTTACGAGGATGGTAGACACCAAAGAAAGGAAGATACCAGCATTCTTCCCCTTCCTTTAGTTGTGGAGCAGGCTCAGCATAATCTCTATCAAAGATATTCTGCATGAAGTCGATGAAATGTTTTTCCATCTCTGGTTTCTTTTTTAAAGTGCGTTTTAAAGATGCAAGTCTTGCAGTTTCTTGCTGCAGATTGTTTGGCGACTTTGTCCTTGGAGAACGAAAGGGTAAGGGTGCTGTCCAGTTGTTGGAGTCATCCTGGGTGAATTCCTTGTTCATGACCTTAATGAATTCTTTGTCATCTCTTGCTATCTTCATTTGTAGAATCAAACACCATTGATCCGAGGTTATCGTCGTGGGACAAGAACATGTTCATGTTGTCATGGGTTTCTCGCTGCAGCTTACAGTCACTCAGCGTTTCTTTCACCAAGTAGTCATGTGGGCATGCTTGACAGTATGTACTGCGACCATTTGGCAAGACATGAGTCTTACATGATTAAATCTTTGTAGGCCTCTTCATCTTGTCTATACAGACATTGCCTATGATGACCCAGCCTAGATCAAAGCATTGAGCAAATGGAGCATCATGCGGTCCATTGATCTGCTGACGTTCCTTGTGCAGTTGGAGAATGTCTCTACCGAGCAGAATCAGGATATCTGCACTGTTGTCAAGAGCTGGTATCTTGTTGGCTACCATCATTAGATGAGGGTGGTAAAGAGCAGCCTCTAGCATTGGAATCTCCTCTCTTGGATGGTATCTGGTTGCACTCTACGAGTATGGGCAGAGGTATCTCTACGTTGTTCTCATGTGAAGATACTATAAGTTCATTGGCTCTTTTCCCAGAGACCTCTGTAACACCACTGCAAGTACCCAAGGTGTAGGGGTAAGCATTTCCCTTTAAATCAAACAAATCAAAGAGCTCTGACCTTGCAAGTGATTGGTTGCTTTGATCGTCCAGGATGACGTACACTCTTGTGCTCTTTTCGGGCTCACCCTTAGGATATACGTTCACCAGGCATATCTTTGCGCATGACTTGTCCCAGAGGTCTTCTCCGCAAACTTTTGTGCATGAAGATGATACCTTGGTAGGACTTGCTTGTTCTGTTTCCACCCCGCCATAACTTGTGGTGGGTACGGAAGGTGTAAGCTGAGCAGTGCTAGGCTGGGATGGATGGAGTGCTTGCACGTGGTCCTCACTGTCATGCTCAAAACACTTAATAGGAAATTTACAGTCCTTAGCAAAGTGTTCAGTAGAAGCACAACATCTGTAACATACACCAAATGTCTTTATAAGTTCCTTGCGCTCCTGGAGCGGCTTCTTTCTGAAGCCAATGCACTTCTTTAGGGGATGTGGCTTCTTATGAATGGGACACATATGATTAGAATCTTTGACCTTGTCCCCTGTGTTGCTCTTGTCTGGAGCTGATGTAGGTGTGGGGAGGATGTTGTTTTTTTTAGCTGACACTGGGCCTCCTTGGCTTTTCAGGTTAGTACATGGGCCCTCATACTTAGGAGGGGTTGGACCGGGTCCGCTGGGTTCTACATAGGAAAAGCTTGGGTCGGTCATACGCTCTGCAATATCCCAGATAAAATCACAGAAGGAAAATGAAGGAAAAGAGGCTTGATTGCCCTTTTGTATTTTGACGCAATAGTGGTCCACTTCTCTTGTTTATTGAATGGCAGCTTAGAAACTATTGGGTTAATGCCCTGAGCTGTATCCAGGTAGCTGAGACCAGGTAGGTGCATGTCTGCCATGGCTAACTGGAGTTCTAGGAGCAGGTCGCTGAGCTCTAAGAATTTTGCACTGTCCTTGCCGGATATTTTGGGGAAATCCTGTAGACGCATAAATAGTGCATTCTCTATGGCTTCAGGACTGCCAAAGCTAGGTTCTAGTCTTTCCCATGCATCCATGAGACCAGCTGCTGGATTGCTGATGTGGACGGATCTGAGCCTCTTGACACACTATGTGGATTGAGGTCGGAGCCACCTGATTACCAGATCCAGCTCTTCAGCAGCAGTGATGCCAAGGTCACTAATTTCGGCTTTAAAGGAACATTTCCATCCTCTGTAATTCTCAGGCTGGTCGTCGAACCTTGTGAGACCGGTGTTGGTGAGTTCTAGGCGTATTATGTACCTCGCAAAATCGGACATGTCTGCTCTTTCTGACTTTGGAGAAACATTTGCTGGCTAAGTGATGCTGTTAGCGTGGGTTGTAGCTTCTTGGTTCAAGAACATGGGAAGATACGGAGTGGCGTAGGCATTTAGACCAGCAACCGGTTTGTGGCATATGATCTCTGTTGTATGTGGGGCTGGAACCACACAGTTGTCAGGAGAGTAGTGCCTTGTTGGCATGTTAGTTTGCATGTAGACGTTGGCGTATGGCGTTTGCTGAGGTGTAGGGTCAGGCCGTGTATTGAAGCATGAAGGAGGTTCGGGTTTGAATGTTTGTGGTACATTGGACTGACCTTGAAAGCTCAGAGCTGCAGGCGGATCAACGTTCTGATGCTTTAGAGATAGGTCGGTGTTGACGGGAATGTTGTTGGTGGTCAGGGGTTAGTTGGTTTGGCTCAGCATGTAATTTCTTGAGTTCTTAAGTGGGTCTTCCGTGTTGAGTTCGTACAAATTGAGGCTGCCTCCATGGCTCCCACCTAGAGCCTGATTGAAGACCTTTACTTTTGCCACAGTTGCTGTATGTTCATATTCCTTCTGCAGGGCTTCGATTTCCACCTTCTTGCATGCAGATTCAGCTTTCATCTTGGCTTTCTTGCGTGCAAATTCCGTTTCCCTCTATTTTCTTTTGAGCGAAAATGGCTTGCACTTTCGTAGATTCTGCTTCAGCATGCGCTCTTATGAACTGCTCACTGAGGGTTGAGTACCTTGATGAGCTTGACTTGACTGAGTGCTTTGAGCTGTTAGTGGACCTGGATCTGTGCGATGCAGCTTCTGACATCTGTGTGATTTTTGCTTCTGTCTTGTTCATGGTGTCGCGCACAGTGCTATCTTGTTCGGCATTGAGCTGTTGGAAGACCTGGCATTCCTTTATTGACTCTGACGTATTTAATTTCAGTAGAGTTGAGATGTATTTTTTCCAAGTGTCTTTGTAAAACTGATATGCAGAGTACAATTGTTCAATGTCTCCCTCTGGTGGTAACTCGTGAAAGGCATGCTGGGAGATGCTGTTAATGTGACTCTGCAGTCTTTGCCATAAGATGAATATATCACAAGAAAGTTCATGTTTAATGACTTCAAGGTTCTCTATAGCTTTCAGTGACGGCTTAGCAGAGCGCCTGGGTCTGTTAGTGGCCGAGTCCTCATATAAAGATATTGATAATGCAGACTTTCCTTCAGTCATTGTAACTCACAGGCAGATGGGATCTGTGTAATATGAGCTGCTACAGTCTCTGCAGGGTGAAGGCTGGGGGAAGGGGCTATGCTGCACATGAGCTGATACAAGCTGATGGTATCTATATGATGTAAGCAGATCTTCTGATGTCTGTTCTGACTTGTAGAAGCTGGAGACGACTTTACAGATGTAACTGCAGGAGTCTCTTTTTACTATTCTGCCTCCATGGCTAAACTGTAAATGTTGGATGCTCAGACTGCGATCCAATGGCATCTGTTTACCATTACTCATGTTTAGTGATGTCCGCAGATAGCTTAAATTTGACTGAAAAAGATCACGTTTAAAGGGTCCAGTAGGAGGTTTATTCTCAGCTGAATCCTCGAAGAATGCACAGTTACAGTAGATAAAAAGAGACTTTCCTTGTACAGAGCTGTATAAATGTGTGTGTCCAAGATGGAGAAAGACTCAAAGATGGAGAAGGGAGGGGTTACAGAAATGAGAGTCACAGGTGAGGGGGGAGGAGACAGCCTCTAAAAGGGACAGATCTATACACAGCCATAAAAAACAGCAATATAATTAAATGCAGTACTGTCTGTATGATTCTAAATCATCGGACATGACACCCCCGGAGCCACAAGATCAATGCAGCCCAGTGCTAACACTGGCAGAGACCCCCCCGGAGCCGCAAGACCCCTGCAGCCCAGTGCTAAGACTGGCAGAGACCCCCGGAGCCACAAGATCACTGCAGCCCAGTGCTAACACTCGCACAGACCCCCCGGAGCCGCAAGACCCCTGCAGCCCAGTGCTAAGACTGGCAGAGACCCCCGGAGCCACAAGGTCACTGCAGCCCAGTGCTAACACTGGCACAGACCCCCCGCAGCCACAAGACCCCTGCAGCCCAGTGCTGAGACTGACGTACACCCCCTGAGCATCAGTGCTGGAGCCGCAGGGGATT
Source organism: Dendrobates tinctorius (assembly GCF_039654945.1). Taxonomy (NCBI): domain Eukaryota; kingdom Metazoa; phylum Chordata; class Amphibia; order Anura; family Dendrobatidae; genus Dendrobates; species Dendrobates tinctorius. The sequence goes on along the minus strand of NW_027361782.1, from coordinate 12,307,652 downwards.
TATCACACATACCATTTTTGGTGTGTATTGATCTACAGTGTTGGCAGGAAATATTCAGCATTTTTGCAGCCTTTTCACTTGCATTTTTGTGTCCCATTCATTTGATTAGGGGAAAAAATGCTGCAGAAATGCTGAAAGATGGCAGCAACAGATTTACAAAAAAAAAGGCTTCTGGCTGCTGTCTTTGTTTGGCCAGTGCCCGTGTCCGGCCGGTGTCTATGTCTGGCTGCTGCAAGTGTGGGGAAGGTGACCTGACAGACAGATGTGACTGGCAGTAGGAGGGGACGGTTTGTACACCAGAGACGGAGATTGACGGGTTAGAATAGTAACAGCAGGAAAAGACAGAAAAAGGAGTGCAGTACCGAGATTTGGCCACAAGATGGCAGGGGGGAGTAGTTCAGGACTCACCAACAGCTTACGGCTATAGAAAACGCATAGTCATGGCGGGCGGGGAGATGGGAACCCAGGAGGGGAATTCCCGGTGAGAGAGGGGATAAGTAGGAGTGGCTAGGGTTCCAGAGTGTTCAGTCCTGGGAGGAGCTTAGCAGAGAAGACAGAAGACGGAGAATGGAAAAAGCTCGACCAGGCGACTGACAGAGAGGACAGTCAGGGGGGTGGCCCAGACACGACGTACCACAGGACAGGCGAGGTGACTTACCGCAGAACAAGTGAGGCCCCGGGAGTACCAACTGGACTGCGACCTCGGGCAGGTGAAGCGCTGGCGGTGGATGCGTCTAGGACGGCCCCAGTGAAAGATCTGCGAGGGACGCCAACACGACTAAAAGACAGGTGAAAAGGTACCCGGGCCTGGAAACGGAGAATTGTACAGGCGGCTGCGGTGCGTGGCAGTGGTCGTCAGGAGGACGACGAAATAAACCTGGAACTTTTACACCTGAATTCTGTTTCCATTTCATCTGTGCCTCGTCTGGTAAGCAGCGGTCCACCCCCCCAGCCCGGCCCCTACCACACATTGGGACAGTGTGGAATAGTATAGTAGACTGCACTATTCCACACAGCAGGATATTAAGCCCTGTTCACACTGCGCTTCTGCACTGCGTACAGGGGCTCAGCCTGAATCCCCCTAAAATAGGATTCACATGAATACCCAATGGGGCCACAGACTGCACTGACACAAGCAGAGGTCAAATTATTTTTTTTTCTGAAATTGACTGATTTATTTTCTTAGGTCGGATGCACATAATCAGGAAATGGCAGCGCTTTGGACGCAGCACATGTGCACTGCCGGCTATTGGACGCAGGTGATATTGGAGTGCCCCCTAGAGCCCTGGGTTACTTGGTACCAGGCTGGTGTCTTAAAGGGATGTGTCACAGTGGCAGCAGTGACCCGGTCCGTGGCCCTGGGCATCCAATGGCAGGGGAAATATTTACAAGGGAGATAAGAGTTTGTCCAATAAAAGGGGATATTTACAGGGGAAAAATAAAGTTTGTAATAAAGTGTTCGTGATGCTGTAATAAACGTGCAGGTACTGTAGTATGTCACCACGGAACCGAGACAGATCAAAAGTTAAAGGGTTTTATTTACAGGGATATGATACTCCTCGCAGGGAGAAAGCAGTGGGGGTTAAACTGGTTTTAAAGCAGTATATCAAACAGTCAAAAAGAATAACAGTTAAGCGGGTTTTACACATAGCGATATCGCTAGCAATATCGCTAAAATGTCACTGGTTTTGTGACGTTATAGCGATATTGCTAGCGAAATTGCTATGTGTGATACTTACCTCTGACCGGCTCCCCCACTGTCCATCGCTTATCACGCGAGATTTGGCGGCTCCATTTCTCGTTGTCAGCTTTCTGCTGGGCTTCCTGCTGTGTGAGACGAGCGACGCTTGACGCGGGCGGGAGGACGTCAGGATCGCTGTGTGTGAAAGGTGAGTATCGTGCGCTGCGTCGCTGCTGCATCGCTGTGAGGTCTTTCTGTGTGAAAGCTCACTAGCAATCATTTAGCGATGCACCAGCAATCCTGACCGGGTCAGATCGCCGGTCGGATCGCTGGTGCATCGCTAAATGTAAAAGGGTCTTTAGAACCGGGTGTTCTTGGAACTTACCAGTCTGATGAGAACTTGCTTGTAGGGTTGTCTTTTCCCGCGTCGGCGCTGTCAGCAGCGGCACTTGTCGTCTCTCCAGTCACTGTAGGCTCTGCAGTCTCTATGGACCCCCAACAGGGGTCTCGGGGGTTAATGAGGGCAGGGGGAACACAAGGCATTCCGGGTGTCCCCTGCTCTGAGTCTATGCTCCAAAACTAAACAGTCTCTCAGCAGGAATCAGGGACTCTGTGTCTCTATAAGTCTCTGCACGGTCTGTAGGATGCACTTCGCTACTCACTGAAGACCCCGTTTTCAGGTATTCACGGGCGGCAATATCTATGTCCCGTCCGCCTGTCTTAGATCTCTGGTCGTGAGCTCTCTCCTCTGTAGCGTGCAACTGCATCCTGCTCTCTCCCCTGCACATGCTGATCTAAGCCCTGCATGCCCGACTTTCCCACCCTCAGCCCATGCTGTTTCCAGCCTCACACTGAAAGTCTCCCCCCTGGGGAACCTGCTGTACTACAGCTCAATGGTTCCGGACACAGAGCAAAGGAGGCAACCTCCGACTCTTCCTGTGCTTTACCCCCTTACAATCCCCTTCTCTTTTCGCTCACCATTCCATGACAAACTTCCAATCCCTGCACAATCTGCTGCCAGATGAACTCATCCTGATTGTATCCAATGAGGGGTACACCATCCGTTGAATGTTCAGACTATCTCAATTCAGCAGGGGCCGTGGTGTCAGCTGCTGTGGGAGGAACGGTAGTCGGGGCTACTCCTAGTAGTTTCAGGCACCAACCCTGTTTCTGGGTTCCCTGGGGGAAATTGGATATCTTCCTCATCTTCAACATCAACATTAACCACTGGTACGGCTGGTGGAGGCAGTGGGGCCAATGGAACTGGCTCAGGATCTCGAGATAAAGAAGGACGCAGCATATTCCGATGCAGCGTGCGAGTAGGGGCCCCTTCGTCTGTTTTCTGGCCAGACCTCGTAGACGGGACCATTGTTGCCAAGTCGCTGCCTCACCCTGTACGGTCTTTTCTCCCACCAGCACTCCAATTTGGCGTGTGGGCACTTTTCCCTCACCAGGACTCGATCTCCAGCCCGCAGAGAGATGTCCCCCTTTGAGGAGTGACTTGAGATTGTTCCAACTTCCGCAACCGATTCTGCACTAGCCGATGGATAGTCCATAGCCGACGACGGTGTTTTGGGACCCAGGAGTACACCCCAGTCCATGGGTATTCCTCCTTGGGCTCCAACTCCAACTCTGCCAACTCCTTCCTGAACCACTCAAAGAACAGTGAGTAGGGTGTGAAACCAGTGGTGCTGTTTGCAGATTGCATGAGCAGCAGACTCTGCAGTCTAGTCCCGTATAGGTGTCACTACGGCAAACTTGGTAAAATGGTCTATCATCACTAAACAGTGCTCATAGCCTTGGTGCGCACATCCAATTGTCAGGTAATCTATGGCCAGCAGGTCCATAGGGCCAGAGGACTTCACCATCTCTGTGGGGGCCTATTGTTCCGGTGGTTTGACCAGTTCACAACTCCGGCATTGTTGGCTGACCCTTTCCATGACGTTCCTCAGATTGGGATGATAAAACAGGTGCTGCAACCACTGGAAGTTTTTTTCGGGTCCAAAGAGCGCTCCTTTTTCATGCGCTTCTGTAGCCACCTGGTCTACCAGAGATGAGGAAATAACCATCTGCCAGGCAAGGCCGAGTTCTGATTGGGGGAACATTTTTCTGTACAGGATATAATCCCGCAACCGTAGTCTTTCCCACTGACGCAGCATCTTCAGCATCTCAGGTGAGGCCGACCTCCTCTCGCTTTGGCTAAGCCTCTGTCTAGACAAAACCCACCATCTTAACTTGGCTATCTCCTGATCCTTCTGCTGTATTCGGACCCAGTCATTGCGGGGCTGTTCCAGCAAATTCACATGGGTCTCTTCCTGACCAGTTTCCCACATAGCTGCCACCATCCTGGTAGTCTCTCCAAAATCCAGGACTTCCACAGCCTCCAACTCTTCATCCCGATTGGCCGCTAGTTTGCGATAATTCACTCGAGAAAGGGCATGAGCATGAACATTCTCTGATCCTCTCTTGTAGGAGATTCTGTATTGGAACTTGGACATCGGGGCTACCCAACATTGTTCTAGACCCCCTAACTTGGCGGTCTCTAGATGAGCTAATGGATTGTTATTTGTACGTACATGAACTTCTGAGCCAGCCAGATACTCTGCAAACTTCTCAGTCATTGCCCACACCAGTGCCAACAGCTCCAGCTTGAATGAATTGTAGTTTTTCTGGATTTTTCTCAGTCATCTAAAGATCGACTGGCGTAGGCTATGACACGCTCTTTTCCATCCTGCATCTGGGACAGCACTGCTCCGAGCCCCTGTAAACTCCCATCAGTGTGTAAGATGAACGGCTGCGAGAAGTTAGCATAAGCCAGCTTAGGGGCCTCCGTCAAAGCCTTCTTCAGGGCTAGGAATGCTTCTTCCTGATGCTTTTGACTCACCCCCAAAGGCCGTGGGGTACTCGTGTTGGGCCCGTTGATTTCAATGGGAGATGTCACAGTGGCAGTGACCCGGTCCGTGGCCTCAGGCAGTCAATGTAAAAGGGGTAGAGTGATGGGGACAAAGATAGGGTTGCTTCCCTGGGACAGATGATGTGGTGCAGCAATGATGTTGAAGCTCCCCACAGGTGGAGCTGTAGTCCCAGGGCAGTAGTAGTAGGTGTTGCGGAAGAGGGTGCAGTGTTAGGCACAGAAATGTAGCAGTGCTGGATGAGTGGCGCAGGAAAAAGTGGAGGACACAAGGGATGTAGTTCCAAGGCTTTACTCACAGTGTTTGGCGCATACAGATGCCCACTTCGGTGCCGTGTCCTCCAGGTCAGGGGCTAAGCCAACTCCCAGGTGAGATAGAGTACACCTTTCCAGCACTCCTCCAACATATGCCTTTCCTGAACATCTCCTCACTAGCGCCTAAACTGAAGTACTTGTAGTTGTGAATTAAACTCAAGTTCCTCCTACCAGATGTTACTTGGATCTCCACTCGTACGGCAGCCAACTTCGGGGACTTCCTACTATCAGGTCCTGGCTCACACACATTGCTATTGTGCCCCTGAGTCTTAGGCTGGAGTCACACATAGCGACTCACCAGCGATCCTGACAACGATATCAATGTGTCAGAATCGCTGGTGAATCGCTATGTGATCGCTCGTGAGCTGTCAAACAGACAGCTTCACCGGCGATCAGCACAGCGGCACATGTTAGTAACCAGCACGCTGATGCAGGAAGCTGGTAAAACTAACGTACACATCGGGTATCCAAGGGACGTGCGTCCATAGATACCCAATGTGTACATTAGTTACCAGCTCCCTGCATCAGCGCGCTGGTAACAAACGTACACATTGGGTATCTAAGGGACGCACATCCCTTGGATACCCGATGTTTACATTAGTTACCAGCAGATCGCTGGTCTCCCGCCTGTCACACGCAGCGATGCGTGGTGGCTAGAGTTGAGCATTCCGATACCGCAAGTATCGGGTATCGGCCGATACTTGCTGTATCGGAATTCCGATACCGACATCCGATATTTTTTCAATATCGGGCATCGGAATCGGAAGTTTAAAGTTGATTGACAGCCGAAATGACGTCATCATGATGCGCGGTGTGTGCGCATCATGATGCGCCGTCATTTCGGGCCTTCCGGGGGTCTCTGCCGGCCTGCCGGGGGGCTGTGTGGACTGCCCGGGGTCTGTACCAGCCTGCCGGGGGGCTGTGCCGGCCTGCCGGTGGTCTGTGCACCCTGTGGGGGTCTGTACCGGCCTGCCGGGGGGCTGTGCCGGCCTGCCGGGGGGCTGTGCACCCTGTGGGGGTCTGTACCGGCCTGCCGGGGGGCTGTGCTGATGTCCGGGTGTCTGTGCAGGCATCGTCCGATGGGATTACAAGTCCCATTGGGCTATGCCTGCTACCATGACAGTGATTGACACATTAGCCAATGATGGGACAGTAGTAGTCCCATCATCCGGCTAATGTGTTAAATGTTAAAAAAAAATAAAAAAAAATACTAAATACATACTACATACATACTACATGCATGCTACATACATACCACATATATACTACATGCATGCTACATACATATTACATGCTACATGCATACTACATACATACTACATGCATGCTACATACATACTACATGCTACATACATACTACATGCATGCTACATACATACTACATGCTACATGCATGCTACATACATACTACATGCATGCTACATACATACTACATGCTACATGCATGCCACATACATACTACATGCTACATACATACCACATATATACTACATGCATGCTACATACATACTACATATATACTACATGCATGCTACATACATACTACATGCTACATACATACCACATATATACTACATATATACTACATGCATGCTACATACATACTACATACTACATGCATGCTACATACATACTACATGCTACATACATACTACATACATACTACATACATGCTACATACATACTACATATATACTACATGCATGCTACATACATACTACATGCTACATGCATGCTACATACATACTACATGCTACATACATACTACATACATACTACATGCATGCTACATACTACATGCTACATGCATGCCACATACATACTACATGTTACATACATACTACATACATACTACATATATACTACATGCATGCTACATACATACTACATGCATGCTACATACATACTACATATATACTACATGCATGCTACATATATACTACATATATACTACATGCATGCTACATACATACTACATATATACTAGATGCATGCTACATACATACTACATGCATGCTACATACATACTACATGCTACATGCATGCTACATACATACTACATGCTACATACATACTACATACATACTACATGCATGCTACATACATACTACATGCTACATACATACTACATACATACTACATGCATGCTACATACATACTACATGCTACATACATACTACATACATGCTACATACATACTACATACATACTACATGCATGCTACATACAATACATTCATACAATACATACATAGACATACAGTACATATAACATAGAGTAACATACTTACCAATACTTGTCACATTGTTCCCCGAAGCCATTGTCTTTTACGGAATAAATATTAACATAACAAACCACAAAAATACTCACCCATGATCCGAAGCAGTCCACGAGTGTGTCCCACGACGATCTTGGGTAGAGAACTGCAGCATCAGCTGATGCTGCCGCTCTCTACGGGCTGCAGAAATCCAATGACGGAAGGTAGGTATCCTTCCGCACTGTATTCCTCCGCCACTTAAAAAAAAAAGTCCCTAGTCTCACTTTATGGTAAAAGCTGTGTGAATTCCCACACAGCTTTTACCATAAAGTGAGACTAGGGACTTTTTTTTTTTTAAGTGGCGGAGGAATACAGTGCGGAAGGATACCTACCTTCCGTCATTGGATTTCTGCAGCCCGTAGAGAGCGGCAGCATCAGGTGATGCTGCAGTTCTCTACCCAAGATCGTCGTGGGACACACTCGTGGACTGCTTCGGATTATGGGTGAGTATTTTTGTGGTTTGTTATGTTAATATATATTCCGTAAAAGACAATGGCTTCGGGGAACAATGTGACAAGTATTGGTAAGTATGTTACTCTATGTTATATGTACTGTATGTCTATGTATGTATTGTATGAATGTATTGTATGTAGCATGCATGTAGTATGTATGTAGTATGTATGTAGCATGTATGTAGTATGTATGTAGCATGTAGTATGTATGTAGCATGCATGTAGTATGTATGTAGTATGTATGTAGCATGTAGTATGTATGTAGCATGCATGTAGTATATATGTAGTATGTATGTAGTATGTATGTAGCATGCATGTAGTATGTATGTAGTATCATAGAATCATAGAATCATAGAATCATAGAATCGTAGAGTTGGAAGGGACCTCCTGGGCCATCTGGTCCAACCCCCTGCTCAAAGCAGGATTCGCTAAATCATCCCAGTCAGATGTCTGTCCAGCCTCTGTTTGAAGACTTCCATTGAAGGAGAACTCACCACTTCTCGTGGCAGCCTGTTCCACTCATTGATCACTCTAACTGTCAAAAAGTTTTTTCTAATATCTAATCTGTGTCTCCTCCCATTCAGTTTCATCCCATTGCTTCTAGTCTTTCCTTGTGCAAATGAGAATAAAGTTGATCCTTCTACAATGTGACAGCCCTTTAGATATTTGTAGACAGCAATTAAGTCTCCTCTCAGTCTTCTCTTTTGCAAACTAAACATTCCCAAATCCTGCAACCTTTCCTCATAAGACAGGGTTTGCAGACCGGTCACCATTCTGGTCGCTCTTTTCTGAACTTGCTCCAGTTTGTTGATGTCTTTTTTAAAATGTGGTGCCCAAAACTGGACACAATATTCCAGATGAGGTCTGACCAAAGAGGAGTAGAGGGAAATAATGACTTCACGTGATCTAGACTGTATGCTTCTGTTAATACATCCTAGAACTGCATTTGCCTTTTTTGCTGCTGCATCACACTGTTGACTCATATTCAGTCTGTGATCTATTAGTATACCCAAGTCTTTTTCACATGTGCTGTCACTTAGCCCTATTCCTCCCATTCTATATATGCTTTTTTCATTTTTATTGCCCAGATGTAGTACTTTGCATTTCTCCCTGTTAAAAACCATTCTGTTAGTTACTGCCCACTTCTCCAGTTTATTTAAATCTTTTTGAATCCTCTCTCTCTCTTCTCTAGTATTAGCTATCCCTCCTAGCTTTGTGTCATCAGCAAATTTAATCAGTTTACCCTCAATTCCTTCATCTAAATCGTTGATAAAGATGTTGAACAATACAGGGCCCAGGACAGAGCCCTGTGGTACCCCACTTGAGACATTCTTCCAACTGGATGTGCAGCCATTTACGACCACTCTTTGGGTCCGATCACTAAGCCAGCTATGAATCCACCTAACAGTTGCCTTGTCCATTCCATACTTAGTCATTTTTTCAATAAGGATTGTATGAGAGACTTTGTCAAATGCTTTGCTGAAGTCAAGATATACTATATCTACAGCATTTCCTTGATCCACCCAATCAGTGATTCCGTCATAGAAGGAAATTAAGTTAGTCTGACATGACTTATTAGTTACAAACCCATGCTGACTCTGTTTGATCACTTCATTCTTATCCAGGTATTGACTTACATGTTGTTTAATAATTTGTTCAAAGATCTTTCCTGGTATAGAAGTCAGACTCACCGGCCTATAGTTGCCTGGGTCCACCTTCTTCCCCTTTTTGAAGATAGGAACAACATTTGCTCTTCTCCAGTCTTCTGGCACTTCTCCTGTTCTCCAAGAATTTTCAAAGATTATGGAGAGTGGTTCAGAAATTTCTTCTGCTATCTCCTTCACTACTCTGGGGTGTAATTCATCTGCACCTGGAGACTTGAATTCATTTAGGTTAGCTAAGTGTTTCCTCACTATCTTTCTGTTTATAGATATCCTGGATTCTTCTATTCCCTTAATAGGACAGTGAATAACAGTTGGTGTTACATTTCCTTTCTGAGAGAAAACAGATGCAAAATAGGAATTTAAAAGTTCAGCCTTCTCAACATCCTGTCTTACCATTTCATCATTTTCATCCTGTAAAAATCCTATAGCATCTTTGACTTTTCTTTTACTTTTGACATATCCCCAAAATCCTTTATTATTGCTTTTGACATCTCTTGCAAGCCTCAATTCATTTTCAGCTTTAGCTAATCTGATTTGTGCCCTGCAGATTCTGCAGACAGCATTATATTCTTCTTTAGATATGCCTCCCTCTTTCCATTTTATAAACATTTTTTTCTTCCTTTTTAGCATGTGCTTAAGTTCTGTGTTCACCCATCCTGGTTTCCTTAAATGCTTCCTATTCTTTCCTCTTTTCGGAATTGTTAACAACTGTGCTTTGAGAATTTCATTTTTCAAGATTTCCCATCCTTCCTGGACATTTTTGTCTTTAAGGATATCCAGCCATTGGATCCCTCCAATTATCTTTCTGAATCCCTTAAAATCTGCCTTTCTGAAATCTAACCTTGACGTCTGAGTCTTCACAGGTCTTCCGCCTCTAGTTATCCAAAATTCTAAAATAGCATGGTCGCTACCTCCTAGGGTTCCAGCCACTTTTACCTCCTCAACCATTTCCTCCCTGTTTATAAGGATTAGATCCAAGGTAGCAGTTCCCCTTGTTTTCTCCCCTACCTTTTGGAAGATAAAGTTGTCAGCAAGAGAGGATAAGAATTTCCTTGACCTGTTAGTTTTGCCTGAGAGAGATTCCCAACAAATGTCTGGATAGTTGAAATCTCCCATGACAACTATGTCATATTTTTTGGAGAACTTGGCCATTTGATGCATAAAGAGTTCATCCATATCTTCAGCTTGCACAGGCGGCCTGTAGTAAATGCCTACAATGGTGTCCTTTCCATTGTTCTGTCCTTGTATTCTTACCCAAACAGTTTCCACAGAACTCCCAGTCTCTGAAGCTTCAATCTCTGTGCAGATATATGCGTTTCTAACATACAATGCGACACCCCCTCCTCGTTTATCAAGTCTGTTTCTTGCAAATAAGTTGTATCCTTCTAGTCTTGTATTCCAATCATGTGTATCGTCCCACCAAGTTTCAGTGATTCCAATGACATCATATTTCTTTTCCTGTGTTAGTAGTTCCAATTCTCCTTGTTTGTTGCCCATGCTTTGTGCATTAGTATAGAAACATTTTAGTTTGTGATTGGATTCTCTTTCTCCAATATTGTTATTAATTAGATTCTTTCGTCTTTGTTCTTCCTTTCCACTTCTATTAGCAGAGTTCTCAATAGCATTTGTCAGGTGTATGGCTTTTTCTGGTCTTTTGCTTCCCTTCCCATGTTGTTCTAGTTTAAAGCTCTCCTTACAAGTGTAGCAAGGCGACTTCCAAATACATGCTTTCCAGTCTTCGTAAGGTGCACCCCATCTCTAGCAAGTAGTCCATCGTATAAGTAGTTCACTCCGTGATCCAGAAATCCAAATCGTTGCTGACGGCACCATCGACGTAGCCAGTTGTTCACCTGCAGAATCTTATTCCACCTCCTTGTTCCATGGCCATCCACTGGGAGGATGGAAGAGAAGACCACCTGCGCTCCCAGTTCTTTCACTTTCTTGCCTAAGTCTTCAAAGTCTCTGCAGATGGTTTCCAGGTCGTTTCTTGCGGTGTCATTTGTCCCCACATGTAGTAGCAGGAATGGGTAGTCATCTGTAGGTCTGAAGAGTCCTGATATCCTGTCAGACACATCTTTAATTTTTGCACCTGGAAGACAGCACATTTCTCTTGAAGTTATATCCGGTCTGCAGATAGCGGCCTCTGTTCCTCTCAACAGGGAATCCCCCATGACCACCACTCTCCGTTTCTTCTTCACAACATTTTTCTTTCTCCATCCAGGAGGACTCTTAAGGCGTACAAGGTTGCTGTTTGTTGGCAAAGTCTTATCCTGATGTATTTCTTCATCATTTTCCTGCGTGAGAGCCTGGTACTGGTTTCTGAGCAGTATGGGTGCTGACTGCCTCCTGATCCTCCTGCTTCTCTGGGTCACATGTCTCCATTCCTCTGTTTCTTCAGGTGCACTTCGAATTTCTTCTCTTTCTGTAACATGAAGAGATAATTCTGCTCTGTCCAAGAACTCTTCACCTTCCTTAATGATCTTCAACGTAGCCAACCTCTCTTCGAGATTTTGCAACTTTTCCTCCAACAGGGACACAAGCTTGCATTTGTGGCATGTGAAGTTTGGCTTTTCCACTGGTAAGTCTGTGAACATGTAGCAAGAAATGCAGCTCACCAAATGGCTCCTGGCCTCTTCCATCTTGAGATTTCTTAAAAACGATGAAAGATGAGCCAACGGCCGATTTCCTCTTTTCAGCTGCAACGGCCAAAACCCAGTGATCGTTGAGCTCGCGGAGACTCTTCACTTATCCCAGAAGGCACTGGGAATATGCAAATGATCTCCTCAAGACTCTTCCCCTGGTTTTCCGATTTCCTCTTTTCAGCTGCAACGGCCAAAACCCAGTGATCGTTGAGCTCGCGGAGACTCTTCACTTATCCCAGAGGGCACTGGGAATATGCAAATGATCTCCTCAAGACTCTTCCCCTGGTTTTCCAATTTCCTCTTTTCAGCTGCAACGGCCAAAACCCAGTGATCGTTGAGCTCGCGGAGACTCTTCACTTATCCCAGAAGGCACTGGGAATATGCAAATGATCTCCTCAAGACTCTTCCCCTGGTTTTTTTAGTATATATGTAGCATGTAGTATGTATGTAGCATGCATGTAGTATGTATGTAGCATGCATGTAGTATATATGTAGTATGTATGTAGTATGTATGTAGTATATATGTAGCATGTAGTATGTATGTAGCATGTATGTAGTATGTATGTAGCATGCATGTAGTATATATGTAGTATGTATGTAGTATGTATGTAGTATGTATGTAGCATGCATGTAGTATATATGTAGTATGTATGTAGTATGTATGTAGCATGCATGTAGTATATATGTAGTATGTATGTAGTATGTATGTAGCATGTAGTATGTATGTAGCATGCATGTAGTATGTATGTAGTATGTATGTAGCATGTAGTATGTATGTAGCATGCATGTAGCATGTAGTATGTATGTAGCATGCATGTAGTATATATGTAGTATGTATGGTGCATGCATGTAGTATATATGTAGTATGTATGTAGCATGCATGTAGTATATATGTAGTATGTATGTAGTATGTATGTAGCATGTAGTATGTATGTAGCATGCATGTAGTATATATGTAGTATGTATGTAGCATGTATGTATGTAGTATGCATGTAGCATGTAGTATGTATGTAGCATGCATGCAGTATGTATGTAGCATGCATGTAGCATGTATGTAGTATGTATGTAGTATGTATGTAGCATGTAGTATGTATGTAGCATGCATGTAGTATATATGTATTATGTATCTAGTATGTATGTAGCATGTAGTATGTATGATGCATATATGTAGCATGTATTACACTGGTCAACAGCATTTTTGGTGCCAAAGATATTTCATCGAATTTAGGGTATTTTTGGGGTGCTGATTCTGAATATGTCATCAGTTTTGCCAGATTGGCTCAAGTTTTTGAGATTTTTGGTATCTTATTTATAGCACTTGTTGGTAAATGCGACGCATCATCTCATTAATTTCTTTGGATTAGTACTTGAACTGAGCAGTTCTCAATATAGTTTTGTGTTAATTAGTGTTCTAAAAGTTTGTTCATAGCTTGATTTTTGCACTAACTTTATGTTGTTGTCTGTTTTCCAGTGAAAAGCATGAACTCATCAAGAAGAAGTTGTCTTAACGATCCAGACTCATTCTGTTACATTTGTGGTGAATACACACTGCCAAAACATAGAAGAAACATAACAGACTTCGTAAAAAAAGTGTATTTTGCCTATTTTGGGGTTATGCTTGGGGACCAAGACAAGTTTTGGGCACCACACATAGTGTGCAAAGCATGTATCGAATTATTACGAAAATGGAGCAAAGGACAAAGAAAAAGCTTCAAATTTGGTGTTCCAATGGTGTGGAGAGAGCCAAAAAATCATCATGATGACTGTTATTTATGGTAAACACAGGTACAGGCACATCTTCACAATGAGGGACAGGCCTTCTTGCAGATTCCATGTTACTCCCATTTTCGTTTCTTATGCTTATTGAATCCTTGCACTTGCACTGCACAGAAATAACAGTCATCATGATGATTTTTTGGCTCTCTCCACACCATTGGAACACCAAATTTGAAGCTTTTTCTTTGTCCTTTGCTCCATTTTCGTAATAATTCGATACATGCTTTGCACACTATGTGTGGTGCCCAAAACTTGTCTTGGTCCCCAAGCATAACCCCAAAATAGGCAAAATACACTTTTTTTACGAAGTCTGTTATGTTTCTTCTATGTTTTGGCAGTGTATATTCACCACAAATGTAACAGAATGAGTCTGGATCGTTAAGACAACTTCTTCATGATGAGTTCATGCTTTTCACTGGAAAACAGACATCAACATAAAGTTAGTGCAAAAATCAAGCTATGAACAAACTTTTAGAACACTAATTAACACAAAACTATATTGAGAACTGCTCAGTTCAAGTACTAATCCAAAGAAATTAATGAGATGATGCGTCGCATTTACCAACAAGTGCTATAAATAAGATACCAAAAATCTCAAAAACTTGAGCCAATCTGGCAAAACTGATGACATATTCAGAATCAGCACCCCAAAAATACCCCAAATTCATTAAAATATTTTGGACACCAGAAAAAAAAATTTTTTTCGTTGACCTGTGTTATGTATGTAGCATGCATGTAGTATGTATGTAGTATGTATGTAGCATGCATGTAGTATATATGTACTATGTATGTAGCATGTAGTATGTATGTAGCATGCATGTAGTATGTATGTAGTATTTTTTTTTTTTTTTTTACATTTAACACATTAGCCGGATGATGGGACTACTACTGTCCCATCATTGGCTAATGTGTCAATCACTGTCATGGTAGCAGGCATCGCCCGATGGGACTTGTAGTCCCATCGGACGATGCCTGCACAGACTACCGGAGCCTGCACAAACCCCCCGGCAGGCCGGCACAGCCCCCCGGCAGGCCGGCACAGCCCCCCGGAGCCTGCACAGACCACCGGCAGGCCGGTACAGACCCCGGGCAGTCCGCACAGCCCACCGGCAGGCCGGCACAGCCCCCCGGAGCCTGCACAGACCACCGGCAGGCCGGTACAGACCCCGGGCAGTCCGCACAGCCCACCGGCAGGCCGGCACAGCCCCCCGACAGGCCGGCAGATACCCCCGGAAGGCCCGTACAGACCCCCGAGAGGCTGTACAAGGGCAGGAAAGGGTTTTTCCAATTCCGATACCGGAAGTCTCATAGACTTGAATGGGACTTCCGGTATCGGCATCGGCGATACCGATACTTTTTTTAAAGATCGGCCGATCCATTCCGATCCGATATTTTGAAGTATCGGACGGTATCACTCAACTCTAGTGGTGTCCAGTGGGAGACCAGCGACCAAAATAAAGTCCTGGCCTTTCCTGCAGCGATCAACGATACCGGCAGGGGGGCCGGTCGCTGATCGCTGTCACACACAGCGATCTCACTGGTGAGATCGCTGTTGTGTCACAAAAATTGTGACTCAGCAGCGATCACGCTAGCGAGATTGCTATGTGTGACGGGGCCTTTAGTTGGGAATAAAGTGGTGACAACTTCTATTCCTCCGGTTTCTGCCGCAGGACCCTCAGAATCCATACAACTTCGGATACCGGACTCCGAACCATGCGCTTTAACTTAAGGAAGGGCTCTGCTCTCACCCTTGCCCTCAGTTCTCTTCTCCCCACGTTCCAAACTAATCTATCTCTCATCTGAAGAATCAGGCTTTCTCTTGCTCCTTCCCGTGCCAACAGCTCTGAGTCACAACAGTCTGCTGCTGCACTTCCTTCCACTCCATCCCTCTCCTGGGATCTTCTCTCACTAACTGACCCTTTCCTAATCTTCTTCCGCTCTCTTGTGTAGTCTAAGCTCCACCCACTTCCCTAGCACCCTTCGTGAACCAAAGCAGCTGACTTACAGGGTGCTCCGCTATTCTAAAGTGTCTGTGCTGGGTGCAGGTGTTGGAGTGTGGTCAGGTGTCTCCACCTTACCTGGATAGTGGGGTACCACACCTCAGGAGGAGGTGCAGAAGCTCTGTGGCGACTGAACCCTCAGGGGCGCCACATATCCCCCCCATTAAACACAGCACGTCCGCGGGCTGCAAGTGAAACAAAGGGTGTTACATAAGAAACATACAAAATTTTATTTTAACAATAGTACTGCCAGCAGCAAACATTACTTATATTATCTAATAAAACTTCTCCAAAAGAGTGGCATCTTTCTTTAAACGTTACTTAAAATAACTTTAGTTTTGCTACTACAACCTGAAGCGCTACCTTGGTGACAACCGCTGACCCTGGTTCGTCACCTGGATTCAAATTTTTATTCAAAACTTCACATTTTTATTAAGCATTGCTCCTAAGCTAGATTCTGCAAGATATTCACTCCTAGTCAGATAACTAAACATTGCTACCAACATGTTTATAAGGCACAATATAAAAGACTTCACGGTAAAACAACAATAATTCTTGCAAGTGCTGGACACCGCTCCCAGGCGGCATTTCTTGCAGTGTCCCTAGTGCTGAAGCAGAAT
The DNA here is from genome assembly GCF_039654945.1 of Dendrobates tinctorius. NCBI lineage: Eukaryota > Metazoa > Chordata > Amphibia > Anura > Dendrobatidae > Dendrobates > Dendrobates tinctorius. The sequence goes on along the minus strand of NW_027361782.1, from coordinate 12,291,274 downwards.
TTCAGGTCTGAGGTAGTCCTTTGTTGAGGTTTGAGTAAAACCAAGAGGAGCACTTTAAGAGGCACAAACTATATACAAGAAAAGTTTGTGGATCACTCCAAGTTTATGATCACAGAGTTCTACATTTTCAACAAAGCTGCTGCCAAATGGGGAAAAAACTGAAAACCAGTAAACAATGCGGGCACAACTGTGCCCATACCCTCCTGGGTAACAGTTCAGTTCAGTCCTCCTGATTAGCATTGCCTTAAGCATCAGGTTTTTGTCGCTTGCATGGTGAAATGCGGGGATGATGAATCTCTGGTAGGGGAAATCCGTGATGCAAGGTAACACCCATCAGTTCAGGTTCCACTACCAAGGGTTGGGTAGCTGGTTCCTGCACTTTAGGGTTGCACTGAACTTTAGCTGTAGATAATGCAGTAGGTATCGACATTACAGCTGGTGGTACCAAAGGGGTTAACGAACAAGCTGTTGATACTGCGGCCGCACCTGCCAGTGGTGTCATCTTGTTATCAGCTTTCTCCTCCTCCTCCTATGGGGATCGGCCTCTGCCAAGAGCGGACAGAGGTACCACTGCCAGGGGTTCCGGTGTTTACCCCCAGGGACTAGTATCCCAGTCCAAGACCAGATCCAGCACAATCTGCCCGGACGTTGGGGCAGGTGGGAACTCAGGGGTCTCCCCGGCTGCGGGGGCGGCGGTCATACCTGACGCTTCCCGGTGGTGTTTCGGCTTCAGTGCAGGTACTGGGCGGCAGCCGGTGGCAGCGGTGGTTGTTTGCACTGCCTGATCAGCGGGCGGCAACTGGGGTGGAGCTGGTGCCGGTTCAGGGTCTGCTGTGGCCTTCGGTGGGACCTGCGCGGCCGCACCAGGTTCGGGTAGGAACACAGTCTCTGCTTCATAGTCGGCTCAGGTAACTCCTCCTGGCAGGTAATGCCCAGCGGCGGTAGTGGCGTGGAGGTGGTGACGAGCACTGCCGATGGCATCGCAGCTGCCACGGGTTTCACAGGTGCTGCCTGGGGGAGAACTGGTGCAGCCGTGGCGGGTACCGGTGGTGGAGGTACCGTTTCTGCAGGCCCCTCCTGGATGTGCTGCCGATCCAAGGTCCTCAGAACCTCCTGCTTCAGCCGCAGACTGCGGTTCAGCATAGCGATCTCATCTTCTAATTGCTGACGGTCCATCACGGAAGCGGGGCCAGAGCCTTCAATTAGTGTGCCGGGGAAGGCAAGCTCCTCTTCCTCGCACTCTTCAGGTCTCCGTCCTCCTTCCATCATGGTGTCCTGGAGTTCTGGCTTCCCTCTGGGCTCCCTTTCCGCCTCACAGCTCTGCTCCTCCTTCCTCTTCCTCCATACCAAGTCAGTATACGAACGCCTCTGGGGGTGGGCCATCTTGCTGTTGCATAGACTTTCAGGCAGGGGAGGCCCAGGACAGTTCGCGCTCTTTTCTTAGGGCCACCCATGTTGTCACACCTTTCTTCACTGCGCAGGCAGCCATTTTGAGAGTCCATTTTACAGTCTATCATTTTGGCTATTTTGCACATTTTCAGCAATATCTAATGTAATAAATCTTCAGCACACAGGACCTGGTGGTACCGGGCTTCGTCATCCTGTTCGTGATGCCAAAAATTGACTCGCCCCCAGAGGCCGTTGGGTATTCGGTGCCGGGCCCGTTGATTTCAATGGGAGATGTCACAGTGGCAGTGACCCGGTCCATGGCCTCAGGCAGTAAATCTAAAAGGGGTAGAGTGATGGGGACAAAGTTATTGAGTTGATTCGTGATGCCACCTGTGGTTTCTGGTCAGTTTGACCAGCGCTGCAGGGTTGCTTCTCTGGGACAGATGATGCGGTGCAGCAATGATGTTGAAGCGCCCCACAGGTGGAGCTGTAGTCCCAGGGCAGTAGTAGTAGGTGTTGAGGAAGAGGGTGCAGTGTTAGGCACAGAGATGCAGCAGTGCTGGATGAGTGGCACAGGAATAAGTGGATGACACAAGGGGTGTAGTTCTGCTCAGTCTGTTGCGCATACAGATGCACACTTCGGTGCCGTGTCCTCCAGGTCTGGAGCTCAGCCAACTCCCAGGTGAGATAGAGTGCACTGTTGTGAACTCATTTTCTGGTCTGCCTCTGGTTTCTGGTGAGGGAGCTGGTTGTGCTGACAGAGGAGTTGTGAGTTCTCTTTCCGGGCTCCCTCTGGTGGTGGCAAGAGGTAGTGAAGCTGATCTAATTAACAGAGACCTGTCACCTGATAATGAGGAAGAGGATTGGACATCTGGAGTCTCAGACTGGATTTAAGACAGCCAACTCCCTATTCCCATCCTGGTGATTTTTTTCCTGCCTCCTGAGGTCTTAGTTTCCAGCTCAGTTCCTGCCTTCTCAAGCTAAGTTGTCTTTGCTAATGTTCACATTTGATTTGGTGTGGTCTATTCAGCTTTTTGTGTGGTCAGCCAGCCCCGGCTGGGACTGTGCTGAATTTCCACTCTAATGTCACTGTATGTGCCAGTTTGCTTTTTGTCCCTTATTAGATTGGCCTCATTTTGATCTGTTCTCAGAGTATGCTAGAGTGCAGATATAGTGGGAGAAGTGTAGTGACTTCAGGGTATTTTTTGCTATCAGAAGTGTTGGACATTTTTGCAGGGTTTTTTGGTGTGATTGCAGACAGTATCTTTCCTTTCTTGTCCTTTTTAGCTAGTGTGGGACTCATCGATTCCTCAGCCTATTTTCCTACCTCTGTTCGTGTTTTCATCTTGTCTCACCGTCAATACATGTGTGGGGGCTGTCTATTCCTTTGGGGTCTGCTCTGGGGCAGTTTTAAATTTCCCCTTTTCTTACTTTAGGCTTATTTAGTCCTCCGGCTGTGACGAGGCGTCTAGAATCATCGTAGGTACGCTCCACGGCTGCTGTTAGTTGTGTAGTTAGGATCAGCGGTCTGCAATCCGCATAGTTACCAACCTCTCTGGTTTTTTGTGACTTGGCTGGGTCTTGTTTTCCTCCTCGGTGACCCATTCATAACAGTACACCTTTCCAGAACTCCTCTAACATATGCCTTTCCTGAACGCCTCCTCACTAGCGCCTAAACTGAAGTACTTGTAGTTGTGAATTAAACTCAAGTTCCTACTTCTAGATGTTACTTGGATCTCCACTCGTACGGCAGACATCTGTAGCCCGCTTCGGGGACTTCCTACTATCAGGTCCCTGCTCACACACGTTGCTATTGTGCCCCCGAGTCTTAGTTGGGAATAAAGTGGTGACATCTTCTACTCCTCTGGTTTCTGCCGCAGGACCATCAGAATCCATACAACTTCGTATACAGGACTCCAAACCATGTGCGTTAACTTAAGCAAGGGCTCTGCTCTCACCCTTGTCCTCAGTTCTCTTCTCCCCACGTTCCGTACTAATCTATCTCTCTTCTGAAGAATCAGGCTTTCTCTTGCTCCTTCCCGTGCCAACAGCTACGACTCACAACAGTCTGCTGCTGCACTTCCTTCCACTCCATCCCCCTCCGGGGATCTTCTCTCACTAACTGACCCTTTCCTAATCTTCTTCCGCTCTCTTGTGCAGTCTAAGCTCCACCCGCTTCCCCAGCACCCTTCGTGAACCAAAGCAGCTGACTTGCAGGGTGCTCTGCTATTCTAAAGTGTCTGTGCTGGGTGCAGGTGTTGGAGTGTGGTCAGGTGTCTCCACCTTACCTGGATAGTGGGGTACCACACCTCAGGAGGAGGTGCAGTACCTCTGTGGCAATTGAACCCTCAGGGGCGCCACACTTTCCCCACTGTATGTTCCTGTTTTTGGCACACGAGGGTACTCCCCTCAACAGCACCAGAAGGGGATTTGCAATGCAGGTAAAGTCTTTTACAAAGCGTCGAAAGTATCCGGTGAGTCCCAAGAATGCACGCACATCTTTCACAGTTTTTGGGGTCGGCCACTCTTGTACTGCAGCAATCTTCTTTTGAGAAGGCCTCACTCCCTCAGCAGAGACAATGTGCCCCAAGTATTCAATCTCAGTCCGGAAGAGCTGACACTTTTGAGGTTTCACTTTCAACCCGTACCTCTGTAGCCGACTCAGGACCTGCTCCAGCCTCTGCAGATGTTCAAAGGTGGGGGCAAAGATGATGATATCGTCCAAGTAGATCAAAGTGGCTTCAAAGTTCAGGTCTCCATGCGTCTCCGGCTTAAAGGGACTCACGGGCGGCAATATCTATGTCCCGTCCGCTTGTCTTAGATCTCTGTAGATATGGAAGATGGCTAGCACTCGACTAGTGTAATGAATAAACGGTGCTAGTGAAAGGGAGCCTCTGGTCCCGTAAATGTAAAGTCAATATAGAATCACTGCACACGTAAATTATGCTATAGTGAGCTTTTTATTATTTAATTGACGGTGATGAAGCGACAGCTGATGTTTCGGCCTAACAACGGCCTTTATCACATAGTCGCTGAAAATAAAAGAATGTACAATAAGAATTCAAATAATTATATACAAAATATACAAAATATAGGAATTATATCCGAAGAAGAGACACTATTGAAGGCAAATGTCTTAATGTCATAGGATTAATTAAAAAGCATAGAGACTCAGCACAATTGAAGGGGAACAAGGAGGCGGCAGATATAACAAAGTATAGTTAAAGTGAGCTCATACCCCTTTTGAAGTAGAGTTTTGGTAGTCACCGGTTGATAGTTTATCACTGCTAGACAATATTTTAAAAAAATGCGGATTATCCTACATGTAGAGGTAAAAGGAAGTGTGATTAGATAAAAGTATATATATATATATATACATACATACACCTACACCCATAGTATATCTAATTGCAATCATGATGAGATATATCTGTGAAAGAACCATATATCCATCTAATGTGGTTTAAGAAAGTTATATTATAGCTATGCTGCGGCATCTGTGCATTAAAAAAGGTATTAATAGCTGACATGATTAAATACCAATATAGCCAATAGTCCAGGTGCTAGAGGAGCAGAGATCCTGTTGGTATGGCAAAACTGCAGTAAAGCAAAAAAAAAATGTCCAGATGAATATACAGGAAAAAATTCTCAAGACTTAGTGGTGATCGCATAGTTAAAAGCTACTTACAAACATTGGTGGAGCAGTGGGGGATGCAGGCACCGCCGTCCCTCAGCAGTGAATGAGGCCTGTATCCCACATACTGCTTTATATACATGTGGGAAACGGTCACATGACCGGAAGTGATGTCAGACGCTGGATTGAGCGCGCTCAGAGGCTGTACTGTCGCCCAGGTGGTGAAACCACCAAAAAGATGGCGCGGGAAACCTGCGCAAGCGCAGTAAAGCGTGGTGGTACAAAGTGGCTGTGACGTGATCCAAACATAGGATCGCGTCAGAGGGGAGCACAAGATGTCAGCGCATGTGTGTTGGAGCGCAGTAGCTGACAGGGAATTGATCCTGTTGAAAGAATGTAGTGGGGATCGATTTGTATAGAAAACACCATATGGCCACAGTTGTAGTAGAAATCAATAGAGGAAGGATCCAGCACATAACTATAAACAAAATTGCTATATGAAATTACAGTATAGTTGCAATGAGAACAATGACATATAATGCTCAATATATATGGATTATGCAGTACAATACAATAGAAAAGAATGTTATGATAATAACGAGAAAAAAGATATAAATACATTGTAGGAGTCCAAACTGAAAAGAAAAGAGTGAAGAGAAATATAAGGGGGGGGGAAGGAAAAATGAATAAAAGGAAAAAATAAATAAATAAAATAAAAATAGAAAAATGAAAAAAGAAACAAGAAAAAAGAAATAAAAATAAAAATAATTATAATAAAAATACAAAAATAATAAAAAATAAAAATAAAATAAAATAAAAATAGAAAAATAGAAAAAGTTGAAAAAATGGAGGAATGGAGGGGAAATTATATCTTACCGCCAGGGAAGATGTCAATAAAGGCTCATAAGGGCAATTGGTCTGGAGGGAAGAGAAAATAGTCAGGTTAGCCAATCTATTTAACGGTTGAGACCCTTGGGATGTAGTGTATCCAGGGTATATATCCAAAAAGTCTCCCGTTGTTTGAGTAAACGGACATGGTTGCCACCTCTCTTTGGCCTAGGTACTTTTTCTATAATTTGGAACCTTAATTGAGACACATTGTGTCGGCATTCTTTGAAATGGGCAGGTAGTGGAAGCCATGTTTTTTCACATCTGATGGTAGATTTGTGACTGGAAATGCGGTCACGGATAGCCTGGGTGGTCTCACCAACGTATAATAGCCCACAAGGACACTTGATGATATAAACAACGAAATTAATTTCGCATGTAAAGTGGTCTTTAATTGGGTAAGATTTACCAGTACGAGGGTGAACGACTTCATTACCTTTGATGATGTTCGAGCAGCTCATGCAATTGAGGCATGGGAAGGTACCTGTCCTTTTCTGCCCTGACAAAGTTCGTGTGACTGTCTCCTTTGAGTATCCCAAATCGGCCCTGACCAATCTGTCCTTGATGTTTTGAGGTCTCCTCAAACACATCAAAGGAGGATTTTTGAAGATCTCAATCTTCGGGTAGGCTTTGGTAAGTAGTGACCAGTGCCTATGAATAAGATTGTGAACTTTTTGCATGGAAGGATGATGACCATGGACAAATGGAAGCCTAGGTGGTTTTGGTGTGCTGGCATTAAAGTCATTAGGATCAGCTAGAGCCTTAGACATCTCGGTGGATAGTAATGTCGTTGGATAATTTCGAGTTTTAAATTTTGTGGACATCTCCTGAATCCTAAGGTCTCTGGTGGTGGGGTCTGACACGATCCTAGTAACTCTCTTAAATTGTGACCGAGGGAGACTATTTCGAATTGATTTTGGGTGGCAACTGTCATATAGGAGAAGGTTATTACAGTCAGTTGGTTTAGTGTAAATATCAGAGGTGAGTTTGCCAAGAGAATCCTTGTTGATTCTAGTGTCAAGAAAGGTAACAGATTCGGTGCTATAGGAGAGAGTGAATTTGAGTTCCTGTCTGATATTGTTTATTGTGTTGTAGAATTGGGAGAGGCTAGTGGAGTCACCTTCCCAAATACAAAAAATGTCGTCTATGTAATGATACCAAGTGACTGCATGTTGTTGAAAAAGCGGATTCGGGTAGATGTGGTCTCGTTCAAATTTGTCCATATAGAGATTTGCATACGCGGGGGCTACATTAGACCCCATTGCGGTGCCGCATATCTGGACAAAGAAATCTTCTTCGAATCGGAAGAAGTTCTCCCGTAGTACCACGTTTAGAAGGTCTAAACATAATTCCTGGGGACCTGCATCAATGTTAGCTTCATTCAAAGTGGATGATACCGCTTCAATGCCTTTGTCATGTGAAATTGATGTGTACAGGCTGTTAACGTCAAGAGTACAGAGAATACTAGTGGATGAAATGGAGTTTATGATGTGGATTTTGCTTAGAAAATCTCCTGTGTCTTGAATGAAAGATTTGGTGGTATAGGTATGAAGTGTTAATAATTTTTCAAGGAATATGGATAATTGGTTGAGAATGGAGTCTGTTGAGGCGACGATGGGATGCCCAGGTGGATTGTGTAGGTCCTTATGAATTTTGGGAAGAATATATAACACTGGAGTTATTGGATGTTGATTAGTTAAAAAAGTTTTAGTTTTAGTGTCGATTGTCCCAAGTTCAAGGTGTTTATTGAGGATGGTTTTAATTTTTCTACGTATGGTGAATGTAGGGTCACCCTGAATTCTACGATATGTACCAGTATCTGAAAGTTGTCTCCTTATGTCGGTCACATATTGACTTTTATTCATAACAACGATTGTGCTACCTTTGTCCGCAGGTTTTATGATGATGTTGGAATTTTCCTTTAAGGATGATATAGCCTGTTTTTTGGCTGATGATAAATTATGGCGGACATGAAGTAGGCCCAATCGTTGTTCATGGATGGTGAGTTTGATATCTCTGTCTAATAGGTCTATGAAGGTCTCAACCGCATGATTGGTTTTAGGAAGTATGAAACTACTTGGATTTCGCAAACCCAAGGTGTCAATGGTAATAGAGGGGGAGGGGGAGGTCTCCCGGTTTGAGGCTAGACCAGCAGTGTTGGTCCCATGGGGTATAGAGTCCTCAAAGTGTACCTTCAGTCTTATGTTTCGATAAAATTGTTGTAAATCTTTCTCTAGTTGGAAGGCATCCCATCTAGGTGTTGGACAGGAGAGGCCCAAGTTTAATACTTTGAGTTCTAGAGGAGAAAGGGAATAGTCAGAAATATTAACAACTAAGTTTGGACTCCTACCTGTTGTGAGCGAAGGGTCATTTGGCGATTCTGATTTCCTCCTCCTCCTCGACCACCTGGTTGGCGTGTGTTTTGGCCTAAAAAAGGAACCCTTGGGACGGGTGTGCCACCAGTGTCGCTCCCAGATCTTGGTGAGGAACCCCCGGCTGGAGAGGATCCCCCGGAGGCCGTATAACCTCCTTGTTGGCGTCTTGACCTTGGTCGGTAGTATCTTGGTGCCATGTCTTCCCATTTGTACACTCTATTATTCAGATAGTCCTCCGTATCGCGCTGAAATTTGGACCGTTTCCTTTCTTCCAGAGTTTTTTGATGTGTTAGTAGGATAGCGTCCACTTTACTTTTAAGAGAGTTGAACTCAGTGGTATTTAGGGTAGAGGTTAATTGAGTTTCAATGGTGGCAATTTTGACTTCAGTTTCCTTAATTGCTTCCTGAAGGTGCTCAATAGTAAGCAATATTATGTCGAATGAACATTTGTTAAGAATTTTCCGGAAGGTGGCGCAATACTTTGCATTATCTGAAAAAAGGGTAGGTCGTAGGTTACTGCGAAGACCACGGGGTATCTTCCCTTGTCTATGATATTCGCCCAACGTTGCGCAGTGCAGGTCGTAGGCGGAGTCTTTTTCTTTCTTTTTCCCAATCCTTCGTCTTGATGTCTCTGCTAGGGACGTGAAAAAAAATCTGTGCCAGATCTAATTTTGGATAAAATCGTAGATCCTAGGGCATCATCGTACACGTAGGTTTCTGAAGTCATGGATATTAAGTCGGTGCTGATAACTCAAAAATCGATACAGTAGATATGGAAGATGGCTAGCACTCGACTAGTGTAATGAATAAACGGTGCTAGTGAAAGGGAGCCTCTGGTCCCGTAAATGTAAAGTCAATATAGAATCACTGCACACGTAAATTATGCTATAGTGAGCTTTTTATTATTTAATTGACGGTGATGAAGCGACAGCTGACGTTTCGGCCTAACAACAGCCTTTATCACATAGTCGCTGAAAATAAAAGAATGTACAATAAGAATTCAAATAATTATATACAAAATATACAAAATATAGGAATTATATCCGAAGAAGAGACACTATTGAAGGCAAATGTCTTAATGTCATAGGATCAATTAAAAAGCATAGAGACTCAGCACAATTGAAGGGGAACAAGAAGGTGGCAGATATAACAAAGTATAGTTAAAGTGAGCTCATACCCCGTTTGAAGTAGAGTTTTGGTAGTCACCGGTTGATAGTTTATCACTGCTAGGCAATATTTAAAAAAATTGCGGATTATCCTACATATAGAGGTAAAAGGAAGTGTGATTAGATAAAAGTATATGTATATATATATACATACACCTACACCCATAGTATATCTAATTGCAATCATGATGAGATATACTGTATCTATGAAAGAACCATATATCCATCTAATATGGTCTAAGAAAGTTATATTATAGCTATGCTGCGGCATTTGTGCATTAAAAAAGGTAATGTCGCCGAGTGAGGGAGGTGGAGGTAACATGGAGGTCTGTGATGTCACTGAGTGGGGCAGGTGGAAGTAACATGGAGGACTGTGATGTCACTAAGTGAGGCAGGTGGAGGTAACATGAAGGTCTGTGATATCACTGATTGAGGCTGGTGGAGGTAACATGGAGGTCTGTAATGTCACTGAATGAGGCAGAAGGATGTAACATGGAGATCTGTGATGTCACTGTGTAACAAGGTGGCACGGGGTGGTAGTTATGGCCGAGTCACTTAAAGCTACAGTCCATGAACAGAGTAAACTGAGCAAACAGTCAGCGGGCACCCCAGCCCCCTGCACAGAAAATAGACAGGACAGATTCACCTCTGAGAATTTACCTCTTCTCCACAGTCACTGCACACAAGCAATCAGGATCCAGGGACACCGTTAAGATCCAACAGGGATAACAGTTTATTGCAGAGTAGAGAACAGGTAATAAAAGTAGAAAAACTTGGAAAAGAAAGGTGGTTACAATTATTCAGGTTAACTTCCTGATCTTTCCCTAGTTCTTTCACAACCGTAGCAGTGGTAGTGGCAATGGCAGCAGCAATAGTGACAGTCCACAGTGAGAATCCTTAAGCCGATTTCTGGACGCTTATAGTCCTCGGCAGGGCACCATGCAGTCCTACGCCCACTTCACTGCCCGTGAGTCCCGGCAGCCTATGTTCTCCCCAGCCGGGGTCCCTTCTGTCCCAGACAGGGATCCACTTATACCCCAAATGGGGGTCCTCACTTTTCCAGACAGTAACACACTCATGCCCCGGATGGGGCTCCTTCTGTCTCAAGCAGGGACACACTTGTGCCCCAGATGGGGACACACACCCTGCCTCAGGCACTCCTGCCTGGGCTCTGAATAAGAGGAATCCTCTTCTGTCCCTGCCTATAACATGTACAAACAAACATGGCAGTGTAAAGCACAGAGAACAATACAGCACAACAGTAATACAGTACAAGTTAAGACAGCACAGAGTAAAAGGGGCATCACACATTGCATCAACAAATATATGAAACACTGCAAACACAGCACATTTACTGTATATGTTAACATACAGATACACCATTTGGGTGCCGCATAAAGTGCACAGACCAGGCACACGGGAGAGAGGGTAGATGAGGGTCCTCGCCAACTCCTTATAACTGAATGAGGAAGGTGGAGATAATATGGAGGTCTGTGATCTCACTGAGTGAGGCAGGTGCAGGGTACATGGAGATCTGGTGATGTCACTGAGTGAGGCAGGTGGAGATAACATGGAGGTCTGTAATGTCACTGAGTGAGGCAGTTGGAGGTAACATGTAGGTCTGTAATGTCACTGAAACAGGCAAGAGGAGGTAAAATGGAGGACTGTAATGTCACTAAGGCAGGTGGGGGTAAAATGGAGGTCTGGTGATGTCACTGAGTGAGGCAGGTGGAGATAACATGGAGGTCTGTAATGTCACTGAGTGAGGCAGTTGGAGGTAACATGTAGGTCTGTAATGTCACTGAAACAGGCAAGAGGAGGTAAAATGGAGGACTGTAATGTCACTAAGGCAGGTGGGGGTAAAATGGAGGTCTGGTGATGTCACTGAGTGAGGCAGGTGGAGATAACATGGAGGTCTGTAATGTCACTGAGTGAGGCAGTTGGAGGTAACATGTAGGTCTAATGTCACTGAAACAGGCAAGAGGAGGTAAAATGGAGGACTGTAATGTCACTAAGGCAGGTGGGGGTAAAATGGAGGTCTGGTGATGTCACTGAGTGAGGCAGGTGGCGGTAACATGGAAGTCTGCAATGTCACTGAGTGAGGCAGGAGGAGGTAATATAAAGGTCTGTGATGTCAGTGAATGAGGCAGGTGGAGATAAAATGGATGTCACGGAGTGACTGACCCAATGTGACACGACCCAATGGTTGATCGGTTACCAAATGGCACAACAAACCAGGGAACACCAGCGAAACTATATCAATGGTGGGCCCTGTTGATAGGGGATGGGGGAAAAGACACCTCCTGCACTCAACTGAAGATGTGCCCTGATCTCACTATCGTCCCTATATGGGATATTTCACCCCATTGCTGAGGAGGATACCTAATCCCTCACTTGTCCTGCTCTTATCCCTAAGTAGGAAACTGGCAGGTGAGAGCACTGGTCCTACCGTTGCGCTAATACAACAAGAGGAATGGAAAAACAGGCACCAAAAGGCACGACGTAACAAAAAATGCAACACTTACCTTTCTGCTGCAAAGCACCGCACAGCAGGGTAAAGACACCAGATCAGCGAACTCAGCAAAGCACCACTGCATCCAGCCAGCTCCCTCCTCAAGCTCAGTCTCTACCTGCCTCATTCTGTGACATCACAGACCTCCATGTTACCTCCACCTACCTCATTCAGTGACATCACAGACCTTCATGTTACCTCCTCCTGTTCCACTCAGCGACATCACCAGAAATTCATATTACCTCCACCTGCCTCAGTCACATCATAGTCCTCCATGTTACCATCTCCTACCTCAGTGACATGACAGACTTCACTTCCATTTTACCTCCACCTGCCTCGCTCAGCGACATCATAGTCCTCCTTGTTACCTCCACCTACCTCACTCAGTGACATCACAGTCCACCATGTTTCCTCCTCCAGCCTCATTCAGTGACATTACACACCTTCATGTTACATCTTCCTCCCTCACTCAGTGACGTCACAGACCTCCATGTTACCTCCCCTTACCTCGCTGAGTGACATCACCAATCTTTCCCACATAACCCTACAGCTTCACTCTGCTTTCTATCTCCTGTCTACACCTTTGGGCCATGAAGCAATATGATTGTATAGCATTTGCCATGTGTTCAGTTTTGTCACGAGGTAACAGTGCATTTTCTCATAACTCTTTTTTACATGATTAAAGGGATTGTCTAGGATTCACTATTAGTTCCCCAGAGGTTTTCATACATGTAATTTGATACTTGGAACTGTTATTCCCCCTCCCCAGGTCGAACACAGCCTCTGTCGCTGCTCCTGGTCTTTGCTGACAACTTGCAGTGGAGCCATCACCATGATCTGATTTTGATGATCTTTCCTAAAAATAATCATCACAAAGTAGTGGAAACCCCTTTAAGGCACTGAGTTTGCAGGTCAATCCGATCCAATGAGTGTTTGTAGAGGATGCCGGGATGACGGACGGAAGTGGCGCCCCTGAGGCTTCAGTCGCCACAGAGGTACTGCACCTTCTCCTAAGGTGTAGTGCCCCACCATCCAGGTAGGCTGGGAACTCCTTTCCGCATTCCAACACCTGCACCCCACACACAGGATAGTTCAGCAGGGACCCATCCAAGCTTTATGCTGGAAAGGTCATAGGGTGCCTTTTGTGGTCCCTGGCTTCTTAACACAAGAGGTGCTGGGGAGGCGGGTGGAGTTAGATATAAAAGAGAGGGAAGAGTGAAAGTTATTGGTTAGCTGGTTAGAAAAGAGAGAAGATGGGTGTCTGAGGGACGTGCTGCAGCAGGTCCCAGTGATCTGGGCTGCTGGCACGAGAAAGACCAGAGAAAGAGACTGATAAGATTGATAACCTAACCTTCCATAAGAGAGAGAGAGAACAGATCGGAATGAAGGAGAAGAGAAGGATGGTGGGAAGCAGGATGAGAAAGAGAGAGAACCCTTCCAGTCCAGAGAGCGCAAAGGCCGGGGCCCGGTCCCCGAGGTTGATTGGAACTTTATGACTGGCAACAGACACCGGAGGAGTAGTGAGCCGCAAATGCCTTGCTCCCATCATAGACTTGGGACATAACAGCAACTGAATAGAGAGCCGGGGATTCGGAGAGTGAGAGGAGTCCCAGAGAGAGAGGCTACAGCTGTCTGTCCTACAAGTAAAGACTAGGAACACCTAGAGAGAGGCATTCCAGGGTAACTAAGTACTGGAGTGCTTCGCACCTAAAGGCACATTGGAGGAGTCGTTCAGGAAGGTACATGTTGGTGGAGTGTGGAAGGGAGAATCCTATCCTACCTGGAGATTGGCTGGAGCCCTGACCTAGAGAACACAGTATGGAGGCAGGCAGTTGTGTGAACTGCAAACAGTGAGTAAAGCTTTGGAACCGCATACTCTGGTGTCCTCCAGTTATTCCCGCACCTCTACACCTGGGTACCAGCCGCCATACCATTCTGTGCCTTTCCTCATCCATTGCATCTACACTGCCCTGGGACTACAGCTCCACCTGTGGGGAGCTATACCATCTCTGCTGCACCACACCATCAGTCCCAGTGGATCTGTATACAGCGTTGGCTTACCATCTAACTTGCCAAACACCACGGGTGGCGTCACGAACTATTCATATAAGCTCTAACACCATTAACATCACCGCCATTGATATTGGGCGCCCAGGGCCACGGACTGGGTCACCGCTGCTGTGACACATTCCCGCCTTGACACCGGCCCGGTACCGAGTACCCCGCTGCCCTGGGTGTGCGAGGGCGACCCAGTTTTGGCGTCACGAACAGGATGACGAGACCCGATACCATCGGGTTCTGTGTGCCTTGGATTTGCAACTTTTGAAAATGTGCAGAAGACCAAATTTAATAGATTGTAAAATGGACATTAGAGATGGCCACTGGCGCGGAGAAGAAGGGCGTGAAGAGATGGGAGATCCTAAGAAAAGACTGCGAAGAGTCTTGGGCCGTCACTGCCTGAATTACTATGTGACTGATGCATGGCCCACCCCCCGAGGGGTTCGTACACTGGCTTGGTATGGAGGCACTGGAAGAAGACGCCGCCCCCGGAAGGAGGGGCAGAGAAAGCCAGTGGCGAACAGAAGGGCGGAGCAAGAAGAACACCAGAACACCATTTTGGAGAGTGAGGGAAGGAGGCCTGCAGAGCGTGGGAAACTGAATCTCCCTGGCGCCATGGCTGAAGGCTCCGACCCGATCTCAGGAATGGATCTCCAACAGCTGGAAGACGAGATTATCCAGCTAACACGCCGCCTGCGACTGAGGCGAGAAGCGCTATGGACATTAGACCTGCAGTGCGCCCGGGAAGGGCCCACACCTGCGGTACCCTCGACACCGGTACCCGCCGCTGCTGCACTGGATCTTTTCCTGGCAGACCCCATGGAGCTTGGAGCTGCTGCCATGCCACCAGCAGCGTACTCTGTTCCTTCTTTGCCGCTGATACCGGAAGAGTTGTACACAGCCCAGGGAGCTGAAGCGGAGGAAGAGGAGCCCCTGCTTGGACCTGGCATGGCTGCGCTGGTCCCGCTAGCCGCCCCCGCAGGACCGGAGCTGCTGACACTGCTATTGGCTCCACCGCTATCCCCGATATCTCACCGGGCAGCATCCGCTGTCACACCACCTGCCCCAGAGCAGAGGCCGCACCATCGGGAACTCCCAGGTATTTACCCTGGCCTTCCTAATGGGTTGATGAGGAGAAGGACCATGCTGGTGGGAGTACGGTTGGAGCTGGCATGCCCAATCCGACATCTACAGGCCAGAGGGGGGTCTGGATCGGTTTGGGATGGTGATCTTGGGATCCCTTTTCTCCCAAATCCCCAGGCAGTTGCTCATCAGCACCAACACACTGCAGAAGCCTTAAGAGCTAGACCTCGTACCAGACAAGACCCCATAGTAAGGAACCAGAATCAAGATGAGAACAGTTCCAGCTAAGCATCCAG
Organism: Dendrobates tinctorius; assembly: GCF_039654945.1. Lineage (NCBI taxonomy): Eukaryota > Metazoa > Chordata > Amphibia > Anura > Dendrobatidae > Dendrobates > Dendrobates tinctorius. Next base: position 12,275,873 of record NW_027361782.1, on the reverse strand, counting down.
AACCCCAGGAGGGGACCACAATTAAAATTTACATTTACTCAATCTCGTTACCCAGGAGGGTTTGTTTGCACCAGTTGTGCCTTGTTTGCTATCATGTTTTTCCGGTAGTACTTTTGTTGCCTGCTTTTGATTGGCAGTGTTTTTCTACAAATGGAACTGTGGAGATCATGAACGCTGTGTGATCCAAAACTTTCTTGTAAATAGTTTGCACCCCTTTGGGTGCCCTCTCTTGATTTTACATATAAAGAGACTCTTTGCAAAGATAATGTTTTTGTATGGACACTTTTTGAAGAATGATGTCTACCTCAAGGGACACTGCAAGAAATCCTGGCTGGGAGCAGTGTTCAGCACCTTACAAGAATTTTGAATGTTTTATGATAAAGTATTTGATAATGTTGTGTCTTATGAAAAGTAAATGTCTTTTATAGAATATTTGATACAGAGAATTAGAAAAGTTTTGAGATAGAATGTGCGAATTGAATAAAGAATACAGAATTGAAAGTGACAGGTGACAGGCCAAGCGTAGATGGTCAGTGTCTTGCATCCAGTAGAAGAGAAAAAGAAAAAGAGAATAATTGATAGAGAATGTAATAAAGAAAATGTGTTGAGTATAGCACTTTGAACTAGGAATTGCACTTAAGTAAATTTTTGATATTAAGATAGGAAGTTAACCTGTTTGTAATGTTTAAGAAATGTGCCTCCTACATTAGGAAGATTAGATAAGTATTGTTGAATAGCATTTCAAAATTTTTGTGTGTTCCTGTATTGTACCTTTTGTTGTCTTGCAGCCCGCGAACTTGCTGTGTTTAACGGGGGGTATGTGGCGCCCCTGAGGCTTCAGTCGCCAGAGGTACTGCACCTTCTCCTAAGGTGTAGTGCCCCACTATCCAGGTAGACTGGGAACTCCTTTCCGTATTCCAACACCTGCACCCCACACACAGGATAGTTCAGCAGGGACCCATCCATGCTTTATGCTGGAAAGGTCATAGGGTGCCTTTTGTGGTCCCTGGCTTCGTAACACAAGAGGTGCTGGGGAGGCGGGTGGAGTTAAATATAAAAGAGAGGTAAGAGTGAAAGTTATTGGTTAGTTGGTTAGAGGAGAGAGAAGAGAGAAGATGGGTGTCTGAGGGACGTGCTGCAGCAGGTCCCAGTGATCTGGGCTGCTGGCACGAGAAAGACCAGAGAAAGAGACTGATAAGATTGATAACCTAACCTTCAATAAGAGAGATAGAACAGATCGGAATGAAAGAGAAGAGAAGGACCGTGGGAAGCAGGTTGAGAAAGAGAGAGAACCCTTCCAGTTCCAGAGAGCGCAAAGGCCGGGGCCCGGTCCCCGAGGTTGATTGGAACTTTATGTCCGGCAACAGACACCAGAGGAGTAGAGAGCCGCTAACACCTTGCTCCCATCATAGACTTGGGACACAACAGCACCTGAATAGAGAGCCGGGGATTCGGAGAGTGAGGAGTCCCAGAGAGAGAGGCTACAGCTGTCTGTCCTACAAGTAAAGACTAGGAACACCTAGAGAGAGGCATTCCAGGGTAACTAAGTACTGGAGTGCTTCGCACCTAAAGGCACATTGGAGGAGTCGTTCAGGAAGGTACATGTTGGCGGAGTGTGGAAGGGAGAATCCTATCCTGCCTGGAGGTTGGCTGGAGCCCTGACCTGGAGAACACAGTACGGAGGCAGGCAGTTGTGTGAACTGCAAACAGTGAGTAAAGCTTTGGAACCACATACTCTGGTGTCCTCCAGTTATTCCCGCACCTCTACACCTGGGTACCAGCCGCCATACCATTCTGTGCCTTTCCTCATCCATTGCACCTACACTGCCCTGTGACTACAGCTCCACCTGTGGGGAGCTATACCATCTCTGCTGCACCACACCATCAGTCCCAGCGGATCTGTATGCAGCGTTGGCTTACCATCTAACTTGCCAAACACCACGGGTGGCGTCACGAACTATTCATATAAACTCTAACACCATTAACATTACTGCCATTGATATTGGGCGCCCAGGGCCACGGAGCGGGGGAGCGGGTCACCGCTGCTGTGACACATTCCCGCCTTGACACCGGCCCGGTACCGAGTACCCCGCTGCCCTGGGTGTGCGAGGGCGACCCAGATGCCCACGGAGACTTCTGGATAAATCTTCAGTGACAGTGCAGGTGTCAGGATTAATGCCTGGTGTCCAGAGCTGCCAGTTTGTCACTGCATCGTCTCTTCTCTATCCTCCACTACATCTAATCCTAAGACAAGATACTTTCAGTGTCAGAAATGCGCAGGCTCCTGTGCAATCAGGGCTATATATTTTGGCTTTATTCACACCTCAGGATTGTTGATCAATATTTCATCACTAATTTTATGCCAAAACCAGGAGTGTCTCCAAAACACAGAACAACCATCAGTCTTTCTATTATAGTTTTCCTTTGATTGTTCCTCTCGTAGTTTTGGCATAGAAACACTGAAGCATAATAATGACCAAATACTGAGGTGTGAATGAGTCCTTATAGTCAAGTCTGGACTACATATCGTATAGCAGCCTGACAGCCATACAACATAGCACCTTATCGCACATGCCCTGTGCAGTATCCCACCACTGAGAAATCTCTTTTCCTCTTGCTCTAACAACCTTAAACAACGTAGCGAAAAAGACCCTGGTGGGGTCGGAACATCTAAACTTTGTCGCTCAACCCAAAACCATATTTTTGTTTTTATTTGCTCCCACAAAAAAACTTTTTGCACCACTGAAATAAAGTATGAATTTCTCTTGCCTCAGGTTCAAGAGGTCATGCAACCCATTACTCCTACACCTCGTAAACCAAAGGAGTGCACTTCAATCTCCTGAAGCCAATGATGGACCATAAAGCCATCAGCTCCTTGGCCCACTGAATACTGTAGAAGTAGAGGCCCGGAGGAGGTGAGAACTCTTATCAAACATGATGTCACTGCCGGGAAGAGAAGGAAAAAACATAAGGGGAAAGATTTTGTTGTATTTTGTATTGTTATTAGCACAAATGGGGCACTAATTATTGGCGTGGGGACGGTAATCCTAACAATACTCTATGGGGGCACTAATGCTAATATTATTATGTATAGTGCTGTACATAAGGGAAATTTGAGTGGTGCACTGTGAACGCCATTATCTCTGTCATTTTCCGACAGATGTGCACCAGAGCACCTATGTGTTACTCGCATGACTTATCACATGATCTGTCAGGGGATCATGTGACATGTCACGTCATGGGCCCAGGCCTTCTAAACTGCCTGGGGCCCTGGCTACTCTAAATTCACCCCTGGGCAATGGTGCATAAAGTCAGCCATGTGTGCTAAGCTCCCTACAGCTAACACTTCCCTGTCTACATCATGATAATGACTCTCCATCTCCTCATTTCCCTCCTCAGACCATCCACATAGGAGAGATGTGAAGAAGCTTGTGTGGGTACTAGCCTATGTTGTGCTAGCCACCAACTCCTGTTCCTCTTGCTCATCCTACTTATTGTTACCCAATCCGCGCTGTGCTGATGAAATGAGGCTGGGCTGGGTAGTATCTCCATGTCTTGTGTCTTCCTCCATCTCCACTTGGTTCGCATGCAAAGCTTCATCTTTAATTGTGAGCATCAACTGTTTAAGAAGGCACCGAAGCAGGTTTGTTGTGTTAACTAATGCAACATCGCTGCTCATCATCTTTGTGAGTCCTCAAAGTCTTGGAGAATTGCATAAAGATCAGCCATCCATGCTCACTCTTCAGTTATATGCAGAGGCTGACCAGAATGCCAACAGATGTGTTGAAGCTGGTATTCAACAACTGGCCTCGCCAGCATGTGCAGTGTGGAGTTCCAGCAAGTGGTCACGTCGCACACCAGTCAGTGAGCTGGCTCTTGCATGCACTGCTGCAGCACTGTCAGAGCTGTGGCAGCTGTAGCTGACTTGTGGAAATGAGTGCTGACGCTGCATATCTCTGGCAAATTCGACTAGGCTTTCAGAAACGGCTGAATCACTAAATTGAACACCTGAGCCAAGCATGATATGTGTGTGAGCTTGCCACATTTCACAGCCACCACCAGGTTACAACCATTATCACACATGATCATGCCTGGTTGTAGATTCAGTGGCCAGAGCCACAGATCTGTCTGGTTTGTTATTCATTTCAACAATTGTGAGACAATTGTAAGGCAGCTTCAGCAGAGCCTGCTGCCGCTTTGCTGAGGCAGTGCTGCAGAGCTTCCAGCTTCCGGATGATGTGGACAAATAATAATAATAATAATAATAATCTTTATCTATATAGCGCAAACATATTCCGCAGCGCTTTACAGTTTAACAGTTTCAAAACACAAGTCATAAGTAACAAAGTTAACAATACAATAATTAAAGTAAAGTGTTCTAAGATGTCAAATTGGAGATGAGGATGAGGATGAGCAAGAGGGGGTGCAGGAATTGGTGTAGTAGGTGGAAGAAACCCTGATAGAAGTAGAGCCAGCAGTCCTCGGCATCGGAAGCACATGTGTCGTGCCAGGGTCGACCTCGGCCCCGGCCTCCACAAGGTTCACCCATTGTGCTGTCAGGGAAATGTAGCGTCCCTGGCCACAAGCGCTTGTCCTAGTGTTGGTAATTAAGTGGAATATTACTGACCAATATTACCAAGTGCATTGGTAAAGGCACGGGTGATTTTCCTGGTACAAGGCGGGAATGCCACACCAAGAGAAATAGCAGTGGCTAGTACCTAGGGACAGCTGCCGCTATGAGTCAACAGAATTCCTCCGTGTCTACAAATCTAAACAGCAATATTTCCATGGCAAGCAGATTGGAAATGTGACCATTTAGTGCTTGGGCCTGTGGGTGGGAAGCTGGGGATTTTATTCTTTGTTCCAAGGCCTGGGGTAGGGACAGTTGAACGCTGGGCCGGGAAAAGAATTTGGAAGTGCCTGATGATGGTACCTCAGAATGTGCAAGGACAGGTGCAGGGCAGGAGGTATCTGGTCCTGTGTCATTGACAGGGCATTGGGAAGCACCTAGCACAGAGAAAGAGGTATTGGTATAACCTGCTGGCACCAATTGTGGACCCAGGTGTTTGGCCCACCGAGTCAGATGCTTAGTTGACATCATGCTGGTGGTGGTTAGGTTCTTAATGGTCAGGCCCATGCCAATCTTGGCATGTCACAGGTTGCAAATGACTATTTTTTTGTCTCAGAACTCTCTTTAAAAAAGCCCTAGACTGGGGAACACCTAACTCTTTCATGGAGAAATTCAGGAGTGTCGGTGCTCTGCAGAACAGTTGCCTACCTTCTCCCTCAGGTCACCCCACTGCCTCTTCCTTCCTGTTTTGGTGCTGCCAATTCCTCTCCCTCAGCGCTGCTGACATCGCACTGCATGCCAGTTTCCACGGCTTGATCGGTGACCTCGTCATCCACCACCAAATCTTCCTTGTCTTTATAACATGACTTATCTGAAACTGTGTCTCATCATCATCTACTGTACCTCTTCAGAAAAAAATCCCGTTCCCTACAGTCGTCTTATGACCGTGACTGTTCTAAGTTTTATTCGTCACTAAACAGCATGTCTTCCTGTTCCTCTTGGAACTTGCAGTTTGAGAGGCCACAATCAGGAAATGATGTAAAGAGCTCCTTGGGGTGTCATAGTGTGGGATTACTGGGCTCCTGAGTCACAGCATGCTGGGAGTAAGGAGGATCAAGGTGAGGATTAAGTGATCCAGACTACTGGCTTGTGTGACTGGACCAGAAGACTTAGTGGTGCTGGCTACCATGCTGGAAGCATAACCTGCTATTCAAATGACCACCTTTTCACTCTGGGGTGGCTTTAGGAGTGATGTCCCATGCCTCCCTGCAAAGTGAGACAGGAAGCTATGTGTCATGGATGGGCGTGTTTATTGTGCTCCAGCAACAGGCACAGTCACACCTGCCCCACACCATTGCCGTCTGCGTGCATCATTAACATCACTTCCGATTCCCAATCCCTTATCACGCACCTTACGCATTTTATAATTGCTAAGTCTCTGGAAACCAAGTTTCTGTCACGATCCATTTTTGGATCCTTGGCAGATCTGGATTCTCACATTAAAGCTTTTTCCTTTCAGGCCATCGGGGGTTAATATCAGTTTTTCCCCCCGGTGGCCACTGGTGTAATTACATTGCTGCTTAATTTGCTAATGCAGGTGGTGACCACTCCTACCATCCTTGAAAAGGTCACCTGATGCATCAGCTAATGGTCGGTGTTAGAGGTCATTCTGCAGCGACCACTCTGGGAGAAGGAGCTTGCTGGGAGCAGTGGTGCCTCAGCTGTTCATAGGGAATCTGGGGTCGTGATCCTGCTCTGCGGTGCTTTACAGCAGAAAGCCAAGTGTTGTTTTGTCTTTACCTTGTTTGTCATATCTTCCCTTGGTGTTGTATTAGTGCAGCGATGGGACCAGTGTCCGCACTTGCAATTCCCTACTTAGGGATAGGTGCAGGGCAAGCGAGGGCTAAGGTATCCTGCTCGGCGACGGATTGAAAGGCATATAGGGACGTCAGGATAGACAAGGGCACGGTCTTAGGAGAGTGCAGGAGGTGTCCATTCCCTGTTCCGTATTGCAGGGCCCACTATTGTAATTGTGTCCCCGGTGTTCCCTTGTTTGTTTGCTGTTTGGTGACCGCCCAATCGCTGGGTCGTGTCGCACCGGTCAGTCACTCCGTGACAGTTTCCTTGATAATTGAAAATAAAACATTTCAATTAAAAAAATGTGGTCACCTGGAGCAGGCAAAGCATTGTTTTTTAGTTTAAAACAGTTGTTATTTAACAAAAAGTAGATTCAACTGCATGGATGACAATATAGACAATTTTTTTCAAACAAAGAATGTGGTCAGCTGCAGCAGCTTTATTTTTAAAAACGGACTACAATGCTGTGTCTCCACATTGCACTAATGCTAACCTCACTTTATGGGGACAGTAATACTAATATTACTGTATAGGGCATTAGTACTAACATTAATGAATGGGGGAACAAAGGCTAACATTACTGCATTGGGACAGTAATACTAACAATACTTTATAGGGACAGTAACGCTAACATTACTGTATGGGGACAGTAAAACTAACCTTACTGTATGGGAACAGTAACACTAACATTACTGTATAGGGGCAGTAATACTATCCTTAAAGTATGGGGGTATTAATGCTAGCTTTATTGTGTGGGGGTATTATTCCTATCATTACTATATGGGGCACTAATTCTAACATTACTGTAAGGGGACAGTAAGACAGTAACACTAAGGCTACTTTCACACATCAGGTTTTCGGCGTCAGGCGCGATCCGGCGTCGTGCCGGAGCGCCGGATCCGGCAAATATTTCGTAAAACCGGATGTGATGGATCCGTTTTTCTGCCGGATCCGTCTTGTTCTTCACAGACAAAACCGGATCCGTCTCATCCGGTTCATCCAGTTTTTGTTCCATTTTTCGACGGATTACGCCGGATCCGGTTTTTAAAATCGCCCCTTGTGGCCTTCCGAACGGGATTGGCTACTGAAAAACTATATATAGCATGTTCCTACAGCCCTTCTTTGACAGGTTGGAGAGGAGAAAGTGCAGGTTGGAGAGAAGAGCAAGTTACTGGCGAAGATGGATGTTGTGATTGGAAATATTTTGAAGAATTTGGTGGATTTTACAGCGGAGGCGAATCGTTTGAGGGTGATTGTTCTGGAGAAGGAGAGAGCGAGACAGCAGCACATCAGGCATCGTAGACGACGTTTGTGGATCCACCCCATCACAGCCAAGAGAATGACGCGTGGGGTCTATTCTACACTCTGCATGGACCTTAGACGAAACCCGGATAAATTTTTTGGATATGTTAGGATGAAAATGGAGAATTTTGATTACTTGGTGGAGCGCATTGCACACCTCATAAGAAAAGCGGACACCTATTGCCGCTTCTCCGTTTCACCCGCAGAGCGTCTGATGGTGACTTTAAGGTAAGCCACATTTATTGGATATGCTCGCATCAGAGCACACTTTCACTGCAATCTTGTTGGTGGTAGTTTGTATCTCCAAGTGTTATAGGTGAGTTTTGGTATGTAATGCTGTGATTTTAAACTAATTGATTGTTTTTTAATTCCCCACAGATTTCTTGCAACTGGAGAATCCCTTTCGTCACTGCATTTCCAGTACAGACTCGGGATTTCCACCATATCTGGAATAGTGAAGTACACATGCCGTGCACTGTGGGACTCCTTAGCTGAAGAGTTTTTACCAGAGCCCACAACAGAGAGGTGGATTGAAATTTCAGAAAAGTTTCAACAGATATATCAGTTTCCCAACTGCTTGGGCGCTGTGGACGGGAAACATATCCGCATTGTAAAGCCAGCCAGATCGGGATCGGAATATTTCAATTACAAGAAATATTTTTCCATTGTCCTCATGGCCATCGCTGACACAGAATACAAATTTATTGCTGTTGATATTGGGGCCTATGGCCGCTCCAATGACTCTCAAGTTTTCAAACTGTCTGCCATGGGGCGTAAACTGTATGGAAACACCTTCCAGTTCCCACCCCCTAGACCGCTGCCGCAAACATCTGGTCCACCTATGCCATTTGTCTGTGTAGGGGATGAAGCCTTCCAGCTGTCAGAACACCTTTTGAAACCGTACTCTAGCAGAGGATTGTCAAGAACAAAACGCATTTTTAATTACCGCCTCACAAGAGCAAGAAGAATGGTTGAATGTACCTTTGGTATTCTGACAGCCAAATGGCGGGTCCTATTGACTGCGATCGACCTCAAGACAGAAACTGTGGACGAGGTGATCAAAGCTTGCGTGGTACTCCACAATTTTGTTATCTGCAAGGAACCCATTTCCATTGAGGACACCTCTGAAGAAACCACCTTGCAAGATTACCATGACATTACCACTAGAAGTTCTGTGACTGTTTCAGTAATGAGGGACAATTTTGCACTATACTTTATGTCACCTCAAGGCAGAGTACACTGGCAGGATGACAGAGTGTGAAAGATTTGTGCCCTTAACCAAACTTGTGTACAAACAGTATATACCTTTGCCAACCAAAGTTGGCTATCTTGTCATGGTCTTACTATTTTTACCTTTAGGCCACAGGTGTGTACCTGGTTGTGTTTTATGCAAAGTATTTCACCTTTTAACAAAAGTTGTGTACATTGTTAGGAAATCACCAACAATAAACACAACTTTTTAGGTGAAATACTTTGCTTCAAACACAACTAGGAACACAACTGTGGCAAAAAGGTCAAATTTACCCACAGTTATATACCAGGTTTTGAATACCATTTGACCTTTGAAATTATTTTACCTTTTTTTGTAAACATATTTCGCCGCAGAAAGAAATGACAGACAACCATTGTAAAAGTAATTTAACTTTTATTTAAATTTTTTTTTTTTAAATGTTTTTAAAGTTAAAAAAACTTTTTGAATAAATGTTTGAAAACAAACAAATGGCCATTTTTATTAAAAAAAAACATTACAACTCGGTGTAGTGTGGGGTGGAAATACTGCTGGAGGGGCTGCGGGACACTTCGACACTGGGAGTGTGGAGAGAGGACTGGGATCGTGGTGGGGAAGGAACAGTTAGAGGTGAAGGTGTGGAAAAAGCTACAGAATGGGTGGACATGTGGGAGGCAGAAGAGGTGGTGGGCGGTGGAGTGGAGGGTTGGGCAGGGACTGTAGGAGCAGATGATGTTGATGGCAAGTTGTATGGGGAAGGAGTTTGGTACGGGGCAGGTTGCTGGAAGTGGGGAGATGTCTGGTACTGGGGAGGTTGCTGGTACTGGGGAGTTTGCTAGTACTGGGGAGTTTGCAGGTACTGGGGAGGTTGCTGGTACTGGGGAGGTTGCTGGTGCTGGGGAGGTGGATGGTATGTAATAGGAGGGGGAGGATGGAAAGTGGCTGGAGGGGGTGCAGGTGGAGGAACTACTGTGGTGGGAGGAGGAGGTTGGGAGGTAACGTGCTGGAGAGCACTGTGGCATGAATGCATTACATGCATCTGCTGGGTAGGAGAGAGCGTTTCCATGCGCTCCACAACAGACCTGAAAAAGGTGTGGTTTGGCGAAGATCTTGCTTCTGAATGCATGGTTTGCAGAAGTGTCTTCACCTCCAGAATGCTGGAGTTGATCTGCTGAAAACCTGCGGAGATTTGCTCTGACAAGACTTTTAGACAGTTCTGGAAAGATGCATTCAGATGCAAGAACTCTGGTGCATAAGTCTTTTCCTGACCCCTCTGCCGCTGCCGCCCAGTACCCGCAGGTGTACTAGAGGTGGCAGGGGCAGAAGGGTGGGGTAAAGGGAAAGCGATCTCCTCACCAGCAGCTTCATGTAATGTAGGCGGCTACGATGCTCCTGTGCTGGTGGATGGGACAGATGGGTCGAATGTGTGGGAAGACTGGGAAGGTGCAGATGTACCAGGGCGGTCGAAGTGTCCCTCGGTGCCGGTCTCCTCAGGGATCGCCTCAGAAGGGTCCAATCGTGCAGGCTCCCGAGTGCTGCTCACCGTGCTGTGGAATAAAGAGAAAAAAAAACAATTAAAATGCTGACATGGTATGGCCCTGGTTGAAAAAAAAAAGTTACATCTAAACATTTTTTTGTCACATGTGGTGAGTAATATTTACCTTCTGGTGACCATTGTATCCCGGAGGAACGACAGGGCTCGTGCGTACTTGTACTTGCTCCTGCGTCCTCCAGATCCACTCGGGGCCCGCATCTCATTATTGAACTCCTTCTTGAAACGATCCCTCACAGACCGCCACCGCTTCACAATTCTCTCCCCTGAAACGAGAAAGGACAAAGTGGTTAGTATACAACATCAGTGTTTCCCAAACTCCAGTCCTCATGGTCCCCAGGGGTCATGTTTTCAGGATTTCCAAAGTAAATAGAAATCCTGAACACATGATCCGTGGGGACCACGAGGACTGGAGTTCGGGAAACACTGGTTTAAATCAAGCAACCGGTACTGTATATACTTACGCTCTTTAATCTGGGCCCGAGCATCGAGGTCCTCCCAGCGGTCCACAAGGAGCGAACAGATTTCCTCCCAGAGTCATCGGGTAACGATAAGGTCAGCATGGCGGCGGTCAGCCATATTCCATAGCGGCTCCCTTTCTCTGACGAGATCGATAAGGTGGTCCACATCAATCCCTCCATCCTCACCGTCAGAGTCGGGAGCACGCTGTGAAGGCTGTTAAAGAAAAAGACAAAAATAACATAATTAGCCTCCACAAAAGAAATGAAATAAAAAGTGCAAAAAAACAAAGCAAAAATATTTATACTTACACGCTGGTGACCGCCGCGTTGCTGGTGACCGCCGCGTTGCTGTCGCCGACGACCCTGGGAGGCACTGCGAGGACCTCTTGGCCGAGCACCAGATTGGGAAGACTAGAGAAGAAAGCAAAAAATGTTATGTCTTTGGATGTAGGCATTTGTTTGCTGTGTGTGGTCTGCAGAACATTGTTTTCTATGTGTTGTGTGTAGTGTGATGTTGTGTTTCTGCGTTTGATGCAAAAATCTTACCAATTGTGAGCCCACTCCAGGTGTCTGTCCACCCCTTCCTTCTTCTGGGAGCTCCTCTTCATCTTGTGATTCCTGTTTTGAAATAAAAGGCAATGAATAGACATATATTACAGAGATGATGGATTTTGGAAATAAAAACTTACCGTCAAACGCTGACGATGCGAGGGAGGGCTCCCAGAAGAAGATGTGCTGTCCTGTTGATGGCCAGACTCCATGGCTGTGGGTATTGCTGCTGCTGTTGCTGCTGCCAGTGATGCCATTTCTGCTGCTGCTGCTGCTGCATCTCTTGGGCGGCTGTTGAATAAAGAGAAACAAAGGGCCAATGAATATCTTGATGTTCCATGGCCCTAGTTTGGAGGAATGGGGGATTTGATAATTACCATCTCTCATCTGCTGCTGGACTCCCCTCCCGTTGTTCAGCATGCTGCTCCATTTGGGGTGGTGGTGGTGCTGATGGTGCTGCTGCAGATGTCTCCTGCCTTCTCCTGCTCCTGGTTCTTGGCTTGGGTGGCATGTTGGGTGTGGCTGAGGGTCCCACTGTCTTGCTTTTATATATGTCTTGTGGGCAGAGCTACTGAGCATGCTCAGACCAAAAAAACCGGATCCGGCCACCGGATGCGGCTGTCGCCGGATCAGGCGCATTGCGGCGCTCATAGGCTTTCATTGTGTGAAAAAGCCGGACACGCCGGATCCGGCGTGTCCGGCTTTTTCGCCGGAGACAAAAAACGTTACAGTAGCCGTTTTTTCCAGACGCCGGATTGCGACACATTGCTGGATCCGGCGAAAACCGGATGAAACGCATGGCCATCCGGCTCGATCCGGCTCTAATGCAAGTCAATGGGGGGGAACCGGATCCGGCATTGCATTTCGCCGGATCCGGTTTTTGTCAAAAGCGCCGGATCGCGCCTGACGGCGAAAACCTGATGTGTGAAAGAGGCCTAACCTTAATGTATGGTGACAGTAACACTAACATTACTGTATGGGGCAGTAATACTAACATTAATGTTAACATTACTGTATGAGGACTGTAAGGCAGTAACACTAACGTTACTGTATGGGGCACTAAAGGTAACATTACTGTATGTGGACAGAATAACATAACTGTATGGGAGCACTAATGCTAACATTACTGTTTGGGGGCACACATGTTTACATTACTGTATGGGGAAAAAAGTAATACTAACATTACTATATGGGAGCCGTAATACTAACATTACTGTATCGGGATACTAATGCTAACATTACACTATGAGGGCACAACATGATACCTTGCCACTGCATTCGGAAACAGAGAGGAGGATGTTACTAAAGTCATGTTTTTTTTATTTTGTGGCTACTGTACCTGTGCGGGGTACACAAGGTGAGTACTGTTACGGTGTATGACAAGAGTGAGGCATAGTTATATATATAGAAGTGGGAGATAGTGGGACGTGCGTTCTAACATAAATAAGCCAATAAATTCTGCAGAGCAGAGAGAGGTTGTCATAGTGGTCTGGGACGGATGGAGAAGAAAATGGAAATTAAATTACTTCAACCAGAGATAACGTTTCCTGTCTGCTCTAGATTTACCTGTACTTTTTTACTTATATGGATCATGAAGACTCTGGAGAACTGGTTTTCACCTTTATATGGTCACTGGTGTTAATATTGTCTTTAGGATGGATGGTGGATTTTATTCAGTTTCAGTATGGTGGTATAATCCAATCATATCTATATCTGCAGTCTGCTGGATAGGAGCCCTGTAAACCTCCATGGTCTGACCTGACCGCTGACCTGAGACCTGCAACTTTATGCGCTCATCTCCACAGGTAACAAATGGTTATGTTGTGGTGTATTATATTCCCTTGTGTACTGATGTTATTGGTAATATTGGTCTTGGTCTTGGTTTTGTGGTTTTTTTTTTGGTTACTGTATGGAGATGATGAATGATATTGCTGTGTTATGTAGAGATATTTACCATACACAAAATATTATAGCTATAATTTCTGGGAGATTATATGTCACATCTGTTTTATTTCTGAGGGAGAACATACAGTATAAAATTGATTATCAGCAACATTGTTTTGATGATTGGTGCAAATTTGACCTGGGGCCCATAGAAGGATGCAAACTCCACTTTATGAAAGACCTATGGATGATTGGAGGAACAGACAAGGAAGGACCAGACCTTCACAAGAAAAGCTAGAAAGAACACAAACTCTATAGCAATGGACGGTGTGATGGTGTGATATGCTATGTGGATGTCATTTTTTATATATTCCTATTTTTCTATTTCAGTTATTTTCATAGTGTTTTTCTTGTTACATTGTAAGTCTACAGCCTCACTGTATCTGTCTCTTGACGACCCCCTGTAGTGCATTAATCCCTAAGGCCCTTTGTTCTCCTCTGGGAGGTCTGGAAACCACCTCAGCTTGTTTGACTTTCCCTGGACAAGGAAGGGGGTCGGGGGAGAACAGGAGCTGGGCAAGTCAGTTCCGGAGTGGACAGGATCGTGTAAAGACTGCATTTCAGAGAGAAGGACCCATTTTATCCTCTGGTGCTAGAGTTTTGGAATCTCGTTTCCCTGGACATTTTATCCGGTTACTGGACTGGATTCTTATTCTGGACTATCTTATCCTTTGTGTGGTGGACTGAATATGGACCTTTTCATATTTTTGCCTGAATAAAGGTCTTGGAATTGTTCACTCTTCGCTTGCTCTGTTGATTGTGTGATACCAGAGAAGGACCCCGTGACTACTGATGGCAGCGGTGGGATCAACAGAGCGTAACCCAATGGAGAACCACCCACAGAGTGAGAAATTGGACTGTATGCAGTTTACAGGAGAGAGCCAGAGACCTGGGCCTGGACTACCAGGGACTGACTAAAGAGGCCTTAACCGATCTACTGGTGGGCGCTAGCCCGGCCACCTCCTCCCAGATGTCTGAAGGACGAGCACTGGAGACAGGGATCCCCTTCCAGAAAAGCCAGTGGTTAGTGTGGTACGAAGAAGAGATGGCGGTTCTGGGCCCCGGCGTCTCTAAGGAGTACAAGGAGGAGGCTGCCCGCCGGGCACAGCGGAGACAGGAAGCAATGGAGCTTGAAAAAGGGAGTAACGCAATGTGGAGTGTAACCCCAACAATCCGGGAGCCTGTACGGATCACCCAGACAGAGTTTAAGCCATTTGATGAGGCTTCCGGAGATGTGGAGGGGTTCTTCAAGGACTTTGAGCAGCAGTGTGCTTTGATGGAGGTGCCCCACTCTAGCTGGATGCGTTTGTTAGTGGGGCTCCTGAACGGAAGCATGGCGGAGGCTTACCGAACCATTGATGCACTGCGGAATCGGGTTTATAACATTGTAAAACGGACTATCCTGGATTACCATGCTATCACCCCAGACTCATATAGGGCCAAGTTCCGAGACCTCCCATGCACCACGGGGGAACATTTAGGATGTATGCACATAAGATGTCCGAGGCATGTCGGAGATGGCTGGAAGCAGAAAACGCCTTTACTGTGGAAGATGTTATACAGTCGTTCCTTATAGAACAATTTCTTGCCAAGTGCCCTGCAAAGGTACGGGAATGGGTCCGGGAGCGCACGTCGTGTACCGTGGATAGAGCTGCAGCCCTGGCCAATGAAGCCCTTACTATCCGGCCGCAATGGAGGAGGCTTCTGGACAATGAACCACGGCCTGCTCCCGCGCCCCGTCCCCCTCCAATTATATCTGCCCTTCCACCTAGTCGCAAGCCCATGACAATCACGCCTCACAATTCTAGGCCCCAACAGTTCCGACCACGACCTGGGGGTATCACAGAGAGGAGGTGTTATGGGTGTGGGCAACCTGGATATTTGCAGTCTGGCTGTCCCTCCAGGAATCGGAGGGAGCCCCACGCATCCCCACCTCGTCCAGTGCATCTTGTACATTCCACCACACCTGAGGAAGAGCTACCACCACCCCCACCAGAGTGGACCACCGACATCGGCACCATAGATACCCCTCCTGGAGTGTACGGACTCCGGCCTCTGTCCTTTAGCTACTCAGAGCAACGGCAACGCCACCTGCAGGATGTCTTCATTGATGGATACAAAGTGTCAGGATTTAGAGACACGGGGGCATTCTTGACTATCGCTGACCCCCGTGTGGTTCGACCAGAGGCAATTTACCAGGGTCCGGGAATTCCCATTGTCCTGGCGGGGAGTGCCCGCAAATATATACAGCGAGCTTCTGTGCGTTTGGATTATGGTTGTGGAGAAAAACTGTGTTGGATTGGAGTTATGGGAGGACTTCCTGCAGATATCTTCCTTGGGAACGACATTGGGGAGTTACAGTGCCAATTTGTGGGAGCAGTCACCCGACTACAAGCCCTTCAAGCACTACGTCATCCGGACCCCACTGGGGAGCAACCACCACGAACCGCATCAGAGTCGGTGAGCAATACTTTCGCTGCTACTACATTGGGAGAGTCTGGGGACAGAGAGGAGTTTAGGAGAGAAATAGAGGGTGACACTACCTTAGCAGCCCTTAGGCGAAAGGCAGAAACTGGGCACTTGAGAGATAATGGGGATGGCTTCACTCGAGAAAACGGACTATATTATTGTGTAACAAAGGGCAGTGACCAGGGCAATCCTGACGCAACGACCAGGCAACTCATTGTCCCTCAGAAGTACAGGGCACAGCTACTTCAACTGGCCCATGACATCCCCTTGGCTGGGCATCAAGGGAGAAAAAGGACTGAAAAGACACTCACCCAAAGTTTTTACTGGCCGGGCGTCCCGCAGTCGGTAGCCCATTATTGCCGCACCTGCGATGTGTGCCAGCTAATGCGGCATCCAGGAGCTCGACATAAGGTACCCCTGCAATCCCTGCCCATAATTGAGGAACCATTTCAACGTGTAGCCGTCGACATCATAGGTCCTCTGGCCCACCACAGCAGGTCAGGGAAAAAATATATCCTGACCGTGGTGGACTATGCCACTAGGTATCCTGAAGCTGTGGCCCTGTCCAGTATTACAGCAGTAAAGGTAGCCGAGGCCCTTGTTACCATCTTTACACGGGTATGGTTTCCTAATGAAATATTGTCAGATCAAGGCACTCAGTTCATGTTAGATCTGGTCCAGTCCCTATGGCATACCTGTGGCGTTCGAGCCATTCGCACCACCCCATACCACCCGCAGACCAACGAACTATGTGAACGCTTTAATGGAACCCTAAAAAATATGTTGAGAGCTTTTGTTGATGTTGAGAAAGACGGGGAAAAGTACCTGCCACATCTCCTCTTCGCCTATCGGGAGGTTCCCCAAGAGTCCACAGGGTTCTCTCCCTTCGAACTACTGTTTAGCCGGAAGGTCCGTGGGCCTCTCACTCTTCTGAAAGAACATTTGGAGGGAGACATCTCAGATACCGGAATGCCCATCGTTTCCTATGTTCTAGAGCTCAGAGATCGTCTCGCCCAGCTAGCTACCTTCGCTAAAGAACATCAGCGAATGGCCCAGTCCAGACAAAAAAACCTGGTATGACCGTAATGCCAGGAACCGGAAGTTTATGGAAGGACAGCAAGTGCTCATGATTACTGCTTCCCCTGCCAACAAGCTTCAAGCAGTGTGGGAAGGCCCTTATCAGGTTGTCAAGAAAATTAATGACACTATGTTATTGCCCTGGACTCTAGTGGTCGACGACAGAAAACCGTCCACATTAACATGCTGAAAGACTACCACAACCGATCTCTGCGTGTTATAGCTGTCTGCCACTCCCCTAGTGATACCGCCGCCGGCGAGTACCTCCCAGATCTCCTCCAGGTTGCCCAAGCGGGAGGATCACTGGAACAAGTGCCCCTGGGCTCCCATTTATCAGATATACAAAAGGACGATATTGTCGCCGTACTAAGGCCGAGGGCTGATGCTTTCTCCTCAAAGCCAGGGAAGACTACTCTCACCAGCCACCATGTGGAAACCCCCGGACAACGCCCCATCCAGCAGGCTGCCTACCGGGTTCCAGAGGCTGTTCAAGGCATGATAATGAACGAACTGGAGGAGATGAAACAACAGGGAGTTATTCAGCCATCTCACAGTTCTTGGGCCTCTCCTGTCGTCCTGGTCCCCAAGAAGAATGGTACAACACGATTCTGCGTTGATTACAGACGACTAAATGATGCCACCAAGAGTGATGCTTATCCCATGCCCAGGATTGATGATCTATTGGATCGTCTGGCCAGTGCCCAATTTGTGACCACGTTAGACTTGAGCAAGGGGTACTGGCAGATATGCCTAACAGAGGACGCTCGGGAGCGCTCAGCCTTTATTACTCCATTTGGGCTTTATGAGTTCCTGGGAATGCCCTTTGGGATGAAAACTGCCCCCGCTACTTTCCAGAGACTGGTGGATCGACTGTTACAACAATGTCAGGACTTTGCCTGTGCTTACTTAGATGACATTGCCATTTTTAGCACAACCTGGGAGGAACATCTTAAACACTTGGGCATAGTGATGGACTGTATCCTTAATGCAGGACTGACCATTCGCCCTGATAAGTGCCAAATAGGGATGGCTGAGGTGCAGTACCTCGGGCATAGAGTAGGGGGTGGGACACTAAGGCCTGAGCCTGCCAAGGTAGAAGCCATTAGCAACTGGTGTAGACCTCAGACTAAAAAGCAGGTACTTGCATTTTTAGGAACTGCTGGATACTATCGCAAATTTGTTTCTAACTTCAGCACCTTGGCCAAGCCCCTAACCGACCTGACCCGCAAGAACATGCCTAGGAATGTGACGTGGACGACGGCATGTGAGGATGCCTTTTCAGCGTTAAAGACTGCCCTCGTCACTGCTCCTGTCTTTGCTGCCCCGGATTATAAACGCAGGTTCCTCGTGCAGACAGATGCATCCACCTTTGGGATTGGGGCAGTACTTAGCCAAGTGAACGCCGCCGGAGAAGAACATCCTGTTGCTTTTGCCAGTTGGAAACTACTGGATCGGGAAGTTGCCTATGCCACTATTGAAAAGGAGTGCCTTGCCATCGTATGGGCGCTAAAAAAATTGCAGCCATACTTGTATGGCAGAGACTTTACAATTGTTACAGACCACAACCCCCTCACATGGCTGAATCGCGTATCAGGGGACAATGGAAGATTGCTGCGGTGGAGCTTGTCCTTACAACCCTACAGCTTCTCCATCCAATACAAGCAGGGAAGCCAACACCAGAACGCTGATGGACTGTCTCGACAAGAAGAACCATAGACTCCCCAGGCCGACCTACCCCTGCCACTGTACAAGGAACTATAAATAACTGAGCAATGTGGACTAAAGTGAGCAGGCCAGAGGTAGACCTCATGGCGTGCTCACTTATTATGGGGGGGAGAGGTTGTGATGGTGTGATATGCTATGTGGATGTCATTTTTTATATATTCCTATTTTTCTATTTCAGTTATTTTCATAGTGTTTTTCTTGTTACATTGTAAGTCTACAGCCTCACTGTATCTGTCTCTTGATGACCCCCTGTAGTACATTAATCCCTAAAGCCCTTTGTTCTCCTCTGGGAGGCCTGGAAACCACCTCAGCTTGTTTGACTTTCCCTGGACAAGGAAGGGGGTCGGGGGAGAACAGGAGCTGGACAAGTCAGTTCCGGAGTGGACAGGATCGTGTAAAGACTGCATTTCAGAGTGAAGGACCCATTTTATCCTCTGGTGCTAGAGTTTTGGAATCTCGTTTCCCTGGACATTTTATCCGGTTAGTGGACTGCATTCTTATTCTGGACTATCTTATCCTTTGTGTGGTGGACTGAATATGGACCTTTTCGTATTTTTGCCTGAATAAAGGTCTTGGAATTGTTCACTCTTCGCTTGCTCTGTTGATTGTGTGATACCAGAGAAGGACCCCGTGACAGACGGATCAGAGGATGTGTCTGAACTCTAATGAAAAGTGATAATGAAAAGGAAGAAACAAAGTATCAATAAGATAAACTTCATCCATTCATTAGTAGCTGAACTGTATCCATGTATTTTACGACATTATCTCATCACACCAGCCCTCGCCCAGCATTGTCATTGTGGCGCCCCTGAGGCTTCAGTCGCCACAGAGGTACTGCACCTTCTCCTAAGGTGTAGTGCCCCACCATCCAGGTAAGGTGGGAACTCCTGACCACGCTCCACACCTGCATTCCACACACAGGATAGTTCAGTGGGGCCACCTAACAGCTTCAGGCTGGGGGTTAGCAGAGTACCCCTCGTGGAACCCTGCTTCGTAACACGAGATGTGCTGGGAGGCGGGTGGAGTTAGATGATATAAAAGAGAGGGAAAGTGTAGGATTTCAGTTCAGTCTGGGAGAGACCCAGAAGGGGTCAGTCTGGGGAGAGACCCAGGGAAGAGAGCAGGCTGACAGCAGGTAAGCCTGAGAGGAGCTCAAGGCGGAGGAAGGCAGTCAGACAGGAGAGGCTGAGGACTGGTCTTAGTGGAACGAGCTTCTCAGGGAAGGAAGAGAAGGAGAAAGAGACGTAGACTGAAGACTACAGATTCCATAAGAGAGACAGAACAGATCGGAATGAAGGAGAAGGAGAACAGAGAGGAGGAGTGGGTTGGATAGGAACCCTACCTATAGGTTCTCGGCGCAAAGGCCGGGGCACGGTCCCCGAGGTTGATTGGATCTTTATATCCGGCAACAGACACCGGAGGAGTAGTGAGCCGCTAACTCCTTACTCCCACCGTAGACTTGGGACACAACAGTGAAACGGATAGAGAGCCGGGACTCAGGAGAGGAGTCCCCGAAGCAGGCTACAGCTGTCTGTCATACAAGTAAAGACTAGGAACATCTAGGGAGAGGCATTCCAGGGTAACTAAGTGCTGGAGTGCTTCGCACCTAAAGGCGCATTTGAGGAGTCGTTCAGTGAAGGTACATATTGGCGGAGTGTGGAAGGGAGAGTACTGTCCTGCCTGGAGGTTGGCTGGAGCCCTGACCTGGAGAACACAGTATGGAGGCAGGCATTGGTGTGAACTGCAAACAGTGAGTAAAGCTTTGGAACCGCATACTCTGGTGTCCTCCAGTTATTCCCGCATCACTATACCTGGGTAACAACATCTACACCATCCTGTGCCTCTCCTCATCCATTGCACCTACACTGTCCTGGGACTACAGATCCACCTGTGGGGAGCTATACCATCTCTGCTGCACCTCACCATCAGTCCCAGAGGATCTGTACGCAGCGTTGGCTAATACCTCACTTACCAAATACCACGGGTGGCGTCACGAACTATACCAATAAACTCTAACACCTTTAACATCACCGCCATTGATATTGGACGCCCAGGGCCACGGACCGGGTCACCGCTGCTGTGACAGATTCCCCTGACACTGGCCCGGTACCGAGTACCCCACAGCCCTGGGAGGGCGACCCATCATTCTGCCAGTCTCCGCCCAGCATTGTGTCATTCTGCCAGTCTCCGCCCAAGCATTATTTCATCTATTCAACCCCGACCCACCATTGTGTCATACTGCCAGCCCTCATTCAGGATTGGATCATCCTGCTAGCCTTACCCAGCATTGTCTCATTCTGTCATCCCCCGCCGAGCATTGTCTCATCCCATCAGCCCCCACCCAGTATTGTCTCATCCTGACAGCCCCCACATTATATTGCCTCATACCGCTAGCCTCTGCCCAGCATTGCCTCACCCTGTCATCCTCCATGGAGCATTGTCTCATCCTGCCAGCTCCCGCCCAGCATTGTCTCATCCCACCAGCGCCTCCCAGGATTGTCTCATCCCACCAGCCCTGACCCAGCATTGCCTCATCCTGCCAATCCTCGACCAGCAAGCATTTTACCAGCATTATCTCATCCCATCAGACCCCGCCCAGCATTGTATCATCCCACCAACCCGCACCCAGGATTTTCTCATCCCACCAACCTCCACCCAGCATTTTCTCATCCCACCAACCCCCACCCAGCATTGTCTTATCTTGCCAGCCCCCCGACCAGCATTGTCTCATCCTGACAGTCCCTGACCAGCATTGTCTCATCCTGCCAGTCCTCACGCAGCATTGTCTCATCCCACCAGTCCCCACCCAGCATTGCCTCATCCCGTCAGCCCCCATCAGCATCGTATCATTCTGCCAGTCCCCGACCAACATTATATCATCCCACCAGCCCCCGATGAGCATTGTCTCATCCTGCCAGCCCCCGACCAGCATCGTATCATCCTGCCAGTCCCCCACCAACATTATATCATCCCGCCAGCCCCCGACAAGCATTGTCTTATCCTGCCAGCCCCTGCCTAGCATTGTCACATCCTCCCAGCCCCAGACCAGCATTATATCATCCCGCCAGCCCCGACCAGCATTGTCTCATCCTGCCAGCCCCTGCCTAGCATTGTCTCATCCTGCCAGCCCACGACCAGCATTATATCATCCCGCCAGCCGCCGAACAGCATTGTCTCATCCCACCAGCCCCCGACCAGCATTGTCTCATCCTGCCAGTCCACGACCAGCATTATATCATCCCGCCAGCCCCCGACCAGCAGTGTCTCATCCTGCCAGTCCACGACCAGCATTATATCATCCCGCCAGCCCCTGACCAGCATTGTCTATCATGTCAGTCCACGACCAGCATTATATCATCCCGCCAGCCCCTGACCAGCATTGTCTATCATGTCAGTCCACGACCAGCATTATATCATCCCGCCAGCCCCTGACCAGCATTGTCTATCATGTCAGTCCACGACCAGCATTATATCATCCCGCCAGCCACCGACCAGCATTGTCTCATCCTGCCAGCCCCCGACGAGCATCGTATCATCCTGCCAGTCCCCTACCAGCATTACATCATCCCGCCAGCCCCCGACCAGCATTTTCTCATCCTGCCAGCCCCTGCCTAGCATTGTTGCATCTTGCCAGCCCCCGACCAGCATTATGTCATCCCGCCAGCCCCCGACCAGCATTGCCTCATCCTGCCAGCCCCTGCCTCACATTGTCTCATCCTGCCAGCCCCTGCCTAGCATTGTCTCATCCTGCCAGCCAATCTCATCCTGCCAGCCAACGACCAGCATTATATCATCCTGCCAGTCCACGACCAGCATTATATCATCCCGCCAGCCCCCGACCAGCATTGTCTATCCTGTCAGTCCACGACCAGCATTATATCATCCCGCCAGCCCCGGACCAGCATTGTCTCATACTGCCAGTCCACGACCAGCATTATATCATCCCGCCAGCCCCCAACCTGCATTTTATCATCCTGACAGCCCACCCCCCCCTCCAGCATCGTATCATCCTGACAGCCGTTACAACAGGCAGCTGTACAACAAGGCAGGCAGGGATGCCAAGCAGAGAGTATTATTGTCCTGATATTGTGAAGTGCATTCTCTGGAGAAGAATGTCACATGGTGAATGCATGGTGTCTAATGTCTGGTGGATGGGAGGATTGATGATGGGACTCGCACAGACGGAGGGGCTATTCTGGTAAATGTGTGTATTCATTCCAAGAATAGTTATAGATCACGACAGAGACAAAGGCAGAAGCTTGTTAGGTCTGGGCCACACTAAATTATTAAACTGCTGCAGCAAAGAAGAGGGAACGTCATATGTTTTATGGGGCCATTTCTCACATCCACTCTGAAGAGAAAAGGATCTGGCAAACACCTTCTAAAAAATGCTGTAAATTCCTTAAAGGGGAAGTACATATTTAAACCCTCGCTGGCCCATAGAAAATATAAGATTGGAAGGACTACAGTTGTATGACATTGAACTCTGATCACACTTGTCTGGGCGGCAGTGATTTGGATGGAGCAGAATGATAAATTGAAGACTGAAAAACAGAAACACAAAGTGCGATATATGAAAAGTTGTGAAATGTCATAAAACTTACTTTTAAGTTTATAAAGACTCAGAACCCAAAGTAAAATGTTAAAGAAACAATCCTATAACTGGTGCAGGGATGGGGGTGATGAATGACATTGGATTTTTTGTGTTTTTGTGTCATGCTTCGCCCCCTTGCACAATGTTTAGTGTTAAGAGTTGGATTATCAGATATTCTGGATGAGCAGATTCTGGAATATCACTTGAATAAATGCCCTGAGGAATTATCAGAAAGTTTTTGTAATTTTCATCCATTGTCTTTTATTAGTAAATGAGAAGGAAAAATACCTGCACAATCACCGTCCCATAAGTCACCAGGCTTCAGTCCAGAATTGCAGCCGTGGGCCCAGCAAGTAAAGCAACATGGGTCCTATAAATACTCGAGAAATGAGAGCATTTCTCCCAGAATCCTATGTCTGCCGCGCCGTGTAGCAGCACATTGTAATGATCTGTATATGCGTGACGCGCAGCGTGACTGATGGGATTAGATGCAACCGAGGCACTGGTCACCCCACACTCAGCAATGAAATACCCTTTCCTGTAATGCTGCGACACTTTGACTGACATCGAGTGAAAATAATGTCTCGGCATCAGCCATGTAAATTCCGCTGGTGAAGAATCGCTTATGCATGCAGTCAATCATCCCCACCATTGATATTCAGCGCATCACGACAACGGGGCTATTTATCGCTAGTTATAATGGAGTAATCACTTTCTCGGGGTTACACATTTAAATTGCTAAACTATGTACAAAAGAGGAAAGTAACTTCACACAAGAAGCTCATGGAATCCGAACAGGAAAATAAAGGAGATTCTCTGTTTCACAGCGCCAAATGGCGAGATCCAGGCTCAGGATGGTGAGATAGAAGCTTGGGATGGCGAGATACAAGTGTGGGATGGTGAGATACAAGCGCAGGATGACAAGATAATGAGGCAGAATTATTAACCTCTGCAGCGCTGAACTGGAGAGCACTCGTCTACTTGTATGTAAAACATTTGTATCATGAACAAGGTTTGCACCTTTGTAATATACTCTGCTTACCGACAGTGAATGGAAACATTGCTGGTCACAAATAAACACTGAGTAAAGGAAATCTTGGGATGTGTGCAGAGAAGTATGGCTTCACTGGCACGGAGATTCTCTGGATGTGAGCTCCAGGATCTGCTCCTGAGGGCCATAACAATACAGGTGAAGAAGGGCATGTGGCAGAGAGTAGGCAGTCCAGAATTAGCAGACAGCAATGTAGGCAGGAAAAGGAAGACATAAAGGAATTCAGAAAAGTGAAATGGTGGCCAAATAAAGGAATGAACAAAGATAAGGCAGGGGAAACAAATAATGGACAAGCCAGGGATCACCAAATGAGAAGACCTGAAAGTACTGGAAAACAGAAGAGGGAATCCAAGAGTCCTGACCAGAAGAAAATCCAGAGACACAAGAGATAACCAAGAGATGATGGAAAACAAAGCAGAAAACAACCCTAGAAACATAACCGGCAGGGATGAGCGGACCCGTGGATGTCCGGAATTGGCAGGTTCGGTCGGACCTTATTTAAAGTCCAGTTTTTGACCGGAACTTCAGGGCTGTAAAAGGGCTGTAAAATGGTCGGAGTAAGGCTGGAGTCACACTGCCGTATTTCTCGTGTGATAATCAGTCGCACTGCATGGACTGGCCGGCACCTCTCCTGCATGGACTGGCTGGAAAATAACTTAAAAGTGTTCGGTCACCATTGCAATTATCGTAACATAGGAAATAAATGAATACCACCTTTTTCTACAGTGCCTCTGGGTCGCCCTCCCAGGGCTGTGGGGTATTCGGTACCGGGCCGGTCTCTCAGAGGGGATTGTCACAGCAGCGGTGACCCGGTCCGTGGCCCTGGGCGCCTATGTAAAAGGGGTTGAGTTGGGAATAAAGTTTATAAGTGATTCGTGGCGCCACCTGTGGTGTTCGGCAAGGGGGGTATTAGGCCGACGCTGCATGCAGATCCTCTGGGACTGATGGTATGGCACAGCAAAGATGTTATAGCTCCCCAAAGGTGAAGCTGTAGTCCCAGGGCAGTGTAGATAAGCGTTGCAGGACTGGTGCAGTGTAGGCACAGGGATGTAGTGGTGCCAGGTGTGTGGCGCAGGAATGAGTGGAGGACACCAGGGCATGTAGTTCCAAAGCTTTACTCACAGTACAAACAGGTGCCTGCTTCCGTGCCATGTCCTCCGGGCTAGGGACTCAGTCAACCTCCAGGCCAGATGGAATACTCCTTTCCAACACTCCACCAACACGTGCCTTTCTGAACGTCTCCTCTTATAGCGCCTTTGAATGAAGTACTCCTAGTACTGAATTACACTGGAGTTCCTCCTGTCCGATGTTCTTATGAACTCTACTTGTATGGCAGACAGCTGTAGCCTGCTTCGGGAACTCCTTGCTACTAAGTCCCGGCTCACTATCCAGTTGCTGTTGTGCCCCCAAGTCTTGTGTGGGAATAAAGTGGTCACTACTTCTATTCCTCCGGTGTCTGCTGCAGGACCATTAGTATCCATACAACCTCGGGGACCGGGCCCCGGCCTTGCGCTTAGAACTTCTAGGAAGGGTTCTCTTCTAACCCACGTCCTCTGTTCTCTTTTACTCCTCATGTTCCGTACTAATCCTTCTTTCTATGGAAAATCAGGCTTTCAGTCAATGTCGCTCTCTCTCTCTTCCTTTCCTGTGCCAGCAGACCCAGGTCACTGGGATCTGCTGCAGCACTTCCATCCATCTATCTCTCTCTCTGGAGATCTTCTTCTCTCCAACTGAACAACTCTCCACCTAAACTCTTCACGCTCTCTTTAATGTCACTAAGCTCCACCCACCACCCAGCACGTTTCGTGTTCCAAGCAGGGAGCCACCAATGGGTGCTTTGCTACACTCCAAGCAGGGAGCCGCCAAAGGTGCTTTGCTACACTACTATGTGGTGTGGGGTGCAGGTTTTGGAGTGTGGTTAGGAGCCTCCACCTTTCCTGGAAGGTGGGGCACCACACCTCAGGAGGAGGTGCAGTACCTATGTGGCGACTGAGCCTCAGGGGCGCCACACCTCCATAGAGACTGAGTCTAGATACCACCTGTCCAGTTAAAAATTTCACCCACAGAGCATGGGACACAGTACCCCCACAGAAACGTATTAACCCCTTCATGCCAAAGCCTGTTTTCACCTTCCTGACCAGGCCAATTTTCACAATTTTGACCACTGTCATTTTATGAGGTCATAACTCAATGGATCCCACTGAATCTGAGAATGTTTCTCAAGACATACTGTACTTTATAATGGTGGCACAATTTATTTATGACTTGCATATATTTGTGAAAAAATCTGAAATTTGGTGAAAATGTTAAAAATGTCGCAATTTTCAAACTTTTAATTTTTGTACCCTTAAATCAGAGAGTCATGTCACACAAAATAGTTAATAAATAACATTTCCCACATGTCTACTTTACATCAGCACAATTTTAGAAACATAATTTGTTTTGGTTAGGAAGTTATAAGAGTTAAAAGTTGACCAGTGATTCCACAATTTTACAACAAAATTTGCAAAACCATCTTTTTATGGACCACATCACATTTGAAGTGACTTTGAGGGTCTTTTATGACAGAAAATACCCAAAAGTGAACCATTGTAAAAACTTCACCCCTCAAGGTGCTCAAAATAACATTCAATAAGTTTATTAACCCTTTACGTGCTTCACAGGAATTAATGGAATGTGGAAGGAAAAAATAAACATTTACTTTTCTTTCACAAAAATTTTCCTTTAGACCTTATTTTTTTTTACTTTCACAAGGGTATCAGGAGAAAACAGACCATACAATTTGTTATGAAATTTCTCCTGAGTATGCCGATACCCCATATGTGGGTGAAAACTACATGGGCACATGGCAGGGCTCGGAAGGGAAGGAGCATCATTTCACTTTTTAAAAGTAAAATTTGCTGGAATAATTAGCGGATGCCATGCCGCATTTAGAGTGCCCCTGATGTGTCTCAACAGTGGAAACCCCCCACAAGTGACACCATTTTGGAAAATAGACCCCTTATGGAACTTATCTAGATGTGTATTGAGCACCTTGAACCCACAGGGGCTTCACAGACGTTTATAACGTAGAGCCGTGAAAATAAAAAAAAAATCAAATTTTTGCTCCATACAATTTGTTGTGCAATTTCTCCAGGGTACACCAATAACCAATATGTGGGGTAAAACAACTGTTTGGGCTCACAGTAGGACTTGGAAGGGAAGGGCCACCATTTGACTTTTTGAATGCAAAATTTGCTGGAATAATTACACAGGTCAACGAAAAAAATTTTTTTTTCTGGTGTCCAAAATATTTTAATGAATTTGGGGTATTTTTGGGGTGCTGATTCTGAATATGTCATCAGTTTTGCCAGATTGGCTCAAGTTTTTGAGATTTTTGGTATCTTATTTATAGCACTTGTTGGTAAATGCGACGCATCATCTCATTAATTTCTTTGGATTAGTACTTGAACTGAGCAGTTCTCAATATAGTTTTGTGTTAATTAGTGTTCTAAAAGTTTGTTCATAGCTTGATTTTTGCACTAACTTTATGTTGTTGTCTGTTTTCCAGTGAAAAGCATGAACTCATCATGAAGAAGTTGTCTTAACGATCCAGACTCATTCTGTTACATTTGTGGTGAATATACACTGCCAAAACATAGAAGAAACATAACAGACTTCGTAAAAAAAGTGTATTTTGCCTATTTTGGGGTTATGCTTGGGGACCAAGACAAGTTTTGGGCACCACACATAGTGTGCAAAGCATGTATCGAATTATTACGAAAATGGAGCAAAGGACAAAGAAAAAGCTTCAAATTTGGTGTTCCAATGGTGTGGAGAGAGCCAAAAAATCATCATGATGACTGTTATTTCTGTGCAGTGCAAGTGCAAGGATTCAATAAGCATAAGAAACGAAAATGGGAGTAACATGGAATCTGCAAGAAGGCCTGTCCCTCATTGTGAAGATGTGCCTGTACCTGTGTTTACCATAAATAACAGTCATCATGATGATTTTTTGGCTCTCTCCACACCATTGGAACACCAAATTTGAAGCTTTTTCTTTGTCCTTTGCTCCATTTTCGTAATAATTCGATACATGCTTTGCACACTATGTGTGGTGCCCAAAACTTGTCTTGGTCCCCAAGCATAACCCCAAAATAGGCAAAATACACTTTTTTTACGAAGTCTGTTATGTTTCTTCTATGTTTTGGCAGTGTGTATTCACCACAAATGTAACAGAATGAGTCTGGATCGTTAAGACAACTTCTTCTTGATGAGTTCATGCTTTTCACTGGAAAACAGACAACAACATAAAGTTAGTGCAAAAATCAAGCTATGAACAAACTTTTAGAACACTAATTAACACAAAACTATATTGAGAACTGCTCAGTTCAAGTACTAATCCAAAGAAATTAATGAGATGATGCGTCGCATTTACCAACAAGTGCTATAAATAAGATACCAAAAATCTCAAAAACTTGAGCCAATCTGGCAAAACTGATGACATATTCAGAATCAGCACCCCAAAAATACCCTAAATTCGATGAAATATCTTTGGCACCAAAAATGCTGTTGACCAGTGTATCGGATGCCTTGTTGTGTTTGGAGAACCCCTGATGTGCCTAAACAGTGGAAACACCCCCACAATTGACACCATTTTGGAAACTATACCCCTTTGGGAACTCATGTAGATGTGTATTGCGCACGTTTAACCCACAGGTGCTTCACAGGAGTTTCACAGGAGTTTATAACAGTAAGCCGTGAAAATAAAAAAAAAATCTAATTATTACCACAAAAAGGTTTTTTAGCTCCAAATTTTGTATGTTCACAAGGGTAACAGGAGATAATGGACCCCAAAATTTGTTTTGCAATTTCTCCTGAGTTAGGTGGGCTCTCATCACTACAGAAATGCCAAACATGTGGGTGCTAAATGTGGTTTAGCCACACTGTGGCTCAGAAGGGAAGGGGCATTTGGATTTGGGAGCAGAGAATTTTATGAATTTCTTTTGGAAACAAGGAGCCATTTCTCTTTTCCAGAGCCTTTATGCTACCAATAACGTGGAAGCCCCATATTTTTCCGGTAACAGATGATGGACCTGAAAGTGGGCTTGCTTTTTTTGTGGATTGTGTTGAAGCTTTTATTGGGAACATTTTACATAACATTTGGGATCACATTTATCTAGCACTCTACACTGAGCACTTACTTTGTGGTTTCCATCTAAATCTCTGAGTAATGTGACAGATGAAACTCCTGAGGGATCCATTCACTATAATGAGGCAGTAGAGTAACTCCCACACACTTTCATTGCCTAGGAGAAAAGGTGGCATGGGAGCTCCCAATATTCATACTTATTACTTAGCTGCTGTCCTATCAAGGACTGTCAATTGGGTCAGGAAAGCTGGAGAGAAACCCTGACTCACTATAGAAGAAGAGATGTCCCCATCTCAAATTACGCTCTATCATCCTTTCTACCATAACGTCACCTAAAATTACCTTTCCGAACCTCCTTACTCGAGCAGCGGTCAAATGCTGGAAATCTGTTGCATCCTACTTAGCCCCAGCTCCCTCACCACTTGCTAGGGTTTCAGATGTCATGGCTCTTGACTTAGCGAAAACCATTTCAAATGTTAAATCACCCTTGCTGGATCAGTTATATAATGAGGGCACCATTATATCCTTTCAAGAAATGAAACTACCCACAATGTCTAATTGTACCTTTCTACGTTGTGAATCTCTTAGGAAGTCGCTACGCCAGGTCATGATTAATATCGACCTTACGCGACCATTAACCACTTATGAAACATTATGCCCCCAAGCAAAAACCCCAAAAAAGTGCTTTCTTCACTTTATAATATACTGCTCTTAAAACAAATACCTCAGGAAAATAGCCTTTCTACTGAAATGGGAAAGAGAATTGGGCCACTCCTTCTCTGACTCCCAAATTAATCTAATATACAAATCTTCATATGGCCCTTCGCATTTTGTGAGAGCCCAAGAAAATAGCTACAAAATAATGACTCACTGGTATACGACACCTCTCCTGTTGCACAAATGGTTTCCTACCATGTCGGATTTGTGTTGGAGATGCAAGAGGGACAGAGGCTCATATCTTCATATCTGGTGATCCTGCCACATCATACAAAAATTTTGGAACATCGTATCTCAGGTTCTGGATGAGGTGGTGCGTATTCATATAAAATTTACACCGGAATATGTTTTCCTCAATCTCCCAACAATTCCAAATAATAAAACCATATCTAAATTGGCCTCTTTCATCCTTACAGCAGGTAAGCTCCTTATACCAACGTTATGGCATTTGTCTACTGTTCCAAGCACGAATCAGCTATTAACTAAAATCGACCACCTATACCATACTGAAGAATTGGCAGCACTTTCTACACATAGCTTTAACTCCTTTTCGCATGTCTGGGCCCTCTGGGTAACGTATAGGAAATCAGATAAATTAATTTCCATCCTTGCACTTGATCCCACACCTTGAATTTTTTTTTCCTCTTGGACATGACCAATACGCCTGTGGACCACTTCCCCCCATCCCCACACCCCCCCAACTGTTCTCTTGGTACACCCTTATGGTTTAGCCACCTCTTCCTTTGTGCTCTGATTTGACTTATAGCCAGGGTCGGACTGGGGTGTCTAGGGCCCACCAAGGGAATTAATTTTAGGGGCCCACCTACAGTAATGTACAACTCAACATTTAGGCTTTGAGACCGCGGAATTACACCATGGGTTCTTTTGCCGTATATCCCACGCCAAATCTGCATCATTTCAGCATCCTAATTCTACTAAAAGCTGCACCGTTGTTCATATGCTGCAGATCTTTCTGCACTACGATTCATTTAATCCTTTAGGGCCGCAGGCCTGTTTTCACCTTAATGCCCAGGCCATTTTTTGCAAATCTGACCTGTGTTACTTTGAAGTTAAAAAGTGACCCCATTTTGGAATCTACACCCCCAAGGATTGACGTAGGGGGTATAGTGATCACTTTGTCCCAACAAGAGTTCCATGGTAGATGCTACACAGCCCAGCCAATCGAAGCATTCGTATCTGCAGGGGGGGTAAAAATTCACCCGGACCAGCCAGGCAGCCTTGCTGCCTGCCGGTCTTAGCGGCAAAAGCCTCCCGGTACCCGTGCGATTAGCTGCCCCAATAGGCAGCACAGGTCCCCAATAGGCAGCATTGGTCCCTATAGGCAGCACAGGTTCCCAATAGGCAGCACAACTCCCCAATAGGCAGCACAGGTCCCCAAAAGGCAGCACAGGTCCCCAATAGGTAGCACACGTCCCCAATAGGCAGCACAGGTCCCCAATAGGCAGCATTGGTCCCTATAGGCAGCACAGGTTCCCAATAGGCAGCACAACTCCCCAATAGGCAGCACAGGTCCCCAAAAGGCAGCACAGGTCGCCAATAGGTAGCACACGTCCCCAATAGGCAGCACAGGTCCCCAATAGGCAGCATTAGTCCCTATAGGCAGCACAGGTTCCCAATAGGCAGCACAACTCCCCAATAGGCAGCACAGGTCCCCAAAAGGCAGCACAGGTCCCCAATAGGTAGCACACGTCCCCAATAGGCAGCACAGGTCCCCAATAGGCAGCATTGGTCCCTATAGGCAGCACAGGTTCCCAATAGGCAGCACAACTCCCCAATAGGCAGCTCAGGTCCCCAAAAGGCAGCACAGGTCCCCAATAGGTAGCACACGTCCCCAATAGGCAGCTCAGGTCCCCAATAGGCAGCATTGGTCCCTATAGGCAGCACAGGTTCCCAATAGGCAGCACAGGTTCCCAATAGGCAGCACAACTCCCCAATAGGCAGCACAGGTCCCCAAAAGGCAGCACAGGTCTCCAATAGGTAGCACACGTCCCCAATAGGCAGCACAGGTCCCCAATAGGCAGCATTGGTCCCTATAGGCAGCACAGGTTCCCAATAGGCAGCACAACTCCCCAATAGGCAGCACAGGTCCCCAAAAGGCAGCACAGGTCCCCAATAGGTAGCACACATCCCCAATAGGCAGCACAGGTCCCCAATAGGCAGCACAGGTCCCCAATAGGCAGCATTGGTCCCAAATAGGGAGCAAAGGTCCCCAATAGGCAGCACAGGTCCCCAATAGGCAGCACAGGTCCCCAATAGGCAGCATTGTTCCCAATAGGCAGCATTGGTCCCCAATAGGCAGCATTGGTCCCAAATAGGGAGCACAAGTCCCCAATAGGCAGCACAGGTCCCAATAGGCAGCACAGGTCCCCAATAGGTAGCATTGTACCCAATAGGCAGCACAGGTCCCCAATAGGCAGCACAGGTCCCAATAGGCATCACAGGTCCCCAATAGGCAGCATTGTTCCCTATAGGCAGCATTGGTCCCCAATAGGCAGCACAGGTCCCCAATAGACAGGCACAGGTCCCTAGTAGGCAGCACAGGTCCCCAATACGCAGCACATACAGACAGTAACTCACTGACCCGGCGTTGGCCTGTGTACCAGATACACAGGCGACAGGCTGCGACGCGTCTGACTCTGAAGAAGAAGAAGACTGTCACTGTAATCCCGCGGCCGTGGTTGAGGCCTCCTGGATGGCCAGGCCCCGCACCGCCCGTCCTGCTCCTCCGGCCTCCGGGTGTGCGCAAATCACCGGTCCGTCACGCTGCCTGGGCTCAGCTCACATTGACTTGACAAGTCTGGGCAGTGGCGGTGACTCCTCCAGCGAGCTCCAGTTACCCGCCAATGCCGCACTGCGCGCAGGAATCAGGGGGCCTCCGGGGTGTGCTGTGCTCTGTCCAGTAGTCAGAGACAGAGCAGAGAACGACCCGACGTATCAATGCGCGGTATCCGGCACGGCGGGCGGGACTAGCAAGCAGAGCAAGAGTCCTCCTCTGCTCCTGCTCCTTGTCGGCTGCACTGCAGGAACATCAAAGTACCGGATCGCGGCTGTGAATCTCCCCGGTTCGGGGAACTGGCTGCTTTTTTTAACAACCGGTTCCACCGAACCAGGGAGAACCCGCTAAATCCCACCCCTGGGCAGGGCCGGCTCCAGGTTTTTGAGGGCCGCGGGCGAAAAAGTCTCAGTTGGCCCCCCCTTAACACATACCACGACTCATACCGTGTGACATCCGTGGTGACGGCCAAAAACGGACTTCTCTCTGTGTGGATCACACGGACACGCATGTGATCCACACGGACACTCGCTCTGTGGCAAAACACGTTCATGTGATGGAGGCTACTGATTAGTAGTGTACGCATGAAAGAAAGAAGAGAGGGGAAATAAAGAACAGAGAAAGAAAGAGAAACAATGGAAGGAAGAACAGAGAAAGATACAGAGAGAGAAAGAAAGAACATAGAAAGAACGAGCAGAGAAAGAAAGAAAGAAAATAAAGAACAGAGAGAAAGAAAGGAAGAACAGAGAGAGAAAGAAAAGAACAGAGAGAAAGAGAAAGAAAGAGGGTAAAGAAAGAAAGAACAGATAGAGAAAGAAAGAGGGGAAAGAAAGAACAGAGAGAAAGAAGAAAGAAAGAAAAAGAACAAAGAGAAAGAAAGAGTGGACAGAAAAAAAGAACAGAGAGAGAAAGAAAGAAAGAAAGAAAGAAAGAAAGAAAGAGGGGAATAAAGAACAGAGAGGGAGAGAAAAAAGGGGAAAGAAAGAACGGAGAGAGAAAAAGAGTTGACAGAAAAAAGAACAGGGAGAGAGAGAAAAAGAAGGAGGGGAAAGAAAGAACAGAGAGGTAGAGAGAAAAAGAAAGAGGGGAAAGAACAGAGAGGAAGAGGGGAAAGAAAGAACAGAGAGAGAGAGAAAGAAAGAGAGGAAAGAGAGAACAGACAGAGAGAAAGAACAGAGACAGAAAGAAAGAGAACAGAGAGCGAAAGAACAGAGAGAGAGAAAAAAAAAAGATTAGAGAGAAAGAACAGAGAGAGAAAGAAATAGAGAAAGAAAAATTCTATAAAGATACTATAGCAGCCCAGCTCCCATTGTAGTGCCTACCTGAGCCTCCTGGTGCAGGACATATCATGATCCGCTCACATGGCCGACATCCCCGATTCCAAGGCGATCTCGCTGTCCACTCTGTCAGAGGAGGACACGGTGATGGATCTGAAGCATTCCCTGAAGTGCCTCCATGGTTCCGTCACAATCTCCTACTGAAATGACCTAATTTCTGGTCAGCTTCCAGCACGTCACTTCCGGTAGAACGTTACGTGCAAGTTTTAAATTGCTCCTTGGGGCTCCGCTGTGTACTCCTGTGTCCCAGGGGGAAGGTATGCTCCCGGCTGGGGCAGTCTCTCTCTCAAAATCGGGACTGTCTCACTGGATCCGAGACAGTTGGGACTCGGGAGGTATAAATGCTCCCCACCATACACCTCGTACACGCACGGCTCCGCTTTGTATGCCTCGTACACACATGGCTCCGCTCCGTACACCTTGTACACACGCAGCTTCACTCCGTACACCCCCGGCTCTGCTCCGCTCCATAAACACACGGCTCAGCTCCGTACACACAGGGCTCCGTTCCGTACATCTCGTACACACACGGCTCTGCTCCATACACCTCGTACACACGGCTCTGCTCCGTACACCTCGTACACACACGGCTTCACTCCGTACACCTCGTACACACACGGCTTCACTCCGTACACCTCGTACACACACGGCTCTGCTCCGTACACCTCGTACATACACGGCTCTGATCCGTACAACTTGTAAACCCCTCCTGACCCCACCCAAGAACACACATGGCTCTGCTACATCCACCTTGTTAAACCCCTCCCTGACCCCACACAAGTACACACATGGCTCTGCTACATCCACCTTGTAAAACCCCTCCCTGACCCCACACAAGTACACACACGGCTCTGCTACATCCACCTTGTAAACCCCTCCTGACCCCACACAAGTACACACACGGCTCTGCTACATCCACCTTGTTAAACCCCTCCCTGACCCCACACAAGTACACACACGGCTCTGCTACATCCACCTTGTAAAACCCCTCCCTGACCCCACACAAGTACACACACGGCTCTGCTACATCCACCTTGTAAACCCCTCCTGACCCCACACAAGTACACACATGGCTCTGCTACATCCACCTTGTAAACCCCTCCTGACCCCACACAAGTACACACACGGCTCTGCTACATCCACCTTGTAAACCCCTCCTGACCCCACACAAGTACACACACGGCTCTGCTACATCCACCTTGTAAAACCCCTCCCTGACCCCACACAAATACACACACGTCTCTGCTACATCCACCTTGTTAAATCCCTCCCTGACCGCACACAAGTACACACACGGCTCTACTACATCCACCTTGTTAAACCCCTCCCTGACCCCACACAAGTACACACACGGCTCTGCTACATCCACCTTGTAAACCCCTCCTGACCCCACACAAGTACACACACGGCTCTGCTACATCCACCTTGTAAACCCCTCCTGACCCCACACAAGTACACACACGGCTCTGCTACATCCACCTTGTAAAACCCCTCCCTGACCCCACACAAGTACACACACGTCTCTGCTACATCCACCTTGTTAAACCCCTCCCTGACCGCACACAAGTACACACACGGCTCTACTACATCCACCTTGTTAAACCCCTCCCTGACCCCACACAAGTACACACACGGCTCTGCTACATCCACCTTGTAAACCCCTCCTGACCCCACACAAGTACACACACAGCTCTGCTACATCCACCTTGTAAACCCCTCCTGACCCCACACAAGTACACACATGGCTCTGCTACATCCACCTTGTAAACCCCTCCTGACCCCACACAAGTACACACACGGCTCTGCTACATCCACCTTGTAAAACCCCTCCCTGACCCCACACAAGTACACACACGTCTCTGCTACATCCACCTTGTTAAACCCCTCCCTGACCGCACACAAGTACACACACGGCTCTACTACATCCACCTTGTTAAACCCCTCCCTGACCCCACACAAGTACACACACGGCTCTGCTACATCCACCTTGTAAACCCCTCCTGACCCCACACAAGTACACACACGGCTCTGCTACATCCACCTTGTAAACCCCTCCTGACCCCACACAAGTACACACATGGCTCTGCTACATCCACCTTGTAAACCCCTCCTGACCCCACACAAGTACACACACGGCTCTGCTACATCCACCTTGTAAAACCCCTCCCTGACCCCACACAAGTACACACACGTCTCTGCTACATCCACCTTGTTAAACCCCTCCCTGACCGCACACAAGTACACACACGGCTCTACTACATCCACCTTGTTAAACCCCTCCCTGACCCCACACAAGTACACACACGGCTCTGCTACATCCACCTTGTAAACCCCTCCTGACCCCACACAAGTACACACACGGCTCTGCTACATCCACCTTGTAAACCCCTCCTGACCCCACACAAGTACACACACGGCTCTGCTACATCCACCTTGTAAACCCCTCCTGACCCCACACAAGTACACACACGGCTCTGCTACATCCACCTTGTAAAACCCCTCCCTGACCCCACACAAGTACACACACGGCTCTGCTACATCCACCTTGTAAACCCCTCCTGACCCCACACAAGTACACACACGGCTCTGCTACATCCACCTTGTAAACCCCTCCTGACCCCACACAAGTACACACACGGCTCTGCTACATCCACCTTGTAAAACCCCTCCCTGACCCCACACAAGTACACACACGTCTCTGCTACATCCACCTTGTTAAACCCCTCCCTGACCGCACACAAGTACACACACGGCTCTACTACATCCACCTTGTTAAACTCCTCCCTGACCCCACACAAGTACACACACGGCTCTGCTACATCCACCTTGTAAACCCCTCCTGACCCCACACAAGTACACACACGGCTCTGCTACATCCACCTTGTAAACCCCTCCTGACCCCACACAAGTACACACATGGCTCTGCTACATCCACCTTGTAAACCCCTCCTGACCCCACACAAGTACACACACGGCTCTGCTACATCCACCTTGTAAAACCCCTCCCTGACCCCACACAAGTACACACACGTCTCTGCTACATCCACCTTGTTAAACCCCTCCCTGACCGCACACAAGTACACACACGGCTCTACTACATCCACCTTGTTAAACCCCTCCCTGACCCCACACAAGTACACACACGGCTCTGCTACATCCACCTTGTAAACCCCTCCTGAACCCACACAAGTACACACACGGCTCTGCTACATCCACCTTGTAAACCCCTCCTGACCCCACACAAGTACACACATGGCTCTGCTACATCCACCTTGTAAACCCCTCCTGACCCCACACAAGTACACACACGGCTCTGCTACATCCACCTTGTAAAACCCCTCCCTGACCCCACACAAGTACACACACGTCTCTGCTACATCCACCTTGTTAAACCCCTCCCTGACCGCACACAAGTACACACACGGCTCTACTACATCCACCTTGTTAAACCCCTCCCTGACCCCACACAAGTACACACACGGCTCTGCTACATCCACCTTGTAAACCCCTCCTGACCCCACACAAGTACACACACGGCTCTGCTACATCCACCTTGTAAACCCCTCCTGACCCCACACAAGTACACACACGGCTCTGCTACATCCACCTTGTAAACCCCTCCTGACCCCACACAAGTACACACACGGCTCTGCTACATCCACCTTGTTAAACCCCTCCCTGACCCCACACAAGTACACACACGGCTCTGCTACATCCACCTTGTGAAACCCCTCCCTGACCCCACTGTCCCACACAAACGTTACCTCATCCATCCAGACCAGCACCATAATGAAAAGCGACCAGCACAGCAGAGTCCTGCAGCCGCCCTGGTCATGTGACCCCTGACTCCTCCCCTCCTGTGACCTCATCACAGGTCCTGTGCTGGCACCGCACACAAGATTACAGCCGAAGGAAGCGATGATCATTGCTGGCTGTAAGGGGCTGCGTCACTGCGTGGGTCCCTCGCGGAGGGCGCAGGATGGGGTCAGTACATGGGGGCGTGGCGGCAGCCGGCGGGTATCCCAGACAGCGTGAGTGGGCCCTCCCATCTCGCCAGGGCCCCGGCACTTGCCCGGGTGCTGACGCCAGCCCTGCCCCTGGGTACGAGCGACCAGTGAGTGACAGTGACTTTCGGGGGCGGGGCCCACCGAGGGATCCAACGGTACCTCGGTGGGCCAGTCCGAGCCTGCTTATAGCTAATTAATTATCTCACCAGAGTGTTTGGCTTTTTTTTAAATAAAAAAAAATCATCAGAGCCTCAGTTCTGTTCTATTGTTTGTGTGTTAATAATAATAATAATAATAATAATCAATAATCATTCATTTTCCATAGTAAAGATTTTTGTTGACGATGGCGTGTACATTTTCATCCCAATAGGCTGGACATTTGCTAAATATCTTTAGTATCTTTGAGGCCTGTATGGCCCTTTGAACCAGGGCTGTGGAGTCGGTAAGCCACAGTCGCGACTCCGGCTCCGACTCCGGCTCCGACTCCGACTCCTTCATAAATGGCCAATTCATAACAACAAATTTACTGTTGTAAAATATTAAACATCGTGCTTATTCAGTTTCTCACCGTCATATAAGTAATCAGACCACTTAGAGCAAAAACTACATTTATTAGAATACAATTAGAATATAGCAAATAACTTTTATAAACTTTTCTAAACTGTAAGTAAATATGCAATAAACACTTTTATGCAGTTAATAAGAAGAAATCTATAAATTTGTTCTCAGAAAAAGTATTGCCTCTGTCAGATCCTCCTTCATGGATGCCCTCAAATCTGATCTAATTATTTTGAGAGCAGAGAACAACCTCTCTACACTAACTTGTGTTGGTGGTAAAGCAGTAACCACTCGGGCAACATCTCTGACAATGTCAGGATACAGAGGAATCGCTTGTTGCACTGTTATTTTTGATGAACGGTCAAATTTCTCAATTTCTTTTAGTGCACATGAAAAATTCTGCTGAAATGTACTGGCTGTGTTCCTTGATGGGGATGACTCTTCTTCTATGCGGGAACGCGTTGCACGGTCCTTGTGATCCAAATATTTTTCGAAATTAAATTCTTCATCAGTTGATGATGAGGGTGAAGATGTGGCAGGACGACCAAATTCTTCTTGTTCCTCCTGACTGTTCTGCAACCCTTTCATCCTTACTGCTATTTCAAACAGAGCTTCTTTTCCTTTACTTAGCTGTTGATCATCTAGAAGAATCCGATGCATTGGGTCTACATAAACAGCTGCCAAAAGAATGTTATTTTGTAATAGTAGCTCCTCTCTCCGTTTCATTGATGTAGCAATGCCACTTGCAATTAACCCTCTTTGGGACAGGCGAAACATCAGGTTCTTCCACTCCTTTAAGAAAATACCTGGAGTTAAATCCTCTGCTTGTAATTTTTTAGTCACTGTAAATGGGTGCTCTAGCAATTTTTCCAGCTCAGTCACCTGATTCCACTGACTTTCATTTAGCGTCAGTTGAGGGTTAGCCATATCTACAAGAAAGGTTTTCAGTTCAACCAAGCGCTGAATCATTAAGTAAGTACTGCCCCATCGTGTGGCTTGATCGATAATTGCCCCTTTTCCAGCACGTCTCTTCAAAATTGAGTCAACTTTAGGGGTTCTGGCAACAGTAGCCAATTTTCTCACCTTGCCAATCAGTGCAGCAGCATGTCCTTCTTGCAGACTGTCTCTTATAGCCAGCTGTAGCGTATGCACAACACAGCGCATGTGATGAATGAAAGAACATATTGACACAGTTTCAACAAGATCATCTAAACTATCATGTTGCTGTTCATCTGAAGCAACTTCAGTTTGCTCCTCAGTTACAATACTGTGTTCCTCTATTTCAAACATTTCTGTGTCTGTGGACCCAGAATGTTCTTCTAGCTGCTGGTCACCATCATTACTCTCATTCATTAGCTTAATAGTACTTATCATATTTGAAGCATTGTCAGTTACGACAGAAAGAACTTGCTCTTTTTTAGGTTCATAGTCTTGCAGAACCTTTTCCACCAAGACCTGGAGAAACTCACTGGTGTGATGAGCTTTGGTGTCTTTTACTGCCAATGTCTTGGTACAGTAACTATTTCATTTTTGTCACAAACAAATCGGACATTGATGGCAAAATAGTTCACTCTGTGACGTGTGCAGGCATCCATTTTAAGAAACAGAAAGCGTCCCTTGAGAGTTTTTTTAAGTTCTTCCTTTTGTTTAAAAGCTTCTTCGATTACTAATTTTCTAATACTCTCTCTCTCCAGAGAAACACCAAGCTTGCGGGCCATTTCCCCATTCAGACACATAAAAGCTGGTCGTGAAAATAATGAAATAGGAACACTATCCTTTACAACAAGCTCTATGATCTGTTTTTTAAATGTATCTACTGTCATTGTCACAGTAACTTTGTCACTGACAAAATATCTTGCAACTGATGGCTGCAAAGTTCTCTGCTCCTTTGGCTGGAAGAGCTGGGCACTGGTTCATTGGTTTGAATGCAGTCTTTGTCATCCACTGCTTTCAGTACTTCTGGATGAAAGCGCTGTAAATGTCTCTTTAGATTAGAAGCTCTGGTAGGAACTTTTTTATCTTTGCCTGAATATGCACTCATCTTGGCTTCACAGCATTTGTTTTCATCTGGATCATTTGTCATACACTGACAGACATAATGTTTTCTATCTTGAGTGATGGTGAAATGTTCAAATACAGCTGATTTAATGTGATGCTTCTTTGACATTCTCAGGTTTTTAATTCTGCATTCACA
The DNA here is from genome assembly GCF_039654945.1 of Dendrobates tinctorius. Classification (NCBI taxonomy): domain Eukaryota; kingdom Metazoa; phylum Chordata; class Amphibia; order Anura; family Dendrobatidae; genus Dendrobates; species Dendrobates tinctorius. The sequence continues at coordinate 12,234,756 of NW_027361782.1, read as the reverse complement.
ATCCAAATGACAATTGTTTTTCCTAAAAACAATTGTACAAAATTATTGCCAGGTCGTACAACTGATATAGTGGTCAGTAATACTGTTATTATTCCTCATGTACTCACAGTTAACTGATGCAAAGTTTGTTGAAAGGATAATACTTCTTACAGTCTTCCTCTTCCGAGTAGCAGGCAGCTGTGAGATGCTTGGAAGACGCACACCTAGTATGATCTAGTCTAGAGGAGGAGCTTTACTACTAAAAATTTGCAACACATTTTCACTTTCAGTTTCATACATTTTAAGTAGGGGGGTTGGGGCAGCATGAAGTTAACCAAGTATAAGATTAGATAAGGGCAGTGGAGAATAGTGACACACTAGAAGTAAGAAATGTCTCTATCTCCAGCAGAACTGCTTATCACTGTTGTTCATAGTTTGATAGAACATATATATTTGAGTAACATTTATAAAATTCATATGAAAGTTCAATTATGAAATATTAATACATTTTTTTTAAAGCTGGAGTCGGAGTCGGTACATTTCTACCGACTCCGACTCCGACTCCAACCAAAACTAACTCCGACTCCGACTTCGACTCCACAACTCCGACTCCGACTCCACAGCCCTGCTTTGAACATTATACTTTTTGATTCTTCTGTATTTATGTTTGCATTGATGGATCTGTTTACACTGCTGTCATGCTACCAATGATTCACAATAAATAAAACATTGAAAACAAAATAATGAGGCAGTAGAGTTACTCTGCAGTATTCTTTTCAGAAATGTACAAGACTGTGGCCGTTGGCACTTTTATGCAATCCTTAAAAGATGGACACCACCAGATCACAGGTCGGACGGTGTCCACAGTGCCTCCATGTGCCTCATCATAGGGAATCTTCTGCCAGAGGTTTCACCTGAATCATGTATTTCAGTGATATAGGCTAGTTTCACACTAGCGTATGGAGGAGCTGCAGACGGCTGCAGGCTTCCTCTGTGAAGCTCCGCCCCGCTGCTGCGCCAAATGCAGCATTTTGGTGCGCTCACTGCACCGTCAAAAAGACGCATGCAGAGGCATCTGCATTCATCGGCATGGCCTGCATACCTAATGCTAAAGATAGGGTATGCAGGCCGCATGCCGACAGAGGTTGAGCTGAACAGAGGAGGTGCGGCCGAGGGCAGAGCTTCACAGAGGAAGCCCGCAGCCCTCCGCACCTGGGCCATATGCTAGTGTAAAACTAGCCTTACACAGAAACCCTAGTGTAAGAGCGCAGCACAGAGCACAGGATAAATCTGCGCTGAGCATTATTGCAATCTTTGGGAGGCGGAATGAAAAAATCAACAGCATGTGAAGAATTGGTCTTAAATACCGTTCCTTGTGCGGTATAAGTGATTAGGCAACTTTATTCTTTGGGTCGGTGTGATTACAGCAATACCAGATTTATATCGTATTTTTTGTTTGGCTGCTGTCACACACGAAAAGACGCTTTTTATTGCGAAAACTAGTTTTTGCATGACAATATTTAGACAGCTATAATTTAGCCAAATTTTGGCTGACAGAGTCATGTAAGGGCTTGGTTTTTGCTAGACAAGTTGAAATTTTTATTGGTACCATTTTCGGGCACATGACTTTTTTTTATCGATTTCTATTCCAATTTTTGGGAGACAGAATGAACAAAAACCAGCAATTCAGGAATTGCCATTGTTTTTTTTTAATACCATTCCCTGTGTGGTAAAATTGGTAAGACAGCTTTAATGTTCGGTTCAGTATGATTACAGTGATACCCAATTTATATCTTTTTAAGATTTGGCGCTTTTATGCAATAAAAACTACTTTATAGAAAAAAATCATTATTTTTGCATCGCTTAATTCTGAGAGCTATGAATGTTTTATTTTTCTGCTGATGGAGCTGTATGGCAGCTTGTTTGTTGTGAGACAATATGACGTTTTCAGCGGCACCATTTTTATTTACATTTGTCTTTTTGATTGCATTTTATTACACTTTTTGCTTGGCGGTATGATGATAAAGCATTGTTTTTTGCCTTGCTTTTTATTTTTTACAGTGTTCACTGAAGGGGTTAACTAGTGGGACAGTTATGTGTTTTTTCGAAGGGGGTGAAGAGGTAGAAGAGCCCACAAGAGGTTACCTTCCCTGCTCTGTATCTAGAATCACCTAGCCAGACAGCAGGGTTGCCGGGGGGAAGACTTTCTGCCCTGGACAAACTGGACCATGTGACTGCAGGGGGCAGTGAGGAAAAGGAAGGGGCAGTGGACCGGAAGCTGTGCAGGCAGAGGGCACGAAAAGGAAAGCACGCCAGGCACAGAGCAGCGCGTGCCAGAGATAGGGGGGAGCGCGCCAGAGAGAAAACAGGCTGCAGCACTGCACTTCCAGAGAGAGAGAACTCCCAGTCAGAGCACTGAGCCTAAAATACGAGACATAGTGAAAGCTGCATGTGAGTACGTGGACTCCAGTAGCCTCCATGACCAGAGGAGACTTCCCCTGACCGCAGTGGCAAGCCGAGACCCCTGATTGTGGCAAAGAGACTTCCCGGTGTGCGCAGCATCGCTCCTGTGGAGAGACTGTCAGTGTATCATACAGAGACTTAGAGCAGGGGACATTCAGGTTTGCAGCATCTCCCTGCTTCCTGCTTAACCCCTGAGGTCCCAGCTTCATCCAGAGGAGAGATTACAGAGACTGCAAGCGCCGCTCTTGACGATGCTAACGTGGGAGAAAGAGATCCTGCAATTAAGCTTTCCCTGGACTGATAAGTTACAAGAATTCCAGTTTAACCAATTCAACTCTGCATAACTGTTTAATACAGTAGCTTTCCCTAGCCTTTCTACTGTTTTACCATTTACTCTTGTCACTTTTAACCCCCACTGTTTCTCCCTGCATGGAGTCTATGCCCTGTAAATAAACCCTTTAACTCTTGGTCAGTCTCTGATCCATTGTGACATCCCCAGCACCTGCAGTATATTACAAGTGGCGTAGTCGGCAGGATGTCACAAAACAGTGCGGAGGGGCAGACCAAGAAGTTGGGGGAGGCCTCAGGTCTAGCATCTCCCTGGGAGCCATGTTAATTTTCTAAAACTCTCTGGGAGCAATGTTATGTTGTGGAGTTGGATGGAGCGCATCCGAGGGATGATGCGGATGCATCGCATGATGCTGGCCCTGGAGCAGGGCTGTATTTCCCATTAGGCACTCGCGGGCACGTGCCTAGGGTGGGACTCTGCGGAGGGGCAGCACCTGAGCAATGTTTTTTTTTTTTAGTCCGGGTTGATCCATCCCTCCTCCTCCCTCCTTCCCCTCCCCCCTCCCTCGATGACATCATACTCACCTCCTCCAGTGGTGCCTGCAACTCCGATGATCTCTGGCACCGTTATGCTTCCTGACTGTGTGTGTGGTCACGTGGTACCACTCATTGCAGTAATGAATATGGATGCTACGCCACTCTCGTAGGAGTGGCGTCCATATTCATGACCTTAATGAGTGGTACCACGTGACCGCGCACACAGTAAGCATAGCGGCGCCGGCTGGAGGTAAACAACATGCACGTGCAGGGACTGCGCGACTCGGAGGTCTCAGGTGAGCCTGCGGGGGAGGGGAAGATGGGGAGGATGAGCCCGGAGCCATGCATACAGGGGGGGAGAGGATGAGCCCAGAGCCATGCATACGGGGGGGAGAGGATGAGCCCGGAGCCATGCATACAGGGGGAGAGGATGAGCCCGGAGCCATGCATACAAGGGGGGAGAGGATGAGCCCGGAGCCATGCATACAAGGGGGGGAGAGGATGAGCCCGGAGCCATGCATACAAGGGGGGGAGAGGATGAGCCCGGAGCCATGCATACAGGGGGGAGAGGATGAGCCCAGAGCCATGCATACAGGGGGGAGAGGATGAGCCCGGAGCCATGCATACAGGGGGAGAGGATAAGCCCGGAGCCATGCATACAAGGGGGGAGAGGATGAGCCCGGAGCCATGCATACAAGGGGGGAGAGGATGAGCCTGGAGCCATGCATACAAGGGGGGAGAGGATGAGCCCGGAGCCATGTATACGGAGGGGGAGAAGTTGAGCTCGGAGCCATGCATACAAGGGGGGAGTGAATTAGCCCGTTGCCATGCATACAAGGGGGGGAGGATGAGCCAGGAGCCATGCATAAAGGGGGGGAGAAGATGAGCCCGGAGCCATGCATACAAGGGGGAGAGGATGAACCCGGAGCCATGCATACGGGGAGGGAGAGGATGAGCCCAGAGCCATGCATAAAGGGGGGGAAGGATGAGCCCGGAGCCATGCATACAAGGGGGGAGATGATGAGCCTGGAGCCATGCATACAGGGGCGAGGACGAGAATCAGCCCAGCCATGCATACAGGAGGGATGAGAATGAGCCCAGCCATGCATACAGGGGGGGATAAGAATGAGCCCAGCCATGCATACAGGGGGGGATGAGAATGAGCCCAGCCATGCATACAGGGGGGAAGGATGAGAATGAGCCCAGCCATGCATACAGGGGAGGAGGAAGAGAATGAGCCCAGCCATGCATACAGGGTGGACCGGGTGTGCGGCTGCATGAATTTCTACGTAGCTGATCGCTCTGGTCCCGAGTGCTGGCGGCAGTGCCGTATACTGAGGTGCGAGACTCGTGCGAGTTTGTCATAAGTGTGACCCCGGCCTAACGAAGATTTTATGAGTGTGTTTCTTTATTTAACTCTCTATGAACCATTTTATTATAAATATTACTAAACATTGGGCTTGGTATTATCTTGGTATTAGATATATACAGTGCCTTGCGAAAGCATTCGGCCCCCTGGAACTTTTCAACCTTTTCCCACATATTGTGCTTCATACAGTGGGGAAAAAAAGTATTTAGTCAGTCAGCAATAGTGCAAGTTCCACCACTTAAAAAGATGAGAGGCGTCTGTAATTTACATCATAGGTAGACCTCAACTATGGGAGACAAACTGAGAAAAAAAAATCCAGAAAATCACATTGTCTGTTTTTTTTCATTTTATTTGCATATTATGGTGGAAAATAAGTATTTGGTCAGAAACAAAATTTCATCTCAATACTTTGTGATATCCTTTGTTGGCAATGACAGAGGTCAAACGTTTTCTGTAAGTCTTCACAAGGTTGCCACACACTGTTGTTGGTATGTTGGCCCATTCCTCCATGCAGATCTCCTCTAGAGCAGTGATGTTTTTGGCTTTTCGCTTGGCAACACGGACTTTCAACTCCCTCCAAAGGTTTTCTATAAGGTTGAGATCTGGAGACTGGCTAGGCCACTCCAGGACCTTGAAATGCTTCTTACGAAGCCACTCCTTCGTTGCCCTGGCGGTGTGCTTTGGATCATTGTCATGTTGAAAGACCCAGCCACGTTTCATCATCAATGCCCTTGCTGATGGAAGGAGGTTTGCACTCAAAATCTCACGATACATGGCCCCATTCATTCTTTCATGTACCCGGATCAGTCGTCCTGGCCCCTTTGCAGAGAAACAGCCCCAAAGCATGATGTTTCCACCACCATGCTTTACAGTAGGTATGGTGTTTGATGGATGCAACTCAGTATTCTTTTTCCTCCAAACACGACAAGTTGTGTTTCTACCAAACAGTTCCAGTTTGGTTTCATCAGACCATAGGACATTCTCCCAAAACTCCTCTGGATCATCCAAATGCTCTCTAGCAAACTTCAGACGGGCCCGGACATGTACAGGCTTAAGCAGTGGGACACGTCTGGCACTGCAGGATCTGAGTCCATGGTGGCGTAGTGTGTTACTTATGGTAGGCCTTGTTACATTGGTCCCAGCTCTCTGCAGTTCATTCACTAGGTCCCCCCGCGTGGTTCTGGGATTTTTGCTCACCGTTCTTGTGATCATTCTGACCCCACGGGGTGGGATTTTGCGTGGAGCACCAGATCGAGGGAGATTATCAGTGGTCTTGTATGTCTTCCATTTTCTAATTATTGCTCCCACAGTTGATTTCTTCACTCCAAGCTGGTTGGCTATTGCAGATTCAGTCTTCCCAGCCTGGTGCAGGGCTACAATTTTGTTTCTGGTGTCCTTTGACAGCTCTTTGGTCTTCACCATAGTGGAGTTTGGAGTCAGACTGTTTGAGGGTGTGCACAGGTGTCTTTTTATACTGATAACAAGTTTAAACAGGTGCCATTACTACAGGTAATGAGTGGAGGAAAGAGGAGACTCTTAAAGAAGAAGTTACAGGTCTGTGAGAGCCAGAAATCTTGATTGCTTGTTTCTGACCAAATACTTATTTTCCACCATAATATGCAAATAAAATGAAAAAAAACAGACAATGTGATTTTCTGGATTTTTTTTTCTCAGTTTGTCTCCCATAGTTGAGGTCTACCTATGATGTAAATTACAGACGCCTCTCATCTTTTTAAGTGGTGGAACTTGCACTATTGCTGACTGACTAAATACTTTTTTTCCCCACTGTACATAAATATACCAAATGTAAATTTTTGGTGAATAATTAGTGGGACATAATTGTGAAGTTGAACGAAATTTATTGGTTATTTTAAATTTTTGTGGAAATTCAAAAACTAAAAAGTGGGGCGTGCAATATTATTCGGCCCCTTTAACTTAATACTTTGCTGCGCCACCTTTTGCTGTTATTACGGCTGCAAATCGCTTGGGGTATAGTTCTATCAGTTTTGTACTTCGAGAGACTGAAATTCTTGCCCATTCTTCCTTGGCAAACAGCTTGAGCTCAGTGAGGTTTGATGGAGATCGTTTGTGAACAGCATTTTCCAGCTCTTTCCACAGATTCTCAATTGGATTCAGGTCTGGACATTGACTTGGCCATTCTAACACCTAGATACGTTTATTTGTGAACCATTCCATTGTAGATTTTGCTTTATGTTTGGGATCATTGTCTTGTTGGAAGTCAAATCTCCATCCCAGTCTCAGGTCTTTTGCAGACTCCAACAGGTTTACTTCAAGAATGATCCTGTATTTGGCTCAATCCATCTTCCCATCAATTTTACCCATCTTCCCTGTCCCTGCTGAAGAAAAGCAGGCCCAAACCATGATGCTGCCACCACCATGTTTGACAGTGGGGATGGTGTGTTCAGGGTGATGAGCTGTGTTGCCTTTATGCCAAACATATCGTTTGGCATTGTTGCCAGAAAGTTTGATTTTGGTTTCATTTGACCAGAGCACCTTCTTCCACATGTTTGATGTGTTTCCCAGGTGGCTTGTTGCAAAACTTTAAACAACATTTTTTATGGATATCTTTGAGAAATGACTTTCTTCTTGCCACTCTTCCATAAAGGCCAGATTTGTGCAGTGTACGACTGATTGTTGTTCTATGGACAGACTGTCCCACCTCAGCTGTAGATCTCTGAAGTTCATCCACAGTGATCATGGGCCTCTTGGCTGCATCTCTGATCAGTCTTCTCCTTGTTTGAGATGAAAGTTTAGAGGGATGGCCGGGTCTTGGTAGATTTGCAGTGGTATGATACTCCTTCCATTTCAATATGATCGCTTGCACAGTGCTCCTTGGGATGTTTAAAGTTTTGGAAATCATTTTGTATTCAAATCCGGCTTTAAACTTCTCCACAACAGTATCACGGACCAGCCTGTTGTGTTCCTGAGCGTCTCCGCAAGATAAACAGATATGCTGCGGTCTAGAAAGATACACCACATGTGCGTATACACGGGTCTGCCACCTGCGTGTTTGAACACATAGTGGAGACGGGAATTCTTAAAATCCCCTCCACTATGCTGTAACATCTGGACATATTGGACATACAGTATGAATAAGGCCTTAGTCAGAGACTGGGAAGTAATAGAAAAATAAAATCCACCTAGTAATCCTACAATGTCTGCTGGACGTGGGATGGGGAGAGTTTAGAGTTCAGTTAGTACAGACACCAGACTTCTTGTTCTTAACCAGTTAATGCTCTCTTGTCCACCACACTGCAGTGTCAAAAGAGGAAGACAGCGAGACAGGCAGCAACATCGCATCAGAGAGCTCAGATCCTGGTATTGTGACATAATATTAAGAATAATATTTATTCATTGATATTGCGCTATTAAGGCCAGGTTCAGATTGCGTTTTGCAGCCCGTTCACCGCATAGCGTTGAGGGGCTGTGTTAACGGTATAGCATAACGTGATCGCGTTTTGCTATACCCGCTAGCGCAGATGATTCATCTGTGCTAGCGGTGATGGAACCTCAGACGCGTCCTAGGCTCCATCACAGAATGACGGCACACCACGAGCGCATGCTGCTTTATGGCATGCGTCGCATTGCGCCACATAATGGGGGTCAATGGCAGCATTAACGGACTGTGTTACACCGCGTTATAACGCAGTCCGTCTAACGAACTGCCTAAATGCAATGTGACCCCAGCCTAACCCCGCAGCACTTTACATACATCATCAACACTGTCCCCATTGGGGCTCACAATCAAAACATCCTATTAGTAGGTCTTTTGAGTGTGGTAGGAAACCCACACAAACACAGGGAGAACATATAAACTCTTTTCAGATGTCATCCTTGTTAGGATTTGAATCCACAGACCCCAGTGCTACAAAGCTGTTGCGCTGACTACTGAGCCACTATATACAGTGCTAAGCACTAAGCCACCAGAACTACCTAGCCAGACAGGGTTGCTGGGGGGAAGACATTCTGCCCTGGACGGACTGGACCATGCAAGGGGCAGTGAGGCAAATAAAGGGGCGGTAGACCGGCAGCTGTGCAGGCAGAGGGCGTGAATGGAGAGCGTGCCAGGCACAGAGCAGAGCGCGCTAGAGACAGGGGGAGCGCACCAGAGAGAAAGCAGGCTGCAGCACCGCACTCCCAAAGAGAGAGAACTCACCGTCAGAGCACTGAGACTAAAATACGAGACATAGTAAAAGCTGTATGTAAGTATATGGACTCAGTAGCCTCTGTGACCAGAGGAAACTTCCCCCCTGGCAGTGCAGAGACAGTGACCCGTGAGTGCAGTCCAGGTGACCACAGTGGCAAGTCGAGACCCCTGATTGTGGCAAAGAGACTTCCCAGTGTGCGTAGCATCGTTCCTGTGTAGAATCATAGAATCATAGAATCATAGAACCGTAGAGTTGGAAGGGACCTCCTGGGCCATCTGGTCCAACCCCCTGCTCAAGGCAGGATTCGCTAAATCATCCCAGTCAGATGTCTGTCCAGCCTCTGTTTGAAGACTTCCATTGAAGGAGAACTCACCACTTCTCGTGGCAGCCTGTTCCACTCATTGATCACTCTAACTGTCAAAAAGTTTTTTCTAATATCTAAGGCTGGTTTCACATTCGCGCTTTTTAAGCGCACGCACGGCCGGGGGTAGCTCCGCCCCCGAGCCGGCTCTCTGCCCGGCGTGCCCACCCCTTCCTTGTAGCGCCGCCTCCTAGCGCACAGCGGCGCCTGCGATCGGCGCACCCTATCTTTAGCATAGGGTGCGCAGATCGTGCGCAGGCCGTGCGCTAGTTGCGCTTTGACCTGCGCTGCGCACTTTTGACGGTGCGCCGTGCGCGCCAAAATCCGAAAAGTTTGATTTTGGCGCGCACGGCGCACCGTCAAAAGTGCGCAGCGCAGGTCAAAGCGCAACTAGCGCACGGCCTGCGCACGATCTGCGCACCCTATGCTAAAGATAGGGTGCGCCGATCGCAGGCGCCGCTGTGCGCTAGGAGGCGGCGCTACAAGGAAGGGGCGGGCACGCCGGGCAGAGAGCCGGCTCGGGGGCGGAGCTACCCCCGGCCGTGCGTGCGCTTAAAAAGCGCGAATGTGAAACCAGCCTAATCTGCGTCTCCTCCCATTCAGTTTCATCCCATTGCTTCTAGTCTTTCCTTGTGCAAATGAGAATAAAGTTGATCCTTCTACAATGTGACAGCCCTTTAGATATTTGTAGACAGCTATTAAGTCTCCTCTCAGTCTTCTCTTTTGCAAACTAAACATTCCCAAATCCTGCAACCTTTCCTCATAAGACAGGGTTTGCAGACCGGTCACCATTCTGGTCGCTCTTTTCTGAACTTGCTCCAGTTTGTTGATGTCTTTTTTAAAATGTGGTGCCCAAAACTGGACACAATATTCCAGATGAGGTCTGACCAAAGAGGAGTAGAGGGAAATAATGACTTCACATGATCTAGACTGTATGCTTCTGTTAATACATCCTAGAATTGCATTTGCCTTTTTTGCTGCTGCATCACACTGTTGACTCATATTCAGTCTGTGATCTATTAGTATACCCAAGTCTTTTTCACATGTGCTGTCACTTAGCCCTATTCCTCCCATTCTATATATGCTTTTTTCATTTTTATTGCCCAGATGTAGTACTTTGCATTTCTCCCTGTTAAAAACCATTCTGTTAGTTGCTGCCCACTTCTCCAGTTTATTTAAATCTTTTTGAATCCTCTCTCTATCTTCTCTAGTATTAGCTATCCCTCCTAGCTTTGTGTCATCAGCAAATTTAATCAGTTTACCCTCAATTCCTTCATCTAAATCGTTGATAAAGATGTTGAACAATACAGGGCCCAGGACAGAGCCCTGTGGTACCCCACTTGAGACATTCTTCCAACTGGATGTGCAGCCATTTACAACCACTCTTTGGGTCCGATCACTAAGCCAGTTATGAATCCACCTAACAGTTGCCTTGTCCATTCCATACTTAGTCATTTTTTCAATAAGGATTGTATGAGAGACTTTGTCAAATGCTTTGCTGAAGTCAAGATATACAATATCTACAGCATTTCCTTGATCCACCCAATCAGTGATACCGTCATAGAAGGAAATTAAGTTAGTCTGACATGACTTATTAGTTACAAACCCATGCTGACTCTGTTTAATCACTTCATTCTTATCCAGGTATTGACATACATGTTGTTTAATAATTTGTTTAAAGATCTTTCCTGGTATAGAAGTCAGACTCACTGGCCTATAGTTGCCTGGGTCCACCTTCTTCCCCTTTTTGAAGATAGGAACAACATTTGCTCTTCTCCAGTCTTCTGGCACTTCTCCTGTTCTCCAAGAATTTTCAAAGATTATGGAGAGGGGTTCAAAAATTTCTTCTGCTATCTCCTTCAGTACTCTGGGGTGTAATTCATCTGGACCTGGAGACTTGAATTCATTTAGTTAGCTAAGTGTTTCCTCACTATCTTTCTGTTTATAGATATCCTGGATTCTTCTATTCCTTTAATAGGACAGTGAAGAACAGTTGATGTTACATTTCCTTTCTGAGAGAAAACAGATGCAAAATAGGAATTTAAAAGTTCAGCCTTCTCAACATCCTGTCTTACCATTTCATCATTTTCATCCTGTAAAAATCCTATAGTATCTTTGACTTTTCTTTTACTTTTGATGTATCCCCAAAATCCTTTATTATTGCTTTTGACATCTCTTGCAAGCCTCAATTCATTTTCAGCTTTAGCTAATCTGATTTGTGCCCTGCAGGTTCTGCAGACAGCATTATATTCTTCTTTAGATATGCCTCCCTCTTTCCATTTTATAAACATTTTTTTCGTCCTTTTTAGCATGTGCTTAAGTTCTGTGTTCATCCATCCTGGTTTCCTTAAATGCTTCCTATTCTTCCCTCTTTTCGGAATTGTTAACAACTGTGCTTTGAGAATTTCATTTTTCAAGATTTCCCATCCTTCCTGGACATTTTTGTCTTTAAGGATATCCAGCCATTGGATCCCTCCAATTCTCTTTCTGAATCCCTTAAAATCTGCCTTTCTGAAATCTAACCTTGAGGTCTGAGTCTTCACAGGTCTTCCGCCTCTAGTTCTCCAAAATTCTAAAATAGCATGGTCGCTACCTCCTAGGGTCCCAGCCACTTTTACCTCCTCAACCATTTCCTCCCTGTTTATAAGGATTAGATCCAAGGTAGCAGTTCCCCTTGTTTTCTCCCCTACCTTTTGGAAGATAAATTTGTCAGCAAGAGAGGATAAGAATTTCCTTGACCTGTTAGTTTTGCCTGAGAGAGATTCCCAACAAATGTCTGGATAGTTGAAATCTCCCATGACAACTATGTCATATTTTTTGGAGAACTTGGCCATTTGATGCATAAAGAGTTCATCCATGTCTTCATCTTCAGCTTGCACAGGCGGCCTGTAGTAAATGCCAACAATGGTGTCCTTTCCATTGTTCTGTCCTTGTATTCTTACCCAAACAGTTTCCACAGAACTCCCAGTCCCTGAAGCTTCAATCTCTGTGCAGATATACGCGTTTCTAACATACAATGCGACACCTCCTCCTCGTTTATCAAGTCTGTTTCTTGCAAATAAGTTGTATCCTTCTAGTCTTGTATTCCAATCATGGGTATTGTCCCACCAAGTTTCAGTGATTCCAATGACATCATATTTATTTTCCTGTGTTAGTAGTTCCAATTCTCCTTGTTTGTTGCCCATGCTTTGTGCATTAGTATAGAAACACTTTAGTTTGTGATTGGTTTCTCTTTCTCCAATATTTTTATTAATTAGATTCTTTCGTCTTTGTTCTTCCTTTCCACTTCTAATAGCAGAGTTCTCAATAGCATTTGTCAGGTGTATGGATTTTTCTGGTCTTTTGCTTCCCTTCCCATGTTGTTCTAGTTTAAAGCTCTCCTTACAAGTGTAGCAAGGCAACTTCCAAATACATGCTTTCCAGTCTTCGTAAGGTGCACCCCATCTCTAGCAAGTAGTCCATCGTATAAGTAGTTCACTCCGTGATCCAGAAATCCAAATCGTTGCTGACGGCACCATTGACGTAGCCAGTTGTTCACCTGCAGAATCTTATTCCACCTCCTTGTTCCATGGCCATCCACTGGGAGGATGGAAGAGAAGACCACCTGCGCTCCCAGTTCTTTCACTTTCTTACCTAAGTCTTCATAGTCTCTGCAGATGGTTTCCAGGTCGTTTCTTGCGGTGTCATTTGTCCCCACATTTAGTAGCAGGAATGGGTAGTCATCTGTAGGTCTGAAGAGTCCTGATATCCTGTCAGACACATCTTTAATTTTTGCACGTGGAAGACAGCACATTTCTCTTGAAGTTATATCCGGTCTGCAGATAGCGGCCTCTGTTCCTCTCAACAGGGAATCCCCCATGACCACCACTCTCCGTTTCTTCTTCACAACATTTTTCTTTCTCCATCCAGGAGGACTCTGAAGGCGTACAAGGTTGCTGTTTGTTGGCAAAGTCTTATCCTGATGTATTTCTTCATCGTTTTCCTGCGTGAGAGCCTGGTACTGGTTCCTGAGCAGTATGGGTGCTGACTGCCTCCTGATCCTCCTGCTTCTCTGGATCACATGTCTCCATTCCTCTGTTTCTTCAGGTGCACTTCGAATTTCTTCTCTTTCTGTAACATGAAGAGATAATTCTGCTCTGTCCAAGAACTCTTCACCTTCCTTAATGATCTTCATCGTAGCTAACCTCTCTTCGAGATTTTGCAACTTTTCCTCCAACAGGGACACAAGCTTGCATTTGTGGCATGTGAAGTTTGGCTTTTCCACTGGTAAATCTGTGAACATGTAGCAAGAAATGCAGCTCATCAAATGGCTCCTGGCCTCTTCCATCTTGAGATTTCTTAAAAACGATGAAAGATGAGCCAAAATTCTGGTTTTCCGATTTCCTCTTTTCAGCTGCAACGGCCAAAACCCAGTGATCGTTGAGCTCGCGGAGACTCTTCACTTATCCCAGAAGGCACTGGGAATATGCAAATGATCTCCTCAAGACTCTTCCCCTGGTTTTCCGATTTCCTCTTTTCAGCTGCAACGGCCAAAACCCAGTGATCGTTGAGCTCGCGGAGACTCTTCACTTATCCCAGAAGGCACTGGGAATATGCAAATGATCTCCTCAAGACTCTTCCCCTGGTTTTCCGATTTCCTCTTTTCAGCTGCAACGGCCAAAACCCAGTGATCGTTGAGCTCGCGGAGACTCTTCACTTATCCCAGAAGGCACTGGGAATATGCAAATGATCTCCTCAAGACTCTTCCCCTGGTTTAGTGTATCATACAGAGACTTAGAGCAGGGGAGATTCAGGTTCGCAGCATCTCTCTGCTTCTTGCTTTAACCCCTGAGGTCCCAGCTTCATCCAGAGGAGAGAATACAGAGACTGCAAGCGCCACTGTTGACGGTGCCAACGTGGGAGAAAGAGACCCTGCAATCAAGCTTTCCCCAGACTGACAAGTTACAAGAATTCCAGTTTAACCGTTTCAACTCTGCATAACTGTTTAATAGCTTTCCCTAGCCTTTCTACTGTTTTACCTTTTACTTTGTCACTTTTAATCCCCACTGCTTCTCCCTGCATGGAAAGTCTATCCCCTGTAAATAAACCCTTTAACTCTTGGTCTGTCTCGGATCCGTGGTGACATCCCCAGCACCTGCAATATATTACACTTTTATTGTTATTTTTTTTATTTGCATAAATAAATGTATTTATTGGAAAATATTTGTTTCTTTTTATTGTTCTTTATTTGGGGATGTTTAAAAAAATATTTTTACCTTTAATTTTTTTTTTTTTAACTTTTTTACATTGTCCCAGGATGGGACATTACTGTATAGAATCAGATTGCTGATCAGATGCTCTGCAAAGCTTCTGCACTGCAGAGTATCACATTAGGATCTGACAGGCAGAGAGGAGGAGTCTCAGGTCCTGCTCTGAGCAGGCACTGACACGCTACCTTCTCTGAAGGACCCGAGGCCATCTTGTGGCCAGGGGTCTTCATGGAGACCATCAGGACAATGCAATCGCATTGCGTTGTCCTTATGGAAGCGAGCAGGGAACCCATTCCCTGCACGATGCTCCTCGATGTCGCTGTCATTACTGACAGTGGCATCAGCGGGGTTAAATGCACGCCATCGGTGCTAGCGGGGTGTCCCATAGAGCTGACACCCACACCTGATCATTACGGCGCTCAGCGTGAGGCCGCGCGATTGTGGCGCTGTACATATACCGCTGTCTGTGGGAAAGTAATGCAGGACATGTACAGCGCATGTTGGGAATGGGATAAAAATGTAACCCATATAGCATGTTTTCACATTTCCCCCCACACAGCCAAAACTTTATCTTCAGTAGTGTACAGTAGAGCAGCCACAGATAAAAAGCTCATCGTTTGTGTTTGGATACAGATACCCCCAGTCCAAGCCCCTTTACCTCGGGACTCCTCCACAATGCTTTTGCCTATGGGTCCCAAGTGCACGAAGTGTTACCTTGAAAAAAATTATACTCTTGTTTTTTTTATACCCAATTTTCTTGGACAAGAAGCTGCTAGGGATAGCGTGGGTCTAATACTCAGATAAGTGGATTGCCGAAAATACCCTTCCGTGTGATTCCGTCTAATGGCCTGTAGCAACCTCGAGATGGATGTCGGGGACCAAGGGCAAACTCAGCTTGTGAAACTACAGGGAAAGATGGACTCAGACTACATGGGGCGGAAGGTATTGCAATCTGGATATACTGCTAGTGGTGGAGAAGACTACCTAGGGCTAGGAAAGCCAGTGAGATAGATGTAAGGGGGTGGCAGCGCTATGGACAGTAGAGACACGCTGCCATTTAAGAGACAGCACCCCCTTGGTTAGAGCAGTGGGACATTCTGCGCTTCCCTGCTGTAAAGGCTGTTTGGTTTCATCTGCCAGACTACAGAGGGGAGGGGCTGCTTTTCTGTGTGTAGGAGAGACCCGAGATTTCTGCAGGAAGCAGGTGTGCCTGCGTGAGCTGTGAGGAAAAAAACGTTTAGTCTGCGACTGTGACTTTGTACACTATTATGGGGAATAAAAGGTGGCTTTCTTGTCTTGCCATGAGAAGCCAGGAAGAAAAGACAAGAAAGGGATCCAGAGGAGGAATCTATCATTCCTAGGATCATCATTGAACTTGTACACAAGGAAAACAGAGCTTCCAGGAAGAAGTGCGCACCATCTTGCAAAGTTTCAGGGGCCCCCGGGGATGGACTGAGATACCAACTACTGTGAGTGTTAACCCCGTGTGCACACGTTTAGGGCTTAGGATAGGCTGCAATAAAGAGAGCACGGTAGTCGTGTGGCTGGAGTAGCAGCGGCCAGATAGATTATAGTTAGAGTAGCAGCATAATCTACTTTATGGTATTGTTTTGCCTTTTGCAAAATACACTGAACTATAATAGTTGGTGCTCAGTGCCATTTGTATGGCCCAGCTAGAGAATATCACTTTTGTAAATTGTTTAATGTCATTGCATACCCCTTGTGGTGTAGTGACCAATGTGTCCACTAGGGGGCGCTGTGTGGGTGTCCCAGGACTGGTGTACAGCCATATCTAGTGTGGTAACAGGAGTAGGGTGCTAAAGGACCGTTATGTATCCCAAGGTGGGTGGCCTCGGGATGAAGGCTTGATTATGTGCTGATCAGCAGAGCTGATCTTTTGTTCCAATGTGTTAGGAAGAAGCCTTCAGGTGATTGATGAGACGGGTGGGATCAATCACCTACAAACCCACCCAGGGGCGTGGGTCTAGAATGCCATAGTAAAGTGTATGTGTATGACTGGTTGAAGGACCTGTGATGGGGTCATAGCCATGTGATCCGGTGGGCGTGGCTACAGAACATATAAGGTGGCCAGGGTAGGTCACATGAAAAATGCTTGGACCCGATTGGTCCGTATGGAAGGTCTCGTCTGGCTGACGTGAGACCGACTGAGGAAGATGTGTCTGGCTTCCTGAGTGCACATGGAGACGTGAGTCTGATAGTTCCCTAGAGGGAATGAACGTCTGCACTGAGAAGCAGCCATGAGGTAACCCGAACTGGGGACGAAACTGTGAGGCTAGAGAGCCTGTGTACTGGAAATAACAAAGCCTGTGTGACCACGGGGTTAACAGAGGGGAGCTCTGTCATGGACAATATGCGGTTTTAATATAACTTTCTGTTGCTGTTCATGGTTTATGCTGCAAAATAAACCGAGTGGACTGAATTTATGTAGAGAAACCTGTGCCAGACCTGATTTATCGGCTGCCTAGCGAGTATCCCCTACCTTAATGACAAGCGCTACCTTACACCCTGTTTACACTTTTTCAACACTGCATTCCTTGCTTGAAATGAATTAAACCTTTGTTGCTTGCACCTCATCTTGTGTACCGTAGTCTCCCTGCATTGTGGTGGTCCCCCGGCCATCGCTTCAAGTGGCGCTGTGAGCAGGGTGACTATCACCAAGATGCAGGCAGCAATGGCGAGAATGCTAGTGTTAGTGGGGATGCTGTGGGCATTGGTGGAACCCCTGCAAGGACACTCCCTATGGGCACCATATTTAGTGTGTGTGATGAAGGAGTTAACTGCTCCTACCCCCCCAAGGGCCTGTAAGCATATTGAAGAAAACAGGATTTAGTGCTCCAATGTTGAATAGCAAGGTCTTTTAGTATGATAATGAGATAAGGCCAAAGCAGAACTTCAAAGCTTAAGTAGGAACCACGTCAGCATGGGGCAGGAAGGGGCCTGGGGGCTTCAATTAGAATATACCTGCCAGCTGGACACAGAAATACACATCCATTGTCTCTCCCAGCCTCTTCGACTCCATCCTAGGATCATGGATTATGAGCACACCTTTCGAGTTATAGACTCATAAAAAATATCCGCGTGACCCTGAGGAAATCCCGCATCTGGCAGTGCGACTCCTGAGTCGGTGAGGGCTCTGGGACCTGAGATATAGAGATTGGCCCTACACAGCGACCCAATGGGGCCATGTTTGCTCTCCACACAACAGGCAAAACAAACCGCATTCACTGGTACCTCTCGTGTCCTGATCCGATCATGCTGTAGAAAGTTACCCACTTTCTTAGATATTGGAAATAAGTTCGGCAGGGAGCTAAAGGGTGGAGATTATTAGTCCACCCTCTGACACGGGGGGAGGAACCCCACATGCTTAAGAACTAGCAGCACATGGCAGAGACACTCACTCTCTCACAGAAGAACCAGACGATGATGATCTAAGAAGGAACTGAGGACAGATCTACCAAGGGGAGCAGCGGCCCGTGCTTTGGGGTCTGTCCGGCAACTAAGATTCTTGTACCTGTGGACTGCAGAGCTCCCGGCACCCACATGCAACCTACAACCTGGTAAATTGACCTCCAGCTTAATATCTCTAAGTCTTGTACCCTTATTGTTATATTTTACTCTGACTGCAAATCCACTGTAATTCCATTGTATAGCTTACTGACCTGAGAGACAAAGGGGGCGCTGGAGAGCTGTGCCTGTGTAGTTACGTCACATTGGTGACGTGGGAGGAACTGGTCCTGTCCTCCACATCGGTGACAGCGGTGGGATCAGAGTAATAGTGTGCGTGGGACCCCTACTCCCAGACACTAGAGACTACCAGCGGTAACTTTCACTGCTGGGGTCTTAAGGTCAGTCCAGCACTAGACAGTCAGAGTGCAAATATAACAAGTTGTGTGCGAGGTCAGGGTTGCAGCTGTGTCAGTAACCAGAGGTTCCCAAGTTGGCGCAAGGCACCAGGAGTAAGGCAAAGGGGAGGCCAATGCTATGGTCTATGAGGAGTTGGTGCAGAACAATGCCATTGAAGGCGAGGGGGAGCTCAGCTAGGGCTCCCCAAGGAGCCAGACCTCCGTGCTCAGTCCCGCAGTGGACTGTCCACCACCTGCCCGCCCCAGCCCGTCCAGATCGGAGGCCCTTTTCCAAGTGGCTTTGGCACAGCTCGAGGCTGGTAATGACGCCACCCATGACAGACTCCTGGTGGCGGCAGAGAAAGCAGCAGAGCGTGAGCAAGCAGCGGCAGATAAAGCAGCGGAGCGTGAGCAAGCGGCGGCAGAGCGTGAGCATGCCGAACGTGTGCTGCAGGCTGCAGAATGCCGTGAAGCTGCGGAGTGCCGGCACCGACTGGAGATGGCTCAGCACGGGCTCCCGCTGGACGCTCCAGCCCCACCGGGGACCAAGGCTTCCAAGGTCCGGGCAGAGGACTTCCCCCTGCTTGAAAAGGATGGAGACTTGGATTCCTTTCTGCTGGCCTTTGAGAGAACCTGCCTCCAACACCATCTGGCCCTGGATCAGTGGGCAAGGTACCTGACCCCCCGTTTGAGGGGTAAATCCCTGGAAGTTTTGGGGGACTTACCTGCCAAGGAGAAGCAAGACTACAACAGCATCAAGTGGGCCCTGATCCAGGACTACAACCTCACCCCGGAGTCGTACCGCAGGAAGTTCCGGAGCCTGCAGTGGGATCAAAGGACACCTGGACCGACCACATGCGGGCACTGCTGAGAGCTGCGGAGCACTGGACCTCGGGTCTAGAGCTCACCACCTGCCAGGAAGACCAGGAACTGTTTGTCACGGAGCAGTTCTTTTGGAACTGCCCAGAGGACCTCCAGCAGTTCCTCCATGACTGGAAACCAAAGGGGGCTTCTGCTACAGCCGCCCTGGCAGAGGAGTATGCCAACAGGGCGTCTGAGCCAAAGAAGCCTGCCAGCATCACCTGGATAGGGGGTAAGCCCAATCCTACCCCTGTCCCCCCAGCCCCCAGAGTGCAAGGTGTGTACCCCCTGCTGCCCTCTCCAGGCCAGGAGCAGAACCCAGATGTTGTCATCATTGCAACCAGCCAGAACACTTTAAGGCTGCGTGTCCCCAGCGCCATAAGACCCCATCCCTGTCCCAGAAACCATCCACTGTTTTGTGTGTGGGAGGGGGTGGTGGGAGGTCCCTGGACAATTACCAACCTGTCACCATCGGCCGCTCAGCGGTCATAGAATCATAGAATCGTAGAGTTGGAAGGGACCTCCTGGGCCATCTGGTCCAACCCCCTGCTCAAAGCAGGATTCGCTAAATCATCCCAGTTAGATGTCTGTCCAGCCTCTGTTTGAAGACTTCCATTGAAGGAGAACTCACCACTTCTCGTGGCAGCCTGTTCCACTCATTGATCACTCTGTCAAAAAGTTTTTTCTAATATCTAATCTGTGTCTCCTCCCATTCAGCTTCATCCCATTGCTTCTAGTCTTTCCTTGTGCAAATGAGAATAAAGTTGATCCTTCTACAATGTGACAGCCCTTTAGATATTTGTAGACAGCTATTAAGTCTCCTCTCAGTCTTCTCTTTTGCAAACTAAACATTCCCAAATCCTGCAACCTTTCCTCATAAGACAGGGTTTGCAGACCGGTCACCATTCTGGTCGCTCTTTTCTGAACTTGCTCCAGTTTGTTGATGTCTTTTTTAAAATGTGGTGCCCAAAATTGGACACAATATTCCAGATGAGGTCTGACCAAAGAGGAGTAGAGGGAAATAATTACTTCACGTGATCTAGACTGTATGCTTCTGTTAATACATCCTAGAATTGCATTTGCCTTTTTTGCTGCTGCATCACACTGTTGACTCATATTCAGTCTGTGATCTATCAGTATACCCAAGTCTTTTTCACATGTGCTGTCACTTAGCCCTATTCCTCCCATTCTATATATGCTTTTTTCATTTTTATTGCCCAGATGTAGTACTTTGCATTACTCCCTGTTAAAAACCATTCTGTTAGTTGCTGCCCACTTCTCCAGTTTATTTAAATCTTTTTGAATCCTCTCTCTCTCTCTTCTCTAGTATTAGCTATCCCTCCTAGCTTTGTGTCATCAGCAAATTTAATCAGTTTACCCTCAATTCCTTCATCTAAATCGTTGATAAAGATGTTGAACAATACAGGGCCCAGGACAGAGCCCTGTGGTACCCCACTTGAGACATTCTTCCAACTGGATGTGCAGCCATTTACGACCACTCTTTGGGTCCGATCACTAAGCCAGTTATGAATCCACCTAACAGTTGCCTTGTCCATTCCATACTTAGTCATTTTTTCAATAAGGATTGTATGAGAGACTTTGTCAAATGCTTTGCTGAAGTCAAGATATACTATATCTACAGCATTTCCTTGATCCACCCAATCAGTAATACCGTCATAGAAGGAAATGGGACTGCGGGACACAGGCGCTGAACAAACCCTGGTACGTCCTGAGGAGGTGTCCCCTCAAGACTTGGTGCCTGGGAAAACCCTTTCCGTCTCCGGAATTGGAGGCATTGAACCGGCGCTGCCCGTCCCCAAGGTGTTTTTGGACTGGGGCGCCGAGAGGGGAATGCGGGAGATGGGAGTAACGCCAAATATTCCTGCCAATGTGTTGCTTGGGACTGATTTGGGGTGGCTAGTGTCTCAATATGTGGCCACTGAACCCCAAGTCCGGCTCCCCAAGAATGTCATGACTCTACTGTGAATGCTAATGTTAATGTGTTGAATGTGCCTCCAACAGTGGAGGAGTGAAACCTGATGGGAAGCCATGCACTGACACTACACACACAGGGCTCACAGTGAGGACAGGTGAGAAGACTTCAGGGGAGAGCTCAGAGGTGGAGGGGCTGCTATGGGCAGTGTAGGACCCCTAAGTGAATCCAGTCTGCTGAGTCTAGGGCCTCTGCAGAAAGAGGAACAGGCCATGGGGGGAGGGGGCGTCCCGGGAGAGGAGCCACCAGGTAAGACCCCAGGGCAGGAGTTCCCTGCATCCGGGATGTCAGGAGGCCAGGGAAGTCTGCCTGACCTAGCGACTTGATCAGCAACCGAGGGGAAGCAGGCGCTACCTGTGGTCTCAGCGGTCGTGGCCGCTGTTACCAGGAATAGGAGCGCTGGAGCCCAAGGGGCCTCGCGGAGGTCCGACGGTTCCCCCCTCTGACCAAGTGGCTGTCGAATCAGACAGCAGCCAGAAGACAGATCCCAGGGAGCAGACAGAGGATGTGGCAGGTTCGTCAATTCTTGCCACATCGAGTCAGATATTTCAGGCAGCTTTGGAAGCTGACGCTAGCCTGAAAGCTCTCAAGGAGCAGGCGGCACAGCCTCCCCCGGAGTCTGACCGTGAGCGAGTGGTCTGGGACCATGGATGGCTGTACCGGGTAACGGTCCAGCAGGGTTCACTGGAGGCGTGCCCCAGGGACCAACAGTTAGTGGTACCCTATCCGTCCAGGGCAGAATTGTTGTGGATCGCACACGAGATTCCCATGGCCGGACACCTAGGGATCACTAAAACCAGGGCCAGGCTAGCTCAGCATTTCTACTGGCCAGGAATGAGGACGGAGGTGATTGCCTACTGCCGTTCGTGTCACACCTGTCAGAGGGTGGGGAAGGCGGGGCGGCGCCCCAAAGCCCCACTGGTAACTCTGCCCATCATCGAAGAGCCTTTCTCGAGGGTGGCTGTGGATCTCATTGGACCTCTGTCCACTCCCAGCCGCTCTGGGAAATGCTTCATACTAACGGTAGTGGACTATGCCACCCGGTACCCGGAGACGGTAGCTTTGTTGTCCTCCAGAGGGGGTTTCCCCCAGGAAATGCTCCCCGACCGAGGGACCCAGTTCATGTTGCAGCTGATGGAGTCTCTCTGTAAGCAGATACAGGGGCAACATCTGGTAGCCAGCCCGTACCACCCACAGACCAATGGCCTGTGTGAGCGGTTCAATGGCACCTTAAAGCAGATGCTGAAGATGTTGGTCGACTCCCACGGGAGAGACTGGGAGCGGTATCTCCCACACCTGCTGTTTGCCTACTGGGAGGTCCCACAGGCCTCAACGGGGTTCTCCCCCTTTGAGCTCTTGTACGGGTGACGTGTATGGGGGCCCCTTGCTCTGGTGAAGGAAGCATGGGAAGGGGATTTGGCCAGCCCTGGAGTGTCGGTCATTGAGTATGTCGTGTGCTTCCGGGACAGAATGATGGCCTTGACACGGCTGGTGCATGACAATATGGCCCAAGCCCTGGCTGACCAGAAGCGGTGGTACGACCAGAATGCTTGTGAGTGGACCTACCAGGTGGGTCAAAAGGTGTGGGTACTGGTCCCCGTACCTAAAAACAAGCTTCAGGCAGCCTGGGAGGGGCCATACCTCGTGCACCAGCGGCTCAATGCTGTCACCTATCTGGTCACCCTGGACCACGCCTGTGGAAGGAGGAAAGCCTTCCACGTGAACATGATGAAGGCCCATCATAAGCGGGAGGCTTGTGCCAACCCAGTGTGCAACCTTCTCGAGGAAGGAGAGGTAGAAACACTCCTGGATCTGCTCACCCAAGCCAAGGCGGGTGGATCCATCGAGGATGTGGGGGTTGGCCACCAGCTCTTGGAGGACCAACGTTCCCAGCTGGGGGTCACCCTACAACCCTTTCGGGAGCTGTTCAGCAGCCTGCCTGGAAGGACTGAGACAGCCGTCCATGACATGGACACCGGCAATCACCCCCCGATCCGGCGTTCAGCGTATCAGGTCTCTCTTGAGGTGCAGCACCAAATGTGCCAAGAGATAGAAGAGATGCTGAAGCTGGGGGTGATCCAAGTGTCCAACAGCGCGTGGGCTTCGCCTGTATTCCTCGTCCCTAAAAAGGACTGAACTACACGGTTCTGCGTGGACTACCGGGGGCTCAACGCTGTGACGGTCACCCATGCGTACCCAATGCTGCGCATCGATGACCTGCTCGATCAGCTGGCCGGGGCCAAGTACCTGACCATCTTGGATCTGAGCAGGGGGTATTGGCAGATTTCCCTGACCCCTGGGCCACGGGAACGCTCTGCCTCAGCGACTTCGGCCTCAGTGCTGTGCTCAGCCAGGTCGACACTACGGGCCATGAACACCCTGTTCTGTACCTGAGCCGGAAGCTCCTGCCATGGGAAGTGGCCTATTCCACGAAGGAGAAGGAATGTCTGGCAATTGTGTGGGCCCTGCAGCGTCTGCAGCCATACTTGCACGGATGCCAATTCACCGTGGAAACAGACCACAACCCCCTCAGCTGGTTACACACGGTCTCTGGGACGAATGGGAGGTTGCTACGCTGGAGCCTCGCTCTCGAGCAGTATCACTTCATTCACCACAAAAGAGGCAGGGGCCATGGTAACACTGATGGGTTGCCCCGGCAAGGAGAGGGTGCGGAAGGGCGCATGGGGGAACACAGGAATGTGATACCCCCTAGTGTCCTCTAAAGCAGGGAGGTGTGATGAAGGCGTTAACTGCTCCTACCCCCCAGGGCCTGTAAGCATATTGAAGAAAACAGGATTTAGTGCTCCAATGTTGAAGAGCAAGGTCTTTTAGTATGATAATGAGATAAGGCCAAAGCAGAACTTCAAAGCTTGAGTAGGAGCCACGCCAGCATGGGGCAGGAAGGGGCCTAGGTTCTTCAATTAGAATATACCTGCCAGCTGGACACAGAATACACATCCATTGTCTCTCCCAGCCTCTTCGACACCATCCTAGGATCGTGGATTATGAGCACAACTTTCGAGTTATAGACTAATAAAATATATCAGGGTGACCCTGAGAAAATCACGCATCTGGCAGTGTGACTCCTGAGTCGGTGAGGGCTCTGGGACCTGAGATATAGAGATTGGCCCTACACAGCGACCCAATGGGGCCATGTTTGCTCTCCACACGACAGGCAAAACAAACCGCATTCACTGGTACCTCTCGTGTCCTGATCCAATTAATGTCACACTCACGGTACAACTAGTCAGGGACAGTGTGACTGACAGGTGTCCAGAGGGACCTGATATAGACAGTAATAGTACAGTGGTACAGTACTCACAGTATAACTGGGCAGGAGCGCGGCTTTAGAGAAAAAAATCCTGCTCCAGGACCTGCGGTAGGGGGAGTAGCGACAGGGAAGCGCTCGATGCCCGCAGGACCTTGTGATCATGTGACCGCGCGTCAGAGGGGTGGGCGGAGCTCACCACCGGCCTCCAACAGCACTGGTAACAGCGTTGGAGCAGGAGAAGAGAGTAAAGAGAAAACCGCAGTCAGATGAGCCAGGAGTCATACACAGGGCGAGCAATAAGGTACCAAGATGAGTATCAGCGCAGGGTCAGGCGTAGCATATGATCATACACAGGATGGCAGCAAGGGTACAGGATCACAATCCAGGAGACGTTTACCGTGGTCAAACCGAGTCATACACCGAACAAGCATACAGGGACAGGTGAGAGCACAAACGGAGCAGGGTCGAGCACACACAAACTAGGAGTATAAGCAACAGGGGACGGCACTCCCCTGAAGCTATAAAAACCCTCCCCAGCACCAGAGAGAGGCTCTCACCATTAACTCCTAAACCACCTGTCCAGTATTCTAAATAAACCATGACAATCATGCTGTAGAAAGCTACCCACTTTCTTAGATGTTGGGAATAAGTTCGGCAGGGAGCTAAAGGGTGGAGATTATTAGTCCACCCTCTGACACCGGGGGAGGAACCCGCATACTTAAGAACTAGCAGCACATGGCAGAGACACTCACTCTCTCACAGAAGAACCAGACGATAATGATCTAAGAAGGAACTGGGGACAGATCTGCCAAGGGGAGCAGCGGCCCGTGCTTTGGGGTCTGTCCGGCAACTAAGATTCTTGTACCTGTGGACTGCCGAGCTCCTGGCTCCCATATTCAACCTACAACCTGGTAAATTGACCTCCAGCTTAATATCTCTAAGTCTTGTACCCTTATTGTTATATTTTACTCTGACTGCAAATCCACTGTAATTCCATTGTATAGCTTACTGACCTGAGAGACAAAGGAGGTGCTGGAGAGCTGTGCCTGTGTAGATACGTCACATTGGTGACGTGGGAGGAACTGGTCCTGTCCTCCTCAGTGTGCTTCCAAAATTTGATGACAATAATATGCCCCTGTCTGATTGGGTGTCCCGGCTGCAAAGCACCCTGAAGATTTATAACATCAGCACAGACCTTGAAGTGGACATTGCTTTGACTGCCTTGGAGGGAGAGGCCCATAAAAAGTCTGTCTACAGCTGGAACTCACCCGTAGTACCCTGAAGGAGTTAGTGAAATTCCTGGAAGAGATATATGGTGAGACTGCTAGCGCGGAACACCTTTGCGCCAAATTTTTCTCTAGACTGCAGCAGGAAGAAGAAGGGATCTCTCAATATGCGACAGCACTGCAAGAAGTGTTGACAGAAGAGCAGAGGAAAGAGACAGATGGGCTCGGTGGCATGGGCTCCAAAGACCGGATACTCCAGGATCAATTCATTCTGGGACTGCGTAGCACATCCTTGAGGAGAGCACTGTCAGAACGGGTCCGTGCAGATCCGGCTCTTTCATTCTGTCAAATCCTGGCAGAAGCAGTGGCCCGAAGCAAGGAAGACAGTTACGCGTCTGGTGTGATGCGTGTCCAGGATTCCAATACCAGAGGGGACCCAAATCATCAGGAGGCGCTGGTCCAGTTAGTGCACGACTTGCAGCGGTCTCTTGTCAGTATGCAAGATAAATTAACCCGTATGGCTGGGTACTACCGATGGTTTGTCAAAGATTTTGCAAAGGTAGCGGGTCCTCTGAATGAACTGCTGAGGGGGACCGCCGGAGTGCCGAAGACCCAATGCATCCCCTGGGACCAAAGGAGAGATGAGGCCTTCCAGGCTGTAAAGAATGCTCTTACTTCAGCCCCGGTTTTGGCCTATGCAGATTTTGATCAACCGTTCCTGTTGTACACAGACGGTAGCCTTCATGGACTCGGTGCAGTACTTTCCCAAATACAGGATGGACATGAGAGAGTCACTGGGTATGCCAGTAGGTCCCTGTGAGACAGTGAAAGAAACCCCCATAATTACACCTCTTTCCGCTTAGAGCTCCTGGCCCTGGTGTGGGCCGTGACAGAGAAGTTTGCAGGCTTCCTGGCAGGGACCAAGATAAGTTTGAATGGCCAATAATCCCCTGTCCCACCTTAAGAATGCTAAATTGGGGGCCTTAGATCAACGGTGGGTGGCTCGCCTGGCCAAGATTGACTTTACCATCCGTTATCGCTCTGCTACTGAAAATGCAAATGCCGATGGCCTGTCACGAGTAACGGTGGAAACTCCAGTGGGGGATCTCGATGAACAACTCGAAGAGGAGGAAACCCCAGACTTCTGTAAGTTCAAGACCCCAGTGGTTGCGGTCCAGTCAAGTAGGGAGGCCTGCGCACTACCCCGATCTCTGGAGAGAACCAATGAAGGATGAGGAAATGTTCAAGATGAAGATGGAGGGCAGAGACAGGTGAAATGCTGGGTAGCGCAGAAGCAGAAGCCAGGCAAACAAGAGAGGGATAGTCTGGACGCTGAGATGAAGAGTGTCTTACACCAGTGGGAGAGGCTGGAGGTGCGAGAATCGGTGCTATATGGCAAGAGGCAACAGCCGAAAGATACTGAAGTAAGGTGGCAGGTGGTCATCCCAGGAGGAATGGCCCAAGAAGTGGCTAAAGATGCCCACGAATTCGGAGCCCACTTCGGGTCCACAAAGACCTACCAGTGGTTACAGCGGCACGTGTACTGCCCCCGGTTGGAGTCTGTGGTAGAAGAGGTTTGCCGGCGATGTCGGGTATGCGACCTCATTAAGAGTACTGAACAAAGGGCACCCATCCAGACCATACATACTAAGGAACCACTAGAAGCCCTGATGATCGACTATCTCCTCATGAGACACTCAGCTCAGGGGCCACAGCACTGTTTGGTGATGATCAACCATTTCTCCAAGTTCGCGGTAGTCACCCCGACCAGAGATCAGACTGCCGAGTCGGCGGCATGGGCCATCTGTCAAGACTTTATCCAAGTGTATGGGTGCCCAAAGCGCATCCACTCTAACCAAGGTGCATGTTTCCAAGGCAAGGTGATGGAAGAACTGTACCGTTTGTATGGCATCGAGCGGTCCCAGACCACTCCTTACCATCCTCAAGGCAACGGAGCATGTGAACACTTCAACCGGACCTTACTTCAAATCCTGAGGATGTTCAAAGAGGACAAGAAGGCATGCTGGCCAGATTTCCTCCAAGAGTTGGTCTGGACCTACAACAATCGGGTCTATTCAACCATGGGTTACACCCCCTATCTGTTGTTTGGAAGAGCTGGACGAGAGATCATTGAATTGAAGTTGGAACAGCCAGAGGAGCTGATGGAGCGAAACGTCACTTCATGGGTGAAAGAACATTGGAAACGACTGCAAACAATACGGTGGTTGGAGGGTCAGCAGCTACAGGAGAAAGAACATACGGGCCATAAACTGATTCAAGAGATACCGCTCCAGTCCAGGGACTGAGTATTATTCAGAGAGAAATGCCCCAAGGGTAAACTAAGCGAGAGATGGGAAGTACAGCCTTACAAAGTCATCGAGCGAGTGTATGCTGATGGTCCGGTCTACAAGGTGCAGGTTGAGAATGGGGCGTCCGCCCCTAGAGTGCTCCACAGGAATATGCTATGGCTATGCCGGTCCGAGGCCCGTCCTGTACCAGTGCCGCTTGAGGGTGATGGTCCACCTCCTGAACCTGTGTTGCCTGCTGGTGAAATCAATGATGAATGGTGGATCAGCCCTGAGACCGTGGGGGGACCTCAGCCGGACAGAGATGGTAATCTTCTGGAGGTACTACTGCTGCCACGTGATGATGAGTCCAGAAAGAGCCTATTACAACTCCTGCAGCAAGTATTCCTCTGGAGGATAGTCAAGACATCCGGAGATCCCAGAGGTCTACTGCAGGGATTCCACCAGCCTGATACAAAGAACAGTGTTCTTTGTTTCTCCACTTGTGTTTTCTCCCCTATAGGTGCTGTTCCGCATTGCAAGTGTCTCTTTTCCACTGCAACCTTGATGCTGTGATGGTCGAGGACGAACATCTTTAAGTAGGGAGGCATGTTAGGGGTTGGCAGCGCTATGGACAGTAGAGACAAGCTGCCCCTTTAAGAGACAGCACCCCCTTGGTTAGATCAGTGGGACATTCTGCACTTCCCTGCTGTAAAGGCTGTTTGGTTTCATCTGCCAGACTACAGAGGGGAGGGGATGCATTTCTGTGTGTAGCAGAGACCCGAGATTTCTGCAGGAAGCAGGTGTGCCTGCGTGAGCTGTGAGGAAAAAAACATTTAGTCTGCGACTGTGACTTTGTAAACTATTCTGGGGAATAAAAGGTGGCTTTCCTGTCTTGCCATGAGAAGCCACGAAGAAAGGACAAGAAAAGGATCCAGAGGAGGAATCCATCATTCCTAGGAGCATCATTGAACTTGCACACAAGGAAAGCAGAGCTTCCAAGAAGAAGTGGGCACCATCTTGCAAAGCTTCAGGGGCCCCCAGGGATGGACTGAGATACCAACTACTGTGAGTGTTAACCCCGTGTGCGCACGTTTAGGGCTTAAGATAGGCTGCAATAGACAGAGCACGGTAGCCGTGCGGCTGGAGTAGCAGCGGCCAGATAGATTATAGTTAGAGTAGCAGCATAATGTACTTTATTGTATTGTTTTGCCTTTTGCAAAATTCACTTAACTGTAATAGTTGGTGCTCTGTGCCATTTGTACGGCCCAGCTAGAGAATATCACTTTTGTAAATTGTTTTATGTCATTGCATACCCGTTTACACTTTCCTAACACTGCATTCCTTGCCTGTAAATAAATTAACCCTTTGTTGCTTGCACCTCATCTTTGTACCATAGTCTCCCTGCATTGTGGTCGTCCCCCGGCCATCGCTTCAAAGACATGCCACCTATACCCAGAGCCAGGGCATACGGTACCTGTGGGAAAGATGACAACCTATTGGGCCTTACCCTTAATTTCTGCTTGTAAACACTGTACATACACCAAGTAAATCTTTGGTTGTTTTTATGAACCTCATGTCTCCTGAGTTAATTGCTGCCCTGGTTCTAGAACAGGAATATCTGGACTCAGAAGAAGAAGAGGTCTGCAGCTCTAAATGAGTGTGATGCACCTCACACATAGCTGCACACTGGGACTGGGATAAGAGATGTCTGTAGGATGCCAAAGCAAGTGGGGACTGAAGCTCGCCCACGACTACCTCATTTGGGCATCTTACCCCTCAGAATCATGCCCATGGTGCAACTGGAGAAGCGCCTGAAAATGAACAACCTGCAATGGTAGAGCATACAAATTCCAAAATGGTGGATGGTGAGGCAGATAAGGATGTACCTAAAATGTAACAAACTAAGGTGGCGGCCAACAGCATGGATCCCAAGATGAAGGTGACCTGTGGTCTGAGGTCGAGAAGTACAGCCCATCGTGGACCGTGCCCGAAGATGTAAAAAAGGTTCTCCGCCTATTGGAGGTTCGACCCAGAAGAGGAGATGTGCTGAAACCAGGGTTCAGTCTAGAATGTAAGTCGTGTTATGGAAGAGGGCGGGTTTCAAAATGAAATAAGCTCATCGGGTAATAGTCAACGACTGAAAGAGGCGTGGCTGAAGGTGGAGTCACCAGGAGTGACACAGTGAGTGTGTAAGAAGGATGGCCCCCAGGAAGGTGTGCTGAAGAGAAAAAGACCGCACGGAAACCTAACCCTAGGGAAAGGCTAGCCTGCGGAGAGCAGCTGTGCGAGCACGTGAGAGCAAAATTGACAGTCATCATGGACACAGCCAATGGGGGGCTGAAATGATGTGCTGTAAAGAGTAGATTTATTTTTTTTGCAACACTACTCATATAGACACAGCAGTACAGAAAAAAATATTTGGCCTTGAAATGGCAAAGAGATGGCTGCAAAGTAGAATTTCTTACTATGCACGCTGCTCATGCAGACACCACTGCAGAGTACACACAGTGGGTTTTTGCACAGTACTCCCATAGATATGGGTCATAGAGCACACCCAGTGGTTTTTACCACAGTACTCCCACAGATATGCTGCAGAGTAAACAGTAGATTTTGGCACATTAGTCCCACAGATATGGGTCACAGAGTACATACAGCAGCTTTTGGCACAGTATTCTCACAGATATGGGTCGCAGAGTACATACAGTGGCTTTGGCACAGTATTCCCACCAATATGGGTCACAGAGTACATACAGCTGCTTTTGGCCAAGTACTCCCACAGATATGCTGTAGACTACACACTGTGGCTTTTGGCATAGTACTCCCACAGATATGGGTCGCATAGTATATACAGCCCCTTTTGACACAGTACTCCCACATACACTCACTGGCCACTTTATTAGGTACACCTGTCCAAATGTGTGTTAAGACTTAATTTCTAATCAGCCAATCACATGGCGGCAACTCAGTGCATTTAGGCATGTAGACATGGTCAAGACAATCTCCTGCAGTTCAAACCGAGCATCAGTATGGGGAAGAAAGGTGATTTGAGTGCCTTTGAACGTGGCATGATTGTTGGTGCCAGAAGGGCTGGTCTGAGTATTTCAGAAACTGCTGATCTACTGGGATTTTCACGCACAACCATCTCTAGGGTTTACAGAGAATGGTCCGAAAAAGAAAAAAAATCCAGTGAGCGGCAGTTCTGTGGCCGGAAATGCCTTGATGATGCCAGAGGTCAGAGGAGAATGGGCATACTGGTTCGAGCTGATAGAAAGGCAACAGTGACTCAAATTGCCACCCGTTACAACCAAGGTAGGCAGAAGAGCATCTCTGAACGCACAGTGCGTCGAACTTTGAGGCAGATGGGCTACAGCAGCAGAAGACCACACTGGGTACCACTCCTCTCAGCTAAGAACAGGCATCTGATGGCTACTTTCAGCAGGATAATGCGCCATGTCATAAAGCTCGAATCATCTCAGATTGGTTTCTTGAACATGACAATGAGTTCACTGTACTCAAATGGCCTCCTCAGTCACCAGATCTCAATCCAATAGAGCATCTTTGGGATGTGGTGGAACGGGAGATTCGCATCAGGGATGTGCAGCCGACAAATCTGCGCCAACTGTGTGATGCCATCATGTCAATATGGTCCAAAATCTCTGAGGAATGCTTCCAGCACCTTGTTGAATCTCTGCCACGAAGAATTGAGGCAGTTCTGAAGGCAAAAGGGGGTCCAACCCGTTACTAGCATGGTGTACCTAATAAAGTGGCCAGTGAGTGTATATGCTACAGAGTACACACAGCAGCTTTTGGCACAGTACTATCACAGATATGGGTTGCAGAGTACACACAGTGGCTTTTGGCAAAGTCCTCTCACAGATATGGATCACGAGTACCTACAGCAGCTTTTGGCACAGTACTCCCACAGATATGCTGCAAAGTACATATCAAGGGACAGAGTATGGATCAAGGGACAAAGTTCTTGTCAGACCTTGTCCAGTTCCTCTGACATATCTGTGGTGTTTGAGCCATTCACACCACTCTATACCACCCGCAGACCAACGGACTATGTAAACGATTTTATGGAACTATAAAAAAAATGCTGCGTGCTTTGCTGACTTTAAAAAGGACTGGGAAAAATACCTGCCCCATCTCCTCTTCGCCTATCGGGAGGATCCCTAAGAGTACACAGGGTTCTCTCCCTTTGAACTAGTGTTTGACCAGAAGGTCTGTGGGCCTGTCACTCTTCTGAAGGATCACTGAGAGGAGAAGACAATGGAACGTCAGTCATTCCCTATGTTCTAGAGTTCAGAGACTGTCTCGCCCAGCTGCTACCTTGGCTAAAGAACACCAACAACCAGCAAATGGCTCAGTCCAGAAAAAAGACCTGGTATGATCATAATGCCAGTACCAGGGACTTTATGAAATCAAAACAGGTACTCAGGATTATTGCTTCCCCAGCCAACAAGCTTCAAGCAAAGTGGGAAGGCTGTTTTCAGGTTGTCAGGAAAATAAATGACACTAACTAAATCATTGCCCTGGTACCTAATCGTCAACAACAGAAGACCGTTCACATCAACATGCTGAAAGAATATCATGACTGATCTCTGCCTGTTCTAGCATCTGCCACCTCCCTAGTGATAGAGTGAGGGAGCGCCAGTCATGGCTGAGGCCAATGGTTCATTCATGCTCTGGTCTCCCATCACATGCATTTCACAGTTCTCTGTCAGCATACCTGTTGCTCCATGCTCCACATCGCCAAGGCTTCCTCTGGACATTTGTTCACAAACAGAAGCACAGTCCAACTCCAACTTTAAACAAGTAACTTTACTGTTATTTGTTCTCAGCCCGCTCAAGTCAATTACAGCATACACGTTGGGTTCCACACAGTTTGCCTTCTTCACTTTCCCTGTGCTCTCCCTGACATCCCTCAACATGTACCTGGGTCGTCCCATTCCGACTGGCATCACAGCATCCTCCCTGTCCAGCTTCACCACTTTCAGGAGTCCCCCTATCCGTTTTGCCCCAGACAAAAGCGCATCAGCCCATGTAGTAAGCTGCCCCATGATGAGCGACCAGTGGTGTTGTACTGCTGTCAGTTGTCTTGCTATCATTTATCCTGCTGTAACCTGAATGGCTGGGCTCTTTCTTAAAATGTTTCGTGGTCACTGTTTCGTCCCCAAGCTCTATAGCCCTTCAGGACTATCTGGACTCCTTGGCCCTACTAACTCCGTACAGGAAGTCCTCTCTAACTTAACTTCAGCTGACCGTTCCTATATTAACTATTACCTAACCCAGCTACACCAAAATGAACAGTTCGAGGCCCCCCTCTAGTGGCCAATCTAGTAACTGTACTGTCCCTATATATACAGTCACAGTTGATAGATAAAGAGTGTGACAGTCCTTTTACATCACTTAAGGAATTTGATCTTCAGACCTTCTGGGGGCATCACACAACACAGAACCAGACCCCAATCAGAGGACAATAAAACTGTCACACACCTTATCTATGAACTGTTCCAATATTTATGTTTATCCCTCTCCCATAATGACAATTCTGCTTCACGTCCCTTGTCTTAACTATTGCGTTATTTCTGTGCTGTTTTGTGCATAAATGTGATTCTTTAGATGCTGTATTAGTCTTTGCCTGATGAAGAGACCTGAGTAGTCTCAAAAGCTTGCAATTTGTTACCAGCTTTTCAGTTAGCCATTAAAATATATCAACCACTGAGGACTCTCAATTCTAAATATTTTTTTAGACATATGGGGGAATTAAGGATCCAAAAAGAGAGTCAGGACCAGGAACAACAGAGATGTCAACAGTCGCACAGAAAACAGACAAGGAACCAACTCAGAAGATAAAATCAAGAGTTATAAACAGAACACAATTCACAGTGAGATAAAATCACCAAGATCTAAAAGAGAATGAAGAAGAGATACGAAGCAAAACGTAAACATCTGATCAGAAATCATAAAAAGAACCAACACAGGAGTCATAACCACAAAATAAGACATATGACAAACCAGGAATGCAGAAAAGCTGAAAAGTCAGAAAACAGAGCAGAAACCAACCAAAACGACAAAACCAAAGGACGACTGAAGATAAGCAAACAAGTCAAAACTTGATTAAAAAAGTATAAAAGGAGCTAAACATCCTAGGGCCCAATATGTCACTGCATGGTGCTGTTGACTATAGCAAAATAGTGTGAGCAGGAGTGCTGGAGAATGGGGGGTGAAGGAGATGCCACCAAATGATGAGCTGAAGCCAAGAGCTGTCTGTCAATTAGTAAAAGTTTTACATTTAAAGAAGTGGTCCACTACTTTCTATATAATAGTTGGGTTAATGGGCCCATGGTTGGGGAAAAGTGAAAAAAAAAAACAGACTAGTGCCCCTAGTCAGTACTGCCTCTGTGTCCCCTGATGGGCACCTGTTTCCTTCTTTATTTGAATATCATCACATCCCCACAGGAGAGAATCAGAGGTGCTGATCAGCTGCAGAAACAGGAGAGCGATGGAGTCGCCAGTGGTAGCAGGGGGCAGCGGCCTCAGTCCGGGTTTTCCTGTTACTTTTACCCCACTTCTCTCGACCATTAATCAAATATTGCAAAGTAATGGACAACCCTCCAACAGATCAAGGAACACAAATCCTCATTGCCACCTTGTGTAACCAACCTCTCTATCATAGGGCAGGAAGTTCACAACTTCATTACCTTTCGACTTCCACATGACTTGGAAATAATCTTCCCATCTTTTCACATGTGGAGATTGTATTTCTATTCAATATATCACAATTCTTGACTTAGCTGTGACACTTAATTACTTCCAAAGTTTGATATATTTCAATTTCTTGGTGTAATTAATATTTTGTTAGCTTTAGGGATTTGGCTAACTCCCCTGCTATATTAAATTCTATCTCGTAGTAAAAAGATAGAAAAGGAGACTTCTCGGCTACATGGAAATCCTAATATAAAATTCAGAACAAACTTTCCATACTCTGCGAGGATTGTACATGGAATGAAACTCATCAATTCTGGAAAGTTTGTTACTGTGGACTGGAAAATGTGCAACTTCTTCCTCCAGGGACG
Source organism: Dendrobates tinctorius (assembly GCF_039654945.1). Classification (NCBI taxonomy): domain Eukaryota; kingdom Metazoa; phylum Chordata; class Amphibia; order Anura; family Dendrobatidae; genus Dendrobates; species Dendrobates tinctorius. The sequence goes on along the minus strand of NW_027361782.1, from coordinate 12,199,757 downwards.
CTCACAATGATTCAGTTATTTATTAATGATGATGGTAAAACTCTTTGGGCTTCCTAATATTTATTGTGACTCCTGTTATCTGATCTCAGTATACACATAAGCCCCTGTCAAACACAGCGATCTCGCTAGCGAGATCGCTGCTGAGTCACAAGTTTTGTGACACAACAGCGATCTCACCAGCGAGATCGCTGTGTTTGACACTTATTATCGACCGGCCCCCCTGCTGGGTATCGCTGATCGTGCTCGAATGGCCAGGACATTTTTTTGATCATTGGTCTCCCGCTGGCCAGCACGCATCGCTGCGTGTGGCAGGCGGGAGACCAGCGATCAGCGAGCTGGTAACCAAGGTAAACATCGGGTTTCTACACGCTGGGCGGCGCTTAGAAACCCGTTGTGTACGTTAGATACCAGCACGCTGGTGCAGGGAGCAGGTAACAAGGTAAACATCGGGTTTCTAAGCGCCGGGCGGCGCTTAGAAACCTGATGTGTACGTTAGATACCAGCGCGCTGGTGCAGGGAGCTGGTAACCAAGGTAAACATCAGGTTTCTAAGCGCCGTGCGCCCTGCACCAGTGCGCTGGTATCGTAACATACACTGCGGGTAACTAAGCGACGTGCATCGCTTGTTACCCGCATGTTGCTGTACTGATCGCTGCTGAGATCTGCCTGTTTGGCAGCTCACCAACGATCATGTAACGACCCACCAGCGATCCTGACAAGTTCATATCATTGTCGGGATCGCTGGTGAGTCACTATGTGTGACTGGGCCCATAGACTCCTATTCCATCAGCGTAGCTACCAGGGGGGCAGAGGGTGCGGTCGCCTCAGGCACCTTGCTCTGAGGAGGCCCACTCAGAGCTCCTTCCACTGTTAACTATGTCAGCGTGCGCAGCACACTGATGTAGTTAAAGGGAACCTGTCACCCCCAGGCGTTTTTAAGTAAAAGAGCCACATGGTGCAGCACTAATGCTGCATTCTGTCAAGGTGGCTCTGTTACTTAGGTTCCGTTCCACTGCAGAAATAATCGTTTATAAAATTGTTGAAAAATACCTGAAATTTGACAGGGGGGCCGGTCTTTCCCCCTCTGACAGATGCCTCGCATCCATCAGTCATTTCATATTTGGTGCCGCTTCCTCAGTTTTCTTTTGAAATGCTGGCGCCTGCGCTGTTCTATAGTTTCGTGGCGCTGCCCGACGTGCCCGTGCTCTAAGATCACATCCTGGCCTTCATATCGCGCGGCCACAGATCCCGCCCCGCAGTCTCTTATGATTTATTCACACTGTGGGGCTGGGAATCTTGGGCATGAGAGCCACAGATAACAACTGCGCATGCCCGAGATTCCCAGCCCCGCAGCGTGAATAAATCATAAGAGACTGCGGGGCGGGATCTGTGGCCACGCGATATGAAGGCCAGGATGTGATCTGAGAGCACGGGCACATCGAGCAGCACTAACTGCGCATGCCCACGAAACTATAGTACAGCGCAGGCACCAGCATTTCAAAAGAAAACTGAGGAAGCGGCACCAAATATGAAATGACTGATGGATGCGAGACCTGCCCCCCTGTCAAATTTCAGGTATCTTTGAACAATTTTATAAACGATTATTTCTGCGGTGGAACGGAAGCTAAGTAACAGAGCCACCTTGACAGAATGCAGCATTACTGCTGCACAAGGTGGTTCTTTTACTTAAAAACGCCTGGGGGGGTTGACAGGTTCCCTTTAAGGTCCACTGTAGTGCAGGGAGACATGATCTCCCTGCACTACCACTGTCTGTTCTATAGACAGGAGCATACGCTCCCCCCTGGGACTCTAGATGCCGGCACTGTACCTGTAAGCTGCCTCCGGCAAACTGCAGACATTTTCACATTGCACCCTGTGTGTCTTCAGGAGAGACATCACCACGCAGCACCAACTTCTTCCCGCCAGAAAGGAGCAAGACAGGATGGTGCTGTGAGTAGGAGTTCAGGCTGCTGCCTGCACCCAGGGCCGGAGGTGTCTGCACAGTGAGGAAGGGGCAGGACACTGCTCACCTCCTGACAAGTCCTGGATGGTTTATTTTCTTGCATTTGAGGTCTTGTATCTGAGGCACAGTAGATTCATGGCGGCTGCTTGAACTTTAAAATAGATCAGAGGGTGTCTCTGTCAATGAAAGCAGCTGCCATAAATCTCATGGTGCCTCAGATAGAGGGACTGACATAAATAGTCAGTATCATGCACTTCACTGATATAAGTCACCCCGGCTGCAGGACAGCCCAGATAAGAGTATGTATCTTTACCACTTCATATATATACTGTATACATATATAAATGTAAAAATATATAGCAACAAGAAAATGAAGGCTGCACACCACTGACAAAATGAAAAAATAGTGTTTTAACCCCTTCACTACCAAGGGTGGTTTGCACGTTAACTCCCGGGCCAATTTTTACAATTCTGACCACTGTACCTTTATGAGGTCATAACTCTGGAACGCTTCCATGGATCCCGGTGATTCTGACATTGTTTTCTCGTGACATATTGTACTTCATGTTAGTGGTAAATTTGCATTCAAATAACTTGCGTTTATTTGTGAAAAAAACGGAAATTTGGCGAAAATTTTGAAAATTTCGCAATTTTCCAACTTTGAATTTTTATGCCCTTAAATCACAGCGATACGGCACACAAAAAACTTAATACATAACATTTCCCACATGCTTACTTTACATCAGCACAATTTTGGAACCAAAATTTTTGTTTGTTAGGAAGTCATAAGGGTTAAAAATTGACCAGCGATTTCTCATTTTTGCAACACCATTTTATTTTTAGGGACCACTTCACATTTGAAGCCACTTTGAGGGGTCTATATGATAGAAAACACCCAAAAGTGACACCATTCTAAAAACTGCACCCCTTAAGATGCTTAAAACCACATACAAGAAGTTTATTAACCCTTTAGGTGCGTCACAGGAATTTTTTGAATATTAAAAAAAAATGAACATTTAACTTTTTTTCACAAAAAAAATACTTCAGGTTCAATTTTCTTTATTTTACCAAGGGTAACAGGAGAAATTGGACTGCAAAAGTTATTGTGCAATTTGTCCTGAGTACGCTGATACCTGATATGTGGGGGGGAACCACTGTTTCGGCGCATGGCAGACCTCAGTAGGGAAGGAGCGCCGTTTGACTTTTTCAATGCAAAATTGGCTGGAATTCAGATCGGACGCCATGTCGCGTTTGGAGAGCCCCTGATGTACCTAAACAGTGGAAACCCCCCAAGTGGCCCCATTTTGGAAACTAGACCCCCCAAGGAACTTATCTAGATATGTGGTGAGAACTTTGAACCCACAAGGGCTTCACAGAAGTTTATAACGTACAGCGGTACAATTAAAAAATCATATTTTTTCCACAAAAATGATCTTTTCACCCCCAATTTTTATTTTTCCAAGGGTTACAGGACCCTAAAAGTTATTGTGCAATTTGTCCTGAGTACGCTGATACCCCATATGTGGGTGTAAATGACTATTTGGGCGCATAGCAGAGCTCGGAAGGGAAGCAGCGCCATTTGACGTTTTTGGCTAGATTTGAGATCGGACACCATGTCGCGATTGGAAAACCCCTGATGTACCAAAACAGTGGAAACCCCCCACAAATGACACCATTTTGGAATCTAGACCCCCCAAGGAACTTATCTAGATGTGTGGTGAGAACTTTGAACCCCCAAGGGCTTCACAGAAGTTTATAACGTACAGCAGTACAATTAAAAAATCATATTTTTTCCACAAAAATGATCTTTTCACCCTCAATTCTTATTTTTCCAAAAGTAACAGGACCCTAAAAGATATTGTGCAATTTATCCTGAGTACGCTGATACCCCACATGTGGGTGTAAACCTCTATTTGGGCGCATGGCAGAGCTCGGAAGGGAAGCAGCGCCATTTGACGTTTTTGGCTGGAATTGAGATCGGACACCATGTCGCGTTAGGAAAGCCCCTGATGTACCAAAATAGTAGAAACCCCCCACAAATGACACCATTTTGAACACGTCGGGGCTCGGAAGGGAAGTAGTGACATTTTGGAATGCAGACTTTGATGGAATGGTCTGTGGGTGTCATGTTGCCTTTGGAGAGCCCCTAATGTACCTAAACAGTGGAAACCCCCCACAAATGATCCCATTTTGGAAACTAGACCCCCTGAGGAACTTATCTAGATGTGTGGTGAGCACTTTGAACCCCCAAGGGCTTCACAGAAGTTTATAATGCCCAGGCATGAAAATAAAAAAATCGTATTTTTTCCACAAACATGATCAATTAGTCCCCAATTTTTTTATTTTCCCAAGGGTAACAGGAGAAATTGGACCCCAAAAGTTGTTGTCCAATTTGTCCTGAGTACGCTGATACCTCATATGTGGGAGAAAACTACTGTATGGGCACACATCAGGGCTCGGAAGGGAAGTAGTGACGTTTTGGAATGCAGACTTTGATGGCATGGTCTGCGGGTGTCATGTTGCTTTTGGAGAGCCCCTGATGTACCTAAACAGTGGAAACCCCCCACAAGTGACCCCATTTTTGAAACTAGACCCCCTAATGAACTTACCTAGATGTGTGGTGAGCACTTTGAACCCCCCAGTGCTTCACAGAAGTTTATAACGACCGGGCGTGAAAATAAAAATATCGTATTTTTTCAACAAACATCATCTTTTAGTCCCCATTTTTTTTATATTCCCAAGGGTAACAGGAGAAATTGGACCCCAAAAGTTGTTGTCCAATTTGTCCTGAGTACGCTGATACCTCATATGTGGGAGAAAACTACTGTATGGGCACACGTCGTGGCTCGGAAGGGAAGTAGTGACGTTTTGGAATGCAGACTTTGATGGATTGGTCTGCGGGTGTCATGTGCGTTTGGAGAGCCCCTGATGTACCTAAACTATTGAAACTCCCCACAAGTGACCCCATTTTGGAAACTAGACTCCCCACGGAGCTTATCTAGATGTGTGGAGAGCACTTTGAACCCCCAAGTGCTTCACAGAAGTTTATAACGCCTGGGCGTGAAAATAAAAAAAACATTTTTTTCCGCAAAATTATATTTTTGCCCCCAATTTTTTATTTTCCTAAGGGTAACAGGAGAAATTGGACCCCAAAAGTTGTTTTGTAATTTGTCCTGAGTAGGCTGATACCCTACATGTGGGGGTAAAACACTGTTTGAGCGCATGGCAGAGCTTGGAAGGGAAGGAGCACCATTTGACTTTTTCAACGCAGAATTGGCTGGAATTGAGATCAGACGCCATGTTGCCTTTGGAGAGCACCTGATGTGCCCAAACAGTGGAAACCCCCCAATTATAACTCCAACCCTTACCTCAACACACCCCTAACCCTAATCTGAGCCCTAGCCCTAACCCTAGCCCTAACCCTAGCCCTAACCCTAACCCTAGCCCTAGCCCTAACCCTAACCCTACCCTAACCCTAACCCTAGCGGGAAAATGGAAATAAATACATTTTCTTTTAGTTTTAATATTTTTCCCTAACTAAGGGGGTGATAACGGGGGGTTTGATTTACGATTTATGGCGGTTTTTATGTTTGGTGGCTGTCGCACGCTAAAAGATGCTTTTTATTGTAAAAATAGTTTTTGCATCACCACATATTGAGAGCTATAATTTTTCTGTATTTTGACCCACCAAGTCATGTGAGGTCTTATTTTTTACGGGACGAGTTGACATTTTTATTGGTACCATTTTCGGGCACGTGACATTTTTTGATCGCTTTTTATTTCGATTTTTGGGACGCAGAATGAACAAAAACCAGCGTTTCATGAATTTCTTTTGGGGGGGTGCGTTTACACCGTTCCGCGTGCGGTAAAATTGATAAAGCGTTTTTATTCTTCGGGTCAGTACGGTTACAGCGATACCTCATTTAGGTCGTTTTTTTATGTTTTGTCGTTTTTTTGCAATGAAAACAATTTTATATAAAAAATAATTATTTTTGTATCGCTTTATTCTGCGAGCTATAACTTTCTTATTTTTTTGCGGATGATGCTGTTTGGTGGCTCGTTTTTTGCGGGACAAGATGACGTTTTCAGCGGATATTTATATGCGTCTTTTTGATCGCGCGTTATTGCACTTTTTGTTCGGTGGTATGATAATAAATCATTATTTTATGCTTTGTTTTTTATTTTTATTTTTTAAGGGGTTCGCTAAAGGGGTTAACTAATGGGACAGTTTTATAGGGCAGGTCATTACGGACGCGGCGATACCAAATATGTGTACTTTTATTGTTTTTGGGTTTTTTTATTTTGAAAAAATGGATTTATTGGGGAATATTTTTTTTTTTTTTACTAATTTATTTAGCGATTTTTTTTTTAATTATTTTTAACACTTTTTCTTTTTTTTTTTTTACTTTATTACCTTGTCCCAGGTTGGACATCACTGTCCTGTGACAGATCGCTGATCTGTCACATCACAGATCACTGTGACAGATCAGCGATCTGTCACAGGCACTGCTGCAGACTTCCTCATGCCTGCGCTTTGCAGGCAGTGAGGAAGTCAGCTCCCTGCAGGCCCCTGTCGCCATCTTGGATCCGGGGGCCTGTAGGGAAAGAGCCCCCCGCAGCAGCGCTGCACATTGCGCTGCCGTGGGGGGCTCAGGGAAGCATGGAGGGAGCCCCCTCCCTGCCGATGCTTCCCTTTAACCCCCGGTACACTGCGATCGCGTTTGATCGCGGTGTGCAAGGGGTTAACGTGTCGGGGGCGGTCCGTGACCGCCCCTGACACATTGTGCCGGGTGTCAGCTATGATAATTAGCTGACACCCGGCCGCGATCAGCGGCGCTCACCACGTGGGCGCCGCTGATCGCTGGGACGTAATATTCCGTCCATGGTAGTTAGGTCCAGGGTCACATGGACGGAATATTACGTCCTTTGTAGGTAAGGGGTTAATAGCTCATTGGGACTCAGCGACATTTCGGTTCTACTGAGAACCTTTTTCCAGGAGAACCAAAACTCCATTTTTTCATTTTGTCTAAATGGTGCGCCGTATATTACACCCTGTCACACTACTTGCTAGTGCAACATTCAAATCATATATATATATAGGATATATATATATATATATATATATATATATATATCCCGTAACTTGGTCCTGTAGCTGGGGGGAGGGTCCAATCATTTCATTTTGTAAATCCAGGGTGGCAAGCATGAAAACCCAATTAAATAACTTTTTATTGAAAAAATGAATTCCCACAAACTAATTACCTTTTTCTTTCCAGTTCCCTCTTTGGGATCTTGTCCAGACAAGAGTATTTGTTGTAGGGTTGTCTGGAGGAGCTGTACCCATACTGCGGCCTCTATACGCACCCACTGGCTGTTTCTATTTTCTTCTATTTAGCTCTTTGTCATATATATATACAGTTGTGGCCAAAAGTATTGACACCCCTGCAATTCTGTCAGATAATACTCAGTTTGTTCCTGAAAATGATTGCAAACACAAATTCTTTGGTATTATTATCTTCATTTAATTTGTCTTAAGTGAAAAAACACAAAAGAGAATGAAGCAAAAAACAAAACATTGATCATTTCACACAAAACTCCAAAAATGGGCCAGACAAAAGTATTGGCACCCTCAGCCTAATACTTGGTTGCACAACCTTTAGCCAAAATAACTGCGACCAACCGCTTCCGGTAACCATCAATGAGTTTCTTACAATGCTCTACTGGAATTTTAGACCATTCTTCTTTGGCAAACTGCTCCAGGTCCCTGATATTTGAAGGGTGCCTTCTCCAAACTGCCATTTTTAGATCTCTCCACAGGAGTTCTATGGGATTCAGGTCTGGACTCATTGCTGGCCACCTTAGATGTCTCCAGTGCTTTCTCTCAAACCATTTTCTAGTGCTTTTTGAAGTGTGTTTTGGGTCAATGTCCAGCTGGAAGACCCATGACCTCTGAGGGAGACCCAGCTTTCTCACACTAGGCCCTACATTATGCTGCAAAATTTGTTGGTAGTTTTCAGACTTCATAATGCCATGCACACGGTCAAGCAGTCAAGTGCCAGAGGCAGCAAAGCAACCCCAAAACATCAGGGAACCTCCACCATGTTTGACTGTAGGGACCGTGTTCTTTTCTTTGAATGCCTCTTTTTTTCTCCTGTAAACTCTAGGTTGATGCCTTTGCCCAAAAAGCTCTACTTTTGTCTCATCTGACCAGAGAACATTCTTCCAAAACATTTTAGGCTTTTTCAGGTAAGTTTTGGCAAACTCCAGCCTGGCTTTTTTATGTCTCGGGGTAAGAAGTGGGGTCTTCCTGGGTCTCCTACCATACAGTCCCTTTTCATTCAGACGCCGATGGATAGTACGGGTTGACACTGTTGTACCCTCGGGCTGCAGGGCAGCTTGAACTTGTTTGGATGTTAGTCGAGGTTTTTTATCCAACATCCACACAATCTTGCGTTGAAATCTCTTGTCAATTTTTCTTTTCCATCCACATCTAGGGAGGTTAGCCACAGTGCCATGGGCTTTAAACTTCTTGATGACACTGCGCACGGTAGACACAGGAACGTTCAGGTATTTGGATATGGACTTGTAGCCTTGAGATTGCTCATGCTTCCTCACAATTTGGTTTCTCAAGTCCTCAGACAGTTCTTTGGTCTTCTTTTCTCCATGCTCAATGTGGTACACACAAGGACACAGGACAGAGGTTGAGTCAACTTCAATCCATGTCAACTGGCTGCAAGTGTGATTTAGTTATTGCCAACACCTGTTAGGTGCCACAGGTAAGATACAGGTGCTGTTAATTACACAAATTAGAGAAGCATCACATGATTTTTCGAACAGTGCCAATACTTTTGTCCCCCCTCTTTTTTATGCTTGGTGTGGAATTATATCCAATTTGGCTTTAGGACAATTCTTTTTGTGTTTTTTCATTTAAGACAAATTAAATGAAGATAATAATAGCAAAGAAGAAAACTGAGTATTATCTGACAGAATTGCAGGGGTGTCAATACTTTTGGCCACAACTGTATATATATATATACAGTGTGTCCGTAAAGTCATGATGCACTTTCGACTATTCACTGTAAAGCAACAAAAAACGATAGAAATGTGAAATCCACTCCAAATAGAAGAAAAGCTCTTCATACCTATTCAGTGCAGTTCGATGTGGGCTCCATTTCTTGCCCTATACACAACAAAAAGATAGTGAAGCTCTTGCCACACACGGGTAACAGAGTGGATAACGTCTGTGATTCTCTGTTTTAAGTGATTAATGTCGTTGATACGTTCAGTGTACACATGTTGCTTCACATAACCCCAAAAGTAAAAGTCTAATGGCGTCCGATCCGGGGATCGTGGTGTATACTGTATACTTTCCTGTGACTGGTCAAAAGTGCACCATGACTTTACGGACACACTGTATATATCAGGACTGTGCAAGTAGCAGCCCACAGATAGAGATCAGAATCAAAGGCATGGGAGCAACAGCGGGGGTCATTATACAGTGTTAGAGCTAATTCGAGGGCCATTATACAGCAGATGAGCTAATGTGGGGGTCATTATACAGCATGGGAGCAAATGCGGAGGGGGGTAGTATACAGTGTTGGAGCTAATTCGAGGGACATTATACAGTACAGTTTAAAGGCAACTGTGGGGGCCATCATAAAATATGGGCACCTATATACAGTGTGGGAGTTACTGTGGGGGCTGTCATAAACTGGGGTTTATATACAGTGTGAGGACTACTGTGGGAGCACAAAAGAGACATTCTACTATGTAAGGGGCACAGGGTTGGCATTAGTATGTGAGGCAGTAAGAGGATCCCTGCTTTTGTACCACACAGCAGGTGCAGTAATGCAGTAATAGGGACACACAGGCTCAGAATGGCCCACAGGGTAACAGGGGAATCCCCCGGTGGGTCCCAGTGCAGATCTGGGCCCCCAACTCCACTATATGGATAATACTTGGCATAATTCACTTTATTTACTCTGTATAGAAAAAAATCAGCATCTCATCATTCATTACCCAAACTACCCAGCTTATTATTATAAAGAGGTACAGGTACATTTGTGAATGAGGGTAGTGTAATATTTGTATACAGGTGAAAAGTGGGCCCCTCAAAGTCAATGCTACTGGTGGGCCCTTGGCACCCCAGTCTGAAACAGGGGACACATACAGCAGCAGCAGCTCAGTATTGGGTTGAGTAGTTTGTGCAGGTTGGAGATAGATGGGTACTGGGCTGGAAATGTGAGAAGTCAAACGTGTCTTTGTTGTATTCTCTGCAGATGAATCCTGGCTGGAGAAGTCATCATGTCATTCTGAGTAAGATGTAAAAGTGAACGATTATCAGAAAGAAGGTCACCTGTAAGTTATCATCTGTAACTGTATAGTAAACTCTTGTATATTCTGCAGGACTGGTATCTACCACTAGGATGTCATCTGCTGAGTTTCTCCTATACCCACGACTATAGTGCGGCACGTGAGTTGCAATCAGAGTTACCGCTTAGTGGCCCACTCAGATTTTTTGCCCCCCCGAGCTGAACCCCTAACAACGCCTCTGCTCCTATTCTCCAGCAATTGGGAAAAACGTAGGATGATGGATCCTTACTGTGACATTATCTGCATGTTATAATAATTATAATAAAGTCCTTTCTTTTATGTGCATGTGTATATGTATATATATATATATATATATATGTATGTATCTATATACATATGTGTATGTGTGTGTATATACACAGTATATACCGTACATACCGTACATGATTCTGCCATTATTATCCCTAGTCACTCTTTTCAGCTGATGTAATACATGGGTGTAGTGCTTAGGTTGCAAAACTTATCTAACGTTCAAAATAAAAGTCATACCTTTGCTTCTCTGGTATCGAAGATAAGAAGGATTTCTAACAAGCTAAGCATATTCCATGTACTCTTTTTGCAAATGTAGTGATTTCAACGCCTTTCGGCTTTGCTATTTAAACTCTTAAGATTATGTATTGAGTTAGACAGAGGACGGCCCACACCTGGTGTGGCTGTCATTCTCTCTCCATGCCGGCAAGTCCAATAAAGAAGCATCTTACTTATTCAGGTCTGGACGATTTCTAATTGGAAGACTGAAACTCCCCTGACATTTTGGTGCGTTGGCCGGGAATCCAACACCTTTCCCTCACCGGTGAGTACTGTAAACCGTGCACGGGGGAGTCTGGGACTCCTTAAGTAAGTTCTCCGCCTTGACATTAGGCGTCACCAGGGGCATTAATCAGTTATCCCGGTCTGAGGGAAAGTGACAGATTTCGTGTAGTCTAAGGATCTCTGGGAATCATCTGTATCTGAATACAGGTAAGAACATTTTATAATTTTCATTATATTCGGTAACCTTGTTAATCCAGTATGACTGTTATTCTTGAAATTGAATGGGGACTGTGATGGTAGACTTTTCCAATTGGAGTTTGTGATTGGCTCCTGTAAGTTGGTAGTTTACATGCAATTGGGCTTATAAGAACTCCTGTAAATTGCTAAGCTCCATAGGAATGGGGTTTTGTTGTTCTTGTAAAATATTCCGAAGAATAATAGTAATCTTTATTTTTTTATTTTTAGTTTTGAATGGGATGAATGTTATTTTAGGAATTGAATAGGGAACTGGTAGACTTTTCCAATTGGGGTTAGTGAGAGGCTCCTGTATGTTGGAGGTTTACATGCAATTAGAGTTATAATAAGTTGCGAAGCTCCATAGATTTGGGGTTTGTTTTTTCTTTTAAGATATTCCTCTGAATAACAATAATCTTTATTTTTTATTTTTTGAATGGGTACAAAGCCAGTGTGAGAAGGCTACTGTGGAATAAAAAACTCTGTGTGCACGTTAAATTGATCTAGATGGGAGAATCGAGGGAGATTCTCGTTAGATTAACCCCTTAATGACAGCCAATATATCTTTTTTCTGACCTGAGATATAAGAGAATATCATCCCCACACAGGTGACGATCCAGCAGCTGTCGGCTGTCCACTATAGCTGACAACTTGCTGTATCCTGCTATACCACTTTGCATTAATTCCTGTAAATCACCTGAAGGGTTAATAAACTATCTGACAGAAGTTTTCGATATGTCAGGGGGGGCTGTTTTTAAAAAGGGCTACTAAGGGGTTAAGGAATCCGGTATAAGATGAATTTTTGCCGGTACTGTTTTGTCTTCTGTACTTTGTTGAATGTTGTTTTCTGTTAAGTGTGCTGTTTTGTCTGTCTTTTAAAACTACATAGAACTAAAACGCCATAAATACATGTTTTATGTTACACATGAGACTCCTTGAATGTTATCTTGAGTGAATGTATGAGGATTGAAATAAAATCCTGACTGTATAAGGGAGTCCAGTAGGCGTGGTCAACAGTCATCTGTGGACTGGAGACAAATCATAGGTTATTATAGTGGTATAAATCACCTACAGTCATGGCCAAAAATATTGACACCCCTGCAATTCTGTCAGATAATATTCAGTTTCTTCCTGAAAATGATTGCAAACACAAATTCTTTGGTATTATTATCTTCATTTAATTTGTGTTAAATGAAAAAACGCAAAAGAGAATGAAGCAAAAAGCAAAACATTGATCATTTCACACAAAACTCCAAAAATGGGCCGGACAAAAGTATTGGCACCCTCAGCCTAATACTTGGTTGCACAACCTTTAGCCAAAATAACTGCGACCAACCGCTTCCGGTAACCATCAATGAGTTTCTTACAATGCTCTGCTGGAATTTTAGTCCATTCTTCTTTGGCAAACTACTCCAGGTCCCTGATATTTGAAGGGTGCCTTCTCCAAACTGCCATTTTTAGATCTCTCCACAGGTGTTCTATGGGATTCAGGTCTGGACTCATTGCTGGCCACCTTAGAAGTCTCCAGTGCTTTCTCTCAAACCATTTTCTAGTGCTTTTTGAAGTGTGTTTTGGGTTATTGTCCTGCTGGAAGACCCATGACCTCTGAGGTAGACCCAGCTTTCTCACACTGGGCCCTAAATTATGCTGCAAAATTTGTTGGTAGTCTTCTGACTTCATAATGCCATGCACACGGTCAAGCAGTCCAGTGCCAGAGGCAGCAAAGCAACCCCAAAACATCAGAGAACCTCCGCCATGTTTGACTGTAGGGACCATGTACTTTTCTTTGAATGCCTCTTTTTTCTCCTGTAAACTCTATGTTGATGCTTTTGCCCTAAAAGCTCTACTTTTTTCTCATCTGACCAAAGAACATTCTTCCAAAATGTTTTAGGCTTTTTCAGGTAAGTTTTGGCAAACTCCAGCCTGGCTTTTTTATGTCTCGGGGTAAGAAGTGGAGTCTTCCTGGGTCTCCTACCATACAGTCCCTTTTCATTCAGATGCCGACGGATAGTACGGGTTGACACCGTTGTACCCTCGGACTGCAGGGCAGCTTGAACTTGTTTGGATGTTAGTGGAGTTTCTTTATCCAACATCCGCACAATCTTGCATTGAAATCTCTTGTCAATTTTTCTTTTCCGGCCACATATAGGGAGGTTAGCCACAGTGCCATGGGCTTTAAACTTCTTGATGACACTGCGCACGGTAGACACAGGAACATTCAGGTCTTTGGAGATGGACTTGTAGCCTTGAGATTGCTCATGCTTCCTCACAATTTGGTTTCTCAAGTCCTCAGACAGTTCTTTGGTCTTCTTTCTTTTCTCCATGCTCAATGTGGTACACACAAGGACACAGGACAGAGGTTGAGTCAACTTTAATCCATGTCAACTGGCTGCAAGTGTGATTTAGTTATTGCCAACACCTGTTAGGTGCCACAGGTAAGTTATAGGTGCTGTTAATTACACAAATTAGAGAAGCATCACATGATTTTTCGAACAGTGCCAATACTTTTGTCCACCCTCTTTTTTATGTTTGGTGTGGAATTATATCCAATTTGGCTTTAGGACAATTCTTTTTGTGTTTTTTCATTTAAGACAAATTAAATGAAGATAATAATACCAAAGAATTTGTGTTTGCAATCATTTTCAGGAAGAAACTGAGTATTATCTGACAGAATTGCAGGGGTGTCAATACTTTTGGCCATGACTGTAGGTACATGTCACCTGATCCCCATAGAGAATATTCTATGTTGTTTTGTTATATGTTTTTCTTTTAATAACACAGAGTGACTGAACCCTCCTCGTTTCACTGAGGAGAGTCTGCGCCTGTGGTGCTCTGAATACCTGATATTAAGAACGGAAACGTCTCTGTATATAAAGAGGCGGTGTCATTGGACTTTATCTCAGCACTTCAGGAATAGGAGTACGAGGGAACTTTAATCTCTTGTCTTATGTCTCTGTGTACGTGTGTCTGTCCAATCCCTAACTGTGAAGAGTGTTGTACGTTGTGTGTTTGTACTGTTACACTGGTCAGAAGTCCCTGTGAGCATATTTATCTCGTTCAGATCAGTGACCACATTTATCATCGTGACCCCATTCCTTGGGGACCGTTCACGTTTGTCACACTGTGTTGTCATACTAGGCCCTTACAGGCCTTCATTGGATGGATGTGGCAAGATATAGAGATACAAGCTGGTAAATATCTAGGACATGGTGTAATCAGTGAGGATTATTTAGATCCTGCATATTAGTAGCAGTAATTGTATTGTTGCTATTGGTGTCTTCTTGTTGACAGATGAATTTCACTGATATTTGTCAAACTTCTTATAAGTGGGTAGAAATCCATTGTGCTCCAGGGTTTATATTGTATAGTCCTCATCTTGTTTGTCTTTTTGTGTTTAAGAATTTTATGTAACATCATTATGGGACTTTATCCCATAGATATATATTTTAAAGTCTTGTCCTCATTGTAAGGCAGGATTGTTATTTTCCATTTCATCTGAAAGCTGGAAAGTTATTAAGATTGTACCAAGAGGGTATCCCTGGAATGAGACTGGATATGGTCCTTTTTCATCGAGTACCCAGAGAGAACAGTCTTCAGATCAAATGTGCAATGTGTCCTTATTGGTAACTTATAGGCCTAACTCTTATAGATTATAACAAATAGAACGTAAAAATTCTATATCGCTGACATTGTCTTTTTAGTCTTAAAAAAAAAACTAGAAGGCACCACCCAGAGCACACAGTCCTGAGGTGGGGAGATAAGTTGTTAACATGAGGATTGTTGTGGAATGTGGTTGTGGTTTTGAGATAAGAAGGGGCCACTAAAGGAGCTGAGTCTGTCCCTTGACAGATGGGTCGCATTTGATGATAAACTTAGTTTCATAAAATGTGAAAATTTGGTACAAGAGAGGTGTAATGAGAGGAAATATTTAATTTGGCTAAAGTAGAAATACATTTATAAAAAACACTGTATTTCCAGAAGTAACCGTCCTTGTGGGAAGCCATGAGGTCACTTTTCTTGTTGATTCGGGAGCCACTAGAACCTTAGTACATCCAGAAGAGATACCGACTATTGGACTGTCTGCTGCCTGCATAATGGTAAAAGGAGCAAGTGGTAAGACACAGAGAGCCATTGTCTACGCCTGTGGAGACAACAGGTCCTCAGCACAGGTAAAAGTGCAATTACACAAATTATATTATCAGCTGTGTGGGAGGGATATGATGCAGCCCTGAGCCTGGGAATAATTCCTACTGCTGCAGGACTATAGGTGAAATCCATGGCTGAGACAATGGTGCTCCAGGGGTATGGGGAATCTATATATTATTACAGTTTAGATCTAATAACTGCAGGACCATCCTCAGTTACTGAGTCCTTCATCAAGGAAGCAATAGATAAAGGTATACAAATGTAGATGTTCTCACACCTGAAGAACTACACTGCTCCATGTACTACAGGTATTTCAGGGGTCCTGATGTAAAATATGAGAATGGAAATTCCTTGGTGATTTTGTTAGAGTGTAAGGAAAGTAACAATGGGAGGATTTGGGTGATGGCTCATTTTACAATGCTAGACTGCAGGCATATTCACAAGTACTAAAGTGGAACACCATTTCTAAACCCAGTGTCCACCTGCAGCGAGGCAGGGGAACGAGTGAGAAATGCTGATCCTTTCCTAGAATTAGAGGAAGAATTGACCACATACCCAGAATCATTGTGGTCCTCATGACCTGCAGATGTGGGATTGATAATAGGGGTGATTATACCCTGTCCAGCTCACCTTGTAACACAGCCTTGTTTCCAGTAGGGAGGGCGCCCCCATCTGTAAACGAGGCGGTGATAACAAGAGCCCCCACAGTGCCAGACCCCCATACTCGGCTGAATGACTGGAGGCCGGAAAATAAGGTCTTTACAGTGATGTCAGTAATGTCTTCTTCAGCATCCTGGTACATCCAGAGAGCCAGGTTTGGTTTGTATTCACATATAAGGGGAGCAGGTATACATTCACCAGGATCCCACAAGGGTACTGTGAATCACCTACTATTGTTTACCAGGTAAAATCGGCTAACCTAGCTCAGTGTGAGTCACCAGGAGGCAGCCAGATGCTCTTATATGTGGATGACATGCTATTGGCATTTAAAAAAAAAAAAAAAAAAATTGGTAACAAAAGGGGTTATAGGGTTATGACCTATATGTATAAACTGCCCAGTGACCTCCTAAGATATGTCACAGTATTGAGCCATGGCATAAGCTATGTCTCAACAGGAGGGATGGTAGAGGTCATATCTTACGCATTTATGATGTATGGCTTTACTAACTATTAAAATTTTTGTTTAATCTGCATTACTTGTAAAAAATAATTCCTAAGGGAATCTGAGACCAGAGAGAGGACAATGTCCTCACCCTGAATGAATACTTATTCCAACACATTTGTATGGATTTTATTGAACAAGTGTGAGGGAAAAAGTCCGGCCTTGTTATTATGGATGTTTTCAGCAGGTGGATTGAAGCTGTCCACCCAGATGCATTAATGGTACCGAAGGCCTTTCTAAAGGAAATCATACCCAGATTTGGGGTTCCAGAAAATATATAGTAAACTAAGTAATATTATTATTACCTAAAACATTGTCAATTGAGTTGGGAAACCACTGTGCCTGTCATCCTGTCAGCCGGACTGGTTGGGAGACACAGTGGGATCTTGAAAAATAGGTTGACAAAGATCATGCAGGAAACAGGAAAAATTGGTTGCACTGTCTCCTATTGGTTGTACTAAATATGTGTGTCACACGGACATCGGTAGTGCTGACAGGCTTTGAAGTCGTATACGGGAGATCTTTTCTGTTACCTCAGCTAAAATTCTTTAGAAGGATAGATGAGGAAGGTGATTGTACATTAGCAGAATATATGGCTAAGATATTAACTCACAAAGAAGTTTCTACTCGTAGTTTTGTTCCAGGAAACCCACTAAGAAAACCTGAGATCGTGAAACCTGCAGACTGGGTCCTTGTGAAGGTGATAAAGAAGAAACACCAGCACCATCCTAAGTGGGAAGGTCCTTACCAAGTCCTGTGGACTTCTCCTACTGCGGTCAAGATTCTTGGATCCATCTCTCACACTATAAACTTGTCAGACAGGTAGGGACAGAGTAAGATCTGACTTGCTTGTCAAAGTCCAGCTACAAAGGGAGGTTTTCCACAAGGGAAAGCTTGTCTCAAACTGGTGAAGTCTCCCATTCATCCCCCTACCCGGACAAGACGGTCAGATCTAGGATGTGTACATCAGGGTTAGTCACATGTATATTCTTCGTGACCATAGTGATGGGAGATTGGAGAGTAATAGACCCAGCAGGAGAGGAAAGTCCAGGGTGGTAGAATGGTATCAGATTTAGGACTTTAAAATCCTACTTTTGAAATTGGGCAGGAGGCCGCCATGTTAGTGGATTTCTGTCTGTTGTATAAATGATGCAGAGACAGGGAACAAGCTGTGAAACTAGCAGAGTCTGATAAGTATGTCTGTGTTATGAGCTCTAATAGCAGAGGGGATGTATGTGTGTGACTGGAGTAAAGCAGCATGGACAATTGTAGCCCGAGACTATTGGTATAAGCCTTATGGCTACATAGATTTTAGTGCCTGATTCTCCATTAGGAAAGAGGAGATCCCCTTACACAAATAAGAATAATTGTAATCAGCTACTGAGAACTTTTAAAAAACCCTAAGATGAGGGATCAAAGGTTACAGGAGCTGATATGTCAGGAACAGACCCAATAGGACATTCCTACATAGAAGTTCAGAATAATAGCATACATAGATCCAAGGAAGGTATGTCAGAAATTAACCCTAACAGAGTCTATAGGGTTCATAGTTAGATTTTCTAACCTAACTTATGAAGATAAACTAGCTCTAGAGAGGGGCTATGAGGAGAAGAATGAACGGCTAGAATGGCTTAACTACATTGCAAAAAGCTTAAAAGGTTTAAAAAAAATTAAGTTATATAGTAAAACTTATGTCTGCTCAGAAAATGAATGGAAAATGTAAAATGTTATCATTTTTATATCCTCCACTTGAGAAACTGGATATCCACCACAGGTGATTGCTAATCCTGGTAACTATACTTGTTCTAGTCTTCCAGGGCATGGGCACGACTTCGGAGAGCTCCAAGGCGATTCTTGTAGAGAATGGATCATTGTCTCCCACAGGGCCGAGTACTCAGCCATATGGTCAGACCAGACTACCCTGAGAGCGGATATATGGTGGTTATGCGGTGATAAAAGCATAAGAGCCAGACTACCACATGGTTCCCAAAGGGATTGTGCGGTGGTCTAGCCAATCTTGCAGTTCCACCTGTTGTCAACAGGGATATGGCCAAAGGTACTTAGTGGAAGAGACAGAAGTGTGAAACTCTGCAAGGATCCTTCCATTCTAGTATCTACAGAGATGACATTGGAGTTCCCAGGGGAGTGCCCAACGAGTACAAGGCTAGGAACCAGGTAGCAGCCGGGTGGGAATCCATAATTTGGTGGGTGATTATAAAAATGAATGTAGATTGGATAAACTACTTATACTTTAACCAGCAGAGATTTGTTCATTATACCCGAGATATAGAGTTGAGCGAAACGGGTCGAAAAAATTCAAAAGTCGCCGACTTTTGGCAAAGTCGGGTTTCATGAAATGAAACCCGACCCTAGGATGAGGTCGGCCATGAGGTCGGCGACTTACGCGCCAAAGTCGCGTTTCAAAAGTTTGTTTTGCGCTCTTTTTCAGCCAATCAGGATCCACGGACACTGTGGGCAACGTGATGACCTAGGCACGGGTCACCACCATCTTTCAGAAGGGCATGCAAGTGATTGGCTTGCTTTGGTGGGCGTCACAGGGGGTATAAAAGGGCGTGCACGCCGACCGCCATCTTACTTCTGCCGATCTTAGTATAGGGAGAGGTTGCTGCTGATTCTGTAGGGAGAGCGTTAGGCAGGGAAGAAGACCAAAAAACTGCTTCTGCTGCTAGCGATTTGGCCTGCACAACACACAAGTCACTTTGTGTGCAGTGCAAGGGGAGGCTATATTGTGGTGTATCAGTGGTGTTGGTTGTTGGGCTGCCTTTTAAGGCTTCCTGACACGCTGGCATTGCTGTTTACCCACTGCTCTGCAAACTGCTTTTTTAAAAGCAATCCAATCTCCCTTATCCTCTAGTCACTTTTGTCACAGCTGTGCCATCGAGCGTGTCACATAGCGCTCAGATATCAGTGGGCCTCACACAATCCACAAGTGTCCAGTGTCCAAAAGTGTACGCAGAGATTCAAAATCTCCATTATCCTCTCGTCACTTTGGTCACAGGCAGCTGTGCCATCGAGCGTGTCACATAGCGCTCAGATATCAGTGGGCCTCACACAATCCACAAGTGTCCAGTGTCCAAAAGTGTACGCAGAGATTCAAAATCTCCATTATCCTCTCGTCACTTTGGTCACAGGCAGCTGTGCCATCGAGCGTGTCACATAGCGCTCAGATATCAGTGGGCCTCACACAATCCACAAGTGTCCAGTGTCCAAAAGTGTACGCAGAGATTCAAAATCTCCATTATCCTCTCGTCACTTTGGTCACAGGCAGCTGTGCCATCGAGCGTGTCACATAGCGCTCAGATATCAGTGGGCCTCACACAATCCACAAGTGTCCAGTGTCCAAAAGTGTACGCAGAGATTCAAAATCTCCATTATCCTCTCGTCACTTTGGTCACAGGCAGCTGTGCCATCGAGCGTGTCACATAGCGCTCAGATATCAGTGGGCCTCACACAATCCACAAGTGTCCAGTGTCCAAAAGTGTACGCAGAGATTCAAAATCTCCATTATCCTCTCGTCACTTTGGTCACAGGCAGCTGTGCCATCGAGCGTGTCACATAGCGCTCAGATATCAGTGGGCCTCACACAATCCACAAGTGTCCAGTGTCCAAAAGTGTACGCAGAGATTCAAAATCTCCATTATCCTCTCGTCACTTTGGTCACAGGCAGCTGTGCCATCGAGCGTGTCACATAGCGCTCAGATATCAGTGGGCCTCACACAATCCACAAGTGTCCAGTGTCCAAAAGTATACGCAGAGATTCAAAATCTCCATTATCCTCTCGTCACTTTGGTCACAGGCAGCTGTGCCATCGAGCGTGTCACATAGCGCTCAGATATCAGTGGGCCTCACACAATCCACAAGTGTCCAGTGTCCAAAAGTGTACGCAGAGATTCAAAATCTCCATTATCCTCTCGTCACTTTGGTCACAGGCAGCTGTGCCATCGAGCGTGTCACATAGCGCTCAGGTATCAGTGGGCCTCACACAATCCACAAGTGTCCAGTGTCCAAAAGTGTACGCAGAGATTCAAAATCTCCATTATCCTCTCGTCACTTTGGTCACAGGCAGCTGTGCCATCGAGTGTGTCACATAGCGCTCAGATATCAGTGGGCCTCACACAATCCAAAAGTGTCCAGTGTCCAAAAGTGTGTGCAGAAATTCTAAATCTCCCCTGTCCTATAGACACCTTGTACCTTGTTTTACATTACTATATAGTTTGTTGGATTTTGTCTACATTTCTACCAAAAATGAGGAAGGCTGGTGGAAGAGGCCGTGGAATTGGGCGGGGGTTGGCAGCTGGTAATGATGGTGTTGGTGGTGGATCTGATGGTAGTGGCAAGAGCAAAATAGGACCGAATGCAGGAGGTGCTGACCCTGCGTCATCGTCTGGCTACATAAGGCCTCGAACGCTTAGTTTTCTAGGAGTTGGCAAACCGCTTTTAAAGGCAGAGCATCAGGAAAAAGTTTTGTCTTACATTGCTGACTCAGCCTCCAGCTCTATCGCCTCCTCTTCTTCAGTTGTAAAAAGTAAAAGCACTGAGTCGTCATTGGAGGCTCATGTTCATGAACCATACCTTTCCTTGTGTCCTTCACCCCAACCAAGATTGAAGGATGACGCAGGCCATACTACTGATTACTCCATGGAGCTGTTTTCACATACCATGCCTGGATTATCAAGTCAAATGGTGAATTACCCAGGCCAAGATGAATCTGACATGGAGTGCACTGATGCACAGCCGCTGATGGATGATTCTGCTGGTACATTCACTCAGAGCACTACATTGTCCTCGCAGTGTACAGAGCCAGATTTTGACCCTGATGAGACTCAGGTGCCCCTTCCCGCACACTATACCACCATACACGGTGACACAGAGAAAGGTGCACATGACATAGAAGAGGAGGTGATGGATGACCCAGTTGTTGACCCAGATTGGCATCCATTGGGGGAAGAGGGTGCTGCTTCCAATAGCTCAGATGAGGAGCATCCACAGCAGACATCGACATCGCAACAGCTGTTATCTGGCAGGCCCGGAGCACTCCAAAGACAGGTTCCAAACATCAAAAGAGTTGCTGGACAGCTTGTCCAGAGGGTCAAAAGATCACAGCGTGCTAGGCCGCAAAATGTCTGCCAAAGTAGGAAGAGTGCAGTGTGGCACTTTTTTGAACAAAATCCTCATGATCAGGCCAAGGTTATCTGTAAGAAGTGCGCAAAGACCTTTAGCCGAGGGAAAAATCTGAAAAATTTGAATACCAGTTGCATGCTTAGACATTTAACCAGCATGCACTTGCAAGCGTGGACACAACACCAAACCTCAAGTGCCACATGTGCAACTGATCACAACGAAGGTAGTCAGCAACGCTACATTGTTTCCCCCACTGTAAGCCCACCGGTTAGCACAGCAGCAAATGTTGAGGTGTCGTTGCAAGGCCACAGCAGTCAGGGAATCCCACTGTTATATCAACGAAAGACTGATTCTAGGCCATCAGAAAGAACACCAACTCCATCACCATCATCAACCCTCTCTCAGTCCGCCCTGTCCACCGCTACTTCCACCATATGCAGCTCTCAAGTCCAGCTCACCCTCCCAGACACTATGAGTAGGTCAAGAAAGTACTCAGTCTCTCATCCGCGTACACTGGGTTTGAACGCCCACATTGCCAAACTAATCTCGTTTGAGATGATGCCCTTTCGGTTGGTGGAAAGCACAGCTTTCCGCGAACTCATGGCCTATGCAGTACCACGCTATGACCTACCCAGTCGCCACTTCTTCTCTCGCAAAGCCATCCCAGCCCTCCACCATCATGTGAAAGACCGCATTGTCCATGCACTCAAGCAGTCAGTGAGCGGAAAGGTGCACCTCACAACTGATGCATGGTCCAGTCGGCATGGCCAGGGCCGTTACGTGTCCATCACTGCGCACTGGGTTAATGTGGTGGATGCAGGGTCCACAGGGGACAGCGGTGGTGGGACAGTGCTGCCTAGCCCACGGTATAGGAAACAGTTGGCTGTAGGCGTTCGACCCTCCTCCTCCTCCTCCTCCTCCAGAAGCGAAAGCTCGTCCACAGAGCGCAGTCGTACGAGCACTCCATCTGCAGCTGCCACTGTTGCACACGATGTGTCCCCCTATCGAGCAGCTAGTGGAAAGCGTCAGCAGGCTGTGTTGCAGATGATGTGTTTGGGCGACAGACACACCGCCGAGGTGCTGGCCGAGTACTTGAAGCGACAAACTGAGTCATGGCTGGGCAGTGTACATCTTGAGGCAGGCAAGGTAGTTAGTGATAACGGCCATAATTTTGTGGCAGCCATAGCCCTTTCAAAACTCAGCCACATACCTTGCTTGGCTCACACCTTGAACCTGGTGGTGAAGTGCTTCCTCAAAAATTATCCGGAGTTAACAGCCCTGCTCCAGAAGGTGCGAAGACTGTGCGCGCACATCCGCCGGTCGCCTGTACACTCCGTTCGTATGCAGAAGCTGCAGCGATTGCTCCGCCTTCCCAACCACCGCCTCATTATCGACATTGCAACAAGGTGGAACTCCACCCTGCACATGGTGGAGCGGCTGTGCGAGCAGAGGCAGGCCATAATGCATTTGTGGGAGGATACACGGCCAGGCACTTTGAGAGCAGACATGGAGTTGACAGGCGTGCAGTGGTCGAAGCTGAAAGACCTTTGTAAAGTCCTTCAGTGGTTTGAGGAATGCACACGGCTGGTAAGCGCAGACGACGCCATCCTAAGCATGAGCATCCCACTTATGCGTCTGCTCATGCAAACTTTGACGCACCTTAAGGAGCAGGCGTCTGCAGCCAATGTTGATGAGGAGGAAGAGGAGGAGGGAATCCTTGATGACATTCAGCCATTGTCTGCTCAGGGACCTCTCCTGGACGAGGTGGAGGAAGAAGAGGAGGAGGAGGAGGAGGATGATGGGGATGATTACTTAGGGGAGGAGGATGCATCTCGTGGGGCAAGTGAAAATGTTGGCGTGGCAAGGTCTGGTACAGGGTTTGTGCGTGACTGGAGGGATGTGGATTTGCCAGAAAGTGCTCCTCCACCCAGCACTCGCAGTGCATCATTGACACCGGGAACATTGGCCCACATGTCAGATTATGCGGATCCTAAAAAGGGACCCCCGCATTGCCAAAATGATGAACGATGATGACTACTGGTTGGCCAGCATCCTGGATCCACGCTATAAAGGCAAATTACAAAACATCATGCCACAGGAGAACCTTGACCTAATATTGGCTAATAAACAAGCAACTCTGGTAAATCGGTTGCTTGAGGCATTCCCAGCACACAGCAGCGGTGATGGTTCTCACACGAGCCGTACGGGCCGGGGGCAGCTTGGCAGAGGTGTTCGTGGTGCACACAGCAGAAGTGGCGTTGGAGACAGGGGTTTCATGACAATGTTGTGGACTGATTTTTCAAATACCGCTCACACAACTGGTAATACTGCATCGATGGAAAGTCACAGGAGACAGCAGTTGTCAACTATGGTTACAAACTACTTTTCCTCCCATATCGATGTTCTCCCACACAGGTCATTCCCCTTTGACTATTGGGCCGCTAAACTGGACACCTGGCCTGAATTGGCCCAATATGCCTTACAGGAGCTCGCTTGCCCAGCTGCAAGTGTGCTATCGGAAAGAGTCTTCAGTGCAGCTGGATCAATCCTGACAGAAAAAAGGACCCGTCTGTCAACCCAAAATGTGGATGATCTAACCTTCATTAAAATGAACCACGCATGGGTTTCCAAGGATTTTGTCCCACCTTCCCCTGATGACACATAGGGTGACAGAAAAATGGCTTGCTTTGGTCCACCTCTTCCTGGTACTTCACCTATTTCGCCTTTTGCATCAGCTGAATGTCCAACATCAACATATGCCACTTTCTAAAACTCCCTAACTGTGCTGCCTCCCCCCCCATGGCCGGGGTAACCACCTAGCGCACGACACCGTGCGAGTGCCGTTGCCCTGGACAGGTGGGTAGGCCAACTCTTGGGCGCGGGCACTGGCACAGGGTCCCTCATAGTGCAATCAAGTGTCTCTGACGGTGGTGGTGCACACCCGCCGTCAGACACACCGCTGTACTATGAGGGGCCCAGTGCCAGTACCGACGCCCAAGAGTGGACCCCCCTTGCTTGGGCAGGGCCCCAGCATTTGCAATCTTTACCTCTCCCTGCTCCTCCGCTGTGTAATCTGGGCCGTCAAATCCATACTGTGCCTGACACCGTCTGAGCCTGCCTCCTGAGACATATATTTTGAATGTGTACGCTATCCATACATGTTATCCAGGGATACGGTACCCTTTCTAACCTTTGTGCAATCACGTGCAATCCATACTGGGCCTAACACCGTCTGAGCCTGCCTCATGCTGTATAGACATATATTTTGAATGTGTACGCTATCCATACATGTTATCCAGGGATACGGTACCCTTTCTAACCTTTGTGCAATCACGTGCAATCCATACTGGGCCTAACACCGTCTGAGCCTGCCTCATGCTGTATAGACATATATTTTGAATGTGTACGCTATCCATACATGTTACCCGGGGATACGGTACCCTTTCTAACCTTTGTGCAATCACGTGCAATCCATACTGGGCCTAACACCATCTGAGCCTGCCTCATGCTGTATAGACATATATTTTGAATGTGTACGCTATCCATACATGTTATCCGGGGATACGGTACCCTTTCTAACCTTTGTGCAATGACGTGCAATCCATACTGGGCCTAACACCGTCTGAGCCTGCCTCATGCTGTATAGACATATATTTTGAATGTGTACGCTATCCATACATGTTATCCAGGGATACGGTACCCTTTCTAACCTTTGTGCAATCACGTGCAATCCATACTGGGCCTAACACCGTCTGAGCCTGCCTCATGCTGTATAGACATATATTTTGAATGTGTACGCTATCCATACATGTTATCCAGGGATACGGTACCCTTTCTAACCTTTGTGCAATCACGTGCAATCCATACTGGGCGTGAGAACGGCTGGCGAGCTGTTAAGCAAGCTACAGCACCTGTCCAGACAAGTACAGGGATTCCCTAGCGAGGAGACTTATTTTATTCTTTTCAATGTTGGGACAGCAATTTTTGGGGAGCACTATACTCTGGAGAATGATAGATGGGGCCCACCATACACTGGAACATTCCAAAGGTGGACATCAGACACTGGAGCAGCATTTACAGGGCCCATTATACACTAGAGCATTAGAAATGGGGCCCATTATGTTTGGAGCATTATTTGGGCCCATAAGACAGTGGAGCTTCATCCATGGGGACCAACATATACTGTAGCATTATGTGGAGCTCATCATATACTGTTTCAAACATTATATGGGACCAATGATTCTGTATGGAGAAATACATGGGCCTCGTCATGAGATGTAAAAAGTGAGGTATTTTTCATTGTACTATACCGCTATTTATCTGCCGTATCGGAGCATGATGAGTTGAGGTATGTGTTAAAGGGGCGCTCTTTCGCCCAGGGCACATGAAAACCTGCAGCCAGCCCTCCCCCCCCACAACTTTAGCCAAATAACCCCCATTTTTCAGTGCGTAACTTATATTATGAAGTTAATTAAGGTTGACAAGCTTAAGTAAGAAGAATTGATGCTTTTGGCATTCAAATGGGCACTGTAGGTGTGTTTCCTGTCCTCCTCTCACTGCCGACTTTTATTCCCCATTGACTTACATTGGGTTTCGTGTTTCGGGACGACCCCGACTTTTCCCTATAATCGGACGATCTTGCTCGACCCGACTTTTGGAAAAGTCGGGTTTCACGAAATGAAACGCGACCCTAAAAAACCAAAAGTCGCTCAACTCTACCGAGATACAGTTAAAGGGATAGCTGAGCAATTAGGACCAACTACTCTCATGGCTTGGTAGAATAGGATGGCATTAGACAAGCTCTTAGCAGAAAAGGGAGGTGTATATAAAATGTTTGGAGGATTTTTGTTGCACCCTTTATCCCTGATACAGATTCTGATGGAAGTATCTCCAAAGCTCTTGATGGACTGACTGCCCTGTCTAATGAATTAGCAGAGAACTCTGGATATGACGACATATTCCTGGACTGAAGGATGGTTTGGGAAATGGTCCGGAGTATTCATTTCTGTGTTGACATCTCTTACCATCGTGGCCGGAGTGCTGATTGTTTGTGGACGCTGTGCTATTCTATGCATTAGAGGACTTGTTCAAAGACTGATTGACTCTGCCATAACAAAAACTATGTATCAAGGAATGGAGACCTTGGAATCCAACGAAAGAATGAAAATTTTGAGACTTAATGATAAATATACTGAACATATTAATCTCCCTCTAGATTATATGAAGATCTTCTGTGAAATCTGACAAAAAGAAATTTGTCCCCAATGTGTACAGATAAATGATTTTATTACAAGATGAGGGAATGTTATAATAATTGTAATAAAGTCCTTTCTTTTATGTGCATGTGTATATGTATATATATATATATATATGTATGTATCTATATACATATGTGTATGTGTGTGTATATACACAGTATATACCGTACATACCGTACATGATTCTGCCATTATTATCCCTAGTCACTCTTTTCAGCTGATGTAATACATGGGTGTAGTGCTTAGGTTGCAAAACTTATCTAACGTACAAAATAAAAGTCATACCTTTGCTTCTCTGGTAACGTAGATAAGAAGGATTTCTAACAAGCTAAGCATATTCCATGTACTCTTTTTGCAAATGTAGTGTTTTCAACGCCTTTCGGCTTTGCTATTTAAACTCTTAAGAATATGTATTGAGTTAGACAGAGGACGGCCCACACCTGGTGTGGCTGTCATTCTCTCTCCATGCCGGCATGTCCAATAAAGAAGCACCTTATTCAGGTCTGGACGATTTCTAATTGGAAGACTGAAACTCCCTTGACACTGCATTATTGGACATTGTGGCATAATTGTAGTCATATGGGCCCCTATGCAAAATGTGGACCTGGGCTCCAGCAGCTATACCCCTGTAATAATGTGCACTGTCATGGTCTATCCTGTATCAATGTCCCTCGTCCTGAAATAAGTCTCACCTATCCAGTAATAATGCTGCTCATCCTGGTCCCTATCCTGTAATAATATCACGATCCAGTAATAATGTCTCCCATCTTGCAATAGTGTCCCCTGTCTTGTAATATTGCCTCACATTCAGTAATAATGTCCTTTGTCCTGGGTCCCTTCTTGTAATAATGTCCCCTGTCTAGTCCCCCATCCTATAATAATGTTCCACATTTGGTCTCCATCCTGTTATAAACCTGTAATAATGTCCGCCATTCTAGCCCACTTCAAGTAATGTCCTCCTTCCTTACGAAGACTGGAAAGCATGTATTTGGAAGTCGCCTTGCTACACTTGTAAGGAGAGCTTTAAACTAGAACAACATGGGAAGGGAAGCAAAAGACCAGAAAAAGCCATACACCTGACAAATGCTATTGAGAACTCTGCTATTAGAAGTGGAAAGGAAGAACAAAGACAAAAGAATCTAATTAATAAAAATATTGGAGAAAGAGAAACCTATCGCAAACTAAAATGTTTCTATACTAATGCACAAAGCATGGGCAACAAACAAGGAGAATTGGAACTACTAACACAGGAAAAGAAATATGATGTCATTGGAATCACTGAAACTTGGTGGGACAATACACATGATTGGAATACAAGACTAGAAGGATACAACTTATTTGCAAGAAACAGACTTGATAAACGAGGAGGAGGTGTCGCATTGTATGTTAGAAACGCGTATATCTGCACAGAGATTGAAGCTTCAGAGACTGGGAGTTCTGTGGAAACTGTTTGGGTAAGAATACAAGGACAGAACAATGGAAAGGACACCATTGTAGGCATTTACTACAGGCCGCCTGTGCAAGCTGAAGACATGGATGAACTCTTTATGCATCAAATGGCCAAGTTCTCCAAAAAATATGACATAGTTGTCATGGGAGATTTCAACTATCCAGACATTTGTTGGGAATCTCTCTCAGGCAAAACTAACAGGTCAAGGAAATTCTTATCCTCTCTTGCTGACAAATTTATCTTCCAAAAGGTAGGGGAGAAAACAAGGGGAACTGCTACCTTGGATCTAATCCTTATAAACAGGGAGGAAATGGTTGAGGAGGTAAAAGTGGCTGGGACCCTAGGAGGTAGCGACCATGCTATTTTAGAATTTTGGAGAACTAGAGGCGGAAGACCTGTGAAGACTCAGACGTCAAGGTTAGATTTCAGAAAGGCAGATTTTAAGGGATTCAGAAAGAGAATTGGAGGGATCCAATGGCTGGATATCCTTAAAGACAAAAATGTCCAGGAAGGATGGGAAATCTTGAAAAATGAAATTCTCAAAGCACAGTTGTTAACAATTCCGAAAAGAGGGAAGAATAGGAAGCATTTAAGGAAACCAGGATGGATGAACACAGAACTTAAGCAAATGCTTAAAAGGACAAAAAAATGTATATAAAATGAAAAGAAGGAGGCATATCTAAAGAAGAATATAATGCTGTCTGCAGAACCTGCAGGGCACAAATCCGATTATCTAAAGCTGAAAATGAATTGAGGCTTGCAAGAGATGTCAAAAGCAATAATATAGGATTTTGGGGATACGTCAACAGTAAAAGAAAAGTCAAAGATACTATAGGATTTTTACAGGATGAAAATGATGAAATGGTAAGACAGGATGTTGAGAAGGCTGAACTTTTAAATTCCTATTTTGCATCTGTTTTCTCTCAGAAAGGAAATGTAACATCAACTGTTCTTCACTGTCCTATTAAAGGAATAAAAGAATCCAGGATATCTATAAACAGAAAGATAGTGAGGAAACACTTAGCTAACTAAATGAATTCAAGTCTCCAGGTCCAGATGAATTACACCCCAGAGTACTGAAGGAGATAGCAGAAGAAATTTTTGAACCCCTCTCCATAATCTTTGAAAATTCTTGGAGAACAGGAGAAGTGCCAGAAGACTGGAGAAGAGCAAATGTTGTTCCTATCTTCAAAAAGGGGAAGAAGGTGGACCCAGGCAACTATAGGCCGGTGAGTCTGACTTCTATACCAGGAAAGATCTTTGAACAAATTATTAAACAACATGTATGTCAGTACCTGGATAAGAATGAAGTGATTAAACAGAGTCAGCATGGGTTTGTAACTAATAAGTCATGTCAGACTAACTTAATTTCCTTCTATGACAGAATCACTGATTGGGTGGATCAAGGAAATGCTGTAGATATAGTATATCTTGACTTCAGCAAAGCATTTGACAAAGTCTCTCATACAATCCTTATTGAAAAAATGACTAAGTATGGAATGGACAAGGCAACTGTTAGGTGGATTCATAACTGGCTTAGTGATCGGACCCAAAGAGTGGTCGTAAATGACTGCACATCCAGTTGGAAGAATGTCTCAAGTGGGGTACCACAGGGCTCTGTCCTGGGCCCTGTATTGTTCAACATCTTTATCAACGATTTAGATGAAGGAATTGAGGGTAAACTGATTAAATTTGCTGATGACACAAAGCTAGGAGGGATAGCTAATACTAGAGAAGAGAGAGAGAGGATTCAAAAAGATATAAATAAACTGGAGAAGTGGGCAGCAACTAACAGAATGGTTTTTAACAGGGAGAAATGCAAAGTACTACATCTGGGCAATAAAAATGAAAAAAGCATATACAGAATGGGAGGAATAGGGCTAAGTGACAGCACATGTGAAAAAGACTTGGGTATACTAATAGATCACAGACTGAATATGAGTCAACAGTGTGATGCAGCAGCAAAAAAGGCAAATGCAATTCTAGGATGTATTAACAGAAGCATACAGTCTAGATCACGTGAAGTCATTATTTCCCTCTACTCCTCTTTGGTCAGACCTCATCTGGAATATTGTGTCCAGTTTTGGGCACCACATTTTAAAAAAGACATCAACAAACTGGAGCAAGTTCAGAAAAGAGCGACCAGAATAGTGACCGGTCTGCAAACCCTGTCTTATGAGGAAAGGTTGCAGGATTTGGGAATGTTTAGTTTGCTAAAGAGAAGACTGAAAGGAGACTTAATAGCTGTCTACAAATATCTAAAGGGCTGTCACATTGTAGAAGGATCAACTTTATTCTCATTTGCACAAGGAAAGACTAGAAGCAATGGGATGAAACTGAATGGGATGAGACACAGATTAGATATTAGAAAAAACTTTTTGACAGTTAGAGTGATCAATGAGTGGAACAAGCTGCCATGAGAGGTGGTGAGTTCTCCTTCAATGGAAGTCTTCAAACAGAGGCTGGACAGACATCTGACTGGAATGATTTAGCGAATCCTGCTTTGAGCAGGGGGTTGGACCAGATGGCCCAGGAGGTCCCTTACAACTCTACGATTCTATGATTCTATGATTCTATAATGATGTTTGCTGTTCTGGCTCCCATCCTGCAATAATGTATTTCATCCTGGGTCCATTCCTATAACAACCTCCGTTCTTGACCCTATCCTATATCAATGTCCCACTGCCTGGTCTCCAACCTATAATAATGTCCTTCATTCTAGTCTCTTTCTAGCACTGTCCCCAATTTTGGCTTCTTTCTAGTACTGCACCCCTTCCTGTAAAAATGTCCCCCATTCTGGCTTCTTTCTAGTTCTGTGCTCCTTCCTGAAATAATGTCCCCCATTCCGGCCTCTTTCTAGTACTGGTGTGGCGCCCCCAGGAGTATGGTCGCCACAGTGGCATTACCTTCCTCCTAGGGAGAGTGATGTCAGGCCTGGAAGCAATGAAGGGTCTCTCTGGCAGTTATCCATTGCATACAACACAGTTCCTCTCCAGGCCAGCAGGGGGAGCTCTGAACCAAAACTGGGGGAAGAGCTTCTCTCTGGGGGGCCAGGAAGGGGAGAGCAGTTAGTGTGAGGAGGGCGTCGTGTGCAGACGTGGAGGAGACGCGCTGGGGAGACTGAGGAAAGTGGAGAGCTCAGTCCCTGTGATAGCGCATGATCTGGAGCCTGGTCTCCAAGGGTGTATGGATACTGCACCAGAAACCAGAGGAATAGGAAGCTGTAAATGCCCTATTCTCACATAATCCTCGGAGGCACAACAGCGATGGGTGAGCCAAGAGAGATAAAAGGCTACGGCTGTCTGCCATGAGAGTGGAGTGTGGATAACATCAGAAAGGAGGAACTCCAGCGTAACTCAGTACTAGGAGTACTTCATAGAGAGCGCTAGTAAGGAGACTGCACAACCCCTCTGCCAGAGTGATTCCTGATTTGCTTCCAGGCTAATCAGCTCCTGTGCCATCTGTACTCAAGACCCTGGACTACATTTGCCAAGTAAAGGTAAAGAAACTGCAACCTATTGTGTCCTTGCCTTCTTGCCGCAACCTCCCCGGTCCTGCTACATCTCTGTGCCTGACACTGCACCTTCCATCCCAATACCCATCTACACTGCCCTGGGACAACAGCCCTGCCTGTGGAGGGCTATAACATCATTGCTGCACCACACCATCAGTCCCAGAGGATCTGTCTGCAGCATCGGCTTAACATCTTCATTGCCAAACACCACAGGAGGCGTCACGAATCATCTATTCATAAACTTTATTCAGTCCCTTTCACATGGGTGCCCAGGGCCACGGACCGGGTCACCGCTGCTGTGACATTCCCCTCTGAGAGACCGGCCTGGCACCGAGTACCCCACAGCCATGGGAGGGCGACCCACTGGCCACCTTCCTGTAATAATGTCCCCCATTTAGCCGCTTTCTAGTACTGTGTCCCTACCCGGAAATATTGTCCCCCATTTTCGCCGCTTTCTAGCACTGTGCCTCCTCCTGCAATAACGTCCCCCATTCTGGCCTCTTTCTAGTACTGTGCCCCATCCTATAATAATGTCCCCCATTCTGGCCTCTTTCTAGTACTGTACCCTTTCCTGTAATAATGTCCCCCATTCTGGCCTCTTTCTAGTACTTTGCCTCTTCCTATAATAATGTCTGCCATTCTGGCCTCTTTCTAGTACTGTACCCTTTCCTATAATAATGTCCCCCATTCTGGCCTAATTCTAGCAATGTACCCTTTCCTGTAATAATGTCCCCCATTCTTGCCTCTTTCTAGTACTTTGCCTATTCCTATAATAATGTCCCCGAATTCTGACCTTTTTCTAGTACTGTGTCCTTTCCTATGATAATATCCCCCATTCTGGCCTATTTCTAGTACTGTGCCCCTTCCTATAATAATGTCGCCCATTCTGGCCGATTTCTAGTACTGTGTCCTTTCCTGTAATAATGACCCCATTCTGGCCTCTTTCTAGTTCTGTGCCCCTTCCTGTAATAATGTTCCCCATTCTGGCCTCTTTCTAGCACTGTGCCCCTTCTTGTAATAATGTCCCCCATGCTGGCCTCTTTCTAGTACTGTGCACCTTCCTGTAATAATATCCCTCATTCGGGCCTCTTTCTAGTACTGACCCACTCCCTGCAATAATGTCCACCATTCTGGTCTCTTTCTAGTACTGTGCCCCTTCATATAGTAGCTCAAGAACAAGCTCACAGGTTGTGCCTCTCACAAGTCCCAGCTCTCAGTGCAGGCAGACTGCGCCCCTCACAGGTCCCCGATCTTTGTGCAGGCAGACTTCTCTTCTCACAAGTCCCAGATCTCCGTGCAGGCAGACTGCGCCTCTCACAGGTCCTCACTTGTAGTACATGCAGACTGCGCCCCTCACAGGTCCCCACTTGCAGTACATGCAGACTGCGCCTTTCACAGGTTCCCACTTGCAGTACATGCAGACTGCGCTCCTCACAGGTCTCCGCTCTCAGTACATGCAGGTCCCTCATCTTAGTGCAGGCAGGCTGCAGGTAGGCGACATGCTGCCAGTAAAATTGCCAAGGAGGGGAACAGGGAGGTCATCGGCCCAGAGGTCACCACCACCATAGCTAGTGCCGAGAAGAGCAGATACAGCCGGTATATTGATATCCCGGAGATGTATCACTGATGACACTTCCTTTACTGGACTTCTGCATCTTTAATATTGGAAGATTTCCATTTTTCAATCTTCATCAAATCTTTCATCTATTGATCATCTCTTGGTAAATGGCTGAGAACCGATTAATCTCCAATGAAAACACTTTAGGCTGTCGTGTGGACCTGGATTTCCTGTAATAAAGTCTCAGCCCAACAAACACAAGAAATAAATAGGAGCAAATATTATGGGAAATGGCGATAAACAAAGTGACCTCTCCGCAGAGAGTCCGGCAGAAGAGCTGATCATCCTGCATCATTCCCGACACTGCCCCCGACCTGAGGATTCCCGCAGGCCCCCGCAGACGGCTCATCGTTCACCTCAACCCTCAGCTGGACCTGCACGGGTGCAAGATGTAGTGTGAATAATTAATGGGATCAAAGCAGCAAAATATGAAACTTTTCCCATTACAGGACTGACGGTTTATTCAAGAGGCCCAGTATCTGCAAGGGGGACAATTATACTGAGCACAGTCATAAATGGATATAGCACAAAACATGGGAGTTGAAAAAAGGATCAAGCACAAAGAGGATGGACCCCATAAAAAGCACAAATACAGGGGTAATGTCAGGAAAATTCAGACAGGAACTTGCAGCTCTCTGCCGCCCCCTTACCTTGCTGACCAATAAGGGTATTGACAGAGTATAAGAAAAGGAGCGCAGCAGCTCTAATTTATGTTGAATATTGTGGCACGTGATGTGACGGTATGCATATATACCACCAGTTCCTGATAGGAACATATATATATATATATACTGTATATATATATATATATATATATATATATATATATACATACCTCGATCCAGTCGCCATCAAGTCCCCAACACCACATAAATCCGAAAACTATGCTGCCAAGACCGACCTCTTATAGGTGGATCGGACACCCTTTTGGCAAGAACGAAGATAGTATATTTAAAATTTTACTCTGGAAGAATCGGCAGTGTTTACAAAAGAGACAAAATACAAATATGTATAAACAGTTATGAAATAAAACGGGATAAAAATACGAAACTTACTGTTAGGGACCCCGGAACGCACTAAATATAAATAATAGGAAGTGCGTTCGCCACTCAGGGTCCACCATGCAGTAGGTGTAACAACCGCTGCTGAGTAATGGCAGACTCGCTATATGGCGGTATATTGCGCCCGAGGTGCACAGAGCGGACTCTGTTAAACTCACAAAGGTGCTTTAGTATAAATAAAGCATAAACACCGAGCCTGTTAGCTTCACAGGTCTCAGCTGGCTTGCACACATGGTATATGGTCACAGGACATGGCCCAAGGAAGAGGTCGGTGTCCGTCTTGATCTACCGTGTGTGCGGCGTCACTACTGCGTACGCCGGTAAGTGCTGTTAACTGCAGCGCGGCGGTAACTACTGCCGAGGTACGACAGTGCTGTGAGACATAACACTATTGGACGCTAGTATAGCGGTGCGGTATGCACTGTGGCGTATGGCTTGCCACTGACTGGCGCTGAATATAACTCTAATTCCCTAACCACATACGTAATATCAGAGGGAAGGGGTTTCAAATGAGTCAGTCACCAGAATTATACATCCCTCACCATTCACACATAGCAAGTAATGCCTATACTAACGCCTATACTAACGCCATGCGGGCCTTTTATAGCCATGCGCTTCCGGGACCTTCCAGATCTCTGAGATGGGCCAATCAAAGCAGGACAAGGACCTGAGCACGTGACCCCTGATCTCCACTGGGAGATCGTCTCGTGGGCATGCCCAGTAGCGCGGCGAGAGGACTTAGCCTCTGGAGTGGTTTCCTGCAAAGCAGGTTGCGCTACCATTGCTGGTCCAGAGGTGGCAGCAACATCTGGACCCAGAGAGCTGGTCTGAGCAGGGTGCCTGGATTGCCCGAGATTGCTGTGCAGGCCCCTGAGTGGTCGGCAAGGAATAGGAGACCGCTGGATGTATGGCTCTGGATTCCTGCTGTGCAGCTGCAGGAATCTGACGCCTAACATGCCCCCCCCCCTCTGAGCCTCACTATGCTCAAAGGCTGTGATCAGGAGCAGAGCGTGGATGTTCACCACTGGCTCCCAGGTCTGCGCCTCTGGACCATGACCCTTCCAGTCCACCAAATAAAACTTTTTGGCACGCACAATTCTGCGTCCCACAGTGGCGTTAACCTCAAACTCGTCCGAAGACAAGTCTGATGACCCGGCAGATGACTCAGAGAACCGGGCCATGTGAACAGGTTTGAGAAGGGACACATGGAAAACGTCAGAAATGGCTAAATGTGGAGGAAGAGTCAGGCTGTAGACCACCAAGCTGATTCGCTCGAGAACCTTAAAAGGTCCGATGCATCGCAGCGTGGACTCGGCCCACAACTTGATGTTTCGAGCAGAGAGCCACACCAAGTCGCCGGGGGAAAAGGTTGGAGCGGGTCGCCGATGTGTGTCGGTGGATGCCCTCATTCTTTCTTTAGAGGCATGAATAGCATCCTGAGTGCGATCCCAAATGTCACGAGCCTCCACTGCCCAGTCTGCCACCCTGGAGTCAGTGGAGGACACTGGCATCAGGACAGGGACACGCGGATGTTGGCCGTAATTTAGAAGGAACGGCGTCTGACCAGTGGAATCAGCCACTGCATTATTCAGGGCAAATTCAGCCCATGGTAGCAAGGATGCCCAGTCATCCTGCCAGGCAGAAATGAAATGCTGCAGGTACGTGACCAAGGTTTGATTGGCTCTCTCAACCAAGCCGTTCGTCTCGAGATGGTAAGCAGAGGACAGGTTTAGCTCCATGCTGAGTAGGCTGCACAGCTCCCTCCAAAACCGGGACGTGAACTGGGGACCTCGATCACTAACAATTTTCTCCGGCAGGCCATGCAGACAGAATACATGTTTTTTGAACAGTGTGGCAAGACCATGAGTGGAAGGCAACCGTGCGAGTGGCACCAGATGCACCATTTTAGAAAAATGGTCGGTGACTACCCAGATGACCGTACTGCCACCAGACTTAGGCAGGCCAACCACAAAATCCATGCCATCCTTCTCCCAAAGTCTATCCACCACCGGCAGATGGTACAATAACCCAGCCGGCCTCTGTCTAGGGGACCTGTTCCATGCACACGAGACGCATGCTTGTATGTATTCCTTAGTGTCTCGAGCCATGTGCGGCCACGAATACGACCTTGCCAGGAGTTCTGTGGTCCACTTATTGCCAAAGTGACCACCCACACTGGCCGCGTGTGCTCAGGCGAGAACCTCCGGCCATAGCTGAGGAGGCACAAAGGTCTTGCCCGGTGGCACTGACTCGAGAGCAACTGAAGCCACTGTCGTAAAGCTCTCCAAAAGGAGAATTAGCCATGGCTCAGCCTCCCCTTCCTCTGCTGAGACCACCGAGCGCGAGAGAGCATCCGCACGGATGTTCTTATCTCCAGAGAGATAGTGCAAGGTGAAGCGGAAGCGGGAGAAGAACAGCGACCACCTAGCTTGACAAGAGTTCAAGCGCTGGGCCGTTTGTAAATAGACCAGATTTTTATGGTCCATATACACCTGAAAGGGAAACCGGGCTCCCTCCAGGAGATGTCTCCACTCGGAAAAGACCAACTTCATTGCTAGCAGCTCCCTGTCCCCGATGGAGTAATTCTTCCCCGCTTCTGACCTTGAGCATCCTTCTGGAAAAGGACTGCTCCTGCACTGATGGAAGAGGCATCTACCTCCAGGATAAACGGTTTATCCACATCGGGACGGTGTAAGATGGGAGCGCCAGCAAAATAGGATTTTAGAGACGAGAAGGCCTTGGAGAACTTTTCAGACCAAGTGTTAGGATTAGCCCCTTTCTTTGTGAGAGCAACCAAAGGAGCTACCAGTGTGGAGAAGTGAGGTATGAACTGGCAGTAATAGTTGACGAACCCTAGGAAGCGCTGCACCGCTTTGGGTGAGTGTGGTTCCTGCCAGTCCATTACCGCTTGCAGTTTGGCCGGATCCATAGCCAACCCCTGGGCCGAGATGATGTAGCCCAGGAACGGCAAGGACTCCTGCTCAAACTGGCACTTCTCCAGCTTGGCAAAAAGAGAGTTCGCCCGCAGACGGTCGAAGACCCTGCAGACGTCTCTCCGGTGAGAGGTCAAATCTGGCGAGAAGATGAGGATGTCATCCAGATAGACAACCACCGAGGTGGAGAGCATATCACGGAAGACGTCGTTGATGAAATCCTAGAAGACAGCAGGCACATTACAAAGGCCGAAGGGCATGACCAGATATTTGTAGTGGCCATCCCTGGTATTAAAGGCTGTCTTCCACTTGTCTCCTTCATGACTGCGGATCAGGTTGTACGCCCCCCCCGTAGATCCGGGCCCCTCGCAACCTGTCAAGTAGATAAGTAGATCAGAGATCAACTGGAGAGGGTATTTGTTTTTAACTGTTATGGCATTGTAGTCAATGCAGGGACGTAACTCTCCGCTCTTCTGCACGAAGAAGAACCCTGCATCAGCCGGCGACACCGACTTTCTGATAAAACCTCTAGCCAGGTTCTCCCGGATATATTGAGACATAGCCTCTGTCTCAGGGAGTGACAGTGGATACACACAGCCTCTAGCAGATTCCGTGCCTGGCAGAAGATCTATCGGGCAATCGTAAGGATGGTGCAGCGGGAGCGTCTCTGCAGATTTTTTTAGAGAAGACGTCCACGTACTGGTGGTAAGGTTTAGGAAGCGCGGAGAGATCCGCGGGCACTTCAGTGGAAGCTACCTGAACACTGCCCCTCAGGCACCTTCTCTCAAAGTCCTTGCTCCAACCCAGTATATTCCCCGAAGCCCAATCAATATGAGGGGAGTGACAACGGAGCCAAGGAACTCCGAGAAGCACCTGGTCGATGCCATCTGGCAAAATGAACAAGGACAGAATCTCACGATGAGAGGGTGAGATTGAGAGCCCGAATGGGGCTGTCTGGTGGGTCACCTGAGATGGTAAAGGTGCACCATCAACCACCCTGATGGTCAGAGGTTGGGGTCAGTAACACCAGTGGAATAGCATGTTTCTGGGCGAAGGTCGAGGACATAAAGTTCCCCCTCAGCCCCGGAATCCACAGTAACCTCTACCTCCCAGGTGGAGGCCCCGCTATCTAAGGTCCCTCGGAATACCAGTTTGGGAGATAAGGGTTTCATATGTGTCTGACCACCACCTACGACCACTGGACGTGATCGTTTTTCCGACCGCAGAGGACACGTGCTAGCCGAGTGACCAAACTGCCGGCACTGATAACGTGTGGAGCTTCGCACCAGACGTGGCTTGGAGCCAGCGAGAGACACCTCCATAGGTTCGGAGGATGTAAGCTCCTGGGTGGGAGATCTTAGTGGCTCGGTGAAGGTGGGAGCCAAGTTAACCCTTCGTCTGGATTGCGCACATTTCAGCCCGCGCTCCGTAAACTGGAGATCAATGCGGGTGGAGATGGCAATCACTTCCTCCAGACTTCTGGGGACCTCTCTGGTTGCTAGAGCATCTTTGACATGCTCTGCTAACCCTCTCCAAAAAAAAAAAGGGATGAGTGCTTTATCAGGCCACTCTAGTTCGGAAGCCAATGTCCGGAATCGGACGGCATAATGGCTGACCGAGAGAGACCCCTGTGTTAGGGCCAATAATTGGAGAGAGGTGTCATGCGTGATCCGTGGTCCCAAAAATACCTGCTTCAGAGCCGCGAGGAACTGAGCAGCGCCCTGAACCACGGGATCATCACGCTCCCACAATGGTGTAGCCCACTCTAATGCCCTGCCAGATAAAAGAGAAACAATAAACCCCACCTTAGCCCGCTCTGTAGGGAACCGTGCAGCCAGTAACTCAAGCTGGATAGAGCACTGACTCACGAATCCCCTACAGGTGGCACTGTCAGGGGAGCGGGAGGTGAGATATTGTCGGCACAGGCGTGAGAGCGGGCACGCGTGGGACAGCCTCTGCGACTGCCTGAGCAGCGGCTACCGTAGCATTTGCAGCTGAGGTGGTGCTCTCGATAGCTGCCAACCTGCTCTCCAGCTGCCGAATGTACCGCTGCAGCTGCTGCAGGTCCGCCATTCATAGCCAGACCCTGGCGCTACTATAATGTTAGGGACGGCGGAACGCACTAATTATAAATAATAGGAAGTGTGTTAGCCACCCGGGGTCCACCGTGCAGTAGGTGTAACAACCGCTGCTGAGTAATGGCAGACTCGCTATATGGCGGTATACTGTGCTCTGGTTAAACGTCACCCGAGGTGCGCAGAGCAGACTCTGTTAAACTCACAGAGGCGCTTTAGTATAAATAAAGCATAAGCGCCGAGCCTGTTAGCTTCACAGGTCTCAGCTGGCTTGCACACACATGGTCACAGGACACGGCCCAAGGCAGAGGTCGGTGTCCATCTTGACCTACCGTGTGTGCGGCGTCACTACTACGGACGCCGGTAAGTGCTGCTAACTGCAGCACGGCGGTAACTACTGCCGCTGTATGACAGTGCTGTAAGGCATAACACTATCGGACGCTAGTGTAGTGGTGAGGTATGCACTGTGGCGTATGGCTTGCCACTGACTGGCCCTGACTATAACTCTAATTCCCTAACCACATACGTAATATCAGAGGGAAGGGGGTTTCAAATGAGTCAGTCACCAGAATCATACATCCGTCACCATTCACACAAAGCAAGTATAGTCTATACTAGCGCATGGCCGAGTGGCCATGCGGGCCTTTTATAGCCATGCGCTTCCGGGACCTTCCAGACCTCTGAGATGGGCCAATCAGATCAGGACAAGGACCTGAGCACGTGACCCCCGATCTCCACTGGGAGATCGTCTCGTGGGCATGCCCAGTAGCGCGGCGAGAGGACTTAGCCTCTGGAGTGGTTTCCTGCAAAGCAGGTTGCGCTACCATTGCCAGTCCAGAGGTGGCAGCATCATGCAGAGCCAGAGAGCTGGTCTGAGCAGGGCTCCTGGATCGCTGAGATTGCTATGCAGGCCTCTGAGCGGTTGGAAAGGAATGGGAGACCGCTGGATGTATGGCTCTCGATTCCTGCTGTGCAGCTACAGGAATTCAATGCCTTACACTTACTAGATCTCAGTCATAGGTATGATGTGTTGATAAAGGGGAGGGGGGAGATCCCAAAGAAATGATCCATACCACAGCATGGTGTTCAGCTGTCTCTCCTGGCTATGAATGAATGCTGAAGATGGACATTCTTGTTTTATGCTTCGACCATAAAACTAAGAACTCCCACTTTGCTGACCTCATATATGGGCTGTTTTCTGGGGGGTACAAATATCTTTGAAAGTTATCGATAACTCCATTTCTTCATATCTTTGGCCTGGAAGCTCACAGGACAAAGATATTGGCATTATTTTTTTCCCTTGCGATTTTACAATTTTTAAGAGTCCACACAAGGTATGTCTGTGATTTGCTGGTGGGCAGAAGTTAATTTCCCAGGTTTCTTATAGCCCTAAATGCTGCAAAATGCTGCCATGCGTAACCACAAGTGCCCAGATCCTGGAAATCTAATTTTCATGTTTCTGGGATTAATGTGTATTATTAAATTTGATTTTGAGTGTTTTGCTGGGATTAATGTGTTGGGATTAAAGGTTTTTGGAGGGAAAACGCATTCAGCTCTGCTAGTGCTGGCAGGCAATAAAACTCAGCATTCCAGATGACCATTTGCTTGAAGGGAGGGGGGTAGAAATTCACAGAGAGAGAGAGGGGCTGTATGTAGGATTTGGTCCTACGGAAACTAATGGTGGAAGGAGTAGTAGGCCAAATATGGTTGTGTCCCCAGAACAATGAAAAATAATTAGTATTTTCCTGACAGGTAACAATCACAATCAGCTCCCAGGTACAGTATATCCACAGCATAGGGCCGATACGTCACTGACATCAGGAGCGCACACACACAAAGCAATGCTTTTTATGGCGCCATGGTCTTATTTGCTTAATCCTCTTATATTTGTAACAATAAACCTGTTTTGTCTTTTCTACAGGTGCTTCTAAAAAATTAGAATATCATCAAAAAGTTCATTTATTTCAGTTCTTCAATACAAAA
Source organism: Dendrobates tinctorius (assembly GCF_039654945.1). Classification (NCBI taxonomy): domain Eukaryota; kingdom Metazoa; phylum Chordata; class Amphibia; order Anura; family Dendrobatidae; genus Dendrobates; species Dendrobates tinctorius. The sequence goes on along the minus strand of NW_027361782.1, from coordinate 12,158,093 downwards.
AATAAAACTCATGTATTATATAAAGTCATTACAAACAGAGTTATCTATTTCATGAGTTTATTGTAACGTCCCTGCCGGCATCACTGCATGGCTTTCCATCTCCCATCAGGCAGAAACACCATGTGACTTACCCCTCTGAGCCATGCTGTGAGTTCTGCCCTCTGCCTGCTCCATGCTGTGAAACTCATGTCCTTGGCTTGCTGTGTGCATACTTCCTGGCTGTATGCTTATGGCAGTGGCGCCTGCACTTCCTGAGTCTTATAGAGACTGTGTGCAGTCACCTAATATTTCCCCAGCCTATTGCCAAGAGGTATCAGGTACTTAAGGCACCTCCACCCATAGGGAGATGCCTGAGCAAAAAACTCTCTGTCTGCATTCTGCTACTGAGTTGCCAGGTCCTGTCATGTTTTCCGCCTCCCTAAGGGCTGCATTCCCAGACCCTTTCTGTGATTGTTGTGTCTTGTTTTCTGCCTCCCTGGGGGTTGCATACCCAGGCCTGAATCCTGTCCTGAAGGTATTCCAGTGTCCGTCCTTGTATGTACTAAGTCCGATTCTTGTACCTGTTCGTATCCTTATCTGTGTGTAGCCTTGTGTCTCCTCCTTCTGCTCTACCCTTCACTCTGCACCTTGCAGGTCTACTCTGCTCTTCGCTCCGCACCCTGTGACTCTGCTCTGCTCTTCGCTTCGCACCCTGCAGTTCTGCATTGATCCCGTTCCGCTCCTTGCGGTTCTGCTCCGCTCCCATTCTGCACCTTGCAGTTCTACTCTGCTCCCGTCCAGCATCCTGTGGGTCTTTGTCCTTCTAGTCTGAACTGGTTCCTAACAGTTCCTGTCCCTCCAGCCTGAATTGGTTCCTACCTGCTCCCTTATCCTACTCATACTTGCCTGTGTTCCTGCCCTACCCGTAACGGTTCCAGTTCCTCCAGTCTGATCTGTGCCCGCCTGCCTGCCAGAGTGCCAGCCTTGCCAGTCTGCCTGCCAATGTGCCAGCCGTGCCCGCCTGCCTGCCAGCGTGCCTGACTGCCTGCCAGAGTGCCAGCTGTGCCCGCCAGAGTAGCAGTTGTGCCCATTTGTCCTTGCCTGCACCTGTCATTAGTGTTCCATCCCCTAGTAGGATCAGCTGCTACAGCCAGACACCGCCCTGGAGTATACCTGGCAGCTACCTGCTGCACAAGCCTGACCTCACCACTAGAGGCTTTAAGTGAACACCAAGGTAGCTGCTTAGTCATGCCTCTCCATGGTAGTCTGGTTTGTGGCACAGTGGGGCCACAATCCTCGCTCATGCCATTCAGTCAGGGAATGAGCGTTACATTTATTTATGTTAATGTTGATGATTATGGCTGACAGCCAATGAAAACCCAAAAGTCATTATCTCAGTGAATTAGAATAATTAGCAAAAAACACCTGCAAAGGCTTCCTAAGCGCTTATAAAGGTCCCTTAGTCTGTTTCAGTAGCTCCGCAATCATGGGGAAGGCTGCTGACTTGACTGATGTCCAGAAGGCAGTCATTGACACACTCCACAAGGAGGGTAAGCCATAAAAGGTCATTGCTAGAAAAGCTGGCTGTTCACAGAGTGCTGTATCCAAGCATATTAATGGAAAGTTGAGTGGAATGAAAAAGTGTGGTAGAAAAAGGTACACAAGCAACTTGGATAACCACAGTCCTGAAAGGACTGTTAAGGAAAGGCCATTCAAAAATTTGTGGGAGACTCACAAGGAGTGGACTGCTGCTGGAGTCATTGCTTCAAGAGCCACCACACACAGATGTATCCAGGACAAGGGCTACAAGTGTCGCATTCCTTGTGTCAAACCACTCATGACCAATAAACAAAGCCAGAAGCATCTTACCTGGGTCAAGGAGAAAAAGAACTGGACTGTTGTCAGTGGTCCAAGGTGTTGTTTACAGGTGAAAGTAAATTTTGCATTTCATTTGGAAATCAAGGTCCCAGAGTCTGGAGGAAGAGTGAAGAGGCCGCAATCCAAGCTGCTGGAGGTCTAGTGTGAAGTTTCCATAAACAGTGATGGTTTGGGGAGCCATGTCATCTGCTGGTGTAGGTCCACTGTGTTTTATCAAGACCAAAGTCAGCGCAGCCGTCTACCAGGACATTTTAAAGGACTTCATGCTTCCCTCTGCTTCACTCTATTTGTAATGACTCTGTATAATATATGAGTTTCACTTTTTGTATTGAAGAACTGAAATAAATTAACTTTTTGATGATATTCTATTTTTGTGAGAAGCGCCTGTATGTGTGGTTGTGCGGCCACCTCTGTGCTCCTACTGCATGTAGCCATTATTGTCAGTAGTGGCCACATTGTATGACACTGTATGGCACCGTTATTCTGCACCTGTATAGATCCATTATGTGACATTATTATTATTTGGGTACGTCTTTGGACAGTCCTTAGAAATGAAGAATTGTTTTGTATCGCCATGTAAGAGTATCTATGGCGTTGTCCTTCTTTACTGCACTTCTTGGAGCAACATATCCTGACATGAGAAATATCACAATTTTGCAGCACTCTTTGGAGAGACATTTGTCCATCCTTATACCTGCTGATCGATTATTCCTCCTCTCCCCGTGTTACTCGCCCTCTTCTCCCCATGTTACTCCTCCTCCTCCTCTCTCCACGTTACTCCTCCTCCTCTGCCCACATTACTCCCCCTCTCCCCATATTACTATTCCTCCTTTCCCCACATTACCTCTCGTCTTCTCCCCATGCTACTCCTCTTCTCCCCTCGTTACTCCTCCTCCTTTCCTGACATTACTCCTCCTCTACTAACTTTACTCCTCCTCTACCCACATTACTCGTCCTCTTCCCACATTACTTCTCTCTCCGTGTTAATCCTCCTTTTCTCTCCATGCTACTCCTCCTCTCGCCACATTACTCCTCCTCTTCTCTCGCTGCTCCTCCTCCTCTCACCACATTACTCCTCCTTCTCTCCCAACATTACTCTTCCTCTTCTCTCAGTGCTTCTCCTCCTCTCTTCCACATTACTCCTACTCCTCTCCCCACGTTACTCCTCCTCCTCTCCTCACATTGCTACTCCTCCTCTCCCCATGTTACTCCCCTGTCCCCTTGTTACTCCTCCTCCTATCTCCATGTTACTCCTCTTCTCTTGCTGCTCCTCCTCCTCGCCCCACATTACTCATCCTCTTCTCCCCAAGTTACTCCTCGTCTCAATGCTCATCCTCTCCCCACATTACTCCTCCTCCTCTTTGCACGTTACTCCTCCTCCTCTCCCGACCTTACTCCTCCTCCTCCCACGTTACTCCTTCTCTCCCCACGTTATTCCTTCTCCTCTCCTCACGTTACTCCTCCTCCTCTCCCCACGATACTCCTTCTCCTCTCTATACATTACTCCTCATCTCCCCACATTACTCCTCCTTTTCTCCCCTATCTGCTCCTCTCCTTTCCGCTGATTCCTTCAATGGCTTCCAATTCCCCAGCAAATCTGGTGCAAACTACTAACATTGATGCAGTGTCTAGGGGGTTACATTTCTCCTTGTGGAGAGTGACAAGCCGGGTATGTCAGAGTGAGGAGGCTTATAAGCCATGCATGCTCCTCTGGGAAATTATATATGCAAATTGTCTCTTCAGAGAGGAAGAGGAACTCTATCGCCACCTATTGGAAGCAGCACTGTTTATTTGTGGGGTGTCAGGGTGTGGGAGAACAACAACCCCCTGCCCATGTTTACCACCCTGCGCACCTTACAACCTCACCACCAAGGGAGATGCTGCATCCCTTGACCTACTGTCTGCCCTGAAATTACCCTATAGATAGTAAGCCAGCAAGGGCCCTCCCCTCTGGTCCAGACTGTCTGTAATATGTCAGTAACCCCTCTACATGCCCAGCACCATGGAATCAATGCTGCCTTAAAAATAAATATTAATAATATTGTTAATCCTAGTGATAATGTCGATATCTGGCCACCTAGTGGTTGTGATGTGGATTGCAGTCTTGCTAGTGAGTTGCAATAATATCGTCAATATATATGATTATAAATCGTAACTCCACAGAAAGGTAACGGGAGGAACATCTGTATAAGTGGCAGTAAAGCTCACTTCCTCTCCTCTTTATGGCTGCACAGTCTGATTCCTGCAGCTCAACAACGTCATGGTGTCGCCATTATACAATGAGTCCATAATATTCATCACAGTACCCGTAGAATGCAAAACAGAGACACAGACGGGTAAGTACATGTACAAGTCTATTCATGGCAATCAGCAACACAATAAGGTGTTTTTTTTATTTTTTTTCTATATCACAATCTTTTTACAAGATATCAATGAGAAATTCAGACGAGACTCAGAGTTCCTGTTATTTCAGGAAATCCATGTGTACATTACCAGCAACGAGCAAACTATGACCCTATCTGTTGTATAAAAGCATCCAATGAGCATGTGCAAAGATCATTGTGAAGAAGTAGAGGAGGCAAGCTGTGACATCACCTATTGTGAATGGTGGGTCCTGTGTTATCTATTGTATAGAGGGGTGTTATCAGTCATTATACAGGAGGAGGAGGTGAGCTGTAATATCACCTATTGTGAATGGTGGATCCTGTGTTATCTCCTGTATATAGAGGTGTCATCAGTCATTGTACAGGTGGAGGAGGTGACCTCTCCCCACGATACTCCTTCTCCTCTCTATACATTACTCCTCATCTCCCCACATTACTCCTCCTTTTCTCCCCTATCTGCTCCTCTCCTTTCCGCTGATTCCTTCAATGGCTTCCAATTCCCCAGCAAATCTGGTGCAAACTACTAACATTGATGCAGTGTCTAGGGGGTTACATTTCTCCTTGTGGAGAGTGACAAGCCGGGTATGTCAGAGTGAGGAGGCTTATAAGCCATGCATGCTCCTCTGGGAAATTATATATGCAAATTGTCTCTTCAGAGAGGAAGAGGAACTCTATCGCCACCTATTGGAAGCAGCACTGTTTATTTGTGGGGTGTCAGGGTGTGGGAGAACAACAACCCCCTGCCCATGTTTACCACCCTGCGCACCTTACAACCTCACCACCAAGGGAGATGCTGCATCCCTTGACCTACTGTCTGCCCTGAAATTACCCTATAGATAGTAAGCCAGCAAGGGCCCTCCCCTCTGGTCCAGACTGTCTGTAATATGTCAGTAACCCCTCTACATGCCCAGCACCATGGAATCAATGCTGCCTTAAAAATAAATATTAATAATATTGTTAATCCTAGTGATAATGTCGATATCTGGCCACCTAGTGGTTGTGATGTGGATTGCAGTCTTGCTAGTGAGTTGCAATAATATCGTCAATATATATGATTATAAATCGTAACTCCACAGAAAGGTAACGGGAGGAACATCTGTATAAGTGGCAGTAAAGCTCACTTCCTCTCCTCTTTATGGCTGCACAGTCTGATTCCTGCAGCTCAACAACGTCATGGTGTCGCCATTATACAATGAGTCCATAATATTCATCACAGTACCCGTAGAATGCAAAACAGAGACACAGACGGGTAAGTACATGTACAAGTCTATTCATGGCAATCAGCAACACAATAAGGTGTTTTTTTTATTTTTTTTCTATATCACAATCTTTTTACAAGATATCAATGAGAAATTCAGACGAGACTCAGAGTTCCTGTTATTTCAGGAAATCCATGTGTACATTACCAGCAACGAGCAAACTATGACCCTATCTGTTGTATAAAAGCATCCAATGAGCATGTGCAAAGATCATTGTGAAGAAGTAGAGGAGGCAAGCTGTGACATCACCTATTGTGAATGGTGGGTCCTGTGTTATCTATTGTATAGAGGGGTGTTATCAGTCATTATACAGGAGGAGGAGGTGAGCTGTAATATCACCTATTGTGAATGGTGGATCCTGTGTTATCTCCTGTATATAGAGGTGTCATCAGTCATTGTACAGGTGGAGGAGGTGAGCTGTGACATCACCTATTGTGAATGGTGGATCCTGTGTTATCTCCTGTATATATTATTATTATTATTATTATTATTATTATGCATTCATATAGCGCCATTTATTCCATGGCGCTTTACATGTGAAAAGGGGAAATATAGACAAATATAATAAACCTGTGTAAGACAAGGGACACACAAGTACATAAGGAGACGGGACCCTGCCCGCAAGGGCTCACAGTCTATAGGGATGGGTGAGGATACAGTAGGAGAGGGTAGAGCAGGTTGTGCGGTGGTTCAGTAGACCGAGGATCATTGCAGGCTGTAGGCTTGTCGGAACAGGTGGGTCTTCAGGTTCTTCTTGAAGCTTTCCGTTGATGGTGAGAGTCTGATGTGTTGCAGCAGAGAGTTCCAGAGTATGGGGGAAGCACGGCAGAAGTCTTGTATGCGGTTGTAGGAAGAAGAGATAAGGGGGGAGTAGAGAAGGAGATCTTGAGATGATCGAAGGTTGCGTGCGGGTAGGTACCTAGAGACCATATCACAGATGTATGGAGGGGACAGGTTGTGGATGGCTTTGTATGTCATGGTTAGGGTTTTGAATTGGAGCCTCTGAGCAATAGGAAGCCAGGGAAGGGCCTGGCATAGGGGGGAGGTTGGGGAATAGCGGGGAGACAGGTGGATTAGTCGGGCAGCAGAGTGTAGGCTGGACTGGAGCGGAGCCAGAGTGCTAGAGGGGAGGCCAGAGAGTAGGAGGTTGCAGTAGTCGAGGCGGGAGATGATAAGGGCATGCACTAGTGTTTTTGTGGTTTTGTGGTTGAGGAATGAGCGGATCCGGGAAATATTTTTGAGTTTGAGGCGGCAGGAGATATGTGGTTTGAAAGAGAGCGCAGAGTCGAGGATCACCCCAAGGCACCGAGCGTGCGGGACTGGGGAAAGAAAGCAGCCATTGACATTGATGGATAGGTCTGGTGGAGGGGTAGAGTGAGATGGGAGAAAGATGATGAATTCTGTTTTGTCCATGTTCAGTTTGAGAAAACGAGCAGAGAAGAAGGCTGAGATAGCAGACAGACATTATGGGATTTCAGTCAGTAAGGAGGCGAGGTTGGGTCCAGATAGGTAGATCTGCGTGTCATCGGCATAGAGGTGATGCTGCAAACCGTAGGATTCTATGAGCTGTCCCAAGCCAAAGGTGCAGATGGAGAATAGTAGGGGTCCTAGGACAGAGCCTTGAGGAACACCAACAGACAGGGGGTGAGGTGAGGAGGTGGTGTGTGAGAGGGAGACACTAAATGTTCGGTCTGTTAGGTATGATGAGATCCAGGATAGGGCCAACTCTGTGATGCCAAGAGATGAGAGAGTCTGTAGCAGGAGGGAATGGTCTACGGTGTCGTAGGCAGAGGACAGGTCCAGGAGAAGGAGGACAGAGTAGTGTCGCTTGCTCTTGGCGGTTAGTAAGTCGTTAGTGACTTTAGTTAGGGCAGTTTCAGTTGAGTGATGCGGTTGGAAGCCCAATTGTAACCGGTCAAAGAGGGAACAGGAGGAGAGGTGGGAGGACAGTTCAAGATAAACATGCTGTTCCAGTAGTTTTGAGGCGTAAGGGAGAAGAGATATTGGGCGATAGTTAGACACAGAGGATGGATCAAGGGAGTGCTTTTTGAGGATGGGTGTGATTGAGGCATGTTTGAAGGATGAGGGAAAGACACCATTTGTAAGTGAAAGGTTGAAGAGGTGTGTTAGAGATGGGATGAAGACTGTGGCCAAGTTAGGGATGAGGTGAGACAGGAGTGGGTCAAGGGCACAAGTGGTGAGGTGTGATTTTGACAGAAGGGTGGAGAGCTGATCTTCTGTCATGGTGGAGAAGCTGGCTTTTGCAGAACAGGGCTGAGCGGCTAAGAAGGGCATTGGGGGCTGCGGGCCAATGTTTTGTCTGATCTTGTCGATCTTCTGCTTAAAGAAGGAGGCAAAGTCTTCAGCAGACATGAGAGGAGGGGGAGGAGGTGCTGTGGGATGGAGTAGAGAATTGAAAGTGTTGAAGAGTTGTTTAGGGTTGTGAGACAGGGAGGATATGAGAGATGCGAAGTAAGTTTGTTTAGCAGCAGATAGCGTGGACTTAAAGCTGGCAAGGGACTGCTTGTATGCGCTGAAGTGCTCAGAAGAATGGGTTTTCTTCCATCTCCCCTCAGCGGCCCTGGAAACCCGTCTCAGTTCTTTGGTCAGGCTGGTCAGCCAGGGCAGCCTGTTGTTTGTACGAGTTTTGCTCTGCGTGAGGGGGGCAGCCGAATCAAGTGTTGCTGTTGTTGTGGTGTTATAAAAAGTGGCAGCAGCATCTGTGTCATGAAGGTGAGCTATGTCTGTAAGAGGGAGAAGGGACTCAGAGAGTGATTGTAAATTGAGGTGTTTGAGATTCCTGCGAGGGTGAGCGAGTTTATGGAGCCAGGGTTGCGCAGTAGGAGAGGAGAGGGAAGAGAATGTCAGTAGGTTGTGGTCAGACAGGGGGAGGGGTGAGTTATTGAGAATAGTTAGGGAACAGAGATGGGTGAAGATAAGGTCCAGCGTGTGACCATCTTTGTGAGTGGCCACAGAGGACCATTGAGTGAGGCCAAGGGAAGCCGTGAGCGATAGAAGTTTAGAGGCAGCCGGGGTGGAAGTGTCAATGAGGATGTTGAAGTCGCCCATGATGATGGTGGGGATGCCAGCAGAAAGGAAATGGAGTAGCCAGGTGGTGAAGTGGTCGAGAAAGGTGGAGATGGCTAGTTCTGGGGGACGGTAGATGACAGCCAGTTGGAGGGGGAATCGAACGAGGGAAGAGTAGCAGAGGGTGGCAAAGGAATTGAGGTAAAGGAGCAGGTATCAGACAGGAGCAAGCCAACTCCTCCACCACGTTTGTTCCAGGGGCGAGGGGTGTGAGAGAGATGGAATCCGCCACAGGAAAGCACAGCTGGAGAGGCTGTGTCAGAGGAAGTGAGCCAGGATTCAGTGATGGCAAGGAAGGAGAGTTTGTTGGTGATAAAGAGGTCATGGATAAATGATAGTTTGTTGCAGACAGAGCGTGCATTCCACAGTGCTCCAGGTAGGGGGACCGGGGGAGTGGGGGCTGGATGAATAGGTATGAGGTTGTCATGGTTGCAAAAAAGTGTAGAGGATCGTCGCAGGATGTTAGAAATGAGTGTGGGGATGTATTGAGGAGGGCCAGGATTTGGGAATACATCGCCAGCAATGAGCAGTAGTAGACAGAGCATTAGAAGGTGGGAGCAGGATAGGACATGATGTGGCCGTGTGTGTCTGGAGAAAAAGGATTGTATGTGGAGGAACAATTGTGACGAAGAGGTGAGATGGCTGAGAAGGATGGAGGGGGAAATGACTAGTTCCTTACTGGGTGGAGGGATTGCAGGAGTTAGGGAGAAATAGAGTAGTATGGGGGTGATAGTAAAAAGAATGTGAAACATTGTTGTGGTGTTGTAGTCCGTTACCTTACAGTCAATTCCAATCCAATTCTAGTCTAATTCAGAGTACTTAGAAATATGTACTTTGAAGTAAGTATATAGAGGTGTCATTGTACAGAAGGAGTTGAGTTATGACATCACCTATTGTGAATAGTGAATCCTGTGTTATCCATTGTATATAGAGGTGTTATCAGTCATTGTACAGGATGAGGAGGAGGTGAGCTGTGATATGTAATGTGCAATCAGCTATATATAGGGATGTTATCGGTCATTGTTCAGGAGGAGATGGGCTCTGATATCACTTATTGTGAATGGTGGATCCTGTGTTATCAGCTGTATATAGAGGTGTTAGCAGCCATTGTACAGGAGGGGGAGGAGGTGAGCTGTGATATGTAGTGTGCAATCAGCTATATATAGGGATGTTATCGGTTATTGTACTGGAGGAGGGGGTGAGCTGTGACATCACCTACAGTTGTGGCCAAAAGTATTGACACCCCTGCAATTCTGTCAGATAATACTCAGTTTCTTCCTGAAAATGATTGCAAACACAAATTCTTTGGTATTATTATCTTCATTTAATTTGTCTTAAATGAAAAAACACAAAAAGAATTGTCCTAAAGCCAAATTGGATATAATTCCACACCAAACATAAAAAAGAGGGAGGACAAAAGTATTGGCACTGTTCGAAAAATCATGTGATGCTTCTCTAATTTGTGTAATTAACAGCACCTGTAACTTACCTGTGGCACCTAACAGGTGTTGGCAATAACTAAATCACACTTGCAGCCAGTTGTTGTACACACTAAAGGTTGAAACAAGAGCGCAATAGGGTCTTATCTGGGTAAACCGTGTATAATAAAAAAGTTTTTATACTCACCCTTTCCACGAGAGAGTAAAGCCTGTATAGTCGGTATGTCAGCCTGCTGCACGTCCAACGGTCCACATGGGTGACCGCAACAAGGATTCTTAGGAATAAATTTTTGGACTTTTAGGTGCGCTGCCAGACAAATTTCATATCCAAACAAGGTTAATGAATTAACCCTTTATTCCCTACGCGTTTCGAAGTATAACACTTCTTTTTCAGGGGATGACATATGAGTACAGAGAGCTGTCTCCAGATTTATACATTCACGATTCAAACTTGGCGCCATAAAAGACATGTGATGCGCCACAGAGGTCAAAGATCAAAACAATTCAAATGTCATAAGAAGTCAAAATCATCTCATCTATGGTTAATAAAATCAATTATACATTTATTTTATTTTGCAGATAAAAATTGGAATTAAAAAAGAAGAAAAGAAAAAAAGAAACAAAGAAAAAGGGGAATTGAAAAGTGAACCTGCATTGTGAGGAAAACGAAAGGACCGCAGTCCAATACTCACACCATCATGCCAGGAAGGATGTCAGAATTGAGAAAAAAAAAAATCTATATATATCTCCGAGAGTTTATTAAAAGACTGAAATAAAAAGGATGTCTGTAATATTAGATTATATTATTAAGATATATATATATAAAATTGTGTGAAATCATTAAATAAAGAGACAATGAATAATAAAATGAGTGTGGTGTCATAGTCTTTCGGTTACCTTCAATTACAAAAGGGATCAGTGGCACACGTCGATGGGAAGAAAATGCAGAAAAAACAGCCACCAGAGAAAATCGGATCGCCCACCATTCTGGGCAGAAAAAATTGGGGCCAAAAAAAGAATGTTCACTAGAAATCCATAATATAAGATTAATATTATCATAAAACCAATGTAAAAAAAACACATCTAGAAAGTGCACAAATTTCTTTGAATCAATTAATAGATGTGTTTTTTTTACATAATTCTTCATCCCCCGAGCTCAGAAGGTTTCATAATGTATCAGGATGTTCCACGGTCAGCCATTGCGTATGTACATAATGGGGGTCTACCGGTGTCTCTACCATTATAAGTGCTTAAAATGAGGTATTAAGAGCCGTCCCCTCCGACCTCTTCAAAGCCTCAGCTACAAGAGAATCCTCATTTCTCCCCATTCTCTCGTCTTCTGCGCAGTTTTTGCTGTATTTAATTAATCCATCAGATCTCTATATGAAGCCATCAATCTCATGTAAAGTGGGAGGATGAGCCAGATGGAGATGCACTTGGAAGCAGTCGGGGGAGGGGACATGCATCATATCAAACACAAGTCATATTATGACATCTAATGGCATTTAATGAACCAGTGATGGACCCGAACTCTCCACCACCGCCGCCTCTCCAGACTCCGCTGCCGTCAATCTCTTACTATTCCTATTCAGTCTTTATACCTGATCATGGAAAAGCGGTGTCACAGCCAATATGCAGCACTGATCATCCTGGGCGGCGATGGTGAAAATGAAACATGGACGAGGGGTACAGCAGCAATCAGCAGACACTCACAAAGAATACAGCAGATAATATAAATATTTACTAATAAGTTTATAAAACGAAGGAAAGGAGGGCAGGTAAAGTAAGAAATACAATGACAGCAGTTCCTCTCAATAACACCGACTAGGGGTATACTCAGGTATCAGGTACAGGAACACTTAGACAGAATTCACAGTTATATGAGAGAAAAATTCATCGCTGTTAACCCTTTTTGTGCATAAATCAACAAAACAAGTGATGTGTCAGTACTAAATGCCTACTGTGGTGGGGGCCCGGATTGGGGGGTGGTCCACTGCTTACCACGACCAGACGATGCAAAGACGAGACAGAGGCAAATTCCAATTGTAACAGGTGCGAGTTTATTGGCCATCCTCCTGACGACCGTAGCCATACACCGCAGCACGTTTGCAGCTCTCCGTTTCCAGGCCCGGGTACCTTCACCTTTCCTTTAGTCGTGATGACGTCCCTCGTGGATCTTTTGCTAGGGATGTCCTAGACCAATCTACCGCTAGCGCTTCACCTGCCCGAGGTCGTTGTCCAATTCGTACCCCCGGGGCCTCGTCTGTCCTGCGGTCCGTTGTGTCAGGGCCACCCCCCTGACTGTCTCTTCCTGTCAGTCCCCTGGCCGAGCTCTTCCACCGTTCTCAGTCTTCTGTCCTGAGTCTTCACCTCCTCCCGGGACTAGCCTAGCCTGGAATCCCATCCTGTCCTATTTATTCCCTCTCTCACTGGGAATTTCCCTCCTGGGTTCCTATCTCCCCGCCCCCCATGACTAAGCAGTTTCTATAGCCGTAAGCTGATGTCAAGTTCTGAGCTACACTCCCCCCTGCCATCTTGTGGTCAAATCTCGGTACTGCACTCCCTTTTCTGTCTTTCCCTGCTGTTACCTTTCTGTCATTGCCAATCTCTGTCTGTAGTGTGCAAATTGTCCCCTCCTACTTCCAGTCAAGTCTGTCCGTCAAGTCACCTTCCCCACACTCCCCCATCCTTTGTCTATTGTCGTCCTGACAATCGTACTCCCTACCTACGTCATCCTAAAGCTTGTCCACAGTCTGTTGTCAGACCGGTCGTTGGGCCAAACCCGCTGCCCACGGGGGCCGAACCAAACCGGGAGCACCATGCTTTGAGCAGCCTATTGCTACTTGCCGGCGCGCACGCCACGTGACAACTTCTTTCAGGTTGGCGAGGTCCACCCGGACTACTCTACGGCGTGTACCTCCTACTACTCTCCCCTACTACTTCCTTCAACTATCCGGAACGCAGTGACCGAGGCCTTTCGCCTACCAGGTCATCGTTGGCACCCGCCCTTCCTTTTGGGGTGTCCGTGGTGTCGGGGACCTGACTGACGGACCACTGTCTGGTTCGATATCTCTCGTCTCTTTGTCCTTCACTTAAAAAGAGTCATGGTCGGCGTCTTCGTCACATCTACCTCGTACCCGGGACCTGTTACACACACATTTTTTTTTGTTACACACACTACTCATTAAATCAACTTTTAGCATACCATTACCTCTACTTTAATAACAATAGGAGTTACTCAACCGGAGTAACCCCTTTTAATTGTTTGTTTTTTCTTTTTTTTTTTCTTTTTTTTTTCCTTTTCTTTCAATATAACATTTTAAAACAGAACATAAATACTCCCCCTCCATTTAACATGAGTACTTCCTCTCCCATATCCCCACTATGTCAGGAGCAAACAATCAACAATAAAACATGTCCCTTATCTTGGATGTCGAACTGTCCTCTTGGGGCCTACACAATGGTGATGCGAAATCCCGGAAGTCCAGGCCGTCTCCTGAGAGCCGATGTCTCATCAGTAGTAAGGGGCTCCACAGCCGTGGAGCTCCCGGGATGCAGAGAGTGTCTCTAAGGGTTCTTTTTACGGGGGCTCGTGACCTTCGGGTTCAGCGATTACGGCTATCGCGTAGTAGCCGCGGCCACAGTACTCCTTGTAGTGCGACACCAAGTCCCCCTCCCACAAAGCCCAGCCTTGACGGATGGAAGTCACGTTGATATATACCTTCTGGCCGGTTGCGAGGTCCCGAATGAACCTGTATCCTTTGTCCGGATTGGTATACACGAGCCGCCCCGTAGATCGGGAAGCCGCCATGCCAGCCTCCCCTCTCTCGTGGAGCAGGTTCCAGACCTCCCACTCCCTGGCCTTTTTCTTCTGTAAGACCTCCACGACCCACACGGAGGGTCCGGTGTAGGCCTCGAAGTCCGGTGGGCGGGACGCGGCCAGGGTTGAGAGTGGGGCAGAGGCGGCCGCAGATTCCGGCGGCCCAGCAGCCGCTGGGGCTGGGCGACGGGCACGGGCAGCAGTGGTTCCCGGCAGGTAGGCCGCAGAGCCCGACAAGCAGGCCGCAGCCGACTCCAGGGGTGACGCAGATGCAGCCGCGGGGCAGGCCGCAACCGGAGTCGCAGCTGGGACCGGAGTGGCGGCAGGCTGCGGTGAATAGGCTGCCGCCGCCAGATGGAACGTAGCAGGGATGGTCCCAGGTGGGTTCCGCACTGGCGACACCGGACGTGGCGCCGCCGGGCGGGCTGGCTCAGGGACGTGTGCAGAGGCATCGCTCAGCCCAGCGGAGGCCGCAGAGCCCTCCGCAGCCGGGCCCACAGGATCACAGGAGGCCGCACGTGGAGGCCGGGTGGTGGGGGCTGTTCGCGGAGCCGCCGGCCGAGCCGGGGGACCTCTCACCTTCCCCGACGCCGCGGCCTCCAACAGGCCACCCCGCAGCTCCTACCGCAGCCTCCGATCTTCACCCCGCCGTCCGGCAGGGCTAGCCTCCAGGCTCGTGGGTTCTGCGGGGAGGCACCCAGGCAATGTCTTCAGCGGCTGCTCCCGCAGGGCTCGCAGTCGCTCCTCCTGTCCGCCCGATGTCTGGGGGGCTGTCAGTGGCTTCAGAAAGCAGGTCTCCCAGCGAGATTCGACCTCGACGCCACCGCCATTCCAGGCATCTGAGGCCACTGCAGCTGCAACGTCGCATCCCGTCTGGTGTACAGCAGTCAAATGGCACCAAACAGCCGCAGCCAGTCTTTCCCCCCCCGGGCCACTCTCGCCCACGGTTGGGGCGATGGTCGGTTTCTCCACCCATCTTCCCGGGTCCAGTATGAGGGGGCGGCGGTCTCCAGTTATACACCGCTTCCCCCAGGGGTGAATTTGAGACAGCCTCAGTCCATCCAGAGCAGCGGCAAACACCTGGGCCTCTTCCTGACATTGAAGTATCACAGCCATGTTGTCCGGCTTCTGGTACCGCCCCGGATCTTCTGATGACAGCCGAGGATCCGGAACCGAGTCTCAAATTTGTAATCCACAGGTGAGCAAATTTGTAATCCACAAGTGGGAAGCCAAAGTCCTTTTGAGTTCTCCTGGCGCAGGCCTGCCGCGGAAGATGTAGTATTAGCGGCGGCGATCCTGCCAACTACGCCAAATGTGGTGGGGGCCCAGATTGGGGGGTGGTCCACTGCTTATCATGACCAGACGATGCAAAGACGAGACGGAGGCAGATTCCAATTGTAACAGGTCCGAGTTTATTGGCCGTCCTCCTGACGACCGTAGCCATACACCACAGCACATTTACAGCTCTCCGTTTCCAGGCCCGGGTACCTTCACCTTTCCTTTAGTCGTGATGACGTCCCTCATGGATCTTTCGCTGGGGCTGTCCTAGACCAATCTACCGCCAGTGCTTCACCTGCCCGAGGACGTCGTCCAATCGGTACCCCCGGGGCCTCGTCTGTCCTGTGGTCCGTTGTGTCAGGGCCACCCCCCTGACTGTCTCTTCCTGTCAGTCCCCTGGTCGAGCTCTTCCACCGTTCTCAGTCTTCTGTCCTGAGTTTTCTCCTCCTGAGCTCCTCCCAGGACTAGCCTAGCCTGGAACTCCAACCTGTCCTATTTATCCCCTCTCTCACTGGGAATTTCCCTCCTGGGTTCCTATCTCCCCACCCCCATGACTAAGCAGTTTCTATAGCCGTAAGCTGATGTCAAGTCCTGAACTACACTCCCCCTTGCCATCTTGTGGTCAAATCTCGGTACAGCACTCCCTTTTCTGTCTTTCCCTGCTGTTACCTTTCTGTCATTGCCAATCTCCGTCTGTAGTGCGCAAATCGTCCCCTCCTACTTCCAGTCAAGTCTGTCCGTCAAGTCACCTTCCCCACACTACTCATAGCAGTTTATTCAGTGTCTATTACAGAGGAGGCCTTTTCTCCTAAGTAACTGAACCTCTATAAGGCTATTTATACATGAGCATATGTACAGTCATATGTAAAAGTTTGGGCACCCCTATTAATGTTAACCTTTTTTCTTTATAACAATTTTGGTTTTTGCAACAGCTATTTCAGTTTTATATATCTAATAACTGATGGACTCAGTTATATTTCTGGATTCCAATGAGGTTTATTGTACTAACAGAAAATGTGCAATCTGCATTTAAACAAAATTTGACCGGTGCAAAAGTATGGGCACCCTTATCATTTTCTTGATTTGAACACTCCTAACTACTTTTTACTGACTTCCTGAAGCACTAAATTGGTTTTGTAACCTCATTGAGCTTTGAACTTCATAGCCAGGTGTATCAAATCATGAGAAAAGGTATTTAAAGTGGCCACTTGCAAGTAGTTCTCCTATTTGATTCTCCTATGAAGAGTGGCATCATGGGCTCCTCAAAACAACTCTCAAATGATCTGAAAACAAAGATTATTCAACATAGCTTTTCAGGGGAAGGATACAAAAAGTTGTCTCAGAGATTTAACCAGTCAGTTTCCACTGTGAGGAACATAGTAAGGAAATGGAAGAACACAGGTACAGTTCTTGTTAAGCCCAGAAGTGGCAGGCCAAGAAAAATATCAGAAAGGCAGAGAAGAAGAATGGTGAGAACAGTCAAGGACAATCCACAGACCACCTCCAAAGACATGCAGCATCATCCAGTAGCCTAGGCATGTGGCCTTCTGGGGTGTGCTTTCTACCCAGGGAGGCATATCTAATAGGCCCATCCTGCCCAGATTCACAGGGTCACAATAGTTCATGTATCAAGTAACTACAATTAATAACTTGGTTGGCTAGGAGGATGAGGAGCTTGTGGCCTGTGCCAAATGATGGCAGTGTAAAACCATGGGTCACATCAAAATCTACCCGCCTCATGAGGAAAAAAGTACAAGCACAGGAAGGGGGGGTGGCCGATTCTATATGCATCTTTTGATGTGAGGTATTTTTAAACAGTTTTTGGGTTGTACTTACTCAGTTTCTGCTGCTCTTCACGTGGCCGATCACCAAAATCATGGAACATCTGGCAACATATGCGCCTCCATGATGCCTCCTTTCTTGCCCAGTTGGCATAATGGGCATCACGTTGGTCCCAGAGTTCTGGCCGCTCCTGCACTAATACAATAAGCATCTCCACATTGAGGAAATATGGCGCCATGACGCTGCTGTACTCCGTGGAGGCGTACTTCCTGGATGTCTGGAGCGCTTTTTGAGATCATTTGCATGTCTAGGCTTCCTGATAATGGATTGGCACCATCCAAAAGACCTGCGTATTTCTCGCAAGTCACACGTGTGGTCCGTGTGTAATGCGCATTTTTAGCGCACCCATAGACTTGCATTCGCGTAATACGGCCGTAGTACGCTGACAATCGCAGCATGCTGCGATTGGCAGGGACCGTAGAATACGGCCGAGAAAAATACGGCTGTTTGGAGCAAACCCATGGAGAATCATTTGTCCGTGTCTAGTGCGTGATTTTAACGCCTCTCACTTGTCCGTATTCCTCTCTAGTGTGACTCCAGCCTTAGAGAGAGTCACAGATGGCAGCTTGCGGTCAGCATCATAGGCACTTCCACACCCCCATAGGTCATATAATTTGTATTTTCCCACCTGTAGAGGTCAGATACATCCAAACAGAGCAGAGGAGGATGAGCTGTACAGCACAGCAAATCACGTGCACTACAGTTACAGAGGGAGTGGGTGTGAGCAGCACTCGCTAAAAAGTGGGCCATTCTAGGTTTTAGAGGGAGGAGCTCCAGCCAGAACTGCAGTTGGTGGTGTAGGTTGTCTCAGGGATAGGAAACCTGCCATTACTGAGAGACTGTGAGAATTACCACCACAGAGGGGAGCAAAGAGGTTTATTCTTGCGAGTCTAGAGTACAACTGTGAGCTGAACAGTTCTACCATCGAGACCACTATATCCTGCAATACTGGAATCCATCCAGAGCTTACAAGGTGGGACAGAAGGTCCAGGTCTGGACTGGCGAGGTGCCAGCAATGATCAGGAGCAGTGCTGTAAATTGCATCACTAAAGTCACAGAGAAGGAAAATTTTGGTGCTACCATAAGGAAAAGTGAAATCTTCTACTAACCAGGTGATTGTCTCCATCCCGGCAGATTACCATATTGTTCTCAGCAGCGTGCCGCCAGATTAACCTTCCAAATGTCATCGGGGCCTGTAGATAATTGGCTGGAAATGAAGACGGCTTCTCTGTAGCATTGAAGTGGTTAGGATAAATCCACTGTGTGATTTATTGCGTGGCGTACAGCGCGCTCGCTTACACACAATTCAGCAGAAATAATTCCCCCCTTTGTCCGTAGAAACTTTCTGACTCATTTTCTTTTCATCATTAAAAGATTTAATTAAAGTCTCAAATTAATTGTACAGTGTGAGGCGCGCAGCATGTAAATTGCTCCATAATAAGAATTAGCAATGGTGGATTATTCAGACTTTGTTTATTTTCCTGCGAATATCTGTATTAATGTTATAATAATAGAGGGTTTCCGGGCAATGCTTGAACTTGTAGTTCTACATGGAGTCAAGAGGAGCAGTGGAAAGTGTCAAAGACTTAAAAATGAATGATCCCTCATAGAATATCGCTGTAGAATGAATCCTTCCCTAGACAAAATGAATGAGCCCTCATGGAATATCGCTGTGTACAATGAATCCTTCCCTGGAGTAGTCTACAACCGAGAGATTACACAATTATTCACAGCTGACACCTACTGGCCAGAGTCGGTGCTGCAGTGCTGATTCATTGACTATTACAGTCCCGGTTATAGACAGTAGGTGGGCTGGAGTCAGACTGCTGTATTTCTCATGCGAGAATTGCATGGCAAAACTTGCACTGGCTGTCGGCTCTCCTGACCTGAGCTTGACATCTGCATAGCAATCCATCACGCTGTCATGCTTGGGTCAGGAGTGGTGCCGGCCAGTCTGTGCTGTGTGATGTGATTATCGCATGAGAAATACGGCAGTGTGACTCCAGCCTTAAAGGGAATCTGTCAGCAGGTTTCTGATATTTAATCTGAGAGCAGCAAACTATAGGAAAAGAGACCCTGATTCCACTTATTAGACTGTGTACTGTAGTTTCAGTACAATCAGTGTTTTATCAGAGGGAGATTATCACTGCAGGACTAGGTATTACATGCACAGCAGTCAGGCCAGCTACACCCCATCACTGATTGGCGGCTTGCTGACAATGCACAGCGTACACAGGGAGCTACCAATCAAAGGAGTGGGCGGGGTCATACAGAGCTCAGCATTCAGAGCACTGCTACATTTACAACATAGAAAACAGGAATTTCTATCAAAACTACAGCAAGCAGCCGGTAAGTGACACATCACTGGAATCAAGGTCTCTGCCCCAACATCATGCTGCTCTCAGATTACATAGCCAGAACTTGCTGACATTCCATTTAATGAGGTTGTTGAAAGTAATAAACTCTCTAATAAACCAGTATGCCTTGTCATAGACTCATCTGGGGGATCTTTCTTCAGCCTCAATGACATAGATTGACATGGGATCAGTAACACACAATGTGCTCAGATGTACAAAGAGGGGCCCCAAGGAAAGCAATAAGGGGCTGCACAATCTCACCTAAACTGATCACCTTTACCCTATGAAACCCTATAGAAGCTGCGTGGCCCCTCTATGGTGTAACCGTCCTGTTGTCTGATAATAGAGGGGTCTTACATTAATTTTGTAAGGGTCTGATTGTATTATGCGGGCCTGGTCTGGGGTCTTAACTCATTTTTATCAGATTTTAATATAGGGGGTGTGAATACATTTTGGAGGTCTGATATTTTATACAGAGTGTGAAGACACATAGAATTATATCATAATTAGCCAGACGACTGTTTTTTAGCAAACCAAGAATAATAGAATGCTATGAGGATATTACACGCTTTTAGGATTGGCTACAGAGCTTCATTTTATAATTAAAGGGTGCAAACAGGTGTAAGGAGGTGGCAGGGACCCTTGGTTGTTCCCTCTCTCCTTGCCCGTATGTGGTCCCCCTTTTGGTGCACTAGCAGTGGGTTACGTATTAATGTAATGTGTTATGGTTATGTTGTGCTGTGATTGTCTTGTCCTAATGTTTCACTATTGTACCATGTAATGTATTGTATGTACATAGCTTAGGGATAGTAAGGGGTTATTCCAGGGGACTGGATCAGTAGCCTCAAAGGGACAGGATGTCCCTGTCTGGGGTTCAGTGCCCGGGCAGGCTGACCCGTGGCAGGACGTGCTCCCCTGCTGGGAGCTGGACATACCTCTGGAGGGGAACAGAGCTGCCAGAGAACTATCAGGCAGAGGGCATAAGGACTGTGTGAGTGTACCCCACTAGAGACTTTTAGCTCCTGGGAGCCTTGTTCACCAAACTTGTGTCCTCAAATCTCCCCCATTACACTAAATCTCCCCCCATCCTCACACTAGATCTCCCACACTAAATCTACCCCCAAAATGCAGTCGCCAGGGAAAACACCTAGGACTACCGCATTAGGTGGCACAACTGCACCCCCTTGCCGACTGCAGACACCCACTTGTCCCAACTAGGTAAGCAACTGGTTTCCAGTGCATTTTTAAATGTTTTTATTCATCTTGTCTTTGTTTCTGAGTTTGTTACTTAGTAAATATTTTTTTTAAATTTATGAAATGCAACAGATCTTTTCTAAGTGTTTTTCCTCTTCTTTTGAACCTCACCATATCCAGGTCATACTGTCTTTCAGTTCTTCTTCAGGGGTGAACATGTAATACCATGGCCGCTGGGGGGTAGCCTCCTCGGCCGCTCCAGTACTCACTGTGCTGGAGACTGTTCCATCTCCGGTACACTGATCACCTATGAGGTTCAAATGACTGCAGACAGGCTGGAAACAACTTAAACAGTTCTACTTTATTCTCTTCAGGGCACAGCACATCCCATCACCATCAGGACTCTTTACACGATACCAACAGTGTTTTCTACGGCACAACACTTCTTCTGTTACACATGGGTGGAGCACACAAGCAACTGAACATGCAACACGGTAAACCCGGCACTTCAACCCCTCTTCCTGCGACCGACTTCAGCCCACGAAGGTACCTGTCAACTCAGTTATAGCTCACCCCTTTACGGCATTGTTGATCCTGTATGTGTACTAGGCTTGTGGCTCACTTGACTCTTGGAACAGCTCCTGCACTCTAGCTGTCACTTCCACAGGGACTCACTCACTGACCTCCCTGGCTTGACCACTTCTAAACACGGGCCGGTTTCCACAGACTGGCTTCACTGTCACTTCAGCTCCTTGGTTCTGGCTGACTTGACTCCAGAGGCTCTCCTATTAGCCTCCCTAGCCCTTTAGCTCCCAGTCTTTAGGTAAAGGGCCTCCAGTGACACTTCTCACTGGCTGCTGCTGTAGGCACTCTCTTCACACTTCTGCTCAGGATGGCCACCCCCGGATGAACTGACTCAAGCAGGAAATCTCTCTCTCCTTTTGCTCCCGGCTAGCCACCCCTCTCATATCCCTCTAGTTAACCCTTCTAAAGGCTCCCATCTGGATGTGTTCAGTGCCCCCATCTAGTGTCCTTTTACAAGTACTACACTATCTTCATCTAATACACCTATATTACACAATATGGCCGTGCACAACTTATACACAGATAAGCACATATAACACACAAAAGCATGGCAATCATGACAGCAAACAGTGGTAATAATATTTAAAGGGCTAGGCCCTTGACCTCCTTACATACACATCATTGGTGCAACCTGTGCAGCTGTATCAGGGTCCAGGAGGAAAAGGGGTCACTGCCATCTCCAAATCAGCAAGCAGCTTCTGACACAGACACATCATTGGGCTGCACAGGGTCCAGGTACTGGACAGGGGCCCATTCTCTCTATGTCAACCTCTTCATTACATAATACTGCACTATACTTGCAACTTTACAAAAACCATTCGCTGATAAAAGTTTGTGCCTAAATATTAGTGTCAAATAGAAGTAGTACAGAGATGCCACATAGAGTGATCTATTTTGCATGTTTATTCCTGTTAATGTTAATGATTATGGCTTACAGCCAATGAAAACCCAAAAGTCATTATCTCAGTAAATTAGAATACTTTATAACACCAGCTTGAAAAATTATTTTAACCCCTTCACCCCCAAGGGTGGTTTGCACGTTCATGACCGGGCCAATTTTTACAATTCTGACCACTGTACCTTTATGAGGTCATAACTCTGGAACGCTTCCATGGATCCCGGTGATTCTGACACTGTTTTCTCGTGACATATTGTACTTCATGTTAGTGGTAAAATTTCATTCAAATAACTTGCATTTATTTGTGGGAAAAACGGAAATTTGGCAAAAATTTTGAAAATTTCGCAATTTTCCAACTTTGAATTTTTATGCCCTTAAATCACAGAGATACGGCACACAAAAAACTTGATAACTAACATTTCCCACATGTTTACTTTACATCAGCACAATTTTGGAACCAAAATTTTTTTTTCTTAGGAAGTTATAAGGGTTAAAAGTTGACCAGCGATTTCTCATTTTTACAACACCATTTTATTTTTAGGACCACATCACATTTGAGGTCACTTTGAGGGGTCTATATGATAGAAAACACCCAAAAGTGACACCATTCTAAAAACTGCACCCCTTAAGGTGCTCAAAACCACATTCAAGAAGTTTATAAACCCTTTAGGTGCATCACAGGAATTTTTTTGAATATTTAAAAAAAAATGAACATCTAACTTTTTTTCACAAAAAAAATACTTCAGGTTCAATTTTTTTCATTTTACCAAGGGTAACAGGAGAAATTGGACTGCAAAAGTTATTGTGCAATTTGTCCTGAGTACGCTGATACCTGATATGTGGGGGGAACGACTGTTTCGGCGCATGGCAGAGCTCAGAATGGAAGGAGCGCCGTTTGACTTTTTCAATGCAAAATTGGCTGGAATTCAGATCGGACGCCATGTCACGTTTGGAGAGTCCCTAATGTACCAAAACAGTGGAAACCCCCTACAAGTGACCCCATTTTGGAAACTAGACCCCCCCAAGGAACTTATCTAGATATGTGGTGAGAACTTTGAACCCACAAAGGCTTTACAGAAGTTTATAACGTACAGCGGTACAATTAAAAAATCATATTTTTTCCACAAAAATGATCTTTTCACCCCAATTTTTATTTTCCCAAGGGTAACAGGACCCTAAAAGTTATTGTGCAATTTGTCCTGAGTACGCTGATACCCCACATGTGGGGGTAAACCACTATTTGGGTGCATGGCAGAGCTCGGAAGGGAAGCAGCGCCATTTGACGTTTTTGGCTGGAATTGAGATCGGACACCATGTCGCGATTGGAAAACCCCTGATGTACCTAAACAGTGGAAACTCCCCACAAATGACACCATTTTGTAAACTAGACCCCCCAAGGAACTTATCTAGATGTGTGGTGAGCACTTTGAACCCCCCAGTGCTTCACAGAAGTTTATAACGCCCGGGCGTGAAAATAAAAAATTCGTATTTTTTCCACAAACATGATCTTTTAGTCACCATTTTTTTATTTTCCCAAGGGTACCAGGAGAAATTGGACCCCAAAAGTTGTTGTCCAATTTGTCCTGAGTATGCTGATACCCCATATGTGGGAGAAAACTACTGTATGGACACACGTCGGGGCTCGGAAGGGAAGTAGTGACGTTTTGGAATGCAGACTTTGATGGAATGGTCTGCGGGTGTCATGTTGCCTTTGGAGAGCCCCTAATGTACCTAAACAGTGGAAACCCCCACAAATGACCCCATTTTGGGAACAAGACCCCCTAAGGAACTTATCTAGATGTGTGGTGAACACTTTGAACCCCCAAGGGCTTCACAGAAGTTTATAATGCCCGGGCATGAAAATAAAAAAATCGTATTTTTTCCACAAACATGATCAATTAGTCCCCAATTTTTTTTATTTTCCCAAGGGTAACAGGAGAAATTGGACCCCAAAAGTTGTTGTCCAATTTGTCATGAGTACGCTGACACCCCATATGTGGGAGAAAACTACTGTATGGACACACGTCGGGGCTCGGAAGGGAAGCAGTGACATTTTGGAATGCAGACTTTGATGCAATGGTCTGCGGGTGTCATGTGCGTTTGGAGAGCCCCTGATGTACCTAAACTATTGAAACTCCCCACAAGTGACCCCATTTTGGACACTAGGCCCCCCACGGAACTTATCTAGATGTGTGGTGAGCACTTTGAACCCCCAAGTGCTTCACAGAAGTTTATAACACTCGGACGTGAAAATAAAAAAATCATTTTTTTCCACAAAAATGATATTTTTGCCCCCAAATCATCGCTGATGATGCTGTGTGGTAGCTCGTTTTTTGCGGGACAAGATGACGTTTTCAGCTGTACCATGGATATTTATATGCGTCTTTTTGATCACGCGTTATTACACTTTTTGTTTGGCGGTATGATAATAAATCATTATTTTTTGCTTCGTTTTTTATTTTTATTTTTTAAGAGGTTCGCTAAAGGGGTTAACTAATGAGACAGTTTTATAGGGCGGGTCGTTACGGACACGGCGATACTTAATATGTGTACTTTTATTGTTTTGTTTTTTTATTTCTAAAAAATGGATTTATTTGGGGGAATATTTTTTTTTTTTCTAATTTATTTGGCAATTTTTTTTAATTTATTTTAACACTTTTTTTATTTTTTTTTTTACTTTATTAAATAGTCCCAGGTGGGACATCACTGTCCTGTGACAGATCGCTGATCTGTCACATCACAGATCACTGTGACAGATCAGCAATCTGTCACAGGGACTGCAGAAGGCTTCCTCATGCCTGCGCTTTGCAGGCACTGAGGAAGCCAGCTTCCTGCAGGCCCCCGAAGGCCCCCGTCGCCATCTTGGATTCAGGGGCCTGCAGGAAAGGAGCCGCCCGCAGCAGCGCTGCACATTGCGCTGCCGTGGGGGGCTCAGGGAAGCACAGAGGGAGCCCCCTCCCTGCCGATGCTTCCCTTTAACCCCCGGTACACCGCGATCATGTTTGACGCCCCTGACACATAGTGCCGGGTGTCAGCTGTGATAATCAGCTGACACCCGGCCGCGATCAGCGGCGCTCACCACGTGGGCGCCGCTGATCGCGGTAGACGTACTATCCCGTCCATGGGCATAGGGGCCCGGATCCCATGGACGGGATAGTACGTCTCATGTCAGGAAGGGGTTAAAATCTGAAATGTTGGCCTACTGAATTGTATGTTCAGTAAATGCACTCAATACTTGGTCAGGGCTCCTTTTCCATCAATTACTGCATCAATGCAGCGTGGCATGGAGTTGATCAGCCTGTGGCACTGCTGAGGTGTTATGGAAGCATAATTGATAGCAGCCTTCAGCTTGTCTGCATTGTTGTGTCTGGTGTCTCTTATCTTCCTCTGGACAATACCCCATAGATTCTCTATGGGGTTAAGAGCAGAGGAGTTTGCTGGCTGGTTTGTAAACCAGGTATTGGTACTTTTGGCAGTGTGGACAGGTGCTAAGTCCTGCTGAAGAATGAAATTTCCATCTTCAAAAAGCTTGTCGGTAGAGGGAAGCATGAAGTGCTCTAAAATTTCCTGGTAGATGGCTGCACTAACTTTGGTCTTGATAAAACACAGTGGACCCACACCAGCAGACGACATGGCTCCCCAAACCATCACTGATTGTGGAAACTTCACACTAGACCAGTGTTTCTCAACTCCAGTCCTCAAGACCCACCAACAGGTCATGTTTTCAGGATTTCCTTAGTATTGCACAGGTGATGGAATTAATGCTTAAGCAGGTGTTGAAGTCACCTGTGCAATGCTAAGGATATCCTGAAAACTTGACCTGTTGGTGGGTCTTGAGGACTGGAGTTGAGAAACACTGCACTAGACCATAAGTAGCTTGGATTGTGGCCTCTCCACTCTTCCTCCAGACTCTAGGACCTTGATTTCTAAACGAAATGCAAAATTTACTTTCATCTGAAAACAACACCTTGGACCGCTGAGCAGCAGTCCAGTTCTTTTTCTCCTTGGCCCAGGTAAGATGCTTCTGGCATTGTCTATTGGTGATGAGTGGCTTGACACAAGGAATATGACACTTGTAGCCCTGAATACGCCTGTGTGTGGTGGCTCTCGATGCAGTGACTCCAGCAGCAGTCCACTCCTTCGTGAATCATACTAATATCTAGTGCATGAATAATCCCACAGATAATGACAAGGCAGCATGTGGGCAACCATTATTGGGAGACATGTTGTGCACACGGTGGAGGCAATTGCTTGGTTCAGAGACTTATTCTTCCACCTGTGACTCATTTATCTGCTGGGATCAGTCTTCAGTATACCGATACAATCTCGGTGTCGGAGCGCAGGGTCTTCGTTGCTGGTCACCATAGGGTAATGGCCATTATTCGCAGAAAACAACCACAGCACAATGTATTAAACACAAACTTAACCTAAAAACATTGGAATCAAATACGATGACATTGTTTCCAGGCTTCTTTTATTTTCAAGACAATTAAAAAGCTGTTTCTTCCGCAACAGAAAAGTTATCCATCTGCAGCCGTCACTAATTAATCCCAAACATTTCAATTTTAAGACAATTACATCCACAGATCAATAGAAGCCTGTGCCAGCCCTCATAGATCACAGAAGATTCTGCATCTGCCAACGGATGCTGTCACAGAAAGTCTAAGACTGCAGGACGCAGGGGTTTGGGGCTGCAACATCTCGGATTACCAGAACTGGACTCTTATTCCCGTTCTTGGGTTTTTGATGATTTTTGTGTTTTATTAAAAGGTTAAAGGAAATACAAAACCTTACATATGGCTGAGATTATAAAACATGGCCGCTTCCTTCCCAAAAAAAGGATCTGCTGCACCATGCACAGTACTGAACCTCAGCCCCATTCATGTCAGTGATAGTGCCGGACATATAATGCTATCAAACAGAGTGTAGCTCTGGAGTACAATACAGGATGTAACTCAAGATCAGTAATGTAATGTATGTACACAGTGACTGCACCAGCAGAATAGTGAGTGCAGCTCTGGGGTATAATACAGGAGGTAACTCAGGATCAGTAATGTATGTACACAGTGACTGCACCAGCACAATAGTGAGTGCAGCTCTGGAGTATAATACAGGATGTAACTCAGGATCAGTAATGTATGTACACAGTGACTGCACCAGCAGAATAGTAAGTGCAGCTCTGGAGTAAATACAAGATGTAACTCAGGATCAGTAATGTAATATATGTACACAGTGACTGCACCAGCAGAATAGTAAGTGCAGCTCTGGAGTATAATACAGGATGTAACTCAGGATCAGTAATGTAATGTATGTACACAGTGACGGCATCAGCAGAATAGTGAGTGCAGCTCTGGAGTACAATACAGGATGTAACTCAGGATCAGTAATGTAATGTATGTACACAGTGACTGTGTAAGGGGGTGGCGTTGCCATGGAACATAGAGACAAGCTGCCACATTAAGAGACAGCACCCCCTTGGTTAGAGCAATGGGACATTCTCTCTCCCCTGCAGTTTAGACTGTGTGGTTTCTTCTTGACATGCCTGCCTGGAGCTGTGAGGAAAAGAGCATTTAGACTGAGACTGTGACTTTGTAAACTCTTCTGTGGATAACAAGGTGGCTTTCCTGTGTTGCCGTGAGGAGCCATGAAGAAAAGACAAGAAAGGAATCCAGAGGAGGGAATCCACCATTTCTAGGAGCATCACTGTACCTGCACGCAAGGAAAAGACCACGTTGCACAGAGCTTCCAGGAAGAAGTGCGCACCATCTTGCAAATCTGCAGGGGCCGCGGGATTGGACTGAGATACCAAAGCTACTGTGAGTGTTAAACTCTTCTGTTCACATGCTAGGGTTTAGGATAGGCTGCAATAGAAAGAGCACAGCAGCCGTGTGGCCTGGGTAGCAAAGGCCAGATAGGTTATAGTTAGTGTAGCATCATACATTACTTTACTGTGCTGTCTTGCTAGTTGGATAAATACACTGAGTTGTATTTTTGGTGCTCCGTGCTGTTTGACGGCCCAGCTAAAGAATATTATCCTTGTAAATTGTCTCTTTCCATAGCATACCTCTGTTTCTGCATTTTCCTAAATACTGCATTCCTTGCCTATTAATAAATTAATCCTTTGTTGCTTGCACCTCATCTTGTGTACCGTAGTCTCCCTGCATTGTGGTGGTCCCCCAGCCATCGCTTCAACTGCACCAGCAGAATAGGGAGTGCAGCTCTGGAGTACAATACAGGATGTAACTCAGGATCAGTAATGTATGTATACAGTGACTGCACCAGCAGAATAGTGAGTGCAGCTGTGGAGTATAATACTGACTGCAACTCAAGATCAGTAATGTAATGTATGTACATGTAAGGAGATAGATCGGACCTCGGGTACCTTCATGCCGGGTCCGGAACTAGAAGGGCTGCATCCTCTGTTCCCTGTGGGAAGCCTGAGTTGGGCGGACCTCCTCTGCTGCATGAGAGAAGCCTGAGAGAGAGAGATTCCTGCTAACAGGAGGGGGCAGTGAGAGCCAGAAAAGGGTGTGCAGCAGCTGGCAGATAAAAGGAGAAAGCGGGCCAAAACAGTCAGTCTGGTGCCGGTGCAGAGCAGTGCAGAGGGCAGCGCACAGAGCGATGAGCAGCGCGCTCTGCTTCCCCCATCAGAGTGTCCTGGTGTGGCGGCGGGCCATATAGAAGGAGCCCCCGTCCCCTGCAGAGCAGAGCCGTGCCAGCAGAGCAGAGCCGTGCCAGCAGAGCAGAGCTGTGTCTGCAGAGCAGAGCTGTGCCAGCAGTTAGAGCCGTGCAGAGCCATGCACCCAGAGCTGAGCCAAGCTGGGTGTCGCAGCAGACCAAGAGAGGGGTGCTCCGGTCAGAAGTACCAGCGCCAGGCTGACTAGCATCGCTCACCAACAACAGCGGGGACCAGGGAAAGCGGGATGTGCGGTGTGTGTCCAGTGACAGAATGTATGCCCCGGGAGGTGCATGCAGAAAGAGTTGTGTTCAGTTGGGAACACCCAGGGATGGATTTGACGTGGTTCTCTTGGGAAGCCCAAGCGGAAGGGGCACATGTGGGGATTCTCAGTTGGAAGGACTACCGCCAGCAACAGGCGCTCAGGTTGGAGATGGAGAAGTAGGAGCACAGAGCTCAATGGAGAGCTATGGAGGACTGGAATATGAGGGCCAAGGTCCAATCCCGCAAAGCCAGACATGCTGACCGGGGTCCGCAGAGGCAGGGCACGGTGGTCTCCTTCGATTTAAAAAAATGGCTGGTGGTTCATTATGGAGCCTGGGATGGTCACTGAACTATTTGTCAGCTGGCGGGATGTTGAGTCATATCTCCTGGAGGGGCACCCGGATCGTGACTTATACCCAGGAGACCTAGTCACTAGAGTTGAGCGAAACGGGTCGAAAAATTTCAAAAGTCGCCGACTTTTGGCAAAGTCGGGTTTCATGAAACGAAACCCGACCCTAGGATGAGGTCGGCCACGAGGTCGGCGACTTACGCGCCAAAGTCGCATTTCAAAAGTTTGTTTTGCGCTCTTTTTCAGCCAATCAGGATCCACGGACACTGTGGGCAACGTGATGACATAGGCACGGGTCACCACCATCTTTCAGAAGGGCATGCAAGTGATTGGCTTGCTTTGGTGGGCGTCACAGGGGGTATAAAAGGTATAAATAATAGAGAGAGCTGCTGCTGCTGATTTTGTAGGGAGAGCGTTAGGCAGGGAAGAAGACACCACAAACTGCTTTTGCTGCTAGCGATTTTGCCTGTACAACACACCAGTCACTGTGTGTGCAGTGCAAGGGGAGGCTATATAGTGGTGTATCAGTGGTGTTGGTTGTTGGGCTGCCTTCTAAGGCTTCCTGACATTCCTGCATTGCTGTTTACCCACTGCACCGCAAACTGCTTTTTTAAAAGCAATCCCAATTTTTTTTTTTTGTCCTGCTGAGAAGAAGAAAAAAAAACTGCTTCTGCTGCTAGCGATTTTGCCTGTACAACACACCAGTCACTGTGCAGAGCAAGGGGAGGCTATATAGTGGTGTATCAGTGGTGTTGGTTGTTGGGCTGCCTTCTAAGGCTTCCTGACATTCCTGCATTGCTGTTTACCCACTGCTCCGCAAACTGCTTTTTTAAAAGCAATCCCAATTTTTTTTTTTTTGTCCTGCTGAGAAGAAAAAAAAACTGCTTCTGCTGCTAGCGATTTTGCCTGTACAACACACCAGTCACTGTGCAGTGCAAGGGGAGGCTATATAGTGGTGTATCAGTGGTGTTGGTTGTTGGGCTGCCTTCTAAGGCTTCCTGACATTCCTGCATTGCTGTTTACCCACTGCTCCGCAAACTGCTTTTTTAAAAGCAATCCCAATTTTTTTTTTTGTCCTGCTGAGAAGAAGAAAAAAAAACTGCTTCTGCTGCTAGCGATTTTGCCTGTACAACACACCAGTCACTGTGCAGTGCAAGGGGAGGCTATATAGTGGTGTATCAGTGGTGTTGGTTGTTGGGCTGCCTTCTAAGGCTTCCTGACATTCCTGCATTGCTGTTTACCCACTGCTCCGCAAACTGCTTTTTTAAAAGCAATCCCAATTTTTTTTTTTTGTCCTGCTGAGAAGAAGAAAAAAAAACTGCTTCTGCTGCTAGCGATTTTGCCTGTACAACACACCAGTCACTGTGCAGTGCAAGGGGAGGCTATATAGTGGTGTATCAGTGGTGTTGGTTGTTGGGCTGCCTTCTAAGGCTTCCTGACATTCCTGCATTGCTGTTTACCCACTGCTCCGCAAACTGCTTTTTTAAAAGCAATCCCAATTTTTTTTTTTTGTCCTGCTGAGGTACTGAGCGTGCATTTTTTCACACCATACAGCGGTGTACGCTCCTCACACAGTACTGTGTAACGGCTTTTATCACAGCCACAGTGAAGCTATCAGTGTGTCACTCTGTGAGAATAAGTCGAGGACATGTTCCGTTCTTACAGACCTGCACTCTAGGGAGATTCCTATTCTGCCCAATTCTACATACACCTTGTAGTTTGTGATACACTAGCCAATTTCTGCCTGTGACATAGCGCTCAGATATTCAGTGGGCCTCACACAATCCATAAGTGTCCAGTGTCCACAAGTGTGTGCAGAAATTAAAAATCTCCCTTATCCTCTAGTGACTTTGGTCACAGCTCTGCCATCGAGCCTGTGACAGAGCGCTCAGATATTCAGTGGGCCTCACACAATCCATAAGTGTACAGTGTCCACAAGTGTGTGCACAAATTCAAAATCTCCCTTATCCTCTAGTGACTTTGGTCACAGCTCTGCCATCGAGCCTGTGACAGAGCGCTCAGATATTCAGTGGGCCTCACACAATCCATAAGTGTCCAGTGTCCACAAGTGTGTGCACAAATTCAAAATCTCCCTTATCCTCTAGTGACTTTGGTCACAGCTCTGCCATCGAGCCTGTGACAGAGCGCTCAGATATTCAGTGGGCCTCACACAATCCATAAGTGTCCAGTGTCCACAAGTGTGTGCACAAATTCAAAATCTCCCTTATCCTCTAGTGACTTTGGTCACAGCTCTGCCATCGAGCCTGTGACAGAGCGCTCAGATATTCAGTGGGCCTCACACAATCCATAAGTGTCCAGTGTCCACAAGTGTGTGCACAAATTCAAAATCTCCCTTATCCTCTAGTGACTTTGGTCACAGCTCTGCCATCGAGGCTGTGACAGAGCGCTCAGATATTCAGTGGGCCTCACACAATCCATAAGTGTCCAGTGTCCACAAGTGTGTGCACAAATTCAAAATCTCCCTTATCCTCTAGTCACTTTGGTCACAGCTCTGCCATCGAGCCTGTGACAGAGCGCTCAGATATTCAGTGGGCCTCACACAATCCATAAGTGTCCAGTGTCCACAAGTGTGTGCAGAAATTAAAAATCTCCCTTATCCTCTAGTCACTTTGGTCACAGCTCTGCCATCGAGCCTGTGACAGAGCGCGCAGATATTCAGTGGGCCTCACACAATCCATAAGTGTCCAGTGTCCACAAGTGTGTGCACAAATTCAAAATCTCCCTTATCCTCTAGTGACTTTGGTCACAGCTCTGCCATCGAGCCTGTGACAGAGCACTCAGATATTCAGTGGGCCTCACACAATCCATAAGTGTCCAGTGTCCACAAGTGTGTGCACAAATTCAAAATCTCCCTTATCCTCTAGTGACTTTGGTCACAGCTCTGCCATCGAGCCTGTGACAGAGCGCTCAGATATTCAGTGGGCCTCACACAATCCATAAGTGTCCAGTGTCCACAAGTTTGTGCAGAAATTAAAACTCTCCCTTATCCTCTAGTGACGTTGGTCACAGCTCTGCCATCAAGCCTGTGACAGAGCGCTCAGATATTCAGTGGGCCTCACACAATCCATAAGTGTCCAGTGTCCACAAGTGTGTGCACAAATTCAAAATCTCCCTTATCCTCTAGTGACTTTGGTCACAGCTCTGCCATCGAGCCTGTGACAGAGCGCTCAGATATTCAGTGGGCCTCACACAATCCATAATTGTCCAGTGTCCACAAGTGTGTGCACAAATTCAAAATCTCCCTTATCCTCTAGTGACTTTGGTCACAGCTCTGCCATCGAGCCTGTGACAGAGCGCTCAGATATTCAGTGGGCCTCACACAATCCATAAGTGTCCAGTGTCCACAAGTGTGTGCACAAATTCAAAATCTCCCTTATCCTCTAGTGACTTTGGTCACAGCTCTGCCATCGAGCCTGTGACAGAGCGCTCAGATATTCAGTGGGCCTCACACAATCCATAAGTGTCCAGTGTCCACAAGTGTGTGCAGAAATTAAAAATCTCCCTTATCCTCTAGTGACTTTGGTCACAGCTCTGCCATCGAGCCTGTGACAGAGCACTCAGATATTCAGTGGGCCTCACACAATCCATAAGTGTCCAGTGTCCACAAGTGTGTGCAGAAATTAAAAATCTCCCTTATCCTCTAGTGACTTTGGTCACAGCTCTGCCATCGAGCCTGTGACAGAGCGCTCAGATATTCAGTGGGCCTCACACAATCCATAAGTGTCCAGTGTCCACAAGAGTGTGCAGAAATTAAAAATCTCCCTTATCCTCTAGTGACTTTGGTCACAGCTCTGCCATCGAGCCTGTGACAGAGCGCTCAGATATTCAGTGGGCCTCACACAATCCATAAGTGTCCAGTGTCCACAAGTGTGTGCAGAAATTAAAAATCTCCCTTATCCTCTAGTGACTTTGGTCACAGCTCTGCCATCGAGCCTGTGACAGAGCGCTCAGATATTCAGTGGGCCTCACACAAACCATAAGTGTCCAGTGTCCACAAGTGTGTGCAGAAATTAAAAATCTCCCTTATCCTCTAGTGACTTTGGTCACAGCTCTGCCATCGAGCCTGTGACAGAGCGCTCAGATATTCAGTGGGCCTCACCCAATCCAAAAGTGTCCAGTGTCCACAAGTGTCTGCAGAAATTCAAAATCTCCCCTGTCCTATAGACACCTTGTACCTTGTTTTACATTACTATATAGTTTGTTGGATTTTGTCTACATTTCTACCAAAAATGAGGAAGTCTGGTGGAAGAGGCCGTGGAATTGGGCGGGGGTTGGCAGCTGGTAATGATGGTGTTGGTGGTGGATCTGATGGTAGTGGCAAGAGCAAAATAGGACCGAATGCAGGAGGTGTTGAGCCTGCGTCATCGTCTGGCTACATAAGGCCTCGAACGTTTAGTTTTCTAGGAGTTGGCAAACCGCTTTTAAAGCCAGAGCATCAGGAAAAAGTTTTGTCTTACATTGCTGACTCAGCCTCCAGCTCTATCGCCTCCTCTTCTTCAGTTGTAAAAAGTAAAAGCACTGAGTCGTCATTGGAGGCTCATGTTCATGAACCACACCTTTCCTTGTGTCCTTCACCCCAACCAAGATTGAAGGATGACGCAGGCCATACTACTGATTACTCCATGGAGCTGTTTTCACATACCATGCCTGGATTATCAAGTGAAATGGTGAATTACCCAGGCCAAGATGAATCTGACATGGAGTGCACTGATGCACAGCCGCTGATGGATGATTCTGCTGGTACATTCACTCAGAGCACTACATTGTCCTCGCAGTGTACAGAGCCAGATTCTGACCCTGATGAGACTCAGGTGCCCCTTCCCGCACACTATACCACCATACACGGTGACACAGAGGAAGGTGCATATGACATAGAAGAGGAGGTGATGGATGACCCATTTGTTGACCCAGATTGGCATCCATTGGGGGAAGAGGGTGCTGCTTCCAATAGCTCAGATGAGGAGCATCCACAGCAGACATCGACATCGCAACAGCTGTTATCTGGCAGGCCCGGAGCACTCCAAAGACAGGTTCCAAACATCAAAAGAGTTGCTGGACAGCTTGTCCAGAGGGTCAAAAGATCACAGTGTGCTAGGCTGCAAAATGTCTGCCAAAGTAGGAAGAGTGCAGTGTGGCACTTTTTTGAACAAAATCCTCATGATCAGGCCAAGGTTATCTGTAAGAAGTGCGCAAAGACCTTTAGCCGAGGGAAAAATCTGAAAAATTTGAATACCAGTTGCATGCTTAGACATTTAACCAGCATGCACTTGCAAGCGTGGACACAACACCAAACCTCAAGTGCCACATGTGCAACTGATCACAACGAAGGTAGTCAGCAACGCTACATTGTTTCCCCCACTGTAAGCCCACCGGTTAGCACAGCAGCAAATGTTGAGGTGTCGTTGCAAGGCCACAGCAGTCAGGGAATCCCACTGTTATATCAACGAAAGACTGATTCTAGGCCATCAGAAAGAACACCAACTCCATCACCATCATCAACCCTCTCTCAGTCCGCCCTGTCCACCGCTACTTCCACCATATGCAGCTTTCAAGTCCAGCTCACCCTCCCAGACACTATGAGTAGGTCAAGAAAGTACTCAGTCTCTCATCCGCGTACACTGGGTTTGAACGCCCACATTGCCAAACTAATCTCGTTTGAGATGATGCCCTTTCGGTTGGTGGAAAGCACAGCTTTCCGCGAACTCATGGCCTATGCAGTACCACGCTATGACCTACCCAGTCGCCACTTCTTCTCTCGCAAAGCCATCCCAGCCCTCCACCATCATGTGAAAGACCGCATTGTCCATGCACTCAAGCAGTCAGTGAGCGGAAAGGTGCACCTCACAACTGATGCATGGTCCAGTCGGCATGGCCAGGGCCGTTACGTGTCCATCACTGCGCACTGGGTTAATGTGGTGGATGCAGGGTCCACAGGAGACAGCGGTGGTGGGACAGTGCTGCCTAGCTCACGGTATAGGAAACAGTTGGCTGTAGGCGTTCGACCCTCCTCCTCCTCCTCCTCCAGAAGCGAAAGCTCGTCCACAGAGCGCAGTCGTACGAGCACTCCATCTGCAGCTGCCACTGTTGCACATGATGTGTCCCCCTATCGAGCAGCTAGTGGAAAGCGTCAGCAGGCTGTGTTGCAGATGATGTGTTTGGGCGACAGACACACTGCCGAGGTGCTGGTCGAGTACATTCAGCGACAAACTGAGTCATGGCTGGGCAGTGTACATCTTGAGGCAGGCAAGGTAGTTAGTGATAACGGCCGTAATTTTGTGGCAGCCATAGCCCTTTCAAAACTCAGCCACATACCTTGCTTGACTCACACCTTGAACCTGGTGGTGCAGTGCTTCCTCAAAAATTATCCGGAGATAACAGCCCTGCTCCAGAAGGTGCGAAGACTGTGCGCACACATCCGCCGGTCACCTGTACACTCCGTTCGTATGCAGAAGCTGCAGCGATTGCTCCACCTTCCCAACCACCGCCTCATTATCGACATTGCAACAAGGTGGAACTCCACCCTGCACATGGTGGAGCGGCTGTGCGAGCAGAGGCAGGCCATAATGCATTTGTGGGAGGATACACGGCCAGGCACTTTGAGAGCAGACATGGAGTTGACAGGTGTGCAGTGGTCGAAGCTGAAAGACCTCTGTAAAGTCCTTCAGTGTTTTGAGGAATGCACACGGCTGGTAAGCGCAGACGACGCCATCCTAAGCATGAGCATCCCACTTATGCGTCTGCTCATGCAAACTTTGATGCACCTTAAGGAGCAGGCGTCTGCAGCCAATGTTGATGAGGAGGGAATCCTTGATGACATTCAGCCATTGTCTGCTCAGGGACCTCTCCTGGACGAGGTGGAGGAAGAAGAGGAGGAGGAGGATGATGGGGATGATTACTTAGGGGAGGAGGATGCATCTCGTGGGGCAAGTGAAAATGTTGGCGTGGCAAGGTCTGGTACAGGGTTTGTGCGTGACTGGAGGGATGTGGATTTGCCAGAAAGTGCTCCTCCAACCAGCACTCGCAGTGCATCATTGACACCGGGAACATTGGCCCACATGTCAGATTATGCCTTGCAGATCCTAAAAAGGGACCCCCGCATTGCCAAAATGATGAACGATGACGACTACTGGTTGGCCAGCATCCTGGATCCACGCTATAAAGGCAAATTACAAAACATCATGCCACAGGAGAACCTTGACCTAATATTGGCTAATAAACAAGCAACTCTGGTAAATCGGTTGCTTGAGGCATTCCCAGCACACAGCAGCGGTGATGGTTCTCACACGAGCCGTACGGGCCGGGGACAGCTTGGCAGAGGTGTTCGTGGTGCACACAGCAGAAGTGGCGTTGGAGACAGGGGTTTCATGACAATGTTGTGGACTGATTTTTCAAATACCGCTCACACAACTGGTAATACTGCATCGATGGAAAGTGACAGGAGACAGCAGTTGTCAACTATGGTTACAAACTACTTCCCCTCCCATATCGATGTTCTCCCTCACAGGTCATTCCCCTTTGACTATTGGGCCTCTAAACTGGACACCTGGCCTGAATTGGCACACTGTGCCTTACAGGAGCTCGCTTGCCCTGCTGCTAGTGTGTTATCTGAAAGAGTCTTCAGTGCTGCTGGATCAATCCTGACAGAAAAAAGGACCCATCTGTCGACCCAAAATGTTGATGATCTAACCTTCATTAAAATGAACCATGCATGGGTTTCAATGGATTTTGTCCCTCCTTCCCCTGATGACACGTAGGTTGCCAGAAAACTGCCTCGCTTTTGTCCTCCTCTTCCTCGGACTTGTCCAATTCCGCCATTTGCAGCAGCTGAATGTCCAGCCTACACAGCAACATATGCCATTTTTTAAACCTCCCTAACTGGGCTGCCTCCCCCCTCATGGCCGGGGTGACCACCTAGCGCACGACACCGTGCGAGTGCCGTTGCCCTGGACAGGTGGGTAGGCCGACTCTTGGGCGCGGGCACTGGCACAGGGTGCACACCCGCCGTCAGACACACCGCTGTACTATGAGGGGCCCAGTGCCAGTACCGACGCCCACGAGTGGGCCCCCCTTGCTTGGGCAAGGCCCCAGCATTTGCAATCTTTACCTCTCCCTGCTCCTCCGCTGTGTAATCTGGGCCGTCAAATCCATACTGTGCCTGACACCGTCTGAGCCTGCCTCCTGATGTATAGACATATATTTTGAATGTGTACGCTATCCATACATATTATCCGGGGATACGGTACCCTTTCTCACCTTTGTGCAGTCACCTGCAAGCCATACTGGGCCTAACACCATCTGAGCCTGCCTCCTGATGTATAGACATATATTTTGAATGTGTACGCTATCCATACATGTTATCCGGGGATACGGTACCCTTTCTCACCTTTGTGCAATCACCTGCAAGCCATACTGGGCCTAACACCATCTGAGCCTGCCTCCTGATGTATAGACATATATTTTGAATGTGTACGCTATCCATACATGTTATCCGGGGATACGTTACCCTTTCTCACCTTTGTGCAATCACCTGCAAGCCATACTGGGCCTAACACCGTCTGAGCCTGCCTCCTGATGTATAGACATATATTTTGAATGTGTACGCTATCCATACATGTTATCCGGGGATACGGTACCCTTTCTCACCTTTGTGCAATCACCTGCAAGCCATACTGGGCCTAACACCGTCTGAGCCTGCCTCCTGATGTATAGACATATATTTTGAATGTGTACGCTATCCTTACTTGTTATCCGGGGATACGGTACCCTTTCTCACCTTTGTGCAATCACCTGCAAGCCATACTGGGCCTAACACCATCTGAGCCTGCCTCCTGATGTATAGACATATATTTTGAATGTGTACGCTATCCATACATGTTATCCGGGGATACGCTACCCTTTCTCACCTTTGTGCAATCACGTGTAATCCATACTGGGCCTGAGAACGGCTGGCAAGCTGTTAAGCAAGCTACAGCACCTGTGGTTTGCACACGTAAGTTTTTCATTTTTTCAGGAATGACGGTTAGGCCTAATTCCGGAACTGCGGTTGACCTGCACTTACTGGGAAATCAGCGTTCGCGGGTAATAATTGTAATCACAGATCCCCATCACTAACGTTGTTCAGCGGGTTATCTTCACCTGTAAGCGACAAACGCTGGCCTTTTCAGTGTAGCGCACATGCAGCCACGGACATGTAAGGGCATGACACACCAGTTATTGGCCAATCTCATGTGCCAGAGCCTCACGTGTCCCTCTAGTAAGCCGGACTCGGACCACGGGGCATGACGGAGTCTCGTTCGTTAACGGAATTAAGCTTGCAATCTGTGCATCTTTTCTGTAGCTTGCATGGTTGAGGTTTCCCAGGTGGAGTCGAATTAAACCGTAGGCTCCACTCCTGGTGGTGCCCTTCTGGACATTCCTTTAAGGTTCAGCTTTGCAACCATACTGCCCACGTAAAACAAACACTTTGCCTTCATGAACGCTGTTTGGAGGGTCATGACTCGTGGGAATAACGCCGCCCAATCGGTTAACCTGCTAGAGAGATCCTTCGTTGCTCCCAAGCATGACATCACACTCCCTAGGAGGAAGGTAATGCCACTGTGGTGACCGTACTCCTGGGGGCGAAACAAGTGCACTGATGCCCAGCCACTGCTCGATGAATCTGCTGGTACATTGACCCTGACCACTACATTCCCCTCGCACGCTACACGGCCTGAATCTGACCCTGATGAAACTCAGGTTACCCTTCCCATATACAGTTCCATCTTACACGGTGACAAAGAGGAAGCTGCAGATGAAAGTGCAGGTTCGGCCCACCCGCCATCAGACACACCACCGTACTATCAGGGGCCCTGTGCCAGTGCCGTCGCCAACGAGTGGGCCCCCCCTGCTTGCTCAGGATCACAGCACTTGCAAGGTTGAAATACTGTGCAGTGAGATGGAAGATGGGGACGACGAGGAGTCCAGACTAGTACAGGGATTCCCTAGCGAGGAGACTTATTTGATTGTTTTCAATGTTGGGACAGCAATTTTTCGGGAGCACTATACTCTGGAGAATGATAGATGGGGCCCACCATACACTGGAACATTCCAAAGGTGGACATCAGACACTGGAGCAGCATTTACAGGGCCCATTATACACTAGAGCATTAGAAATGGGGCCCATTATGTTTGGAGCATTATTTGGGCCCATAACACAGTGGAGCTTCATCCATGGGGACCAACATATACTGTAGCATTATGTGGAGCTCATCATGTACTGTTTCAAACATTATATGGGACCAATGATTCTGTATGGAGAAATGGATGGGCCTCGTCATGAGATGTAAAAAGTGAAGTATTTTTCATTGTACTATACCGCTATTTCTCTGCCGTATCGGAGCATGATGAGTTGTGGTATGTGTTAAAGGGGCGCTCTTTCGCCCAGGGCACATGAAAACCTGGAGCCAGCCCTCCCCCCCACAACTTTAGCCAAATAACCCCCATTTTTCAGTGCGTAACTTGTATTATGAAGTTAATTAAGGTTGACAAGCTTAAGTAAGAAGAATTGATGCTTTTGGCATTCAAATGGGCACTGTAGGTGTGTTTCCTGTCCTCCTCTCACTGCCGACTTTTATTCCCCATTGACTTACATTGGGTTTCGTGTTTCGGGACGACCCCGACTTTTCCCTATAATCGAACGACCTTGCTCGACCCGACTTTTGGAAAAGTCGGGTTTCACGAAACGAAACTCGACCCTAAAAAACCAAAAGTCGCTCAACTCTACTAGTCACCATCACCCGGCATGTCGGCGAAAGAGGGTGGTACACCCTCAATGTAAAAAGGTGCACGTGGGGGCGCGTGGCACCCAGGTCAGTGGTTACAAGGCCAGAAAGGCGACCAGTGACCTCAACCCCAGATGCTGCACCGGTCCCTGTGGCATCAACAACATCCGCAGTGCAGACAGGCTACCCAGACCCCTGTGGTAGGACCTGATCAATTTGTGTTACCCGGTGTGACACCGGAACATGAACTTCCCCGGCTAGGAGCTTACAGACCTGAGGAACTGCCCTGGAAGAGGAAGTAAGTTGCAAAAAGTAATGTGAATAGTTAATTGACATGGTTAGAACTTGTTAAATTAAGGACAATGTGGTCATGGACAGTGAATGGCCAGAACTTTTCTTGCACATAGTTAGCACTTAATGTGCTCCTTATTGGTTTTACAGCAACCATTTAGGGTGTGAGTGAGACACTATACATTCTACAGTAGACCACAGAACAAAAACTGTCTGGCGTGGCCGAAAAGTAGTCCAATGAGTTAACCGATTATGCCCTGTAGCCACGCCCTGGGCCAATGTTGGGGGTTTGAGACGGGTTCCCCATATTGCACTTAAGAACACTGAAACCTGTTGAAC
Organism: Dendrobates tinctorius; assembly: GCF_039654945.1. Lineage (NCBI taxonomy): Eukaryota > Metazoa > Chordata > Amphibia > Anura > Dendrobatidae > Dendrobates > Dendrobates tinctorius. The sequence continues at coordinate 12,117,393 of NW_027361782.1, read as the reverse complement.
TTGATAGAGAAAGTTTTATTTATTGTAAAGCTATATTTCATATTTCTAGTATAGATCTATTTATATTAAAGCTATGTTTTATATTTCTAGTAAGTTAATTAAATTCACCGCACACTCAAACAGACTTTATGCAAATAGATGTTCATTTTATTACATGTGGGAGCCAAACAGGAATATAGCACACAGTGGAAGCGATATAAATAAAAGACGTTTCGGCTCAGCCCGAGCCTTTATCCTGGACGCCACCTCTGACAGGTGCGGGAGCGCTTCCTTCTCTCAGCACACATCAGCCATTTATATTGGTATTTCTTCTTGAGAGATTCTCCTCTCCTTCTGCACCCTTTACAAACCTCCAATATTGGAATAAGCAATAATATGATAAAGGCTCGGGCTGAGCCGAAACGTCTTTTATTTATATCGCTTCCACTGTGTGCTATATTCCTGTTTGGCTCCCACATGTAATAAAATGAACACCTATTTGCATAAAGTCTGTTTGAGTGTGCGGTGAATTTAATTAACTTGTAATTAGGACCTACTGGTCCGTTGCACCTGCACCTCGTCTATATTTGACTAGAGTGCACGCTAACTACCCAGTTTTTCATATTTCTAGTAGTTATATGCAACATTCAAGTAAATATACCTCCCAGAAAGGCAAGAAAGAGTTACCTGTTTAACCTGTTCAACTGTTTTAATTGTTGAAATGCATTTCAGAAAATTTTTGCATGCTTTAACATATGTTTTACTCTGTTCCAGCCCATGGGCATGCTGTGTTTAAGGGGGTATGTGTCGCCCCTGAGGGTCCAGTCACCACAAAGGTTACTGCACCTCAGCCAGAGGTGTGGTACCCCCCTCTCAGGTAAGGAGGGGGCACTACCCAGGACCCACACACTAGCACCCAACACAACACCTCTTTAGTGTCAGAGACACCGCACTGAACTTGCTCACTGAGCCAGTGCGCGTGTCCTGAGTAAAGCGAACTGTGCTCAAAGCTACCTGTGGAGCGGGCAGCAACCGAATAGATGCGTACTTCAGAGCTGCAGGGCCTGAAGCACGTGACTGCTAGTAGCGTGGCCTAAACTCCACAGAGCTAGGAGCTGCAAGACAATTCCTAGCAGAGTAACTGTGAGACAAAGTTACCAAGGGGCATAGACAGTGAGAATAGTCAGGACGTAGCCAATGAGTCACACACAGATAGCTGTAGGGTACCAAAGGGGGCGAGCAGAGAGTAGTCAGGTCACATGCAATGAGTCATACACAGATAATAACGCAGTACAAAATCAACAGGCAAACTCACAACGGGAAACAGAATCGGGTCAGAACCATATAAACAAGCTATAGCAACAAACAGGCACACGGGGGTCAGCATACTAGGCCAATGGCAAAAGTATAACTGGCAGGGATTGAAGCTACCCAGGGGTTTATGAAGCTCTCCCAGAACCAGAAAGAGGCCACAATCATTAACCCCAAGTGTGCAGGTCAAAACCTGCACAGAGCTCCAGACATTAACCCCCAGTGTGCAGCTCAAAAACCTGCACTGGGATCATGACAGTACCCCCCTCTCAACGGGGGGCCTCCGGACCCCCAGGCTTCCCCGGGTACTTGGCATGGAATGCCTGAACCAGGCGATCTGCATGTACCAAGCGAGCAGGGACCCATGAGCGCTCTTCTGGTCTATATCCCTTCCAGTGGACCAGGTACTGCAAAGAGCGGCGCACCCGCCGAGAGTCCACAATATGTCCGACCTCATACTCCAATTGACCCTCCACCAGCACTGGAGGAACAACAGTCTCAGAGTTCTCTTTGACAGATCCTGCTGGTTTCAACAGAGACTTATGGAACACATTAGATATTTTTAACGAGGCGGGGAGACGCAACCTATATGCCACAGGGTTGACTATCTCCATAATCTCGTACGGACCAATGAACTTTGGTCCCAACTTAACTGATGGTACCTTTAAGTTGATGTTACGCGTGGAGAGCCAAACCTTCTCTCCCACCTGAAACATGTCTCCCGAGGCTCTCTTTTTGTCCGCAAAATATTTGTATCTCCCCTGGGCTCGAGAGATATTACGCTGGACCTCAGCCCAGAGGTGTTTTAACCGTTGAACGGACCCCTCTGCTCCTGGACAACCGGAATCCACCCGAGAAAACTCCCCAAAATGCGGATTAAAGCCATAGTTAATCAGGAATGGGGACATGTTGGTGGACTGACTCACCCGGTTGTTAAAAGCGAATTCAGCCAACGGTAAAGCATCACACCAATCCTCCTGTCTGGCGGAGGTCAGACACCTGAGAATTTGCTCCAGGGATTGATTGGTGCGTTCTGTCTGACCATTACTCTCCGGGTGATATGCCGACGAGAAGGAGAGTGAGATGCCCAATTTCATACAGAACGCCCTCCACAATTTGGCCACAAACTGCACACCTCTGTCAGACACAACATTCAGGGGTACCCCATGCAATCGGACCACATGCTTTACAAACAATCTTGACAACGTTTCTGCTGAAGGTAGTGCTGCCAAGGGAATGAAATGGGCCTGTATAGAAAACCTATCCACCACCACCCAGATCACGGTATTGCCCCTGGAAGGTGGAAGGCCGGTAATAAAATTCATGGAAAGATGAGTCCATGGCCTATCAGGAACCGGTAAAGGTATGAGTTCCCCAGCCGGTCGGTTATGCGAGCTTTTGGAACGGGCACATATGCCACAAGCAGAAACAAATTCCTTCACATCGGACCTTAACGACGGCCACCAAAAACCCCTGGCTACTGCCTCTCTAGTGGCCGTGATACCTGGATGAGCACTCAGCCTAGAATCATGAAACTCCTGCAGAAGTCTAGGCCGCAATGAATCTGGAACAAACAGTTTATCGCTTGGCCTGGTTGCCGGAGCTAGGGCCTGAGCCCTTAGGATTTCTTGTTCCAACTCAGTTGAGACCCCCGCCACTACCACCCCTGGGGGAAGAATGGAGGACGGCGGCTCAGGGGGGAGACACTGGATCAAAACTTCTGGACAGGGCATCCGCTTTAACATTTTTGGACCCCGGTCGAAAAGTAATTGAGAACTGAAATCGTGAAAAAAAAAGTGACCAACGGGCCTGTCTAGGAGTAAGCCTCTTAGCAGATTCAAGGTATGCCAAATTTTTGTGATCCGTGACAACCGTGATAGGGTGAGCCGCCCCTTCCAAAAAGTGCCTCCATTCCTCAAACACCAGCTTGACCGCAAGAAGTTCTCTATTGCCTACATCATAGTTTTTCTCAGCTGAAGAGAACTTCTTGGAGAAGAAGGCACAGGGTTTGAGATTGGTAAGGGTGGCCGGACCCTGGGACAGTACAGCCCCCACCCCCACTTCAGAAGCATCCACCTCCACAATGAATGGTTTGGACGGGTCAGGTTGCACCAACACCGGGGCAGACATAAAACATTTCTTAATCGCTAAGAAGGATTCCTTAGCGAGTACAGACCAATTTTTTACATCAGCTCCCTTCTGGGTAAGATCCGTGAGTGGTTTCACCACTTGTGAGAAACCTTTAATGAATCTCCGGTAATAGTTCGCAAATCCTAAGAAGCGCTGGAGCCCCTTGAGATCTCGAGGCTGAACCCAGTCAGCGATCGCCAGCACCTTCTTAGGATCCATACGAAACCCCTCACAGGACACAATCAACCCCAAAAAAGACAGCTCCTGTACAAAAAATGAACATTTTTCCAATTTGGCGAACAATTGGTTCTCTCTGAGTCTCTGGAGAACTGTCTTTAGATGTTGCAAGTGAGATTGACTGTCCGGGGAATACACCAAAATATCATCCAAATAAATAATAACAAAACGGCCTATCAGATCAGAAAACACAACATTGATGAAATTTTGGAAAATAGCGGGTGCATTAGTTAACCCAAATGGCATTACCAGGTTCTCAAAGAGTCCTTCTGATGTGAGGAATGCTGTTTTCCACTCGTCCCCTTCCCGAACCCTTATCAGATTGTAGGCCCCCCGCAGATCTAACTTGGAGAACCATTGGGCCCCAGCTAACTGGTTACATAAGTCTGGGATGAGGGGAAGCGGGTAAGAGTTCCTAACCGTTATCTTGTTCAGTTCCCGAAAGTCGAGGCACGGCCGCAAACCACCATCTTTTTTCTTCACAAAGAAGAACCCTGCTGCCACAGGTGACACAGAAGGCCTGATATGCCCTTTGCGGAGACTCTCAGCTATGTACTCCTTCATGGCTTGGCGCTCAGGCCCAGACAAATTGAACAATCGAGCCTTAGGTAACTTGGCTCCGGGTACTAAATCAATGGCACAATCATAGGGTCTATGTGGTGGCAGCGCCGCAGCCTCACTTTCGGAAAAAACGTCTTCGAAATCTTTCAGGTACTCCGGAATACCTTCCAGATCGACAGACGACACAGACACGGATTTAACAGCGTTAACAAGATGTCCCCGGTTACCACATTTATTATTGCATCCCCATTGAGTGATTTCCCCTGTAACCCAATCAATGGCAGGATTATGGCGTTGAAGCCAAGGCATCCCCAGTACCAGTCCTGCAGGCAAGTTATCTAGCACCAGACAACTTAGTTTCTCCACATGAGTGGAACCCACTTTTAGAGAAAAATGTTCAGACCTGCAACAGATACCGTCTTGGTTAAGAGGAGATGAGTCAATTGCCACAAGTTTAACAGGATCATGAAGCCTGACTGTCCCTATCTTATTAAGAGTCATAACCTTGGTATCAATCAGGTTCACAGCCGAACCGCAGTCATTAAAAGCAGTAGTCTGAACAGGACCATAACCAAGTTCCAGTTCCACCTGCAGCACCATTTTTGCACATGAGGAAAATTGTACCTGAAGGTCTGGGTAGCCTCCTCGATTACTACCCAGACCTAGTCGTTTCCCGCCATCTTGGAGGATGACGGACAGGAGGGGAAGTCCTTCTTCCAATGTCCAGATTTCCCACAATAGAAGCACAACTGCTTTTCCCGGCGGTGTCTTCTTTCTTTTCCCTCACAGGTGACAGCGCTCACCTCCATAGCCATAGGAAGAGACTGGGTCTCATCTCCACTGAAGAATAAGGGCGATTCCCGTTGCATAATGCCTCTAGCCCGCAGCCTGCGATCCATGCGAACCGCTTGGACCATGGCATCCTCCAGGGAGTCAGGCGGAGGATGGAGTGCCAAAGCATCCTTCAGACGTTCACACAGGCCTCTGTGGAACAGCCCCCGAAGGGCAGCATCACTCCAGGAAATCTCCGCTGCCCAACGTCTGAATTCAGTACAGAACCATTCGGCCGAGTGCTCCCCCTGACAGACACTCATCACTTTGTCCTCAGCCAACCGCACTCTATCAGGCTCATCATAAATAAGCCCTAAGGCTTCAAAAAATGCATCCACAGACATTCTCTCAGGGGCAGAAGAGGAAAGCGAGAACGCCCAGGCTTGTGGGGACCCCCTAAGCAGGGACATCACCACCCCCACCCTCTGTTTCTCATCCCCAGAGGAGCGGGGTCTCAAAGAAAAAAAAAGCTTACAGCCCTCCTTAAATGCCCTGAAGTCATCCTTGTTACCAGAAAATATATCTGGCAATTTAACCGGGGATTCAGGTGGGACTAAAATGACATCTCTATTCCCCACCTGCTGGAAGCCAGCGGAAAGTACCCCCTGAACTGAGTCCTCAACCCACCGTTGGGACTGGGCCAGAGCTTGGTGTTCCAAACTAAGCTTCTGCAGTGACTGAGTCAAGCTTTTCACCTGCTCAGATAAAGCACACATTGGGTCCATGCTGCAGAAGTGAGGAGAGAGAAAGAAAAAAAAAAATTGTAGGTCAGTTATAATGTCAGAGACACCGCACTGAACTTGCTCACTGAGCCAGTGCGCGTGTCCTGAGTAAAGCGAACTGTGCTCAAAGATACCTGTGGAGCGGGCAGCAACCGAATAGATGCGTACTTCAGAGCTGCAGGTCCTGAAGCATGTGACTGCTAGAGGCGTGGCCTAAACTCCACAGAGCTAGGAGCTGCAAGACAATTCCTAGCAGAGTAACTGCGAGACAAAGTTACCAAGGGGCATAGACAGGGAGAATAGTCAGGACGTAGCCAGTGAGTCACACACAGAGATAGCTGCAAGGTACCAGAGGGGCGAGCAGAGAGTAGTCAGGTCACAGGCAATGAGTCATACACAGATAATAACGCAGTACAAAATCAACAGGCAAACTCACAACGGGAAACAGAATCGGGTCAGAACCATATAAACAAGCTATAGCAACAAACAGGCACACGGGGGTCAGCATACTAGGCCAATAGCAAAAGTATAACTGGCAGGGATTGAAGCTACCCAGGGGTTTATGAAGCTCTCCCAGAACCAGAAAGAGGCCACAATCATTAACCCCAAGTGTGCAGGTCAAAACCTGCACAGAGCTCCAGACATTAACCCCCGGTGTGCAGCTCAAAAACCCGCACTGGGATCATGACATTTAGGTCAGGGAGGAATTAGGTAGAGGGTGTGGGTGGAGGAAATAGATAAGGGTAGGACAGCTGGAGAGAAAGCTGGCAGTTGGGAGTGGAGAGTTGTCATGGTAACAGGAGTCAGTTGGAGAAGTCAGGTAGAGAAGTCAGTTGGTGGAGGGGACTGAAGGAGTGAGGAGCTCGACTCAGAACTGGAGAGTAAAGAAGGGGTCCTAGAGACCAGGGAAGTGAAGAATGCACCCGTGGCGCCCCAATCCACACCGACCATAGACAGGTGGAAGGACCAGGTAGCAGTTGGGGACCGGCCTCAGACTAATGGAGAGACTGTAGGACTCAGCTTTCAAATCGGAGGCTGAAGTATCTGTATGTATGACAGCCAAATCCACACACATTCGCTGAAAAGGCAGCCATATAGGGTCAAGGGGACCAGGCGATTGTCACCCAACAGAATCCGAGGCTGCTGGCTTGGGACACTGTGTGTGAGGTGCAGGGCAGGAGAGGCAAGAGCCAGCGCAGAGAGACAACCAGAGAAGGCACATAAGAAGGGGGTTCTGGAAAAGTGTACCCCAAACTACCTGAGAGTTGGCTGGACCACTGACCCGAAGGACACAGCACACCTGCTGGGGATTGTAACTTGGAAGACCATGAGTAACAGTGTGAAGACTGCATCCCGCTGTGTCCTCAGATTTATTTACTGCGTCATCTGCCCTGCACTAATATCATTACCATCATCTATTACCTTATATCTGCCTTGGGGCCTAGCTCTACCCGTGGAGAGCTGTAACATCTTTGCTGTGTCACCAACCGCCCCAGTGGATCTGAATCGCAGCGTCGGCCATCTTCTTATTGCCGAACCCCACGGGTGGCATCATTACTTAATTACCTATAAACTTTCCCATCTTTATTCCTTAAAATCATCTTTATTTTTATTGCCCGCCCAGGGCCACGGACTGGGTCAGTGCTGCCATGACTTCCCCTGAAGAACTGAGCGGCCCGGTACCGAGTACCGCCGACCATAGCGGTATCTGCAAAGTCACATCACTCTGTCCTGATCAGAGTTACCTTGTCATGGTGGGATGGCTTTTATGCTATTTTTTTATTTAAAAAAAGTATTACTAAAAACTGTATTATTTAAATGCACTTTTGCTTTTTATTTACTTAGTTACAGCAGGGTTTTGCTCACTTTTTTTCTTGCAGGTTTTATATGTTTTGTGGCCAATGTGAACATGTGTTTATGTTCTGCATGTGTATCAACTCAAGTCAGGCTCAATTTTTGTGGGGGATTTTGTGTGTGTGCACTGTATGTGTTCGTGTTTACTTATCAGCTTAGTAATGAGGGTGTCGGGCTGACACCTTTTCATTAATAAACCTAGAGCTAGATATCAATGCTGCTGACACCAAGCCCTATTCCCATTACCCTGATGCCACTGCATCAGCATGAAAAAGGTAGTGTTGAACCAAGAAATTACATCACAAACCTTTTTTTTAAATATCTTTATTTAGCTCAAAAAAGCATTTATTGATGTACAAAAACGCATGCAAAAACGCACCTTTTTTTAGCAGCGTTTTTCCTGCCAAGAGATGCAGAAACCTTGCACAAATTTCTGCAAGCAAATACGCAATGTACGCACATAGCCTATAATCTATATATTGAGCTAGTAAGGCATCATTTTACAGTATTAGGTTATATGCGCATGTTGCGTATTTGCTTGCAGAAATTTCTGCAAGGTTTCTGCATCTCTTGCCAGAAAAATGCAGAGGAAAATATGAACGCGCCTTATGCATTTTTTATGTGCTTTTGCATGTGTTTTTTTATGTAGTTTTGTAAATCCATAGAGCTAAATAAAGATATATTATTAAAGGAATGAATTGAGATGTCATTTCCTTATTTAACCTCTTCTTTTTCATTCTCCATTGAAGACCATAATGTCATTACATACCATGTTCAAATTTATAATATTTAAACACACCAAACAAATATATATATATATATATACACTGCCGTTCAAAAATTTTGGGTCACTTAGAAATGTCCTTATTTTTGAAAGAAAAGCACAGTTTTTTCCAATGAAGCTAACATTAAATGATTCAGAAATACACTCATACATTGTTAATGTGGTAAATGACTATTCTAGCTGCAAATGTCTGGTTTGTAATGCAGTATGTTCATAGGTGTATAGAGGCCCATTTCCAACAACCATCACTCTAGTGTTCTCATGGTACTTTGTGTTTGCTAACTGTGTAAGAAGGCTAATGGATGGTTAGAATTCCCTTGAAAACCCGTGTACAAGTATGTTAGCACAGGTGAAAACAGTTTGGCTGATTAGAGAAGCTATAATCCTTTGACCTTCCTTTGAGCTAGTTGAGAATCTGGAGCATTACAGTTGTCGGTTCCATGGTTGGTTTTTAAACTCTTAAAATGGCCAGAAAAAAAGGACTTTCATGTGAAACTCGACAGTCTATTCTTGTTCTTAGAAATTAAGACTATTCCATGTGAGAAATTGCCAAGAAACTGAAGATTTCCTACAACGGTGTGTACTTCTTCCTTCAGAAGAGAGCACAAACAGGCTCTAACCAGACTAGAAAGAGAAGTGGGAGGCCCCGCTGCACAACTGCGGAACAAGACAAGTACATTAGAGTCTGTAGTTTGAGAAATCGACGCCTCACAAGTCCTCAACTGGCAGGTTCATTAACACCTTCATGACAGCCAATACGTATATTTACTGACCTGAGATATAAGGTAATATCATCCCCATAAAGGTGACAATCCAGCAGCTGTTGGCTGTCCACTATATCTGACAACTTGCTGTATCACAAATGATCAGTGTTGGCACCATCCATATCTGTTTAACCACTTAGTTGATGCTGTCAAAAGTGACTACATCAAATAAATGGTTAATCGATTGTGGGGGCTTGCATTTTAATTTAATTGACACACCGAGATCATGATTGTGTGGTCCTGATGTCTGCCATAGCAGTTCATGGCCAAATAGCGGCCTTAGAGTCTGCTGGCTATAGCGGTCAGTTCAGAAGTCAGCGACATTCAGATGGTAAACAAACACTTTTTCATTCCGGCTATACCACTTTGCATTAATTCCTGAAAATCACCTGAAGGTTAATAAACTACCTGACAGCAGTTTTCAATATGTCAGGGGGTGCAGTTTTTAAAATGGTATCATGTTTGGGGTTTTCCAATATATAGCACCCCTAAAGTCACTTCAAACTTGGATAGGTCCCTCAAAAAATTAATTTTGTAAATTTCCTTGAAAAAATGAAAAATTATTGCTACATTTTTAAACCTCCTAAAAGGCTAACAAAATAAATTAGCGTTTTAAAAATGGTGCTGATGTAAAGAAGGCATAAGGAAAATGTTATTTATGAATGTTTTTCTGGGGTATGACTATCTGGATTAAAGGGATAATCATTCAAAGTTGCAATTTTTTTTACGTTTTTGTCAAGTTTCTGATATTTTTTATAAATAAACACAAAATATATCAATCTAAATTTACCATTATCATAAATTATAATGTGCCATGAAAAAACAGTCTCAAAATCACTGGGATTTGTTGAAGCATTCCAGAGTTATGACCACATAAAGTGACGTTGGTCAGAATTTAAAAAATTGGCCCGGTGTGTACTACTCCCTTCAGAAGAGAGCACAAACAGGCTCTAACCAGAGTACAAAGAGAAGTGGGAGGCCCCGCTGCACAACTGAGCAACAAGACAAGTACATTAGAGTCTGTAGTGAGAAATCGACACCTCACAAGTCCTCAACTGGCAGCTTCATTAAATAGTACACGCAAAACGCCAGTGTAAACGTCTACAGTGAAGAGGCGACTCCGGGATGCTGGCCTTCAGGGCAGAGTGGCAAAGAAAAAGCCATATCTGAGACTGGCTAATAAAAGCAAAAGATTAATATGGGCAAAAGTACACAGACATTGGACAGAAGAAGATTGGAAAAAAGTGTTATGGACAGACAAATCCAAGTTGAGGTGTTTGGATCACACAGAAGAACATTTGTGAGATGCAGAACAACTGAAAAGATGCTGGAAGAGTGCCTGACACCATCTGTCAAGCATGGTGGAGGTAATGTGATGGTCTGGGGTTGCTTTGGTGCTGGTAAAGTAGGAGATTTGTCCAAGGTAAAAGGGATTTTGAATAAGGAAGGCTATCACTCCATTTTGCAATGCCATTCCAAACCCTGTGGACAGTGCTTGATTGGAGCCAATTTCATCGTACAACAGGACAATGGCCCACAGCGCACCTCCAAATTATGCAAGAACTATTTAGGGAAGAAGCAGGCAGCAGGTATTCTATCTGTAATGGAGTGGCCAGCACAGTCACCAGATCTCAACCCCATTGAGCTGTTGTGGGAGCAGCTTGACCGTATGGTACGCAAAAAATGCCCATCAAGCCAAACCAACTTGTGGGAGGGGCTTCTGGAAGCATGGGGGGAAATTTCTCCAGATTACCTCAGCAAATTAACTGCTAGAGTGCCAAAGGTCTGCAATGCTGTAATTGCTGCAAAGGGAGCAATCATTGATGAAAGCAAAGTTTGAAGGAGAAAATTATTATTTCAAATAAAAATCTTTTTTTCGAACCTTGTCAATGTCTGGACAAGATTTTAAATTCATTTGGCAACTCATTTGATTAATAAAAATATGAGTTTTCATTGAAAACACAAAATTGTCTTTGGTGACCCCAAACTTTTGAAGGGTTGTGTATATACAGTGGGTACAGAAAGTATTCAGACCACTTTAAATTGTTCACTCTTTGTTTCATTGCAACCATTTGGCAAACTCAAAAAAGTTCATGGACTCCCGCATAATTTTCAGAACCAGCAGACAGCAGACATAGCCGGATGGAAGTAGTAGTCCCATCAGATGATACCTAAGTACAATCACTATGGGCTGTTTATCACATGGGCACACACACAGGCAGGCACAGACAGACACACCCAGACAGATGCAGACACCTGCAGATACACCCAGACACACACATTCTCCACTCACACACTTATTCTAAGCTCACACATCTTCTCCGCTCACACATCTTCTCCGCACACACATATTCTCCACTCACACATATAATCTCCGCTCACACATATATTCTTCGCTCACACATATTCTCCGCACACATATATTCTCCGCTCACACATATTCTCTGCACACATATATTCTCCACTCACATATTCTCCGCACACATATAGTCTCCGCACACATATATTCTCCACTCACACATATATTCTACGCACACATATATTCTCCGCACACATATATTCTCCGCTCACACATATTCTCTGCACACATATATTCTCCGCTCACACATATTTTCTCCGCACACACATATTTTCTCCGCACACACATATTCTCCGCTCACACATATTCTCCGCACACACACATATTCTCCGCTCACACATATATTCTCCGCACACACATATTCTCCGCTCACACATATTCTCCGCACACACATATTCTCCGCACACACATATTCTCCACTCACACATATTCTCTGCACACATATATTCTCCGCTCACACATATATTCTCCGCTCACATATATTCTCTGCACACATATATTCTCCGCTCACACATATTCTCTGCACACATATATTCTCTGCTCACACATATTCTCCGCTCACACATATATTCTCCACTCACACATAATCTCTGCACACATATATTCTCAGCTCACACATATTCTCTGCACACATATATTCTCCGCTCACACATATTCTCCGCTCACACATATATTCTCCGCTCACATATATTCTCTGCACACATATATTCTCAGCTCACACATATTCTCTGCACACATATATTCTCCACTCACACATATATTCTCCACTCACACATATTCTCTGCACACATATATTCTCTGCACACATATATTCTCCGCTCACACATATTCTCTGCACACATATATTCTCCGCTCACACATATTCTCTGCACACATATATTCTCTGCTCACACATATTCTCCGCTCACACATATATTCTCCACACACATATATTCTCCACTCACACATATATTCTCTGCACACATATATTCTCTGCTCACACATATTCTCCACTCACACATATTCTCTGCACACACATATTCTCCGCACATATATATTCTCCGCTCACACATATTCTCCACTCACACATATTCTCCACTCACACGTATTCTCCGCACACACATTCTCTGCACACATATATTCTCCGCTCACACATATTCTCTGCACACATATATTCTCTGCTCACACATATTCTCCACTCGCACATATTCTCCGCTCACACATGTTCTCCGCACCCACATATTCTCCGCTCACACATATTCTCCGCTCACACATATTCTCCGCTCACACATATTCTCCGCACACACATATTCTCCGCAAACACATATTCTCCGCTCACACATATATTCTCCGCACACACATATTCTCCGCTCACACATATTCTCCGCACACACACATATTCTCCGCACACACATATATTCTCCGCTCACACATATTCTCCGCACACACGTATTCTCCGCACACACATATTCTCTGCACACATATATTCTCCGCTCACACATATTCTCCGCACACACACATATTCTCCGCTCACACATATATTCTCCGCACACACACATATTCTCCGCTCACACATATATTCTCTGCACACACATATTCTCCGCTCACACATATTCTCTGCACACACACACATATTCTCCGCTCACACATATATTCTCCGCACACACATATATTCTCCGCTCACACATATTCTCCGCACACACGTATTCTCCGCACACACATATTCTCTGCACACATATATTCTCCGCTCACACATATTCTCCGCACACACACATATTCTCCGCTCACACATATATTCTCCGCACACACACATATTCTCCGCTCACACATATATTCTCCGCACACACACATATTCTCCGCTCACACATATATTCTCCGCACACACATATATTCTCCGCTCACACATATTCTCCGCACACACACATATTCTCCGCTCACACATATATTCTCCGCACACACATATATTCTCCGCTCACACATATTCTCCGCACACACATATTCTCCACTCACACATATTCTCCGCTCACACATATATTCTCCGCACACACATATATTCTCCGCTCACACATATTCTCCGCTCACACATATTCTCCGCACACACACATATTCTCCGCTCACACATATATTCTCCGCTCACACATATTCTCCGCACACACATATTCTCCGCACACACATATTCTCCACTCACACATATTCTCCACTCACACATATTCTCCACTCACACATATTCTCCGCACACACATATTCTCCGCTCACACATATTCTCCACTCACACATATTCTCCACTCACACATATTCTCTGCACACACACATATTCTCCGCTCACACATATTCTCCGCTCACACATATTCTCCACTCACACATATTCTCCACTCACACATATTCTCCGCTCACACATATTCTCCGCTCACACATATTCTCCGCTCACACATATTCTCCGCACACATATATTCTCCGCTCACACATATTCTCCGCTCACGCATATTTTTCGCACACACATATTCTCCGCTCACACATATTCTCCACTCACATATATTCTCCGCTCACACATATTCTACGCTCACACATATTCTCCGCACACACATATGTAGTGTCTGTGGTGGGGTGCCGAGCTGGGGGGGTGATAGGGGGTGATCCCACTTCTTACCGCGCAGAGATGATACAGAGACACGATGAGGCAGATTCTGGGTGCAACAGGTCCAAGTTTATTTCACACCGACCGACTGACGGTCCTCGCGGTACACCGCGATATCTCTCTCTGCCCTCCGTGTTCAGGGCCGCTTCAACACCGTATGTTACACAAGGGACGTACTTACACGTCACGTCCCGTCTCACACTGTGACAATCCTGACAGCTCGGTTACTGTGGCCGCCTTAGGCCCGTACACCAACAGCACTTTACTAATCAGTCTCGTCGTTACACATACGGTGTCTTCCACCCAGAGCCTTGTCTCTGCTGCGGTCCTTCCCTGTCAGGACCACCCCCCTGACGTTTCCTCTCCTCAGTCCCCCTGGTCGGATTCTCCTCAGGGCACACAGACTGGCGAAGTCCTCCTGTCACCTGGGCTCCCCCTGGGGACTGGAACCTTCTGGAACCCTCCCTCAGTATTTATAACTTCCCCGGTTCCTTGAAACTGTCACTAACTGTCACCACGCCCCCCATGACCAACGGTTTCTAAAGCCCTAAGCTGCTGTAAAGTCCTTTGCTCACACTCCACCCTGCCATCTAATGGTCATCCCAAGGTACTGCACGTCCACTACACTTTCCTAGTTGTTTCCCCACTGTAATCACTGACTCCTACCTACACTGTGCAAACCTATCTTTCTTCACTCTGACTAGTCCGTCCGTCAGGTCACCTTCCCTACACTCCCCCTTCCTTTGTCCATTGTCGTCCTCGACAATCGTCATCCCTGCCTTCGTCGTTCTGAATCTACACCTACATTCTGTTGTCGGACCAGAAGTTGAGCCAAACCCACTATCTGCGGGGGCCGAACCATACTGGGAGCACTATGCTCTGAGCAGCCTACTGCTACTCACCAGCGCGCACGCCACATGACAACGTCTTTCAAATTGGGCAAGGTACACCCGTATTCTCTCTACGGCATGTATCTTTCCCCTACTCTCCCCTACTGTTACCTTTCACTATCCGGTACGCCATGATCGAGGCCACTCACCTACCAGATCATTGCCGGCGCCCGCCTTTCCTTCTTCAGGGGTGTCCGTGGTGTTGGGGACCTGACCTAGGACGGCTGTCTTTCTCACATCTTCCCATTCATTTTCCTTCTTTCAATTACATGTCATGGTCGGCGTCCCGGTCTCCCAGACCTCAACTCTTAGATCCCTACCGGATCTCACACTTTGCTTTGGTCCCGCAGACCTTCCCTTACCCGGACCTGTTGCATTTTACTTTGCATATTATACATCATACAACTTTATAATAGCACAAGTACCCATTTTTTATAATTTTTTTTTTTTTTTCCATTTTCTCTTACTTTTAAAACCAAAATATAACATAACATTGCATTTCCTCTTTCTTCCTCCCCCCCTTCCTTGGACCTGGACACTCCTCCACTTTTCCGTATCCCCGTTCTGTCAGGTAAACATATTTTCGTATATAAAGAACATAGAAAGAAGAAAGAAAGAGAGAGAAAATAGTTGCATCAGTTAAACAACAACAAAACTTTTTTTCTAAATGCAACTGTCCTTATAATCTGCACAACGGTGCATCGAACTCCTGACAGTCTATACCACTCTCAATGGACAGAGGTGAGGGCTCCACGGGGATACTGAGGGTGTCCATTCAAGTCCTCTTCTTTTCCATGACGGCCTCTCCTTGAGTGTGGAGCAGGTTCCACACTTCCTGCTCCCGGGCCTTTTTCTTCCTGATCACCTCCGCTTCCCACACGGAGGGAACAGCACGGGCCCTGGAGTCCGGTGGGCGGGACTCCGCGGAAAAAGACCGCAAGACAGAAACGGCCGAAGATTTCTGCGGCCCAGCAGCCGCTGGGGTCAGGTGGCAAATGGGGAGAACCGGGTCCTCGGGGGCTGGAATCACAGGGCCCGCTAAATCGGTCGCAGCCGACCCCAGCAGCGGCATAACCGCGGCCTCAGGACAGGCCGCATCCACTACTTCCAATGGAGCCGGAGTAACGGCCGATTTCAACAATGCAGCTGCTATTAGCAGGGAAAGCGCAGCAGCATCTTCTTTGGGTGAGCTCTGCACTGGTGACTCCGGGCGGGGTAGTTCGGGGACATGAGCGGGGACCTCGCTCAGCTCTGCATACACCACGGGGCCCGTGGTAACTAGGCCTTCCGATGCGCAGGGGGCCGCGTGCTGCAGCAGAATGGTGGGGGCCGCTTGCGGAGGCACTGGTAGGGCCGGGGGTACTCTCACCTTCCCCGGCGCTGCGGCCTCCGTTTCATCATCACGCAGTTTCCCCCGCAGCCTCCGTTCCTTGCTCCACTGTCCTGCGGGCCTTCCCTCCGGACTCGGGGGCTCCGCTGAGAAGTCCTCTGCTGGTATTGGTGGCAGCCGTTCTCGCTGACTCCCCTCAGGCTCCGCTCCCCGGCTCAGCATCCCGCTGCCTGCCCGTAAATCTGACTTCTGATGCAGCTCCATCTCTCGCCGCCATTGCCACTCTAGGCGGCCGATGCCCCGACACCCGCAGCATCTCATACCGTCCGTTGGGCAGCACTCGAATGGCGTCAGACAGCCGCAGCCAAGTTTTTCTTCTGTGCCACTCCTCCTGCTGGGTGGGGCGTTGGCAGACCTTTCCATCCATCTGCCAGGGTCCAATATATGGAAACGTCGGTCTCCGGGCATATATTGCTTCCTTTTGGGGTACGTTGGAGGGTGTCCCAGTCCATTCTGAACAACTGCAAACACCCGGACCTCTCCTCTGCGCTGAAGTAATACCGCCATCTTGGGCAGAATCAGCTACTGCCTTGGATCCTCTGCAAGCAACACAGATCCGACACAGCGTCCCAATTTGTAATCCACAGGTCAGTAATTTTTAGTCCACAGGTGTTTATAATCCGAAATAGAGCAGTCCAAGTTTTCCTCAGTCCTTCAGTTGCAGGCCTGCCGCAGAAGATAGCGTATTAGCGGCGGCGATCCTGCCGACTACGCCAAATGTAGGGCCGGTGGTGGGGTGCCGAGCTGGGGGGGTGATAGGGGGTGATCCCACTTCTTACCGCGCAGAGATGATACAGAGACACGATGAGGCAGATTCTGGGTGCAACAGGTCCAAGTTTATTTCACACCGTCCGACTGACGGTCCTCGCGGTACACCGCGATATCTCTCTCTGCCCTCCGTGTTCAGGGCCGCTTCAACACCGTATGTTACACAAGGGACGTACTTACACGTCACGTCCCGTCTCACACTGTGACAATCCTGACAGCTCGGTTACTGTGGCCGCCTTAGGCCCGTACACCATCAGCACTTTACTGGTCAGTTTCGTCGTTACACATACGGTGTCTTCCACCCAGAGCCTTGTCTCTGCTGCGGTCCTTCCCTGTCAGGACCACCCCCCTGACGTTTCCTCTCCTCAGTCCCCCTGGTCGGATTCTCCTCAGGGCACACAGACTGGCGAAGTCCTCCTGTCACCTGGGCTCCCCCTGGGGACTGGAACCTTCTGGAACCCTCCCTCAGTATTTATAACTTCCCCGGTTCCTTGAAACTGTCACTAACTGTCACCACGCCCCCCATGACCAACGGTTTCTAAAGCCCTAAGCTGCTGTAAAGTCCTTTGCTCACACTCCACCCTGCCATCTAATGGTCATCCCAAGGTACTGCACGTCCACTACACTTTCCTAGTTGTTTCCCCACTGTAATCACTGACTCCTACCTACACTGTGCAAACCTATCTTTCTTCACTCTGACTAGTCCGTCCGTCCGTCAGGTCACCTTCCCTACACATATTCTCCGCACACACATATTCTCCACTCACACATATATTCTCCGCTCACACATATATTCTACGCTCACACATATTCTCCACACACATATATTCTCCACTCACACATATATTCTCCGCTCACACATATTCTCCGCACACACATATTCTCCGCTCACACATATATTCTCTGCACACACATATTCTCCGCTCACACATATTCTCCGCTCACACTTATTCTCCGCTCACACATATATTCTCCGCACACACATATTCTCCGCTCATACATATTCTCCACTCACACATATTGTCCGCTCACACATATTGTCCGCTCACACATATTGTCCGCTCACATACTCTTCCTTCTTCGAACATTTCCTTTGACGATTCGCAGCGTTTTTGGCACCATATCTGCAGCAAATAAGCAGTATAATACACAGCAAATCTGCAAACCATTTAACACCTGCATTTTTGCTGCAGATTTGAATGACTCAGTTGAAGTCAACGAGTCAAAAACACTACAGAAACCCAAAAATAATTGATATGCTGCAGAAAACAAAATGCTCCAAATATTGATGGAAATTTACAGATCATGTGCACAACACTTCAGAATTGTCATTGAATTACTTTGCATAAGTATTCCATTGCGTTTTTGGACCATTTATGCGCGTAAAAAAAAACAACAAAAACGCATCGTGTGCACATAGCCTTACAAACCTGAATGTCAGCTATCCTCCAAAATCTGAGCAGCGTTTCTTCCCATAGACCCCTCACATAAGACATTTGACTTTATCTTAGAAAAATAATTTGATCTCATCTTTCATTTTTGGCTTAATGATCCTGTAAATGAAGGGAGGTGATCTGATAATCGCCACATTTATTGTCAAACTACATTTTGGACATGTTGCCAGTAACAAAAAAAAAACAAACCTCTGTCATTTGATATTTGCAGTAAAACCAAATCTTTAGAAGACAGACAGAAATCGCATTGCAACCATTCCACTGCATGAGCGGCTCCATGATGGATCCCGAGCATAATACACATCATTTACCATGACCTAACAGGCATTGCTCCATGTAATTACCCAGAGGGTTACAATTTACTGCCCCACTGTGTTCCACCTAACAAGACACTTTAACAGCAATGCTTAACATATAGACTCTTCTGCACCAGTGATTCCCAGCAATGCTGAGGAGCAGAGACAGCAGGAATTTGCCATGTTTAGTCCTATATCCACAGACCTTCTTAAACAGGAGGCTACTTTCACAAGAAGCATTCACTTTTTGTTTTACTTCCTTATAAAGTGTCACTAATTCCTCAGCAATTTACAGACATCATCACTGTCCCCACTGGGGCTCACAATCGAAGTTTCCTATCAAGAGTATAAGCAGAAGCCCAAGCAAACATGTAGAGAACATAGAAACTCCTTGCAGATGTTAGGGCGGTTTCACACGTCCAGATAATTCCGGTACCGGAAAAACTGGCACCGGAGCTATCCGTGTCCGTGTGGATACGTAGGCCATCCGTGTGTGATCCATGTGCTATCCGTATGTCCGTGTGTACCATCCATGTGTGATCCGTGTGCTGTCCATGTGCTGTCCGTGTATTGAAAAAATTGGTTTCAATGTTAGCCCTATGACTTCTAAAAACGCACACGGATGGCACACGGACAGCACACGGACAGCACACGGACAGCCAAAAGACGAAAAGGGAACAGCATCCACTCCAGGTGAAGAGGTAAATATCTTTTATTCTGCCAAAGAGAAATACGACGTTTCAACCAGACGGTCTTTATCAAGTACAACACAATGACAACATGAGCGGCCATATATGGTGTGGACGGACCAATCACCATTTTGGAAACGCCCTCACATTAAAATACATACATAACATTTCGAACAAAACATCAAGTATATGAAATAAATAAAAAAATGTAAGGAACACAATGTGCAGTTATATAGATCCAAATAATCCCATAAATAGAGGAAAGAAGGCGAAGGTAAACAGAGAGACCAGGGTGATCACCCAATCAACTCAAAGCATCATTGTTACTATGCACACAACGATCCAATCGCTATGATCCTAACAAGGCCCTCCTACACCAGCCTATGAAGGCGCTCTAAACCTTTACCGCCAACCTTGTGACCAATCATTGTAATCATCACAAAACAAAGATGCTGTCATAGATACCTGTGCATAGCAAAACCAATGGCTGGCCGTGACGCCGCGCCGCCGCAGGAAAAGCCCAGTAGTGGCGAAGTCCCGCGATAAGTCAACGTCAGGAGTATCACGCAATCGCGATCTCACAGACTAGACATCATCATCGGGAGCCCGCCCCACTAGGCCCACCCGCAGCTGCGCATGCGCACAAACAGCCACCATACTAAAGTGCCATATCCATAGCACTAATATAACGGTTCGGTTAAGGTTTCCACCTAGGCAGAGGCGTCACATGATCGGTCACATGTGTGATCACATGGACCACCAAGTAAACAATCCGCTGCCAACGGAGCATACAAGAACCAGAACACAATTGTCAAAAAATATTTTTACATTTTAAAAATTTGCACCAAAATGCCTAAGGTATCTAGGAAAGCCAATCACAAATGAAAATTGTAACAAGTTTTATTTGCTCATACAAAATACAATGTAGTCACAAAAGAAAATTGTAGGGCGGCGGATGAGGGAATAGAGGGGACAGGGACTGAACATCAGACCCTCATAGATCCACTTCAATGCCTTCAGGACTGTTCAGTCCCTATGTCCTCCAATCACTACCCCAGCGCTCACTACAATACAAAAGCACAAAAATGCAGGTTAAAAACAAGATAGAATTTAAAAAAATTCCATCAGGCAAAAACTTGATAAAAAGAAGAAGAAGATGTTAATACTCAAAGAGAGTAGGTGAACATTATCGGGTACAAATATGTAAATTATACTCCACATTCAGACCCCTCGGTTGTAGAGTGTCTAAAGTGGATATCCATTTTAATTCTTTTTTCTTTAAAAGTTTAACCCTATCACCACCTCGTCTCAACAATGGAACCCCTCAATCACTCTGAATCTTAATTGGTTGACTGAATGCTTGCAATCAACGAAATGCTTCGGTACCGGTAGATCAACAAGTTTAGTCCTAATAGTGCTCTTGTGTTTACTGAACCTCGCCCTAATCTCCATAGATGTCTCACCAACATACATTAGTCCACAAGGACAAGTGATCAAGTAGATTACGAAGCTGGAGTAACATGTATATCTCTCTTTAATATAAAACTTTTTACCTGATCGTGGATGACTAAAACTGTCACCTTTAATCATGTTCCCACAACTCGCACATCCCAGACATGGAAAATTGCCAAACTTTGGTGGACACAACGTCAACTGTACTGACTCTTTTTTAACAGATCCTATATCCGTCTTTACTAACTCATCTTTTAAATTACGGCCTCGTCTATAAGATAAAATAGGTTTGCTAATAAATTCACTAACATGTGGTAGACCTCTCTGCAGGAGACTCCAGTGCCTATTCAAAATCCCCCCTATTCTACCACTTAATGGGCAAAAAGTGGATACAAATGGGATCCGTTTATGAGTCTCCACATTACATTTACGTCCAATTTCATCAGGGGCCAAGATCAATGCTTTTTCTTTGTAACGTTTAACCTCTTTGATCGGATAGCCCCTTTCAACAAATTTATCGCACATTTCCTCAAGTCTAGAATCAACCAATTTCTCATCTTTCACAATTCTCCTAACCCATAGCATCTGATTACTATTGTACAAAAGAAGACTGTTCCTATCCGTCTCCTTAACATAAAGATCGGTACATAGAACATCATCCCGTTTTTATACCATAGTATCAAGGAATTGAACTCGATCAGTGGAGTATGTCAAAGTAAATTTCAATTCAGGAATAACACAATTAAGTTCCTTCTGAAATTTCGGCACTTTAGTATGGTGGTTGTTTGTGCGCATGAGCAGCTGCGGGTGGGCCTAGTGGAGCGGGCTCCCGATGATGAAGTCTCGTCTGTGAGATCGCGTTCGCGCGATACTCCTGACGTTGACTTATCGCGGGACTTCGCCACTACTGGGCTTTTCCTGCGGCGGCGCGGCGTCACAGCCAGCCATTGGTTTTGCTATGCACAGGTATCTATGACAGCGTCTTTGTTTTGTGATGATTACAATGATTGGTCACAAGGTTGGCGGTAAAGGTTTAGAGCATCTTCATAGGCTGGTGTAGAAGGGCCTTGTTAGGATCATAGCGATTGGATCGTTGTGGGTATAGTAACAATGATGCTGTGAGTTGATTAGGTGATCGCCCTGGTCTCTCTGTTTACCTTCGCCTTCTTTCCTCTATTTATGGGATTATTTGGATCTATATAACTGCACATTGTGTTCCTTACATTTTTTTTATTTATTTCATATACTTGATGTTTTGTTCGAAATGTTATGTATGTATTTTAATGTGAGGGCGTTTCCAAAATGGTGATTGGTCCGTCCACACCATATATGGCCGCTCATGTTGTCATTGTGTTGTACTTGATAAAGACCTTCTGGTCGAAACGTCGTATCTCTCTTTGGCAGAATAAAAGATATTTACCTCTTCACCTGGAGTGGATGCTGTTCCCTTTTCGTCTTTTGGCTATACGTTGGTTCCTTTGGGTCCTGGGACCTTTTGAACGTGCATCCTTCTCAATTTGTGTGCTGTTGGCTGTTTCTTTTCTGCAGTACACAGACAGCATCCGTGTGCGGTACATGTTTAAACGGACCCATTGACTTGTATGGGTCCGTGTGATCCGTGCTGTTGCACAAAAACGGACATGTCAGCGTATTTTGCACACGGACACACGGTCCGTGAAAACACGCTGACATCTGCATAGACACATTCATTAGAATGTGTCTACGCATGTCAGTGTCTCTGGTACGTGAGAAAACTGTCACTACACGTACCGGAGACACTGGCGCGTGAAACTGGCCTTACATAGTAGCTACATTGTTACATAAGTAGAAAAAATACCCCAGTTCTTCAAGTTCAACCTCCCTCCACCAATTACCGTATGCATTCTCTGTCAGTAAATTAAGTATAACCCACAATGTTATGTGTATGGAGGAAATCGTCCAGTCCTTGCATAAAATGTTATAGTGTTGGCGATTACTGCCTCTTGTGGTCGCCGTTCCACGTTCTGACAGCTCTAACGGTTAAGAGCCTTTTTCTATTTAGCTGCTGCAATTGGCCTTTCTTCCACTTGTAGTGAGTACTCCTTGGTCCTTAGTATGGTCCTTGGAAGGAATAAGTCATGTGCCGTCCTCTGTACTGACCACACATATATATGTACATGTAAATCTTGTGGATTGTGAGCCCACGCATGCAGGGTCCTCTCTCCTTCTGTACAAGTCGGTGACTTGTTTTGGTCAATGTAATTGTACTTGTTTTTTTATGCACACCCCTCCTCACATGTAAAGAGCTATGGAATTAACCCCTTATCGACCAAGCCATTTTGTAGGTTAATGACCAGGCCTTAATTTTGAAATCAGACCACTGTCACTTTATGTGTTTATAACTCTAATTTATTCAATATAACTTGCATTTATTTATGAAAAAAATGGAAATATGGTGAAAATCTTTAAAATTTAGCAATTTTCAAACTTTTGATTTTTTATGCCCTTAAATCAGAGATATGTCACAAAAAATAGTCAATAAATAACATTTCCCACATGTCTACTTAACATCAGCACAATTTTGGAACCAAAGTTTTTTTTTATTAGGAAGTTTTAAGGGTTAAAAGTTGACCAGCGATTTCTCATTTTTACAACAAAATTTACAAAACCATTTTTTTAGGGACCACCTCACATTTGAAGTCACTTTGAGGGGTCAATATGACAGAAAATACCCAAAAGTGACACCATTCTAAAAACTGCACGCCTCAAGGTGTTCAAAACCACATTCAAGAAGTTTATTAATCCTTTAGGTATTTCACAAGAATTGAAGCAATGTGGAAAGAAAAAATTAACATTTAACTTTTTTTCCCCAAAATGTTTCTTTGGACACAATTTTTATCATTTTGTCAAGGGTTTCAGGAGAAAATGAATCACAATATTTGTTGTGCAATTTCTCCTGAGTACACCGATACCCCATGTGTGGAGGAAGACCAATCTTTAGGCGCATGGCAGTGCTCAGAAAGGAGGAGCGTCATTTGAGATTTTGAATGTCAAATTGGCTGGAATCAAGAGACGACACCATGTCGCGTTTGGAGAGGCCCTGATGTACCTAAACAGTGGAAACCCCCCATAAGTGACCGCATTTTGGAAACTAGACTCCCCAAGGAACTTATCTAAATGTGTGGTGAGCACTTTGAACCCCCAAGGGCTTCACAGAAGGTTATAACGTAGAGCCATACAATTAAAAAATCATATTTTTTCCACAAAAATGATCTTTTCATCCCCAATTTGTATTTTCCCAAAGGTAACAGGACTCCAAAAGTTATTGTGCAGTTTGTCCTAAGTATGCTGATACTCCATATATGGGGGTAAACCACTATTTGGACGCATGGCAGAGCTCGGAAGGGAAGCAGCGCCATTTGACTTTTTTGGCTGGAATTGAGATCGGACACCGTGTTGCGTTTGGAGAGCCCCTGATGTGCCTAAACAGTAGAAACCCCCCACAAATTACACCATTTCAGAAACAAGACCCCCCCAAGGAACTGATCTACATGGGTGGTGAGAGCTCTGATCCCTCAAGGGCTTCATAAAAGTTTATAACAGCCGTAAAATTAAAAAATCATTTTTTCAACAAAAATGATCTTTTCATCCCCAATTTTTATTTTCCCAAGGGTAAAAGGACCCCAAAAGTTGTTGTAAAATTTGTTCTGAGTACGCAGATACCCCATATATGGGAGTAAACCACTGTGTGGGTGCACGGCAGAGCTCAGAAGGGAAGGAGCGCTGTTTGACTTTTTCAACGCAAAATTGGCTGGAATTGAGATCGGCCGCCATGTCATGTTTGGAGAGACCCTGATGAGCCTAAACAGTGGAAACCCCCCACAAGTGACACCATTTTGGAAACTAGACCCCCCAAGGAGCTTAACTAGATGTGTAGTGAGCACTTTGAACCCCCAAGTGCTTCACAGAAGTTTATAACATAGAGCCGTGAAAATAAAATAATCATATTTTTTTCCACAAAAATGATTATTTGCCCACAAATTTTTATTTTCACAAGGGTAACAGGAGAAATAGGACCCCAAAAGTTGTTGTGCAATTTGTCCTGAGTACGCTGATACCCCATATGTGGGGTGGAACCACTGTTTGGGCGCATGGCGGAGCTCAGAAGGGAAGGAGTGCCGTTTTGGAATGCAGACTTTAATGGAATGGTCTGTGGGCGTCATGTTGCGTTTGCAGAGCCCCTGATGTGCCTAAACAGTGGAAACCCCCCACAAGTGACACCATTTTGGAAACTAGACCCCCTAAGGAGCTTTTCTAGATGTGTGGTGAACCCCCAAGTGCTTCACAGAAGTTTATAAAGTAGAGCCGTGAAAATAAAATAATCATATTTTTTTCCACAAAAAATGATATTTTTGCCCACAAATTTTTATTTTCACAAGGGTAACAGGAGAAATAGGACCACAAAAGTTGTTGTGCAATTTGTCCTGAGTGCGCTGATACCCCATATGTGGGGTAGAACCACTGTTTGGGGGCATGGAGGAGCTCAGAAGGAAGGAGCACCATTTTGGAATGCAGACTTTAATGGAATGGTCTGTGGGCGTCATGTTGCGTTTGCAGAGCCCCTGATGTGCCAAAACAGTGGAAACTCCCCACAAGTGACCCCATTTTGGAAACTAGACCCCCGAGGAACT
The DNA here is from genome assembly GCF_039654945.1 of Dendrobates tinctorius. Lineage (NCBI taxonomy): Eukaryota > Metazoa > Chordata > Amphibia > Anura > Dendrobatidae > Dendrobates > Dendrobates tinctorius. The sequence goes on along the minus strand of NW_027361782.1, from coordinate 12,091,638 downwards.
TATCTAGATGTGTGGTGAGCACTTTGAACACCCAAGTGCTTCACAGAAGTTTATAACGTAGAGGCGTGAAAATAAAAATAATCATATTTTTTTCCACAAAAATGATCTTTTTGTCCCCAAATTTTTATTTTCACAAGGGTAACAGGAGAAATTAGACCCCAAAAGTTGTTGTGCAATTTGTCCTGAGTACGCTGATACCTCATATGTGGGGGGGAACCACTGTGATCACCTTACTGTGATCCTTGGGAGGCAGAATGCACAAATCCACAAAAGGTGAAGAATTAGTTTTATTTTTTATGCTGTTCCTCGTGTGGTATTAGTGACATGGCAACTTTATTCCTTGGGTTGGTACGATTACAGAAATACCATATTTATATCCTTTTTTCATGTTTAGCTTCTGTCACACACTAAAAGATGCTTTTTTGGAAGAATTTTTTGTAAGAAATTTTTGCATCACCGTATTTTGAGAGCTATAATTTTTCCGTATTCTGGCCGACAGAGTCATGTGCAGGCTTGTTTTTTTGCGGGATGAGCTGACGTTTTTATTGGTACCATTTTTGGGCATATAACGTTTTTTGATCACTTTCTATTCCGATTTTTGTGGAGGCAGAATGAACAAAAACTAAAAAATTCATGAACTGTTTTTATTTTTTTCCTCCGTTCCACATGTGGTAAAATTAGTATGGTAGCTTTATTCTTCAGGTCACTACGATTACAGCGATACCTCATTTATATCTTTTTTTATGTTTAGGTGTTTTTTACACAATAAAAACTTTTATAGAAAAAATAATTATTTTTGCATCACTTTATTCTGCGAGCGATAGCTTTTTTATTTTTCTGCCGATGGAGCTGTATGGCAGCTCGTTTTTGGCGGGAGAAGATGACGTTTTCAGCGGTTCCATGTTTATTTATATCCATCTTTTTGATCGCGTGTTATTGCACTTTTTTCAAGTGGTATGATGATGCCGCTTGGAAAAAGTATAATGTGCTACATTTTTGTGTTTTTTTTACGGCTTTCACTGAAGGGGTTAACTAGGGAGACGCTTTTATAGATGGGATTTTTACGGGCGCAGCTATACCAAATGTGTCTTTTTTTGCTTATTTTATTATTTTTAGGGGAATTTTTAGGGGATTTTTTTTATTATTTTTTATTATTTTTTATTTTTTTACATTTTTTTTTAAATGTTTTCTTTTTACCTTGTCCCTTCATGGGACTTTCAATTTTAATTTAGGTATAATACATTACCATACCTCCCAACTTTTGAAGAAGGGAAAGAGGGACAAAGGCTGCGGTGGCAAATTTTAGGTCATGCCCCCAACCACACCCATTTCACAACTAGTCTCACTCATGTCCATGCCCAACCACACCCATTTAGCATTGCTGATCATACTGACTGGTACTGAGGGCACAGTGACTGGCATTATGGGCACAGTGGCTGGTACTGTGGGCACACTGACTGGTACTGAGGAAAAGAAAGAAAACAGAGAGAAAAAAGAAAACAGAGATAGAGAGAGAAAGAAAGGAGAGCGAGAGCGAAAGAACAGAGAGGAGAAAGAACAGAGAGCGAAAGAAGAAAGAACAGAGAGAGAAAGAACAGAGAAAAATAAAGAGGGGAAAGAAAAAAAGAACAGAGAAAAAGAAAGAGAAAGAAAGAACACAGAGAGAAAGAAAGGGGACAGAAAAAAAATAACAGAGATAGAGAAAGAAAGAACAGAGAGAGAAAGAAAGAAAAAGAAAGAAAGAGGGGAAAGAAAGAACAGAGAGATAGAACAGATAGAAAGAAAGAACAGAGAGAGAGAAAGAAAGGACAGAGAGATAAAGAGAAAGGAAGAACAGAGAGAGACAAAGAAAGAGTGGAAAGAAAGAACAGAGCAAAAGAAAGAACAGAGAGAGAAAAAAGGGGAAAGAAAGAACAGAGAGAAAGAAAGAAAGAGGGGAAAGAAAAAAGAAAGATCAGAGAAAGAAAGACCAGAGAGAGAGAAAGAAAGAGGGGACAGAAAAAAAGAACAGAGGGAGAAAGAAAGAGGGGAGAGAAAGAACAGCGAGAGAGAGAAAGAAAGAAATAAGTAAAGAGAGAGAAAGAAAGAGAAAGAACAGAGAGAAAGAAAGAGGGGAAAGAAAGAACAGAGAGAGAAAGAACAGAGAGAGAAAGAAAAAAAGAAAGATTAGAGAGAGAAAGAAAGTGAGGGAAAGAAAGAACAGAGAGAGAAAGAAGGGAAAGAAAGAAAGAACAGAGAGAAAGAGGGGAAATAAATAAAGAACAGAGAAAAAGAAATAAAGAGAAAGAATGAAGGAACATAGAGAGAAAGGAAGAAAGGACAGAAAAAAAGAACAGAGAGAGAAAGAATGAGGGGAAAGAAAGAAAGAAAGGGGAAAACAATAACAGAGAGAGAACAGATAGAAAGAAAGACTAGAGAGAGAAAGAGAAAGGAAGAACAGAGAGAGAGAAAGAAAGAGGGGAAGAAAGAAAGAACAGAGAGCAAAAGAAAGAACAGAGAGAGAGGAAGAAAGAGCAAGAAATAACAGAGAGAAAGAAAGATAGGAAAGAAAAAAGAAAGAACAGAGAGAGAAAGAAATAACAGAGGGAGAGAGAAAGAGGGGAAAGAAAGAACAGAGAGAGAAAGAAAGAGGGACCAGAAAAAAGAACAGAGGGAAAGAATGAAAGAAAGAAAGAGAAAAAAGAAAGAAAGAACAGAGAGAGAAAGAAAGAAAGAAAGAAAGAAAGAGGGGAAGGAAAGAAAGAAAGAACAGAGCAGAAGAGAGAAAGAAAGAGGGGAAAGAACAGAGAGAGAAAGAAAGAAGGAAAGAAAGAAAGAAAGAAAGAAAGAGGAAAAAAAAGACCAGAGAGAGAAAGAAAGAGGGGAAAGAAAGAAAGAACAGAGAGGTAGAGAGAAAGAAAGAGGGGAAAGAAAGAACAGAGAAAGACAGAGAAAGAACAGAAAGAAAGAGAGGAAAGAAAAAGAAAGAAGAAAGAGGGGAAAGAAAGAACAGAGTGAGAAATAAAGAACAGAGAGAGAAAGAAAAAAAGAAAGATTAGAGAAAGAACAGAGAGAGAGATAAAGAGAGGGATAGACAGAATAGAAAATGAAAAGGAAACAGAGAGAAAGAAAGAACAAAGAAAGAAAGAAACAGAGAGAGAGAGAGAAAGAAAGATTCTATAAAGATACTATAGCAGCCCAGCTCCCATTGTAGTGCCCACCTGAGCCTCCCGTTGCAGGACATATCATGATCCGCTCACATGGCCGGCATCCCCGATTCCAAGGTGATCCCGCTGTCCATGCTGTTGGAGGAGGACATGTAATGAATCTGAAGCATTCCCTGAAATGCCTCCATGGTTCCGTCACAATCTCCTCCTGAAATTACCTAATTTCCGGTCATCTTCCAGCACATCACTTCTGGTGGACCGTCATGTTTTAAAGTGCTCCTCGGGGCTCCGCCGTGTACTCCTGTGCTGGTGGGAAAAGCCCGCTTTGTATGCCTCGTACACACTTGGCTCCGCTCCGTACATCCCGTACACACATGGCTCCACTCCGCATACACACGGTTATGCTTCGCATACCCCATAGACACGCGGCTCCGCTCCATACACCTCGTACATGTGTGGTTCCGCTCCGTACACCTCGTACACACGCGGCTCCGCTCTGTACGCCCCATACACATGCGGCTCGGCTCTGTACACCTCATACACACGTGGCTCCGTACACCTCGTACACACGTGGCTCTGCTCCATACACCTCGTACACACGTGGCTCCGCTCCCTACACCTCGTACATCCAGCACCATGACAACAGCACAGCAGAGTCCTGCATACACTGAGGCCCCTGATCATGTGACTACTGACTCCTCCCCTCCTGTGACCTCATCACAGGTCCTGTGCGCACAGTCACAGAACAGCCCAGCCACATCATTGCAAGCTGCGGTGGGTCTCTCTGGGACGGCGAGGATGGGGTCGGTGCATGGGGGGCATGGTGGCTCAGTGCAATGCGGGAAAAATAACGTCCCTGTTTATACGCAGTGACATTATAATAGCGTCAAATAGCATGCAATAGCGTCACTGTTTACACGCAGTTACAGTTCAAAGGGATGACGTGCACAGTCCGTCCTGGTGCGGGAAGTTACCACCTGCCATGACGACCTGTGCGCATCCATAAACATTAAGGGGTTAATAGCAATAACATAATAGTAATAATAAATGAGATCTTCACTGAGTCTGTTTTCTAAGCTAAACAATTTCAACTTTTCCAACCTCTCGTCATATGAAAGGCTTCTCTCCTGTGTAATATAGGAGAGGCCTCTATCCTGTGTAATATAGGAGAGGCCTCCATTCTGTGTCATATAGGAGAGGTCTAAATGCCGTGTAAAATAGGAGAGGCCTCCGTCCCATGTAATATAGGAGAAGCCTCCATCCCGTATAATATATGTGAGGCATCTATCCTGTGTAATATAGGAGAGACTTTCATCCCGTGTAATTTAGGAGAGGTCTCCATCCTGTGTAATATAGGAGAGGCCTCCATCCCATGTAATATAGGAGAGGCCTCCATCCTTTTTAATATAGGAGAGGCCTTCATCCTGTGTAATATAGAAGCCTCCATCCTGTACAATATATGAGAGGTCTCCATCCCGTTTCACATAGGAGAGGCCTCCATCCTGTGTAATATAGTAGAGACCTTCATCCTGTCTAATATGGAAGAGGCCTCCATCCCATGTAACTTAAGAGAGGCCTCCATCCTGTGTAATACAGTTGTGCTCAAAATTTTACATACCCTGGCAGAATTTCTGCTTTCTTGGCCTTTTTTCAGAAAATATGAATGATAACACCAAAACTTTTTCTCCACTCATGGTTAATGGTTGGGTGAAGCCATTTATTGCCAAACTACTGGGTTTTCTCTCTTTAAATCATAATGACAACCCAAAACATCCAAATAACTCTGATCAAAAGTTTACATACCCTGGTAATTTTAGCGTGATAACATGCACAGAAGTTGACACAAATGGGTTAAAAAATGGCTACTAAAGGTAACATCCTCAACTGTGACCTGTTTGCTTGTAATCAGCGTCTGTGCATAAAAGCTGAGTAAGTTTCTGGGATCCAGACAGACTCTTTCATCTGTAATGCATTGTATACAGTCTTTATAGAGTCTTCTGTTTGGGTGCGAGGAAACACAGGCTTGTTTAAGAAGTGCTTGTATTTTCATATTTTTCAGACTGAAAGACGCACCAGACCATAAGACGCACCTAGGTTTTAGAGGAGGGAAGGCCATGCATACCAGGACTGGGATGCGGCCAATCATACCAGGCAAAGGATGGAGGCATGCATACCAGGACTGGGATGGGGGCCAATCATGCCAGGTTAAGGATAGGGCCAAGCATACCAGGATAGGGATGAGGGGCCATGTGTATCAGGATGGGGATGAGTGGACCAGATTTACCAGGATAGGGGATATTAAGCAAAGAATTGACCACATTTTTTGCTTCAGTTTTTTATTCCCTAATTCTCATCCCTATCCTGGTAGGAATGATCCCCCTCATCCTTATCCTTGCCAGAATGATCACCCTCATCCCTATACTGGTATGCAGGGTCCCCATCTTATGCAAGCATGCATGGCCCCATTCCAGTCCTGGTATGAGGTAAAGACATTACTCAGACAGATGCTGGATTCAGGAGTAGTGCAGAGTAGTCAGATTCCATGGGCGGCCTCAGTGGTGCTCGTCAAGAAGAAGGATGGGACCATCCGGTTCTGTGTCGATTACATGAAACTCAATGCTTGCCCTGTGCGAGACTCATACCCGTTACCCCACATCGAGAAATCCTTGACAGCATTGGGGAAAGCCAAGTACTTCTCCACCTTGGACCTAGCAAGCGGATATTGGCAAGTAGCCATGGCAGAAAAAGACAAGGAAAAAAACACCTTCATCCTCCCTATGGGATTGTTTGAGTTTAACTGGGCCCTTCGGGCTCTCCAATGCTCCGGGCATGTTTAAACGGCTGATGGAAAAGTGTTTGGGAGACTTAAACTTTGAAGCTACCCTGATCTACCTGGATGACATCATTGTGTTCTCTGCCTCGTTCGAAGACCATCTTGCCCGGCTTGGACAGGTTCTTGGAAGACTATGGGCTCATAATCTGAAGGTGAAGCCAAAGAAATACCACATCTTCAAGAGAGAGATCGAGTACCTGGGCCACATAGTGTCACAAGACGGAGTTCTACCCTCACTGGAAAAAGTGGCTGCTATCCAAAACTGGCCAGTCCCTCGAACAGTGAGGGAACTCCAGGTCTTCCTTGGGCTCACCGGGTACTACTGACGGTTTGCCAAAGATTTCACAAAGGTGGCGGGTCCCCTGAATGAGCTGCTAAGGGGAACCTCTGGAGTGCCGAAGACCCAGTGCATCCCTTGGGATCAGAGGAGAGTTGAGGCCTTCCAGGCTATAAAGAATGCTCTTACTTCAGCCCCAATTTTAGCTTATGCAGATTTTGATCAACCATTCCTGTTGTACACAGATGGTAGCCTTCATGGACTCGGTGCAGTACTTTCCAAAATACAGGATGGACATGAGAGTCATCGGGTATGCTAGCAGGTCCCTGCGAGACAGCGAAAGAAACCCCCACAATTACAGCTCTTTCTGGTTAGAGCTCTTGGCCATGGGGTGGGCAATGACAGAGAAGTTTGCGAGCTTCTTGGCAGGGACCAAGATTCAAGTTCAAACAGGCAATAACCCCCTGGCCCACCTTGAGAATGCTAAATTGGGGGCCTTGGAACAACGGTGGGTGGCTCGCTTGGCCAAGTTTGACTTTACCATCCGTTATCGCTCTGCCAATGAAAATGCAAATGCCAATGGCCTGTCACGAGTGATGGTGGAAACACCAGTGGGGGATCTCGATGAACAACTCGAAGAGGAAGAAACCCCAGACTTCCATAAGTTCGGGACCCCAGTGATTGCTGTCCAGTCAAGTAGGGAGGCCTGCATGCTACCCCGATCTCTGGGGAGAACCAATGAAGAATGGGGATGTGTTCAAGACGCAGGGCTGAGACAGATGAAATGCTGGGTAGCGCAGAAGCGGACACCAGGCAAACAAGAGAGAGATAGTCTGGACACTGAGGTGAAGAGTGTCTTACACCAGTGGGAGAGGCTGGAGGTGCGAGAATCGGTGCTATATTGCAAGAGGCAACAGCCGAAAGACACTGAAGTAAGGTGGCAGGTGGTCATGCCAGGAGGAATGGTCCAGGAAGTGGTTAAAGAAGCCCACGAATTCGGAGTCAACTTCGGGTCCACAAAGACCTACCAGTGGTTACTATGGTACGTGTACTACCCCTGGTTGGAGTCCGTCGTAGAAGAGGTCTGCCGGCAGTGTCGGATATGTGACCTCGTTAAGAGTACTGGACAAAGGGCATCCATCCAGACCATACATACTAAGGAACCACTGGAAGTCTTGATGATCAACTTGATGATCTCCTCGTGGGACACTCAGCCTGGGGGCCTGTGATACAAATGTGATAAGAATGAGTGTGAGTGATATCTAGATAGGTATCCTGATCAATTGACTAGGTGATCAATATGGTTTATATTGTATAATTTATGAGCACGAGGTTTGACATGGTATAAACTTATTTGTGCAGAAGAAGAATACAGTTATTTGAGTTCATAATTGCTCTCGCATAAGTGGAAAATTATGGTTTTAGCTGGATGTATGTCCTTGAAAAAGAACGAAATAACTGATAAGACCTTTTGGAAAACAGGTTAAATGCGCATGACCACACGAGCTGAGCATGAGCTGTAATGTTCGAGATAACTGAACTGCGACTGCGCTAGCATGAGCAGTTATATTAACTACGCATGTGCTGGTAGATTTACATAATGTGTAAAAAGACAGGGATTATCTCAGTGGGGAGGGACTTTTCAGATGGGCGAAGCAGACTTGCTGATGACTGTCTTGATGTTTTTCCTGGAATTCCCCTCCTCACTGAATTGAGGTCCCTCCAATTGAGGAGTGAAGCTGTAATATCCGGTGATGTATTAATGCTTATTCATTCCTATGTATTTTGTTACATGTTTATGACATGACTCTGATAGTCACTATATATCCTTTAATTCATGCTTAAAAATGCTATTATATATAAATAAAATACTTTGTTTTACCACAAAATCTGTTTACAGTGTGCCTAACTCACATGTTACTGAGCGCTTCGTAAGTAAGGGCATGTTCGCCCTCATTAACTTGATTTGGTAAAACATAAATTGGCGTAGTCGGCAGGATTTTCCAAATTTCAGGCTTTTGAGTAAAAAGATTCTTGTAGTTGTAACTAGGAAGGTTTTTGATACGTTGCACAGTCTGGAAAAGTGATAATTGTAAAGTTGTGATAGGTTGCGTCTTTTTGGCAGAAAGACAATTTTGGAAAATCCTAAATAACTTTTTGCCTGAATATAATTTTGAAATTCTGTTTTTTGTCAAAATACAGAATATTAAGTTAAGGTTTGTTTGTGCAAAAAATCAGCATTTGGCCAAATTTTTGTTACAATGTTCAGGCGAAGTACTAAAGAAAATTTGAGGAAAAAACGGAGGTTCCTGGCTGGACCGAAGCTCTGTATGATATAATAGCGCATGAATTAGGGAGTAGTGGACTTGCAGAGGTATAGGATAATAAGCTCAAGGGCTCAGAGCCCCATGATGTTGTTAGTGTACTCATGGGGATCCCTGCAAAGGCAGGTGATGCAGTTAACCCCTCAATGTTGGTAAGTTACTTGAGGGTGTCCCTGCAAAGGCAGGTGATGCAGTCAACCCCTCGCTGTTGTTAAGTTACTCGAGGGTGTCCCTGCCAAGGCAGGTGATGCAGTTAACCCCTCGATGTTAAGTTACTCGAGGGTGTCCCTGCAAAGGCAGATGATGCAGTTAGCCCACTGACGTTGTTGATGTACTCAGGGGTGTCCATGCTAAGGCAGGTGATGTAGTGTCTTTAGGACGGCGCATGTGGATTCTGCTCAGTGCTTACCGAGTTATGCATGAGCGGAAGATTAACATGTAGGAGAAATGCTCTCAGAACAAAAGATGACAGAAGTAGGAGGGCAGAAAGTTGTGTTAGAATGTAACACTCAGAAATTGTTAAAAGACATATTAGAACATTATCAGAATGTAGCTGAAAAAAAAAACTGCAGTAAAAGTTGCTCAGAATAAATACTGGAAAAGTAGTCACTATGCTGAATGTTATGCTTTTTTGGCTTTGAAACATGAACAAGTTTCAGAATGTTATCTTTGTACTGATTCATGGTCAGTGGCTAATGGATTAGCTACTTGGATCATGGGATAAAAAAAACATGATTGGCAGATTCATGGAATAGAGGTGTGGGGTAAGGAGATTTGGCAGAGTATTGAGGAAATATTTCAGGTTGCTAAAAGTACTGTTTTTTATGTTGATGCACATGTCCCTCTTGACTCATTAGAATGTTTGTTTAATTCCCTAGCAGATGCGGCAGCCTTCATCTGTCGCAGGTACTGAGTCTGATAAGGAAAAAGAAACATGGTTGCAAGGTACAGATGTTTGGGGTGCACCAAAAAGTGGACATTTGGGAGAAAAAGCCACTTACAGGTGGGCACGGGAGAGAGGAGTGCCCTTAACTCTAGATATAATTAAACAAGTCATTGCACAATGTCCCGTATTCACAAAGAAGAGAAGTACCACACATAGAGTTGAGCGATACCAGCCGATACTTGAAAATATCGGATCGGAATGGATCGGCCGATCTTAAAAAAAAGTATCGGTATCGCCGATTCCGATACCGGGAACCAATGCAAGTCAATGGGGCCAAAATATCGGAATTAAAAAAAAACCTTTCTTTCCTTGTAGGTTAATTCTACATGAAGAAAAACAACTAAGAATAATGTAGAATGTATTGTGGGAGGTGGAGGAGACATTAAAGCCATAGAGGTTTAGCCCAATCAAATGGAATAGCAGGAATTAAACTTTTTTTTTAAAGATGTTAGGAGTTACAAAGATATTGACTATGTTAGCCTCATTTATATTTTGCCAGACATGTATGTCTTCTTCTTCTTTCTTCTTCTTTCTTATTCTTCTTCCTTTTTTTTACCTTCTTCTTCTTCTTATTCCTTTTTTTACATTCTTCTTCTTCTTCTTCCTCCTTTTTTTACATTCTTCTACTTCCTTTTTTTACATTCTTCTTCTTCCTTTTTTTACATTCTTCTTCTTATTCCTTTTTTTACATTCTTCTTCTTCTTCCTTTTTTAAATTCTTCTACTTCCTTTTTTTACATTCTTCTTCTTCTTCTTCCTTTTCTTACATTCTTCATATTCTTCTTATTCAACAATTATTATTCTACATATTCAACTTCTTCATCTTCTTCCTATTCTTCTTCATCATATTCTTGTTTGTGTCAGGCATTCCTGTAGTTGTTATCTGGAAAAGTTAGAAGTTTACACCTTCCGTTCTGCCTGTCACAAAAGATTTACAACAGGATTTGTCCGCGTTCAGTTTGGCCTGCAGCAGCAGGCCTTTTCCAGGGGCACCACGAGGAGGAACGGACTCACCCCCATACACTGCTTAGTCTTCTTCTGCTTATAAATAAGATAATATCATTTGCTCAGAGTATTAGTCTTATGCTTAATGTTCTTCTGCTTTGTTTTTTTTATGCTTCTTGGTCTTCTCTCTCTTGTTGTTCTGCATCTTGGTGGTTGTCTTCCTGTTCTTTGTCCTCTTGAACCAGCTGACGGTACTGGCACCGGGAGGGGCAGCAGAAGGAACAAGAGCCAATGGCACTACCGAGGACCAGCTGACGGTGCTGGAACCCGGTTACTAAGCAGGAGGTACCTGTGCTACAAAGCACTACCAAGGACCAGCAGACGTTGCCGGAACTCGGATACCGAGATGGAGGCACCTAGGCCAAAGGCTCTGACGAGAACCAGCTGACGGTGCTGGAACCCGGAGGGGTAGCATAAGCTGCAAGAGCAAATGGAAATAGCGAGGACCAGCTGACAGTGCTGGCACCCGGAGGGGCAGCAGAAGGAATAAGAGCCAATGGCACAACCAAGGACCAGCTGACGGTGCTGGAACCCAGTTACTAAGCAGGAGGTACCTGTGCTACAAAGCACTACCAAGGACCAGCAGACGTTGCCGGAACTCGGATACCGAGATGGAGGCACCTAGGCCAAAGGCTCTGACGAGAACCAGCTGACGGTGCTGGAACCCGGAGGGGTAGCAAAAGCTGCAAGAGCAAATGGAAATAGCGAGGACCAGCTGACAGTGCTGGCACCCGGAGGGGCAGCAGAAGGAATAAGAGCCAATGGCACAACCAAGGACCAGCTGACGGTGCTGGAACCCGGTTACTAAGCAGGAGGTACCTGTGCTACAAAGCACTACCAAGGACCAGCAGACGTTGCCGGAACTCGGATACCGAGATGGAGGCACCTAGGCCAAAGGCTCTGCCGAGAACCAACTGACGGTGCAGGAACCCGGAGGGGTAGCATAAGCTGCAAGAGCAAATGGAAATAGCGAGGACCAGCTGACAGTGCTGGCACCCGGAGGGGCAGCAGAAGGAATAAGAGCCAATGGCACAACCGAGGACCAGCTGACGGTGCTGGAACCCGGTTACTAAGCAGGAGGTACCTGTGCTACAAAGCACTACCAAGGACCAGCAGACGTTGCCGGAACTCGGATACCGAGATGGAGGCACCTAGGCCAAAAGGCTCTGACGAGAACCAGCTGACGGTGCTGGAACACGGAGGGGTATCAGAAGTTACCCCTGAAAAGCAAAGTTGGCATGCCGCAAGCTGGCCGCAGTTACCGAATCACACAGTCCTACAGGGGGTGCTTGTCCTACTGGCACTATGGAACAAGCCTTTCTTACCAGAACCCGCAGTCCACATAGGAAGCACCTAAACTGCTGGCACCCTAGCCTCGGCTAACCCAACCGCAACACGACATGGCAACTTGGGGTGGCAAACTGACATTGACACTTCCCGGAAACAGCAGGCAGGGCTGGAACCAAGCTGGGCAGGAGGGAGTACCCGTGCCAAAGTCAGTTATGAGCAGCAACTGGCGATGTTGGAGCCCAGGACAAGCACTTAGCAGGCTGAGGCCTGATGTGCTGTCAATTGGGAGGCAGCAGGACAGATTGCCATCAAAACAGCAGGGGAACAGCTGACGTTACTGAACCCCACAAACACAGGAGCTAGTGTTTTACTCTGTGAAGACGGCACTTCCGAGCAACAACTGGCTGTGTTGAAGCCCAGGGACAAGCACCGAGCAGGCTGAGGCTGCATTGAAGAAATTTTAAGATCGGTTGTAGACTACTAATTTGAACCAAGCTCCACTTAGGCCTGTGGCTTCACTGATTTTCGTATTTCCCCTGTCCTCCAACCCCGCCAGTTACAGCTCCGAAGTGGCGTCTGCACAATCCACACTTGTTCCTGTGTTACAGGTGTTCAGTCCGGTCAGTTAATCCCCTGATGTGTGTCCGGCAATGTCGCCTGCTCTGTCCACATTCCCATAATGGGAATGTGGACAGAGCAGGCGACATTGCCGGACACACATCAGGGGATTAACTGACCGGACTGAACACCTGTAACACAGGAACAAGTGTGGATTGTGCAGACGCCACTTCGGAGCTGTAACTGGCGGGGTTGGAGGACGGGGGAAATACGAGAGACAGTGGAGCCACAGGCCTAATTGGAGCACGGTTAAAAATCAGTAGTGGTATGACTGTGTAGGCAGCAGGAGACTTTGCCATCTACACAGCAGGGGATCAGCTGACGTTACTGAACCCCACTGAGACACGGGAGCAAGTGTCTCTTTCCGTGTGGACGGCACTTCCGAACTACAACTGGCTGTGTTGAAGCCCAGGAAATAGGAGGGTGTAGGCAGAGGCCTACTGTATTTTGAATGAGGTGACAGCAGGAGAGACTGCCATCCACAAAGCAGGGGATCAGCTGAAGTTACTGAACCCCACTGAGACACGGGAGCAAGTGTCTCTTTCCGTGTGGACGGCACTTCCGAACTACAACTGGCTGTGTTGAAGCCCAGGAAATAGGAGGGTGTAGGCAGAGGCCTACTGTATTTTGAATGAGGTGACAGCAGGAGAGACTGCCATCCACAAAGCAGGGGATCAGCTGACGTTACTGAACCCCACTGAGACACGGGAGCAAGTGTCTCTTTCCGTGTGGACGGCACTTCCGAACTACAACTGGCTGTGTTGAAGCCCAGGAAATAGGAGGGTGTAGGCAGAGGCCTACTGTATTTTGAATGAGGTGACAGCAGGAGAGACTGCCATCCACACAGCAGGGGATCAGCTGACGTTACTGAACCCCACTGAGACACGGGAGCAAGTGTCTCTTTCCGTGTGGACGGCACTTCCGAACTACAACTGGCTATGTTGAAGCCCGGGAAATAGGAGGGTGTAGGCAGAGGCCTACTGTATTTTGAAAGAGGTGACAGCAGGAGAGACTGCCATCCACACAGCAGGGGATCAGCTGACGTTACTGAACCCCACTGAGACACGGGAGCAAGTGTCTCTTTCCGTGTGGACGGCACTTCCGAACTACAGCTGGCTGTGTTGAAGCCCAGGAAATAAGATGGTGTAGGCAGAGGCCTACTGTATTTTGAATGAGGTGACAGCAGGAGAGACTGCCATCCACACAGCAGGGGATCAGCTGACGTTACTGAACCCCACTGAGACACGGGAGCAAGTGTCTCTTTCCGTGTGGACGGCACTTCCGAACTACAACTGGCTGTGTTGAAGCCCAGGAAATAGGATGGTGTAGGCAGAGGCCTACTGTATTTTGAATGAGGTGACAGCAGGAGAGACTGCCATCCACACAGCAGGGGATCAGCTGACGTTACTGAACCCCACTGAGACACGGGAGCAAGTGTCTCTTTCCGTGTGGACGGCACTTCCGAACTACAACTGGCTGTGTTGAAGCCCAGGAAATAGGAGGGTGTAGGCAGAGGCCTACTGTATTTCGAATGAGGTGACAGCAGGAGAGACTGCCATCCACACAGCAGGGGATCAGCTGACGTTACTGAACCCCACTGAGACACGGGAGCAAGTGTCTCTTTCCGTGTGGACGGCACTTCCGAACTACAACTGGCTGTGTTGAAGCCCAGGAAATAGGAGGGTGTAGGCAGAGGCCTACTGTATTTTGAAAGAGGTGACAGCAGGAGAGACTGCCATCCACAAAGCAGGGGATCAGCTGACGTTACTGAACCCCACTGAGACACGGGAGCAAGTGTCTCTTTCCGTGTGGACGGCACTTCCGAACTACAACTGTCTGTGTTGAAGCCCAGGAAATAGGAGGGTGTAGGCAGAGGCCTACTGTATTTTGAATGAGGTGACAGCAGGAGAGACTGCCATCCACACAGCAGGGGATCAGCTGACGTTACTGAACCCCACTGAGACACGGGAGCAAGTGTCTCTTTCCGTGTGGACGGCACTTCCGAACTACAACTGGCTGTGTTGAAGCCCAGGAAATAGGAGGGTGTAGGCAGAGGCCTACTGTATTTTGAATGAGGTGACAGCAGGAGAGACTGCCATCCACACAGCAGGGGATCAGCTGACGTTACTGAACCCCACTGAGACACGGGAGCAAGTGTCTCTTTCCGTGTGGACGGCACTTCCGAACTACAACTGGCTGTGTTGAAGCCCAGGAAATAGGAGGGTGTAGGCAGAGGCCTACTGTATTTTGAATGAGGTGACAGCAGGAGAGACTGCCATCCACACAGCAGGGGATCAGCTGACGTTACTGAACCCCACTGAGACACGGGAGCAAGTGTCTCTTTCCGTGTGGACGGCACTTCCGAACTACAACTGGCTGTGTTGAAGCCCAGGAAATAGGAGGGTGTAGGCAGAGGCCTACTGTATTTTGAATGAGGTGACAGCAGGAGAGACTGCCATCCACACAGCAGGGGATCAGCTGACGTTACTGAACCCCACTGAGACACGGGAGCAAGTGTCTCTTTCCGTGTGGACGGCACTTCCGAACTACAACTGGCTGTGTTGAAGCCCAGGAAATAGGAGGGTGTAGGCAGAGGCCTACTGTATTTTGAATGAGGTGACAGCAGGAGAGACTGCCATCCACAAAGCAGGGGATCAGCTGACGTTACTGAACCCCACTGAGACACGGGAGCAAGTGTCTCTTTCCGTGTGGACGGCACTTCCGAACTACAACTGGCTGTGTTGAAGCCCAGGAAATAGGAGGGTGTAGGCAGAGGCCTACTGTATTTTGAATGAGGTGACAGCAGGAGAGACTGCCATCCACACAGCAGGGGATCAGCTGACGTTACTGAACCCCACTGAGACACGGGAGCAAGTGTCTCTTTCCGTGTGGACGGCACTTCCGAGCTACAACTGGCTGTGTTGAAGCCCAGGAAATAGGAGGGTGTAGGCAGAGGCCTACTGTCTTTGTAATGCGGAGACAGCAGGAGAGACTGCCATCTCCACAGCAGGGGAACAGCTGGCAGTGCTGAACCCCACTAACACTTGAACGAATGTGTTTGGCTCTGTGGAGACGACACTTCTGAACACCAACTGACGCTGTTGGAGCCCAGGATTAGGCGAGGAGCAGGCTGGGGCCTACTGGATTTTGGCAGGTGAAGGCAGCAGGAGACTTGCCATCTCCACAGCAGGGGAACAGCTGACAGTGCTGAACCCCACTAACACTTGAACGAATGTGTTTGGCTCTGTGGAGACGACACTTCTGAACACCAACTGACGCTGTTGGAGCCCAGGATTAGGCGAGGAGCAGGCTGGGGCCTACTGGATTTTGGCAGGTGAATGCAGCAGGAGACTTGCCATCTCCACAGCAGGGGAACAGCTGACAGTGCTGAACCCCACTAACACTTGAACGAATGTGTTTGGCTCTGTGGAGACGACACTTCTGAACACCAACTGACGTTGTTGGAGCCCAGGATTAGGCGAGGAGCAGGCTGGGGCCTACTGGATTTTGGCAGGTGAATGCAGCAGGAGACTTGCCATCTCCACAGCAGGGGAACAGCTGACAGTGCTGAACCCCACTAACACTTGAACGAATGTGTTTGGCTCTGTGGAGACGACACTTCTGAACACCAACTGACGCTGTTGGAGCCCAGGATTAGGCGAGGAGCAGGCTGGGGCCTACTGGATTTTGGCAGGTGAATGCAGCAGGAGACTTGCCATCTCCACAGCAGGGGAACAGCTGACAGTGCTGAACCCCACTAACACTTGAACGAATGTGTTTGGCTCTGTGGAGACGACACTTCTGAACACCAACTGACGCTGTTGGAGCCCAGGATTAGGCGAGGAGCAGGCTGGGGCCTACTGGATTTTGGCAGGTGAATGCAGCAGGAGACTTGCCATCTCCACAGCAGGGGAACAGCTGACAGTGCTGAACCCCACTAACACTTGAACGAATGTGTTTGGCTCTGTGGAGACGACACTTCTGAACACCAACTGACGCTGTTGGAGCCCAGGATTAGGCGAGGAGCAGGCTGGGGCCTACTGGATTTTGGCAGGTGAAGGCAGCAGGAGACTTGCCATCTCCACAGCAGGGGAACAGCTGACAGTGCTGAACCCCACTAACACTTGAACGAATGTGTTTGGCTCTGTGGAGACGACACTTCTGAACACCAACTGATGCTGTTGGAGCCCAGGATTAGGCGAGGAGCAGGCTGGGGCCTACTGGATTTTGGCAGGTGAATGCAGCAGGAGACTTGCCATCTCCACAGCAGGGGAACAGCTGACAGTGCTGAACCCCACTAACACTTGAACGAATGTGTTTGGCTCTGTGGAGACGACACTTCTGAACACCAACTGACGCTGTTGGAGCCCAGGATTACGCATGCCGCATGCAGAGGCCAATGGGCATCGGTTTTTATGGAGGTTGTGGACTACTACTGATTCTAACCATGCTCCACTTAGGCCTCTGGCTCCACTGTCTCTACTATTTACCCTGGCCTCCAACCCCGCCAGCTACATCTCTGAAGTGGCGTCAGCACAATCTACACTTGTTCCTGTGTTACTGGTGCTCAGTCCCATCAGTTGATCCCCTGATGTTTGTCCGGCAAGTTCGCCAGCTCTGTCCTCATTCCCACTACTGGTTATGGGAATGTGGACAGAGCAGGAGACCTTGCCGGACACACATCAGGGGATAAACTGATGGGACTGAGCCACAGGAACACAGGAACAAGTGTAGATTGTACTGACGCCACTTCAGAGATGTAGATGGCGGGGTTGGAGGTCAGGGGAAATAGTAGAGACAGTGGAGCCAGAGACCTAAGTTGGGCACGGTTAAAAATCAGTAGTGGTTTGAATGTTGATGGAGCTGGTGACTCTGCCGTCCACACAGCAGGGGATCAGCTGGCATTACTGAACCCCAGTAACACAGGAGCTAGTGTGTTTCTCTGTGCAGACGACACATCTGAGCGACAACTGGCTGTGTTGAAGCACAGGGATTATAGTTCAGGTGGTAGAAAAATGAACACACCAGCAGACCTGGATACAGTTGCCAACCACTAATTTAGTCTGTAAGAGGAATGGCAAAGTCTTTGGAGATCCAGGCCTTGTTCATTTTCAGAAAAGTCAGCCGGTCAACATTATCGGAAGATAGTCGCGTGCGACGGTCTGTTAGTACACCACCTGCGGCACTAAAGACACGTTCCGATAATACACTGGCAGCAGGGCAAGCCAGCACCTCCAATGCATACTGGCTAAGCTCTGGCCATGTATCCAGCTTAGAGACCCAAAACTTGAAGGGGGAAGAGCCATCTGGGAGTACAGCGACAGGGCAAGACATGTAGTCTGACACCATCTGACGGAAGCGTTGCCTCCTGCTGACTCGAGGCGTCGCTGATGGTGTAGACAATTGTGGTGGACACACAAAACTTTGCCACATTTGGGCCATAGTGGTCTTGCCTTGTGCTGCGGCACTGCCTCTGCTCCCTCTTTGTGCAGAGTTTCCTCCACTGCCTCGACGCACAGAGCTGCTTTGTAAAGCACTAGCAACAATGCTGTCGGGTGGAATGGAAAACATTATGGACTGCACCAGTGACTCTTCGTACTCCCGCATTTTACGCTCCCGGTTCAACGTTGGTATGAGCCTTTGTACGCTGTCCCGGTAGCGAGGATCTAGGAGGGTGTACACCCAATAATCAGCCGAGACGAGAATGTGGGCGATGCGGCGGTCGTTTCTCAGGCACTGCAGCATGAAATCAACCATGTGCTGCAGACTCCCAACTGCCAAAGAACCGCTGTCCCCTGTTTGAGGTGTGACCTCGACCTGCTCTGCATCACCCCACCCTCGCTGTACATACTGAGTAGAGGTTTGTGTACCTCCCTCCTCTGGAGAGATGTCTTCCTCCTCCATCGACTCCTCCTCATCCTCCTCACAAAGTGTCCCCTGCCTAGGCCTTTGTGAGGAAACACGTAGCGCAGACTGTCCAGAAGCAGATGGCATTTGGGACTCCTCATCCTCCACCTCTTCTGAAACCTCATCCCTTAGTGCTTGCAGTGTTTGTTGAAGCAGGCAGATAAGGGGGACAGTCATGCTGACTAGTGCATCATCTGCACTCGCCATCCGCGTGGATTCATCGAAGGCACGCAAAACGAGGCAGATGTCCTTCATAGAGGCCCACTCAATGGTGCTGAAGTGTGAACGGCGCACAGTGGGACTTGTTTGCGCCTGATGCAGCTGGTACTCCATGACTGCTGCCTGCTGCTCACACAACCGCTCCAACATATGTAACGTTGAATTCCACCGGGTGGGTAGGTCACATATGATGCGATGTTCCGGAAGGCCAAATCGTCGCTGCAGAGCAGCGAGGCGCGATCTTGCCGTGCTGGAACGTCGCAAGTGAGCGCACTCTATGCGGACCTTGTGTAACAGTGCATCAAGATCCGGATAGTCCCTCAGAAAGCTCTGCACGACCAAGTTAAGAACATGTGCCAGACATGGGATGTGTGTGAGGTTGCCTAGGCCAAGAGCTGCCACCAGATTTCGGCCATTGTCACACACTACCAAGCCCGGCTGGAGATTCGCTGGCCCAAACCACACATCGCTCTCCAGCTTGATAGCATTCCAGAGCTCCTGCGCTGTGTGGCTTCGATTCCCCAAAGAAATTAATTTGAGTACAGCCTGTTGACGTTTGGCCACGGCTGTGCTCATATCGGTCGTAACAGGCTCCTGCTCTGCTGTTTCTGAGGAACTTGAGTAGGAGGAGGAGTCTATGTGTACAGACTGGAGTCCTGCAATCCGTGGCGTTGGAAGAACACGTACAGCGCCACTCTCCAGATCCGTACCCGGCTCCACAACATTGACCCAGTGGGCAGTGAGGGAAAGGTATCGTCCCTGTCCATGGTTACTGGTCCACGCATCGGTGGTCAGGTGGACCTTGCTACTAACGGCGTTTAGTAGCGCATGTTTTATTTTGCCCTCAACATGTTTCTGCAGGGCAGGGACGGCTCGCCTGCTGAAATAAAAGCGGCTGGGCACGTTGTATTGGGGGACTGCCAATGCCATTAAGTCCCGGAAGGTGTCAGTGTCCACCAGCCTGAATGACAGCATTTCAACTGCCAGAAGTTTGGCAATGCCAGCATTCAGAGACTGTGCTCGGGGATGGTTTGCCGAGTAAGGGCGCCTTTTATCCCATGCCTGTGCTACCGATGGCTGTGATGGATGGGAACGTGCTGTTATGGGTGGAATCTGACAGGGTCTCCGGACAACAGTGGCAGAGGTTCTTCCTTGGCGATCCTGTGAGGAAGCCGAACCAGCAGTGTGTGAGCTGGAGGAAGAGGGCCCAACACGAACTGAAGAGGTGGTAGGTGGTGCTGTACGTTGGCCTACGTCTTCAGGGTGTCTCTGCAACTCCAACTCGTGCTTGGTGCGCACATGTTTCCACATATTTGTGGTATTGAGGTTGCTGACATTTCTCCCTCTTTTGACTCTCTGATGACACAGCTTGCATTTGACAAAGCAAATGTCATCTGCAACTGTGTCAAAAAAGGACCACGCACTGCAACTCTTGTGAGCGCCCGGTTTGCCTTTGGAAGGAGGAATGCTCCTAACGGGTGCCGAAGTGGAGGGTACAGGCAACCAAGTCTTCCCCCTCCCTCTGCCTCCTGTTTTGGCCGGTAGGGGAATCTCTTCCTCAGAGCTGCTACCACCACCTTCCTGTTGCTCACGCCAAGATGGGTCAAGGACCTAATCATCTTCCCTCCCCTCTTCAAACAGCTGCTTCTCCGGGGTTGTCTCGCCAGCACCGTACGCACCAGAAAGTGGCAACTGAGTCTCGTCATCATCTGATGCGTACTGAGGTGTGCTGACCATAGGCACTGGCCCACTCGCCTCTTCAGATTCAGAGGGACAAAGAAGTTGCGCATCACTGCATACTCCCTCTTCTTCACATTCAGGAATGCTGCTTGGCTGGCCCCCTCTTTCCAAGCCAACAGATTCCGAGAACAGAAGTAGAGACTGTGATGGCTCCTGTCCATGTCTCTCTGACTGCCTGGGCACTTTGGCAGGTGGTGAAGAGACAGATGGTTGCTCTTCGGTGCTCTGACCCTGAGAGGATGCGGAAGTAATTGAAGTCAATGCGTTAGCTGCCATCCATCCGACAACGGCTTCAATTTGTTCCTCCCGCAGCAGTGGGGTACGTTGAGGTCCTACAAAGCTGCGCATAAAGGACTGTTGCCTGCTAAAACTGGGGGATGCTGATCCACTGGTGCCCGCAGCAGGCCCAGAATCCCCACGTCCTCTACCTGTAGAATCCCCACGTCCTCTCCCTGCAGAATCCCCACGTCCTCTCCCTGCTGAAACTCCACGCCCACGCCCACGCCCCCGCGCCTTACTCCCTGCCTTCTTCATCTTGCAAGACTGCTTAAGATAGGCAAAAAAGTACAAAGGGGGGCCTTAGTGTGCTTATTCCTGAACAGCTGGTTACAGGTACAAGAAACACTAATTTTATGAAGTGTGTGTGTGTGGACTAGACTTTAATAGGAGCTGATGTGGCCTACACAAGTTCAAAATGTAGTGTTTGGTGAACTTTTTATGTGGTTTCTTTGTTTGAAACAAACTCAAAGTATGAGAACAAAGAATTGAAACTGATAGTATCACCAACTTTTTGGAGCTATTACAATGCAGGCAGGTAACCTACAATGCAAAAGATGAGGCTCCCAAAAAATTGGGTAATACTAATCTGGCTGCGCCGGCAGGGCACAAGCCAGAAAAAAAGGCTCCTCTATCTACTCCTATATAGTGTTTGCAACCAACCAATGTTGATGGATACGGATGGATGCACACTAATAGGAGAAGAAAAAATGAGCTGCACTCAAAGACAAATATGTGTGAGGCAGTGACGCACGTTGAGCGTCCTACAACCAGACGTAGCTGCAGGACACTCTACTCAGCGTGAGCTGCACTCACACACAGTCAGAGACCTCTCAGACAGCCGTGAACAGTGCAGCAAAGTGGGCACTGGCACTGAAAGGCTGCAGAAAGGCTCCGCTGTCTACTACTAGTGTTTGCAACCAACGTATATGGATACGGATGGAAGCACACTAGATTGAAATTATTTAAAAAATGCAGCTCAAAAAATAAAAGATGTATGAGGCAGCAGTGATCACACTGGGTGGCCTACAGCCTGACGTGGCTGCAGGACCCACTCCACAGCGTGAGCTGCACTCACACAGCCCTTGCAGACAGCTGTAAACACTGCTGCTAGGGCAAAGAACGCTACAGTGGTGGTTTATGTAGCCTGGGTAAAGCACTAGATGTTTGGTGGAATCGCTATTTCTAACTGTCCCTCACAGTCTTCTACAGCAGCCTGTCCCTAACTGAATTCACAGCAGAGTGACCAGAAATGGCGGCTGCGGTGGCTTTTATAGTGCATCATGACATCATTTCGGCAGCCAATCACAGCCATGCCAATAGTTAACATGCCTACATGCCTAACAGGATGTGCCCACACTTCGGAGGATTCCCATTGGCTTAATCAAAGCAAGCAGGCTCATAGCATGATGGGAACTTCCTATTCCGATTCCGATCCCGGAATCCGATATGAAAAAAGTATCGGAATTAAGTATCGGAATTCCGATACCGCTAATATCGGCCGATACCCGATACTTGCGGTATCGGAATGCTCAACACTAACCACACACTGTTATGGGACACATAGGAAGGGGACAATTACCCGCCCAGATTTGGCAGATGGACTTTGCGGGGCCACTCCCCGAGAGTAGACAATGTAAATATATTTGTACAGCTGCAGACACATATGTAAGACTGGTGGTGGGATTTCCATGTAAATCAGTCACATAATGGAGTACTTTGAGAATACTAAAACTGAACACACAATACTATGGTACTCCTTTGCAAGTACAGACAGACAATGGGTCTCACTTTGCAAGACAATAAGTGAAAGATTATGCTTTACAACATAATATAGAATGAGTATGTCATATGCCCTATTACCCACAAGCGGTTGGTCTTATTGAAAGAATGAATGGATTATTAAAATCCACACTGAAGAAAATTACACAATCAGATTCATACGGACAATGGAGAGATAATTTCAGTGAGGTCCTGCAGATTACTAACAATAGGCCTATTACTGACTCCGTGACACCACTCATGAGGATGCTGACACCTAATTTGAGTATACATAAAGTACATATTGACACATTGATTTACTGGAAGTTACATAAAGAGGCACAGGCTCCTTATCGAGCTCCTCCAGAGGCTGCTGGATTAGATTTGTGTGTTACAGAATAGTGTTAACAATGCCAGGAAAAGTAAGTACAATCCCTACAAGATTGGGATGTAAAATCCCAACAGGAAAGTGGAAAAAATGGGAATACCTTCCCCAAGAAAAATGTTATTTGCGGGATTAATGCTGTATTGGTTTTATTTTAGAATAAAAAACTGTTGACAACCCTTGGAATCCTTGGTATCTTGTATTTGGCAGTTCCTTAAAGTGACGCTCGGGAAAAAAGGTGACGAATACCGGAGAAGGAATGATATGATGGGGATGAGTCAATTCGACCAAATCCAGGAATCAAGATAATTTTATTTGTTAAGCAAATCAAAGGTGTTACTTTCTAAATATTGCATTTGATGGAAATTTCTGGGCTGGAGCCCAGAAATCAAAGGAGATACCGATCTATATATGCGGTGCACAAGAATACTGGAAAGGTTGAAATAAATGATGTTGAAGATGTATTTGTAATGTACTGTAAGATATGTCTGTAAAGTATGATGTGTCTGGAATATTTTAGAATCTCCCATTGCTACTCTTCTGATGACATTGTAGACTGTTAGCTCCAGCTGCATTCCCCCTTGCCCCTCCTTATTAGCTGTGTGTGTATCTGCTCAGCATGCATCTGAAACAGGACACCAGTCATTTCCTGTGGAGCTAGAAATGTTAATTAAGCTGAGTGAAAAAATGTCTTTGTTTGGAAGCCATGAGGCCAATCTAGCTATGAGTAACATTAAACAAGCCTAGCATGCACTTCGCTCATGCCAGAGATATAATAATCACATTTCTGTGATCTGAGTGGACCCGGCTTCGCTACGGTGGATCTTGCGAAGTTCTCGGACCTCCAGAAACTGAGATATGGATTGCTCCCAAATGGAGTGTCCTATCTAGTGCATGTTTGATGTTGTTTTATTGGGTTCGATAAACTACAACTAATTAGACCCTCGGTGAGTTTATACGAGCTTTTCTCGTCTAGATATAGTTATTATAAGTTTTTAGATAAATTGCAACTTAGAGAGCAGGGGGGTTGGACCTCACCAGACCGCCCATTTCGTGAGGTCACAGACCCAATGGAATAAGGTTTTCCCTCCCAAAATTCAGTCAGTTTTGAGCTGCAGATGCCATGCTAGAAAGATCTGCCGATGTCTTGGAATGTCTGGCTGCGGCCCATCCCCCGAGCCACATGGGATGCCTAATACCAACTAAGCAACTGTAAGTGTAATTTCTGTCTTTTCATCCATGTTATTTTCATATTTGCATTGTACATATTTAATGTCTCAATTTATAACAATTTTTATGTGTATAATAACTGCCCACATTTTGGGAATAAATGATAAAATCTATTAGTTTGTCTTCATGCTCTAAGAAGCGAACTATGCTCCTTTGTTAGATAATTGCTACTAATTTGGGGGTTTGCCATGGACCATCTTAATTAACTCTTTGATTAAGTGAATCGCGGCTGGTGGCAGCGTGGTGTGTATGGTTGGTTGGGCTAGTTGGCAGTACGGAAGGGTCTTATACGCTGAATAAGGGGCTGCGGCCACAGCATTGATAATTCCCTTACTGCAGTAGTCTAATTGCCCGTGCACAATAAGCAGCCCATCTGGCAACTAATTATCCTAGGTGCAGTTCCCTGACTGACCTGAGGGTAAGGGGGGCACCAGAGAGCTGCGAGTTCCAAAGTGGAATAGAGAAAGTGAGATATACATAAATCCCTGCAGTTCTTGGGAGGTTGTTAGCAGTGGTGGGGCAACCAAAATACCCCCCTGCGATAAATTGTTAGGGCAAGATTAGCTTGCTGTATATTTTTGTCACATGGTGCCGGTGGTGGGATAACTGAGATAAGCCCCCACTGTGCCTGTGAAAGCCGTGTGCCGGCAGTGTGTCTTGTCCCTCTGTCCGCTGACATCCTGGTGTCAGTGGTGGGATCGTGACAAATTGGTGGCACAGGATACTGCTGTCCGGTCGTTCGTCACAGTATTGACTTAGCAAGATAAGCGGATGCCTACAATATGGCAGCCAGTTAGCATGCAGGTTGTGATAGACACTATTATGCTGAATTTACAGAATGTTACTAATTTAAAATGGGATGCTAATTTGACTCGATATGTTAATTGGTCAATATGTACTATGCAGACTATTTACCAACAGCAACAAAAGGAAACAATGAAACAAGTGTGGAGGACCGTGTTCAATACAATCCTCCAAAATGGTTTGCAATGATATATATTGTACTGGACTAATTTATGTATGTAATGTTACCAAATCAGATGTAATGTGTAGATATGTAGTGGCCCCATTGATATTGGGGTACCAGAAAATTTGTATTATTGGATGCCTCGATTTAATGGCCCATATATAGATACAAAAAAAATGGAATATATGATTTATCATGTGATGTTACTTTGGATATGGAAAACAGGTTAAATGCGCATGACCTTCGTAAGTAAGGGCATATTCGCCCTCATTAACTTGATTTGGTAAAACAGGGCCACAGTACTGTTTGGTGATGACTGACCATTTCTCCAAGTTCGCGTTAGTCACCCCTACCAGAGATCAGACTGCCGAGTCGGCGGCGCAGGCCATTTGTCAAGACTTCATCTGAGTGTATGGGTGCCCAAAGCGCATCCACTCTGACCAAGGTGCATGTTTCCAAGGCAAGGTGATGGAAGAACTATATCATTTGTATGGCATCGAGCAGTCTCGGACCACCCCTTACCACCCTCAAGGCAACGGAGCATGTGAATGCTTCAACCGAACCTTGCTGCAAATGCTGAGGACTTTGGAAGAGGACAACAAGGCATGCTGGCCAGACTACCTATCAGAGTTGGTCTGGACCTACAACAATCGGGTCCATTCCACCATGGGTTACACCCCATATCTGCTGCTGTTTGGAAGAGCTGGACGAGAGATCGTTGAGTTGAAGTTAGAACAGCCAAAGGAGCTGATGAAGCGAACCATCACTTCATAGGTGAAGGAACATCGGCATCGATTGCAAACAATACGGCCGTTGGTGGGTCAGCAGCTACAGGAGAAAGAACATGCGGGCCGTAAACTGATTTAGGAGATACCGCTCCTTCCCGGGACCGAGCATTAGTCAGAGAGAAACGCCCCAGGGGTAAGCTAAACAAGAGATAGGAAATACAGCCTTACAAAGCAATCGAGCGAGTGTATGCTGACGGCCCAGTCTACAAGGCGCCGGTTGAGAACGGGGTGTTCCCCTCTAGAGTGATCCACAGAAATTTGCTGCGGCCATGCCAGTCCGAGGCCCGTCCTGTACCAGTGCTGCTTGAGGGTGATGCTCCACCTCCTGAACCTGTCTTCTCTGCTGGTGAAATCAATGATGAATGATGGGTCGGCTCTGACAACGTGGGGAGCCCTCAGCCGGACAGAGATGGTAATCTTCAGGAGGTACCACTGCCGCCACGTGACGATGAGTCCAGACAAGAGCCTACTACAACTCCTGCAGCAAGTATTCCTCTGGAAGATAGTCAAGACTTCCGGAGGTCCCAGAGCTCTACTGCAGGGGTTCCACCAGCCCGATACATAGAACAGTGTTCTCTGTCTGTTTCTCCGCTTGTGTTTTCTCCTCTATAGGTTCGGTTCCACATTGCAAGTGTCTCTATCCCACTGCAACCTTGATGCTGTGATGGTCGAGGATGACCATCCTTAAGTAGGGAGGCATGTAAGGGTGTGGCATTGCTATTGACCGTAGAGACAAGCTGCCACTTTAAGAGACAGCACCCCTCCTTGGTTAGAGCAATGGGACATTCTCTCTCCCCTGCAGCAAAGACTGTGTGGTTTCTTCTGCCAGCACTGGAGAAGGGAGGGGCTGCTTTTCTGTGTGTGAGTTGAGAGCTGAGATTTCTGCAGGAAGCAGACGTGCCTGCCTGGAGCTGTGAGGAAAAAAAAGTTTAGTCTGAGACTGTGACTTTGTAAACTATTCTGGGGATAGCAAGGTGGCTTTCCTGTATTGCCATAGGAGCCACTAAGAAAAGATAAGAAAGGAATCCAGAGGAGGGAATCCACTGTTTCTAGGAGCATCACTGGACCTGCACTCAAGGAAAAGACCACATTGCATAGAGCTTCCAGGAAGACGTGCGTACCATCTTGCAAAGCTGCAGGCCCCCGGGAATGGACTGAGATACCAACGCTACTGTGAGTGCTAAGCTCTTCTATGCACATGCTAGGGTTTAAGATAGGCTGCAATTTATAGAGCACGGCAGCCGTGTGGCCTGGTTAGCAAAGGCCAGATAGGTTATAGTTAGTGTAGCATCATACATGACTTTACTGTGTTGTCTTGCCAGTTGGATAAATAAACTGAGCTGTTATAGTTGGTGCTCTTTGCTGTTTGACGGCCCAGCTAAAGAATATTATCCTTGGAAATTGTCCATCTCCATAGCATACCCCTGTTTCTGCATTTTTCTAAACACTGCATTCCTTGTTTGTAAATAAATTAACCCTTTATTGCTTGCACCTCATCTTGTGTACCGTAGTCTCCCTGCATTGTGGTGGTCCCCCGGCCATCGC
This sequence comes from Dendrobates tinctorius, assembly GCF_039654945.1. Lineage (NCBI taxonomy): Eukaryota > Metazoa > Chordata > Amphibia > Anura > Dendrobatidae > Dendrobates > Dendrobates tinctorius. The sequence goes on along the minus strand of NW_027361782.1, from coordinate 12,064,382 downwards.
TTCACAGCCCCCTCCTAAATCCTCATTAATCCCTACTGTCTCTCTCTCTCTGTCTACTCAATCTATCCCCTTATTTTCACAACTACCCCTACCCCCAGATCCTAGAATCAAAGCTCCTCCATTTGTCTGATCATTTTTCCCCAAGCACAGCTGCACCCTCCCCATTAAGGTATAGCCCATCCCTACCGTAGAGCCTGTAGCTGACAGAGCTGTTCCATTTCTCCATGAACCCAAACTCTTCCTTCCTGCACCAATTTCTGCACCATTTATTTATCTGCCTAAGCTATTGCTGCCTTTCTAGTGATGCTTGTGGAACCACAGTATTTCTGATGACACCTCCTTGGGGTCATGGACTTCAACTTCTTTCCTAATTCCCTGTAATTATTTTTAACCCCTTTCCTACATTAGATGTACTATTCCGTCCATGTGACCTGGGACCTAAGACCCAAGGCCGGAATAGTACATCTAATGCGATCAGCGGCATCCCCCATGGGGAGCGCCGCTGATCGCGGCCGGGTGTCAGCTTCTTATCACAGCTGACACCCGGCACTATGTGTCAGGGGTGGTCACGGACCACCCCCAACACATTAACCCCCGGCACACCGCAATCAAACATGATCGCAGTGTACCGGGGTTTAGAGAAGCATCGGCAGGGAGGGGGCTCTCTCCGTGCTTCCCTGAGACCCCTGGAGCAGTGCGATGTGCTGTGCTGCTCTGGTGGCCTCCTTCTCTGCAGATCCCCGGATCCAATATGGCAACGGGGACCTTCGGGAGCCTGCAGGGAGCCGGCTTCCTCACTCTCTGCAGAGCGCAGGCATGAGGAAGCCTGTGCTGCGCCTGTATCAGATCGCTGATCTGTCACAGCGATCTGTGATGTGTCAGATCAGAGATTATCACCTTCCGACGTCCCGTGCAGCCTTCCCGCCTCTCTCCACGTTCCCGGTCCCAGTAATCCTTTGCAACAATTACCGCGATGACGTCCGTTCTCGCATGATCGCGACGTCTCCCGGTCATTCGCGATGACGTCACGTGAATGACCGCGAGACTTCGCGATCCCGCGAGAACGGACGTCATCGCTCGTAAAGGCTTACTAGGACCAGGAGCGTGGAGAGAGGCTGGAAGGCTGTGCGGGACGTCGGAAGGTGAGAATAACAATATTTTTTAATTTAAATTCTATTTTTTACCGGGATATGGACCGTGGGTACCATCCGCAAATGTTCTGCTTACTTTTCGCATGGTGTGCACAGCCACATGCGGAAAGTAAGCAGAACAATGCATTCCTATGGGTGCGGGATCGCTGTGATCCCGCAAAATTAATGAGCATGCTGAGTTTTTTCCGCGAAGCAATTCCGCCGCGGTAAAAACCGCAGCATTAGCACAGCATTGCGGAATCCCATAAGAATGAATGGGATGCTTATTTTTCGCGCCACGTGTGAACTCAGCCTTACAGTTCAATGAGGGAGGCCAACTGTTAAAAATAATTAACTCAACAATAACTTGGGGAGGATAATATACAGTAGACTGTGAGCACACAATTTGATGAATGTTTCCTTTACAATACCGAGCATTTTCCACACAGGTTCAATTCCTTCCTTTTTACTTGTTTGTCCTCTATCTTAACCATTCCTCTCTACTTCACCACAGCCCCGCTCTGTACCACAGTCCAGTTAGTAAGAGTACTCTTTTCTACAGGCAGTTCTGCGTCATCTTTCCCATCTAGGGAACTACAGTATGTTGCCAGTATGGCCGACACTTACCTGCTCTGTCCCTGACACACTGGAGCTTCCGCCTATGGCACCCTCTTTGTCTTACGTACTTTGTCCCATCTGGGCCTGTTACCTCTCTGAGTTATAAACTGTTGGTCAAACTACTAGGTGTCATCTGCCAGGATCTGTCCCTGATCGATCACTCTGTTCTTTCAATCACGTCTCTCTCTTGCTCTCTGATAGGATCTCGCTATATTAATCTCTATTTCCTCCCTCGTTAGGGACACCCCTGTCATACGGCACCTCTCAATGATCAGAACATAGGTCTTCTCTCTACACATGCTGGGCCCTTCTAACTGCTGATAGTAAACTAACTCTGTCCTTCCAATTAACTCTCACTTTCCCTACTGTCAAATTACACACATCATTAATGCATCTCACAATTCACATTAGACAATATCACAATATACTTGTTCTTCAAGGGGGGTGTCACGATCCATTTTTGGATTTGTGGCAGTTCTGGTTCCTCTCATATTAAACTTTTTTCTTTCAGGCCAGTGGGGGTTAAATGTAGTTTTTCCCTGCTGGCAAGCTGATGTTACTGCAGCACTGCTGGGTCAGCTGATGTTGCTGGTGACCACTGCCACATCCTTTAAAAGGTCACCTGATGCATCAGCTGACTGTTGGTGATACAGGTCCTTTCTGGAGACCAGCCTAGCAGAAGAAGCTCTCTGGTGCCTGCCACGTTTTGGTGTTAAGAGTCCTGTTGCTGTTGATATCTGCTGTGTGGAGCTTTGCAGCAGTGCATATAAGCTAAGTGTGGTATTTTTTCTCCTAGTCCCTTTTGGTGTTTGTCACTTTCACCTGTGTATATTATCTGCAGGGGCAAAGGCTAGTGCTCCTTGCCAGCCAGTGCATTAGCCAGGGCAGAGACAGGTGACACTATGGATTGGGTTCCTGACGTCGGCAGGCGGAAGGACCTGCATAGGGTGTTAGGTGAGAACAGGGACAGGCTCAGGGCACAGTTCAGGAGGTGACCGTCCCAGATTCCATATTCTCAGGGCCTTCCTCTTCTCTATTACATCGGCGTTGTGTTGTTGTGCCATTTGATGACCAAACAACCGTTGGGTCGTGTCACACTGGTCATTCGGCAATATATCCATCTCCTTACATTATCAGCTCACAGCTGTCTGGTTTACCGTTGCTGATTTCATTAAATGGGGGTATGCCTTTTTTATTTCTGTATTTATTAGGTTAAACAATCCTAAAAAGCTGAAGAATAGACTCCACATGAAAAGCACTAAAGACTGCAGGTTTATAATATGTAGGGGACTATTGAAATTATATATGTGCAAGATATCTAGCTATCTATTATCTATGTATTATTTATCTATCTATCCATTATCTATCTTCTATCTATCATCTATCTATCTATTATCTATCTATTTTTTATTATCTATCTAGTGGTCAGACCTCCAGAAATCAGAAGTTTTCACCTATCCTGTGTAATCACATAACAGACTGCCTCTGTGTACTGCTCAGTCTTGTTTTAGTAAAAACCATTAAGAAAGGTGCAGAAAAAAAGGAAGGGAGCGACTTATGACTCAAAAAAGTAAAAATTGCTGCCTGGTACATAGCATAATCAAAATCTAAATTTCAAAGTGATCAGGTCTGTTCACTTGGACTGCAAGAGATTGTGTGCTATGTTCTATAGCTCATGAAAATTTCTTTACAATCCTTTAATAAACAAATAGTATATAAGTACCGTATATACTCATTATAAGCCGACCTGTTGTGTGTTCATTTTGATTCTGTTATGAATGAGTCACCGTAGGAGGCAAAAACAGAAATACTAGCTAAGTCCAGAAAACCAGAGAAGTTGGCAGCTATCGGATTGCAGACCCCTGAACCTATCAACAACAACTAGCAGTAGCCATGGGGGGTTCCTACGATGCCCTAGACCCCTCGATCACAGCCGGAGAACTAAATAGCCTGAAGACAGAAAGGGAAATCTAAACTGCCCCAGAGCAGACCCCAAAGCAACAGGCAGCCCCCAACATATAATGACGGTAAAGCAAGATGAAAAAACACTCACACAGATAGAAAGATAGGCTGAGCAAATGATGGGGCCCAAGCTAACTAAATAGGACAGGATAGAAAAGCTGCTGTCTGCAATCCGCCAAAAACCCTATCAAAACAAGAGCCAACAGACTGATAGGGAAAAAAGCCCTGAAGACGCTAGGCTTCAAAAAGACTACATCAGTACTCAGGTATTTTCTGAAGACAGAGCAAAAGGAATTCAGTTCACCCCAGCAGGGGATGGCAGAAATCCAGAAAAACAAGGCAAAACAAAACCAAAACACAAATGCAAAAAGCAGAGCAGAAAACTTAGCTTTTGAGGAGCAGGAATCAGACTGGTTTCCTAGAATCCCTCTGAGAAATCACCAGCAAGGCAGAAGGGCGTCGGCTGCCTTATATCCAGTCAGCAATTCCAGTCACCCAGTCATCATCATCCTGCTCAGGTGCTTGGCAATCAGCCTCACTACCTTCCTTCATCAGAAGAGGGAGTTCATCAGACCTCAATGGTGAAGGGGAAAATGAACTCACAACACCGACCCGTGTATAAGCCGACCCCCCTACTTTTGCCACAAAAAACTGGGAAAACTTGACTCGCGTATAAACCCAGGGTTAAATGGTGGTCCAAGAAGATGCTCCATAGATAAACCCCCCCATATGCTGCTGCACAAGGGTTAATGCTGGCCCAAGAAGATGCTCCATAAATATCCTCCTTATGCTGCTGCACAAGGGTTAATGCTGCCCCATAAATACCCCCATATGCTGCTCCACAAGGGTTAATGCTGGCCCAAGAAGATGCTCCATAAATACCCCCCCGTATGCTGTTGAACAAGGGTTAATGCTGCCCCATAAATATCCCCCATATGCTGCTCCACAAGGGTTAAGGCTGCCCCATAAATACCCCCCATATGCTGCTCCACAAGGGTTAATGCTTCCCCATAAATACCCCCCATATGCTGCTCCACAAGGGTTAATGCTGCCCCATGAAATGCTCCATAAATACCCCTTATTTGCTGCTGCTGCAATAAAAAAATGACATACTCACCTCTCCATCGCTGGGGGCCAGGTGCCGGTGTCCTGAGCCCCTGGAAGTGGCGATATTCACCTGTCCCCGTTCCAAGCCGTGCACCGCTGTGTCTCCCGGATCTCTGCATTTACAGCAGAGGACGCGCACTGACTACATCATCGCGCCCTCTGCCGTCACAGCAGGAGGACCCGGAGACAAAGCAGTGCACGGCCTGGAACGGGGACAGGTGAATATCACTCTGCCCCCCCGTCATACTCACCCCTCCTAGCACAAGGTTTCTCTGCAGTGGCAGCCCCTGCTTCTCCCTCTGCCATCTGCTTCCTACATTCAGCTGGTCACGTGGTACCGCTCATTAAACTCATAAATATGCGCATATTCATGAGTTTAATGAGTGGTACCACGTGACCGCTGAATGCAGGAAGCAGACGGCAGAGGGAGATGCAGAGGCTGCAGAGAAGTGACAGGAGAGGTGAGTATGATCTCTGACACCCCCGCTCCCCCTCCCCCGCCCCCCGGTTGTATGTCTCGCGTATAAGCCGAGAGGGGGACTTTCAGCCCAAAAATATGGTCTGAAAACCTTGGCTTATTCACGAGTATATACGGTATATACATTATAGCATGTACACAATCGTTTTTGCCAAGATATTGAAGTAAATCAAGTGTTAAAATCCTAGTACCATAATTGGAATCTTAAACCAATAGCATATGCAACCTAGTTATTGCAAAGCAATAAGAACCCCTTATAAGTCTCCTATTAAGAACCCAGATACACTTATGGGTTTGAAAAGAACCACCTAGAGACTTGCTTAGAATCAATACAGCACAATGGCACAGCATACATAAAAGAGGGTCATAAAGCTGTTACCTGGATCCTGGCAGCGTAACAAAGTTTGTGCGTGAGTCCCGTCCCTCTGCCCGACGCGCACATTTCGCCATGCTTCTTCGGGGGGGTGTCTGGGCAGAGGGTGTGAGTGATTTAAATGTGAGCTAGAGCCAATGAGAAAGGTGCTTGCAGATCATGCGGATGCCCACCCCCAGGATTGCAAGTGGTACATGCGCTGGCGGTGCAGCACTCCAAGTAAAGAGACACAGAAGCACGGTCATGGTGGAATACCCACAAACCACCGAACCGGTCAGGTGGTGGGGATGTGTGGCACCAGCGTTCAAGACCGCGCTCAATGTGTCGTTATCGTGCACTCGCCCACGCATGCACCCAAAGCCTCTTTTGGTGCTCACCTCTTTTTCTTATTCATTCTGTTGTGAGCTAAATTATTGCTGGAGCTGTGACAGCTGGGCTTCCAGCTGGTTGACTACCCACCCTATTCACCAGATCTAGCTCCCTCTGACTATCATCTGTTTCCAAACCTGAAGAAACACCTCAAGGTACCAAATTTCACACCATTTCTGATGCCATGACTGTTACGGATGCCAAGTTTGAGGCACAACCGAAACCCTTCTAATACCAATGTAAGAAGTGTATTCAAATCAGTGGAGAGTATGTGAAAAAAATGTAAATTTTCATCTTCCTATCTTGTTTCTTTCTGGGTAAAGCAAAAGACTTAGCAGCAGCCCCTCATACATAGAAACAATTGACCTCATGTATATAAAAGGGCACACTCCACATAATAATATGACTCCATTTACCGTCGCTCAGCTCAATGTCTGACATCCGGCGCGATCCCTCCCGCTGATTCCTGCCCGTTCTCCTGCTGCATTAACCTGAACTTAATTAAGTCATTAATGTTAATAGAGTATTTAACACATTTTGTTTAATTCTGGAGAAATTACTGAAACTAAGTGAGAAAACATCAAACAAAATAATATCTCACCATGAAAAGACTAAAATGTAATATCCAGCCGGCAAAAGTGATGAGAATGGAACATTGAAGAAAGAGGGCAAGTGGCAGGATTGATGGACGGATGGATGGATAGATGGACGGATAGATAGATACAGCGGGTATGGAAAGTATTCAGGCCCCTTTAAATTTTTCACTCTTTGTATCATTGCAGCCATTGGTAAATTCAAAAAAGTTCATTTTTTCTCATTAATGTACACTCTGCACCCCTTGACTGAAAAATACCATAAATGTAGAAATTTTTGCAAATTTATTCAAAAAGAAAAACTGAAATATCACATGGTCATAAGTATTCAGACCCTTTGCTCATTATTGAGTAGAAGCACCCTTTTGAGCTAGTACAGCCATAAGTGTTCTTAGGAATGATGCAACAAGTTTTTCACAGCTGGATTTGGGGATCCTCTGCCATTCTTCCTTGCAGATACTCTCCAGTTCTGTCAGGTTAGATGGTGAACGTTGGTGGACAGCCATTTTCAGGTCTCTCCAGAGATGCTCAATTGGGTTTAGGTCAGGGCTCTGGCTGGGCCAGTCAAGAATGGTCACAGAGTTGTTCTGAAGCCACTCCTTTGTTACTTTAGCTGTGTGCTTAGGGTCATTGTTTTGTTGGAAGGTAAACATTTGGCCAAGTCTGAGGTCCAGAGCTCTCTGGAAGAGGTTTTAAACCAGGATATCTCTGTACTTGGCCGCATTCATGTTTCCTTTAATTGCAACCAGTCATCCTGTCCCTGCAGCTGAAAAACACCCCCATAGCATGATGCTGCCACCACCATGTTTCACTGTTGGGATTGTATTGGGCAGGTGATGAGCAGTGCCTGGTTTTCTCCACACATACCACTTAGAATTATCACCAAAAGGTTCTATCTTCATCTCATCAGACCAGAGAATCTTATTTATCATAGTCTGGGAGTCCATCATGTGTTTTTTTTTTTAGCAAACTCTATGCGGGCTTTCATATGTCTGGCATTGAGGAGAGGCTTCCATCAGGCCATTCTGCCATAAAGGCCCGACTGGTGGAGGGCTGCAGTGATAGTTGACTCTCTGGAGCTCAGCCACAGTGATCTTGGGGTTCTTCTTTACCTCTCTCACCAAGGCTCTTTTCCCACGATTGCTCAGTTTGGCTGGATGGCCAGGTCAAGAAAGACTTCTGGTGGTTCCAAACTTCTTCCATTTAAGGATTATGGAGGCCACTGTGCTCTTAGGAACCTTGAATACTGCAGGAATTCTTTTGTAACCTTGGCCAGATCTGTGCCTTGCCACAATTTTGTCTTTGAGCTAATTGGCCAGTTCCTTTGACCTCATGATTCTCATTTGGTCTGACATGCACAGTGAGCTGTGAGGTCTTATATAGACAGGTGTGTGCCTTTACAAATGAAGTCCTATCAGTTTAATTAAACACAGCTGGACTCCAATAAAGGAGTAGAACCATCTCAAGGAGGATCACAAGGAATGGACAGCATGTGATGCAAATATGAGTGTCTGAGCAAAGGGTCTGAATACTTATGACCATGTGATAGTTCAGTTTTTATTTTTGAATAAATTTGCAAAAATTTCTACATTTCTGGTTTTTTTTTAGTCAAGATAGGGTGCAGAGTGTACATTAATGAGAAAAAAATTGAACTTTTTTGAATTTCCCAAATGGCTGCAATGAAACAAAGAGTGACAAATTTAAAGGGGTCTGAATACTTTCCGTACCCACTGTAGAGAGATAGATAGATAGAAACTAATATATGACACTTTTCATCTATATTCAATTCCGGTGGTTTCATTATGGACGTTGTTGTTTTTTTTTTCTCTTAGGATCTAGCTTGCTGATTATGTAAATTATTCTCAAAATGTGATTGATTGCTAACGTGTGTTCATTGATCAACGCTCGGTTACCATTTGTTTTTCTACCATGTATCATAAGGAATCTGTATCTCAATGAATAAGGGCTTTTGCCAGAAACGCGTTGAGATGTATCCCCAACCTGTATGATCTTTTAAAATATTTGAATAAATTTGAGGAACATCTGACAGGAGGAACTTCAGAGTAACTTAATACTGGAGTACTTCATTCAAACAAGCGCTAGGAAGGAGACTGCACAGCCCGTCTGCTGAGAGAGAATCCCTGAGTTGCTTCCAGGCTAGCCTGCTCCGTTATCATCTGTAATCAGGACCCTGGACTGCAGTTATCAAGTAAAGGTACAGAAATTGCACCCCGCTGTGTCTTGTCTGCTTCCTACCTTTCCGGCACTGCTACATCCCTGTACCAACCACATCTACACTGCCCTGGGACTATAGCTTCACCTGTGGGGAGCTACTACATCTTTGCTGCACCATACCATCAGTCTCAGCGGATCTGTCTGCAGCGTCGGCTTAACATCTCCCTTGCCGAACACCACAGGTGGCGTCACAAACTATTCCATTACACCATTACATTCCCCCATTACTTGGGCACCCAGGGCCATGGACCAGGTCACTGCTGCTGTGACACATCCCACTGACACCAGCCCGGTACCGAGTACCCCACAGCCCTGGGAGGGCGACTCAATTTAGCGTCACGAACAGGATTACGGAGCCCGGTATCCCTGGGTCCTGTGTGCCATAGACTGTGCTTGTAAAAAAGACTGTGAAATTGGCGCCAATTGCCGTCATTGCAGCGCTGCTTTGTGCGCGCGGGAAGAAAGAGGCGGGCCTTCGTGGGCGGAGCCTGCCACAGAGTGCGAAGAAGTGAAGTGCCGCGCGGGAAGAGAGGACAGCGCGCAAGAAGAGGAGGAGCTGAGGCCTACAGCCCGGAGCATCGGGCCTGTGAAGCGGCCGCCGGTGAGCTCACATAACCCCCGGCCCTGGCTAACGTTAACTAGGGGGGGAAGAGGATGTCCGTGCCAAACAGCGATGCAGCGGCAGGCGCCGTTGCCAACCCCGCAGCACCGCCAGGAGGAGCGCCAGCATCAGCAGTCTCCATAATGCCGCTGTCTATGCCCTATATACCAGGAGCGACCTGGCTACTGCAGTACTCGGGTGAGACGCGTACCCTGAATGAATTTAAAGAGAGACTGTGCAGTTTGTTTAAAGTCTACCCCCTGTCTGAGAACCAGAAAGTGAATATCCTGATTGGACAGCTAACGGGTGCAGCGCAGAGAGAAGTGAAAGCCTGGCAGGACACTGATAAAGAAACTGTTGCAAAGATCCTGGCCAAGCTGAGAAGCACCTTTGACACTCGCACTGCAGCTGAAATCAAGATGAGGTTCTTTGGCTGTAAACAGAAGGTGCAGGACAGTATCAGGGACTATGCTCTCAACCTGCAGGAGGTGCTGCGAGCAGTTAAGCAAGTTGATCCTGATAGGAGGACGAGGATAAGCTGTTAAAGGAGCAGTTCATTGAAGGACTCCTATCTAGTAACCACAGAGGACAGTTGCGTATTATAACCCTGCAAAACCCTGATCTGAACTTTGCTGATTTTAAGGACAGGGCTATTCGGGTACTGCAGGAGTCCACTGACAGCTGTCCAGCGCCCCCTAGGCGCCCAGCGATCACCTACCATCAGGAAGCAACATCTTTTCCTTCCATCCCTGTGGAGGCTGATGCACAGACTCTGGATAAAGATCCAATTGAGGAGCTGCGTCTTCAAGTCCAGGAGCTGACCGAAGGGATGGCTGCACTTACCAAAACCGTGCAGTCCCTGCAAGTGTCCTCCAAAGAAAAGATCCAGCTTGCTTCCAGTCCAGAGGATGTCCCGTGGATCCAGAGGAGGAGAACCCCGCCACTTTGAGGAAGGAACAACGATCGCTATGACCAGGACGGACGTCCCATCTGTCGTCGCTGCTACAAGGCAGGTCATCTTGCCAGGTACTGTCCTTTAAATGAGCAACCCCTGGGGCAAAGGGCCAACCCCCAGGAGTAGGATCCCCAGGCCCAATGAACTGGAGAGCCAAGTATGTGGGAGGGAGACCAATACTTCCTGTGGTGACTAACGGCATCCCTATGAACGCTTTGCTGGACACTGGTTCCCAGGTGACCACTATGCCGTACATTCTGTACAAGAGATATTGGGCTGATTCAGAACTTACCCGTGGCCCAACTGATGAACTGACAGTAGTTGCTAGTAATGGTAAGTCTTTACCGCAGATAGGATGTAAAGAAATTACTGTCAAAGTGGGGCGGGTAGAACTAAAGTTTCAAGTTTTAATAGTTGTTGATATTGATCGACGTGAATATAATCCCATGATGACTCTTGGTACAAATGTAATTGAAAACTGTCTGTCCGAGGTTATTGTCTTGTTGCAACAGGTGGCTGAGACTGCTGGTTTCGGAGAACAACGAGTCCTGCAGAAGGAGATCCGAGCCCTGATGCAAAGGCAACAGGTAGAACTCTCTGGCGGAGAGATTGGCAGCGTCAGAGTGAGTGACGCTTTTCCCATTGCAATACCCCCCCAGATGTGAAATGTTGGTTTGGTGTCGGGCAGCTATAGGTCTTAGAGTGAGAGATTACCAGGTATTGGTAGAACCAGTATACTCCAAGAGCAGGCCCACTGTCCTGACAGCCAGAGGGGTGGTTGATGTACGAAAGGGGAGGGTACCTGTACGCCGTTTGAATTGTGGAGAAGAGGAAGCCACAATACCTCGGTACGCCACAGTTGCTAAGCTGCTCACCGTTAATAACAACTCTTTGCAGGCAGCAGAACCCTTGGTCTCATCCGATCAGGTGGAGGACAATGGCTCTGTGAAGCAGCCAGATGAATGGTGTCAGCAACTGCAGGTGGGAACTGACCCTACACCTTCATACCAGAAAAATGGGGTTTACAGAGTGACACAAGAGTATGAGCGGGTATTCAGTAAACACCCACTAGATTTTGGGCAGGCAAAGGGGGTTTAACATCATATCCCCACGGGAGACCATCCACCCATAAAGGAGAGGTACAGACCTATACCCCCAACACAATACCAGTGTGCTAAGAGTATGTTGAGGGAGATGAAGGAGGCAGGGATCATCAGAGACAATTGTAGCCCTGGGCAGCTCCAGTAGTGTTTGTAAAGAAAAAGGATGGTACCATGAGAATGTGTGTTGATTACAGGAAAATTAACAGCATCACACATAAAGATGCCTACCCATTACCTAGAATTGAGGAATCATTGGCTGCACTTAAAACTGCTAATTAATTACGGTAAAGTAACACGGGCGCTACCTATCCAAAAAACTCAGATGCAGCTGGTGAAGAGACAGGACTGTGTCGGCTCCTGTTATAAAGTCTGAGCGAAACGTATATGTGTGTGATTCACCGCGCTATGCTGAGCAGATGTATACAAAAAAAAAAAAAAAAAAAGGGAAATAGTACTTAACAGCAGTTATACGTACTTACTTAAAAATGAAGTTGATGTAGAATATTCTGTGTAAGTTGAGAGGTCTACGTGGCAAGTAGTTTGCAGGTTATCTGATGGTAGAGATCTCGTTTTTGATAGCTGCTGATGCTATTGGAACAATGATATATTAAGGTACCAATAAAACACACAAAAGGTCACACCACTCCTTGCATGTCCACCATACTCACTGGTTGTATCTTAACGTTTATATTCTCTTCCGGGTGTTCCCTTTATGGTGGATCAATTGATACAATACTAAATATGAAGAGAATTTCAATTACTAACAGTGACCACAACCTTGATATTCAGTCCCAGTTCCTGGGGTACATATGCACTTACTTGTGCTAGATTTGTTATGCTATCCAGGTGTAAATCCTGATAGACTCTCTATAATGGTCTTTGTTGGCTTTATTTAGAGCCAGAGCAGGGACAATATCCACTGTTGAAAAAAATGACAAACTGCTGGGTAAAGAGGGATCCACTAAACCCACAAATAGTGCTAGCGTTCCAGTAGCCAGTTAGTCCTAATAGGACTTCTATGCACTTACTTCTGGTGATTGCTCTGGCGCAATCTGGCTGAGACAGCGGCTGAGGCAGCGGCTCTGGCTGAGGCAGCGGCTGCTGATGGAGCGATAAGCTATGCAGTGTGTAGTAGGGGAGCGGGTAGACGCCAGCACCTCGTGTTGGTTGGTTTGTGCCTCTCGTGCATCTGTCCTCCCTGCCTGTGACGTCACAGTAGCTCCGCCCCCCCACTCTCGCCGCGTCCTCGTCAATACTTCCGGCCGGAGTACACGAGGTGCTGGCGTCTACCCGCTCCCCTACTACACGCTGCATAGCTTATCGCTCCATCAGCAGCCGCTGCCTCAGCCAGAGCCGCTGCCTCAGCCGCTGTCTCAGCCAGATTGCACCAGAGCAATCAGTATTGTATCAATTGATCCACCATAAAGGGAACACTCCGGAGAGAATATAAACGTTAAGATACAACCAGTGAGTATGGTGGACATGCAAGGAGTGGTGTGACCTTTTGTGTGTTTTATTGGTACCTTAATATATCATTGTTCCAATAGCATCAGCAGCTATCAAAAACGAGATCTCTACCATCAGATAACCTGCAAACTACTTGCCACGTAGACCTCTCAACTTACACAGAATATTCTACATCAACTTCATTTTTAAGTAAGTACGTATAACTGCTGTTAAGTACTATTTCCCTTTTTTTTTTTTTTTTTTTTGTATACATCTGCTCAGCATAGCGCGGTGAATCACACAAATATACGTTTCGCTAAAACTGCTAATTACTTTTCCACCTTGGATCTCACTAGTGGGTATTGGCAGGTTCCCGTGGCAGAGGTAGACAAGGAGAAAACAGCATTTACCAATCCAATGGGTCTCTGTGAGTTCAATTATATGCCATTCGGGCTCTGCACTGCTCCAGGAACATTTCAACGGCTGATGGAGTGCTGCCTGGGACACATGAACTTTGAGACGGTCCTGTTGTACCTGGATGATGTCATTGTTTTCTCCAAAACCTATGAAAATCATCTGGAGCACCTGGCTGAAGTGTTTGAAGCTTTGTCCAATTTTGGCCTGAAGGTGAAGCTCTCCAAGTGTCACCTCCTGAAGCCCAAGGTGCAGTACCTCGGTCATGTTGTCAGTGCAGAAGCTGTGGCACCAGATCCTGATAAGGTCACAGTCATCCGGGACTGGCCGAAGCCCAGCAACCTTCATGAAGTACGCCAATTCCTTGGACTGGTAGGCTACTACCGAAGATTCATCAAGGGCTTTACTGAAATAGCCACCCCTATGCAAAATCTCCTGGTGGGGCTGTCCAAGAAGATCAAACAGAAAAATTCCACCTTTGAAAGGACTGAAGAGTTGGAAAGGTCCTTCACCAGATTGAAGATGGCTCTCACAGGAGACGAAGTTCTGGCCTACCCAGATTATGACAAACCCTTTGTGCTGTACACAGATGCCAACAACGTGGGACAAGGAGCAGTACTGTCGCAGGTACAGAATGGGAAAGGAAGAGTGATCTCCTATGCCAGCAGGAAGCTGTGCCCCACTGAAAGGAACCCTGATAATTACAGTTCTTTCAAGCTGGAGTTCCTTGTCATAGTCTGGGTTGTCACCGAAAGGTTCTAACATTACCTAGCCTCTGCCAAGTTCACTATCTTCATGGACAACAATTCGTTGACGCATTTGGACACTGCAAAACTAGGTGCACTGGAACAGCAATGGATGGCTGGGCTATCGAACTATGAGTTTACCATCAAGTACCGGGCAGGGCACAAGAATGCCAATGCTGATGCGCTGTCCAGAATGCCTAACCTACCAGATGCAGGAGAAGACCCTGAGGCTTTTGAGAGACAGAGCTACCTCCCTTCCACCGGCCACTTGCGGTCCAACGTGCTCAAGGAGTGAGAAACAGACGGTCTGGCTTGAAGGAGGTCACCCTGAACCCATTGCCCCATCATGATTGGGCAGAAATGCAAGATAGTGACCCTGCAGTCTGCCTGGTGAAGGAGCTGCTGACACGAGCTGACTCACGTCCAGAGTCAGATGCTCCTGAAGAAACTCAGCAGTTGTGGAAAGAGAGAGGCCGGCTGTTCATTTATGAAGGGAAGCTGTGTCGGAGGAGTATCAATGCCCGCACTCATGAACTGGTTTGGCAGGTGGTAGTCCCAAAGAGAGAGACATCAATGGTCCTGGAAGCATACCACAATGGAGCTGGACACTTCGGATGGAAGAAGTTGGAAATATTGCTCCGAGAGAGGTTCTACTGGGCTGGTATGAGAAAAGCCATTGAGAGGTGGTACCGGGAGTGTGGACAATGTAACCTGCGCAGAAAGGATAGAGACAGCCAGAGAGCTCCTCTACAGCCAATCATCACCAAACAGCCTCTTGAGCTGGTAGCCCTGGACCATGTGAAGCTGGTTCCAAGCCGGTCAGGTAACATCTTTGCACTTACCATTGTGGACCACTACTCAAGATTCCTGGTAGTTGTGCCTGTCAAAGATCAAACTGCCAGGACAGCAGCCAGAGCATTCCAACAGCACTTCTGTAGACCACATGGGTATCGTGAAAGAGTGCTGACAGATTAAGGTCCAGCTTTCGAGGCAGAAGTGTTCCAAGAATTCTGTAATGTGTATGGCTGTAAGAAGATCCGTACAACGCCGTATCACCCACAGACCAATGGCATGTGCGAGAAGATGAACCAGGTAGTGATTGACCTCCTGAAGACTTTGCCCTTGGAGGAGAGGAATCTGTGGCCAGAGAAGTTGCTCGATCTGGTGGACCTCTACAACCATATCCTAGTGAACTCCACCAACTGTACCCCCACCTATTTAATGAGAGCCAGACCTGGTAAGCTGCCTATTGACTTAGACATGGGAGTCCTGACACCTGAAGTAGCGTCACCAGATGCTGATTGGGACATGGAGAGGCAGCAACAGTATCGGAGAGTTCAAGAATGCGTGGAAAGGAGTCTGGCACAGGCAAGGCAAAAGCAGGAGAAGCTTTACAATTAAAATGCACCTGCCATTCCTTTGTCACCGGGGGAGCAAGTCTTGAAAAGGAAGAGAAGATTACACAAGTTGGATGATCAATGGGAGGCTGAACCTTATACCATTCTGCCCTCGAACTTTGATAATACTAAGGTATGCCTTGTGAGTAAAGATGGAGGAGAGACGTCAGCAGTGGTATCGAGAGATCATTTGAAGTTGTGTCCTGACCAGTTGAAGGAAAGGAAAGAAGAGCCAGATATCATCCAGCCCATAGTGGAAGAAGAGAAGGTCAGCACAGTGCTTGGAGAATTCCCTGCGAATTGGACTAAAGTGAACGATGCTATAGTGGTGCCAGTGTTGCTATTTCCCCAATTGGTAGCACAGGAAGATGTGACTCAAGAGAATCAGGAAAATTGCGTAGCAGATGCCACACCAGCAGTGGAGCCAGAGAACCCTCGCCCTGCCAGTGGTGAACCTGTTGTACCCTTGGTGAGTCCAAGAGGTCACAGTCAGTCTAGTATCCCTGTGTTACGTAGAACCCCCAGTAGTGTATCCAATACATTACCCACTGCACCAGTCCTACGCAGGTCTACCCGCACTATACAAGGTATATCACCCCTTAGATATTGCATATAGATAAATGTAAACGTTGAAATTGTAAATGTAAATATGTAACTGTTTTAAGTTTTGTGCCTACAGGTAACCTGTAAGAGTTTCCTTTGGAATTTGTTTTATGGACACTGAACCACAGTACTTGTGTGTGGTCAAAAACTTTCACCATTTGCCCAGGAATGGACCATGGACATTGATGCTAGGACTTGCCATCATAGGACCATTTTTGAAGCACTTGGTTTTTGTACATTTTTCATTTTTAAATCTTGTACAATTGTTATTGTTTAATTGTTTATATGTCCTTCATGTTTTTTTTCAGCCCAGGAGTGCTGACTTGCACTAGGGGGGAATGTGGTGCCCCCAGGAGTATAGTCGCCACAGAGGCTTTGCTTTCCTCCAGGGGAGGGTAATGCCAGGCTTGGAGGCAATGAAGGGTCTCTCTCGCAGTCAATCCATACATGCAACACAGTTCCACTCCAGGCCAGCAGGGGGAACTCTGAACCAGGATTAAGGGGAGGGGTGCTCCCTGAGGGCCAGGAGGAAGGAGTGGTCAGTTAGTCTGCGGAGGGTGAAGTGTGCAGACGTGTAGAAAGAAGCTGGAGGTTGAGCTAGGAAGGAGAGCTCCCTCAGCTTGAAAGCCCACGAACTGGAGCCTGGTCTCCATGGCTGTACGGATACTAATGGTCCTACAGCAGATACCAGACGAGTAGGAGGCTGTAAATGCCCTACTCCCATCTAAGACTTGAGGCACAACAGCAACTTGGATAGAGAGCCAGGACTCAGAGAAAGAGGAGTCCCTGAGAGAGGCTACAGCTGTCTTCCGTGCAAGTAAGGTTCTTGGGAACATCTGACAAGAGGAACTTCAGAGTAACTTAGTACTGGAGTACTTCATTCAAACAAGCGCTTGGAAGGAGACTGCACAGCCCGTCTGCTGAGAGAGAATCCCTGAGTTGCTTACAGGCTAGCCTGCTCCGTTATCATCTGTAATCAGGACCCTGGACTGCAGTTATCAAGTAAAGGTACAGAAATTGCACCTCGCTGTGTCTTGTCTGCTTCCTACCTTTCCGGCACTGCTACATCCCTGTACCAACCACATCTACACTGCCCTGGGACTATAGCTTCACCTGTGGGGAGCTACTACATCTTTGCTGCACCATACCATCAGTCCCAGCGGATCTGTCTGCAGCGTGGGCTTAACATCTCCCTTGCCGAACACCACAGGTGGTGTCACAAACTATTCCATTACACCATTACATTCCCCATTACTTAGGCGCTCAGGGCCACGGACCAGGTCACTGCTGCTGTGACTCATCCCACTGACACCTGCCCGGTACCGAGTACCCCACAGCCCTGGGAGGGTGACTCATATACACCTTGTACCTTGTCATACACCAACCTATTTCAGCCTGTTAAATTGAGGTGTAATCTATAGTGGGCCTGAGAAAATAGTTCAGCCTCCTAAAATCTCTAGGGAGATTCAAATTCTCCCCAATGCTATATACACCTTGTACCTTGTCATACACCAGACAATTTCAGCCTGTTAAATTGAGGTGTAATCTATAGTGGGCCTGAGAAAATAGTTCAGCCTCCTAAAATCTCTAGGGAGATTCAAATTCTCCCCAATGCTATATACACCTTGTACCTTGTCATACACCAGACAATTTCAGCCTGTTCAATTGAGGTGTAATCTATAGTGGGCCTGAGATAATAGTTCAGCCTCCTAAAATCTCTAGGGAGATTGCAATTCTCCCCAATACTATATACACCTTGTACTTTCTCATACACCATCCTATTTCAGCCTGTTAAATTGAGGTGTAATCTATAGTGGGCCTGAGGTAATAGTTCAGCCTCCTAAAATCTCTAGGGAGATTCCAATTCTCCCCAATACTATATACACCTTGTACTTTCTCATACACCAGCCTATTTCAGCCTGTTAAATTGAGGAGTAATCTATAGTGGGCCTGAGATAATTGTTCAGCCTCCTAAAATCTCTAGGTAGATTCAAATTCTCCCCAATACTATATACACCTTGTACCTTGTCATACACCAGCCAATTTCAGCCTGTTACATTGAGGTGTAATCTATAGTGGGCCTGAGATAATAGTTCTGCCTCCTAAAATCTCTAGGGAGATTCAAATTCTCCCCAATAGTATATACACCTTGTACCTTCTCATACACCAGTCTATTTCAGCCTGTTAAATTGAGGTGTAATCTATAGTGGGCCTGAGATAATAGTTCAGCCTCCTAAAATCTCTAAAGAGATTCAAATTCTCCCCAATACTATATACACCTTGTACCTTCTCATACACCAGCCTATTTCAGCCTGTTAAATTGAGGTGTAATCTCTAGTGGCCCTGAGATAATAGTTCAGCCTCCTAAAATCTCTAGGGAGATTCAAATTCTCCCCAATGCTATATACTCCTTGTACCTTGTTTTACAGTACCATATAGCTGGTGGTATTTTGGGTACATTTTCCCAAAAATGAGGAAGTATGGTGGAAGAGGCCGTGGAAGTGGGTTGGGGTTGCCAGCTGGTACTGATGATGGTGGTGGTGGTGTATCTGCTGGTAGTGGCAAAAGCACAATAGCACCTAAGGCAGGAGGTGTTGAGCCTGCATAATCGTCTGGCTCCACAAGGCCTCGAAGACTCCCTTTTCTTGGAGTAGGTAAACCGCTTTTAAAGCCGGAGCTTCAGGAACAAGTTTTGGCTTACATTGCTGACACAGCCTCCATTTCTATTGCCTCCTCTTCTGAAGTTTCAAAAAATGAAAGCACTGAGTCGTCAGTGGAGGCTCCTGGTCAGGAACAACACCTTTCCTTTTGTCCTTCACCCCTACCAAAAATGATGGATTACATTACACTACAGATTACTCCATGGAGCTCTTTTCACATACCATGCCTGGGTTATCAAGTCAAATCATCAATTCCCCAGTCCAAGATGAATCTGACATGGAGTGCACTGATGCACAGCCACTGCTAGATTTTTCTGCTATTACATTCACTCAGAGCACTACATTGTCCTCGCAGTGTACTGAGCCAGAATCTGACCCTGATGAAACACAGGTGCCCCTTCCCGCATACTATACCACCTTAAACGGTGACACAGAGGAAGGTGCACATGAAATTGAAGAGGAGGTGATGGATGACCCAGTTGTTGACCCAGATTGGCATCCATTGGGGGAAGAGGGTGCCGCTGCCAATAGCTCAGAAGAGGAGGAGGAGGATCCGCAGCAGGCATCAACATCGCAACAGCTGTTATCTGGCAGGCCCGTAGCAGTCCAAAAACGGGTTACAGAAACCAAAAGAGTTGCAGGACAGCTTGGCCAGATGGTCAAATTAGCACAACGTGCAAGGCCTCAAAATGACTTCCATAGTAGGAAGAGTGCAGTGTGGCACTTTTTTAACAAAATCCTAATGATCAGGCAGAGGTTATCTGTAAGAAGTGCGCAAAGACCTTTAGCCGAGGGAAAAATCTGAGAAATTTGAATACCAGTTTCATGCTTAGACATTTAACCACCATGCACTTGCAAGCATGGACGGACTACCAAACCTCACGTACCACATGTGCACCTGCTCTGAATGAAGGTAGTCAGCAACGCTACATCGCTTCCCCCACTGTAAGCCCACCAGTTAGCACACCACCAGCAGCAAATGTTGAGGTGTCGTCGCAAGGCAAAAGCAGTCAGGGAATCACAATGTTATTGCTACGAAAGACTGAATCTAGGCCATCAGCAAGACCACCAACACCATCACCATCACCAACCTTCTCTGAGTCCGCCATGTCCACCGCTAGTTCCACCATATGCAGCTCTCAAGTCCAGCTCACCCTACCAGAGACTCTGAGTAGGACAAGAAAGTACTCATCCTCTCATCCGCGTACACTGTGTTTGAAAGCCCACATTGCCAAACTAATCTTGATAGAGATGATGCCCTACCGGTTGGTTGAAAGCGAAGCTTTCCGCGAGCTCATGGTCTACGCATTACCACGCTATGACCTACCCAGTCGGCACTTCTTTTCTCAAAAAGCCATCCCGTCCCTCCACCTGCATGTGATAGACCGCATTGTCCATGCACTCAAGCAATCAGTGAGTGAAAAGGTGCACCTCACAACAGATGCATGGTCCACTAAGCATGGCCAGGGCTGTTACGTGTCCATCACTGCACACTGGGTTAATGTGGTGGATGCAGGGTCCACAGGGGACAGCGGTGGTGGGACAGTGCTGCCTAGCCCACGGCATAGGAAATAGTTGGCTGTAGGCATTCGACCCTCCTCCTCCTCCAGAAGCGAAAGCTCGTCCACAGAGCGCAGTCGCACAAGCACTCCATCCGCAGCTGCCAGTGTTGCACACGAGGTGTCCCACTAGCGAACAGCTAGTGGTAAGTGTCAGCAGGCTGTGTTGAAGATGATGTGTTTGGGCGACAACAGACACACCGCAGAGGTACTGGCTGATTACTTGCAGCGACAAACTGAGTAATGGCTGGGCAGTCTACATCCTGAGGCAGGCAAGGTAGTTAGTGATAACGGCCGGAATTTTGTGGCAGCCATAGCCCTTTCAAAACTCAGACACATACCTTGCCTGGCTCACACCTTGAACCTGGTGGTGCAGTGCTTCCTGTATAATTATCCGGAGTTAACAGCCCTGCTCCATAAGGTGCGAAGACTTTGCTCGCACATCCGCCGGTCGACGTAACACTCCAGTCGTATGCAGAAGCTGCAGCAATTGCTCCACCTTCCCAAGCACCGCCTAATTATCGACGTTGCACCAAGGTGGAGGAAGGAGAGGAAGAGGAGGATGTTGGGGATGATTATTTAGGGGAGGAGGTTGCTTCTGTGGGTGCAAGAGAAAATGTTGGCATGGCAAGGTCAGGTACAGGGTTTGTGCGTGACTGGAGGGATGTGGATTTGCCAGAAAGTGCTCCTCCACCCAGCCCTCGCAGTGCATCATTGACACCTGGAACATTGCCCCACATGTGTGATTATGCCTTGCAGATCCAAAAAAAGGGACCCCCACATTGCCAAAATGATGAACGATGATGACTACTGGTTGACCTGCATCCTAGATCCACGCTATAAAGGCAAATTCCAAAACATCATGCCACAGGAGAGCCTAGAGCTAATATTGGCTAACAAACAAGCAACTCTGGTAAACCGTTTGTTTGAGGCATTCCCAGTACACAGCAGCGGTGATGGTTCTCCCACGAGCCGTAGAGGGCAACATGGCAGAGGAGTTCGTGGTGCACACATCCGATGTGGCGTTGGAGACAGAGGTTTCATAACCATGTTGTGGACTGATTTTTCAAGTACCGCTCACACAACTGGTAATACTGCATCGATGGAAATTGACAGGAGACAGCACTTGTCAACTATGGTTACAAACTACTTATCCTCCCATATCGATGTTCTCCCTCACAGGTCATTTCCCATTGACTATTGGACCTGTAAACTGGACACCTGGTCTGAATTGGCACAATATGCCTTACAGGAGCTCGCTTGCCGTGCTGCTAGTGTGCTATCCGAAAGAGTCTTCAGTGCTGCTGGATCAATCCTGACAGAAAAAAGGACCCGTCTGTCGACCCAAAATGTTGATGATCTAACCTTCATTAAAATGAACCATGCATGGGTTTCAAAGGATTTTGTCCCACCTTCCCCTGATGACACATAGGTTGCCAGAAAAATGGCTCACTTTTGTCCTCCTCTTCCTCGGACTTCTCCAATTCCTCCATTTGCAGCTGCTGAATGTCCAACATCACCATATGCCAAGTTTTTCAACCTCCCTAACAGGGCTGCCTCCTCCTAGGGCCGGGGTCACCACCTGGCGCACGCACCCATGCGAGTGCCGTTGCCCTGGACAGGTGGGTGGGCCCACTCTTGGGCGACGGCACTGGCACAGGGTCCCTTATAGTACAATCAAGTGTCTCTGACGGTAGGGGTGCACACCCGCCGTCAGACACACTGGCGTACTATGAGGGGCCCTGTGCCAGTACCGCCACCCACGAGTGGGCCCACCCTTCTTGCTCAGGGCCCCAGCACTTGCAATACTTACCTCTCCCTGCTCCACCGCTGTGTAATCTGGGCTGTTAAATCCTTCACTGGGACTGCCACTACAAATTTGGTGAACTGATAGATGATGGTTAAGACGTAGCTATGCCCTGTCCTGCTGGGCTCTATCTTCAGATGATCAATGGCTTCCATTTGTTATGTACGTCGACTCACAATGAGATGCAGTGGTGGTTCATCATCAGCTTTCACAGTTTTCCTACTCACAGACGTGTGACATTCCTGCCCACATTTTTAAATGTGTCCTCTCATCTAATAGAATCGCCTACGGCCTGTGGCTTCTGTCTTTTGCACTCCAAAGTTACCTGACAGATCATGATAGGCAGTGAGGACCATGTCTACATCTCTCCCTGTGATCACAATTTGATGGAGATGAGTAACGGTGATGGGATCCACGGTACTGCGATACAGCAACCCTTTCTTCACAAAAATCTGTTTTCGCTGTCTCCACAGACAAAGTAATTGAGGGTTAAAATCGCCTCTGAGAATTCTCCCGGGAGTTTTTCCCGTGATTAGTAATTCCAAAATTTCTGCAATCACTTGACTTTCCGTCTGTACTTTTATCCATCTCTTTTCCTCTTGTGGAGAGTC
Organism: Dendrobates tinctorius; assembly: GCF_039654945.1. Taxonomy (NCBI): domain Eukaryota; kingdom Metazoa; phylum Chordata; class Amphibia; order Anura; family Dendrobatidae; genus Dendrobates; species Dendrobates tinctorius. Next base: position 12,041,615 of record NW_027361782.1, on the reverse strand, counting down.
TGGACTGTCTTACTGAGACTGAAATATATATGAAGATTTAAAAATACCCCAACAGTGTATACTGGTGTACGCTTCGAATACATTACCCTTTTTCTACTTTTTAGATTCTTGTCTAATACATACTGACAACACAAATTTCCCAAGTTCAGCTACATGGAAAAAATGAAGAGATCCCATAATAAAAAAATCACAATTTTTATTCAATTATACAATAAAAATCATCAAGTAAAAAAGCAAAATGCCGTATGAAGGACGCTGGAGCACAAAATATAAACAATGGCTTAAAAATTACATATAATAAAGCCAAAATAGTATGTAAAGTCAAAATATATTGCTCAGAACACGGTAGACATTACACTAATAAGATAATATTATTATGATGCGGCCCCAAGAGATGTAACACAATAGCTACCATAACTCCCGTGCATAATAACACTACAAGGTTTCAGATGGAATAATTACCATTATAATTCCACAATAAGGCCCGTAATAACAAATGTGCAAAAAAATATGTATTACCGCTGAATGGAGACTCGTGCTTACAGCGTCCTCTCACCCCGACGCGCGTTTCGCCGCCTGCTTCTTCCGGGGGCGTGTCCATGGTGAGAGGCAGCCCGGTTTTTATACAGATCAAAAAAGGCGCTGATTTCAGTGGGAACCAATTGGCAAACATCGGCGCGTGACGCTTTACACCCGCCCCCTATGTCGTACTTCCTCACAACCCTCAATGACACGCAAGCTAAGCCATGCGTGTCAGGGCTATCGGAAGCGACGGGAGTCAGGGAGAACAGCGCACGCGCACTTACCACGAGGTTCGATGGAAAAAAAGAATAAATAGGGAATCCAATTTATATCCGCATTAATGTATATATCTCAAATTAACAAGTGACAATATCCTAACTGTTATGCCTCACATAAATGCCGCAATCAAAAATTTGATACAGAACACCATAATTGTGCACATTATTATAGAAATAATAATTATAATGCAAATTGTATTATAGTGACAATATATAAAGTGACCATATATTAAAAGTTATACATCAATGAATAATATAATAATACTGTATCTAAGAGTACATTCTTGGTGATATAATAAATGAAGTGACAGTGCTTAATCACAGCCGTGCCCAGACTCTAATCCATTTATTGCACTAATTCCATTAAAGTGACAGTGCATACAAAAAACAAAACACAAAAAATAAAAAATAATAAATGACAAAAATAAAAATAATAAAAAAATGATAAGAAGATGAGAATCAGGAATGAAGACATAATCTCTCCTGGCTCCTCAATACAGATAAAGGATTCCGAATCAATGGACCTCAAACCACGGAATGATCGACCCTATTATACTAGAATGAAAAAAGAAAGATTAAAATCAAGAAAAATAAAATTATCAGAATACTATAATGATAACATATATAAAAACCACCAACCCCAACCCATAAGACAGATGCCAATTCACAAAAAATATATGTTATCATAGCTTTCTCTAGCTAAAGAGTCCAATACTTCAATTGCCTCTCTCTCTATTACTGTAGTTGAAGTATCAAAAATAGGATCTTCTACTTTAAAATGCAATTTTTTAAGGACAATTTTCCTGGCAAATAGATTGAGGTCCTTTACCGCAGTAAAGGGATCTAGACGAGAAGATGGAGAAAAATTCAATCCTTTTTCAAGTGTTTTAATCTGTGGTATAGACAAAACATGAGTGGAGAGATTAATCACCTTTAATTGATCCTATTTCCTCGGTTTATAAGATCTCTGAAACATATCCGGATATTTACGTCTTCCTCCACTCCTTAGATGAAAATCTCTTCCATATCTAGACTCATTGGAGGATAAACCGCTCTCACTACCCGAGACACTTGAAGTATCTGATTTATCCTTAGATATTTGAGGTACCGATGTATCAGTTTTATTAGATTGCTGCCAGCGGTATACCTTATGTGATTCATAGTCCTTTGAGTCCCGAGAAAACTTTTTGAGCTTCCCCTGACTCACATCCTCCTCCCATTTGTCGACTTCCTTGCCAAGGTCCTTCAACCAATTATCCAAAGATTCCTTAGACATACTATTTTGTACAGACTTGTAGATAGATTCTAAATCACTGTCAACATTTTTCAAAGTGATGGTATTATGCTCCACAATTATCCTAATAAAATCCAAGGAACATGTAGACGCCGTATCCATCCATCTAGTAATAAGATCCTCATTCTTTAAATCGAAAGTAGGATAAAGCTGTACCTTAAGACCTCTGGGTATGATCTTTTTGCTCAAGTAATTCTCCAGAGCTGCCCGGTTCCACCAAATTTTAGTTTTTTTATGTAGAGCATTCTTATATTTAAACATGAGTTCCTTACTAGTAGTGCTGGCATCTTGAGAAACACAACCGGCATTTTGCTTAAAAATATCCTCTGCTTTAGAACGCCAAGTTAATTCCTTGGCTTTAAAGTCCATGCTGCGGACAATCTGTTTAGAAAAAACAGTAAATAATGAATCAACAAGGTCCTATTAAGTGCAACTAGGCACTTCACTCAACATTACAACACAAATTTCCCAAGTTCAGCTACATGGAAAAAATGAAGAGATCCCATAATAAAAAATCACAATTTTTATTCAATTATACAATAAAAACCATCAACTAAAAAAGCAAAATGCCGTATGAAGGACGCTGGAGCTCAAAATATAAACAATGGCTTAAAAATTACATATAATAAAGCCAAAATAGTATGTAAAGTCAAAATATATTGCTCAGAACACGGTAGACATTACACTAATAAGATAATATTATTATGATGCGGCCCCAAGAGATGTAACACAATAGCTACCATAACTCCCGTGCATAATAACACTACAAGGTTTCAGATGGAATAATTACCATTATAATTCCACAATAAGGCCCGTAATAACAAATGTGCAAAAAAAATGTATTACCGCTGAATGGAGACTCATGCTTACAGCGTCCTCTCACCCCGACGCGCGTTTCGCCACCTGCTTCTTGTGTTTTGTTTTTTGTATGCACTGTCACTTTAATAGAATTAGTGCAATAAATGGATTAGAGTCTGGGCACGGCTGTGATTAAGCACTGTCACTTTATTTATTATATCACCAAGAATGTACTCTTAGATACAGTATTATTATATTATTCATTGATGTATAACTTTTAATATATGGTCACTTTATATATTGTCACTATAATACAATTTGCATCAATATTATTTCTATAATAATGTGCACAATTATGGTGTTCTGTATCAAATTTTTGATTGAGGCATTTATGTGAGGCATAACAGTTAGGATATTGTCACTTGTTCATTTGAGATATATACATTAATGCGGATATAAATTGGATTCCCTATTTATTCTTTTTTTCCATCGGACCTTGTGGTAAGTGCGCGTGCGCTGTTCTCCCTGACTCCCGTAGCTTCCGATAGCCCTCACACACTGACACGCACGGCTTAGCTTGCGTGTCATTGAGGGTTGTGAGGAAGTACGACATAGGGGGCAGGAGTAAAGCGTCACGCGCCGATGTTTGCCAATTGGTTTCCACTGAGATCAGCGCCTTTTTTGATCTGTATAAAAACCGGGCCGCCTCTCACCCTGGACACGCCCCGGGAAGAAGCAGGTGGCAAAACGCGCGTCGGGGTGAGAGGACGCTGTAAGCACGAGTCTCCATTCAGCGGTAATACATATTTTTTTGCACATTTGTTATTTCGGGCCTTATTGTGGAATTATAATGGTAATTATTCCATCTGAAACCTTGTAGTGTTATTATGCACGGGAGTTATGGTAGCTATTGTGTTACATCTCTTGGGGCCGCATCATAATAATATTATCTTATTAGTGTAATGTCAACCGTGTTCTGAGCAATATATTTTGACTTTACATACTATTTTGGCTTTATTATATGTAATTTTTAAGCCATTGTTTATATTTTGTGCTCCAGCGTCCTTCATACGGCATTTTGCTTTTTTACTTGATGGTTTTTATTGTATAATTGAATAAAAATTGTGATTTTTTTATTATGGGATCTCTTCATTTTTTCCATGTAGCTGAACTTGGGAAATTTGTGTAGTAATGTTGAGTGAAGTGCCCAGTTGCACTTAATAGGACCTTGTTGATTCTAATACATACTGAGGCTGTGAGTGTCTGTCGGACTCCGGAAATATACACGGAGATTTTTAATGTTTAAACTATGCTATATATACCTGGTATCCGGTGATACTGTACCCTTTCTCAACTTTCTACAATCTTGCCGAATCCATACTGGGCCTGAGACCATCTGAGTCTGCCTCCTGATATATAGACATAGATTTTTAATGTGTAAACTATGCTATATATACCTGGTATCCGGTGATACTGTACCCTTCCTCAACTTTCTACAATCTTGTCGAATCCATACTGGGCCTGAGACCGTCTGAGTCTGCCTCCTGATTAGAGATGAGTGGTGTTTGAGTCGAACTGTTCGCCAAGTTCAAATTCGAGCTGTTTTGGGCGGTGTTCGAGACGTTCGTCGAACTCGAACACTTTGCTTAAAATTCGGCTGTTCGATGTTCCGTTCGAGAACGGTTCGTTCACCAAAAGCGTAACTTTATTTTCACATTAATAATGGTTTTCAATGTTAATAGACAGTTTCATGGCATAGTAGCGGTGTCTGGTAGCCAGCGGTGTAGTACACCTGTCAAGGAGCTACACCGTGTGTGTTTCTAATAATTTTTTACCGCATCTTATCCAGAAAATCCTTTTGGGTCTTGTAGCACTGTCTGCTACTCAGCAGAGGAGCCCACCCGTGAACCTAGCTGTGCCGCCTGTCTATGAAAGAACCAGTTTTTGACTGCATTTAGCCCAGTTAATACTTTGGACCTAGTAACTGTGTCTGCTGCTCAGCAGAGGAGCCCACCCGTAAACCAAGCTGTGCCACCTGTTTACGTAAGAACCATTTTTTAACTCCATTTAGCCCAGTGAATACTTTGGGCCTAGTACCTGTGTCTACTGCTCAGCAGAGGAGCCCACCCGTGAACCTAGCTATGCCGCCTGTTTATGTAAGCACTGTCTGCTACTCAGCAGAGTTGCCCACCCGTGAACCAAGCTATGCCGCCTGTTTATGTAAGAACTGTGTGCTACTCAGCAGAGGAGCCCAGCTGTTAAGCAAGCTACAGCACCTGTGGTTTGGACACTTAATTTTTTCACATTCTTTCTGGAATGCCGGTTAGACCTAATTCCGGAATTCCGGTTGACCTGCACTTACTGGGAAATCCTCCTTCGCGGGGTAGAATTGTAATCCCAGATCCTCATCACTAATGGGGTTCAGCGGGTTATCCTCACCTGTAAGCGACACACGCTGGTCCTTTCAGTGTAGCGCACGTTCAGCCCCGGACATGTAAGGGCTTGACACAGAGGCGTATCTAGGCTTTCTGGCACCCGGGGCAAGAATTTAGTTCGGCCCCCCCAAGTACATATGCGACTTGCACAGTTAGTCATGTACCCACGAGCTGCTCTCCCTAATGCTCTCAATGCTCAGTAAAAAACTGAAAGCAGGAAGAGAAGCTCATTGTCTCAAGACCATAACTATGAAAATCGCATATGAGTGAAGTGTCCATGTGATGACTACTGGAACCTGCAGTGCTGAATCCTGACATTGCAGCTTCTGAATTCTCACAACGAATGCACTGCACACTTTTAGGATTCTCCCTTGCCGATATACAGTCATGTCAGCACAAGTATGTGATTTGTATACTTCTGGCCACATTCCGACTAGACGTGTCCGGGCTCGCTCCGTTCAATTTCATTGAGTGAGGCCACACATGTCTAGTCAGCATGTGACCGTATGTATGTAAATTACTGGCACGAGAGAATCCTGACAGCGTTCAGTGAGCACTGTGAGAATTCAGAAGTCTGCAGTCACGTAGAATGTCTGCAGACTCAGCACAAACCTGAACAACTCCTTTAATGCTCCTAACAAATAAAAACATGAGAATTAGTCAGTATCACAAATAATATTTACATCCAGGTACCTTATAGATGACGTCGTCTCTGCAGTCGGTCTCCTTTTCTTCTTCTTGTCCAGACCCCATGATGAGTTTTCTCATCCACAGCCGTCTCTGCAGACTTCCATCTTCTCCGGTCTTCTGCAGCAAATCCCCACACGATGCCCTTAAAGATAGAAGTGTCATTATAATGCCCCTAAATACAAATATCTGCAATATACTGTCGCCTCACACTATTCCCCTCCCTCCTCATACTGTCTCCTCATATATTTACCCCCTCACTCTCTATACTGTCTGCTCACACATATCCCCGACTCCCCATACTGTGTCCACATACATTCACCCGTTCGCACCCCTTACTGTCTGCACCCATCCCCCATACTGTTTCCTCATACATACTCTTCATTTTGTGTCCTCAAATCTCCCCACACACATTAAATACCATCCCCACTCCAAATCCCCCCATCCCCAATCCCCCACACACATTAAGTACCCCCCATCCCCACTCAATAACCCCTCGTCCCTACTCCCAAATCCCCCCACATATTATGTACCCCCACTCCAAATCCTCCCACACATTATGTACCCCCACTCCAAATCCCCCCATCCCCAATCCCCCACACACATTAAGTACCCCCACTCAATAACCCCTCGTCCCTACTCTCAAATCCCCCCACACATTATGCACCCCCACTCCAAATCTCCCCACACATTATGTACCCCCACTCCAAATCCCCCCACACATTAACCCCCATCCCCACTCATTAACCCCCATCCCCACTCATTAACCACTCCACACATTAACCCCTTTTACACTCATTAACCCCATTTCCACTCATTAACCCCCCCACTCATTAACCCCCATCTCCACTCATTAACCCCCACACTCATTAACCCCATCTCCACTCATTAACCCCCCACTCATTAACCCCCATCCCCACACATTAGCCCCATCCCCACATTAATCCCATCTCCACACATTAACCCCATCTCCACTCATTAACCCCCCACTCATTAACCCCCATCCCCACACGTTAACCCCCATCCCCACATTAATCTCATCTCCACTCATTAACCCCCCACTCATTAACCCCCATCCCCACATTAATCCCATCTCCACTCATTAACCCCCACACTCATTAACCCCAATCCCCACATTAACCCCCACACATTAACCCCCATCTCCACTCATTAACCCCCCACTCATTAACCCCCATCCCCACATTAACTCCATCTCCACTCATTAACCCCATCTCCACTCATAAACCCCATCTCCACACATTAACCCCCACACATTAACCCCATCTCCACTCATTAACCCCCCACTCATTAACCCCCACACATTAACCCCCATCCCCATACATTAACCCCCATCCCCACATTAACCCCCATCTCCACTCATTAACCCCCATCTCCACTCATTAACCCCCATCCCCACATTAACCCCATCTCCACTCATTAACCCCCATCCCCACATTAACCCCCATCTCCACTCAATAACCCCCACTCATTAACCCCCCACTCATTAACCCCCATCCCCACATTAACCCCCACACATTAACCCCCATCCCCATACATTAACCCCCATCCCCACATTAACCCCCATCTCCACTCATTAACCCCCATCTCCACTCATTAACCCCCATCCCCACATTAACCCCCATCTCCACTCATTAACCCCCATCCCCACATTAACCCCCCATCTCCACTCAATAACCCCCACTCATTAACCCCCCACTCATTAACCCCCATCCCCACATTAACCCCCACACATTAACCCCCATAAATAACAACACAGGAACCAAATCTCACGGTACAACATCACACATATCCCGCGCATGCGCACTAGCGCACAGCGCGGTCAGCCTACCTGTACCCATAGAAGCCCATAGTAACCAAGGAGCGGTCACTTGAACGGTCACAGGACCCAAATCTCACGGTATAACATCACACACATCGCACAAGCGCAATAGCGCACAGCGTGGTCACCCCCAGGTGTCCCCCCAAGATGTGTGAATGGGCCATGTCCAACACTTTCCGTCTATAGGGGCCTGGTACTATTAACTGCTCTACCACCTCCTCCCTTATTTTCGTGACCTGGTACAACAATTCCCCACTCGACAAAAAATAGGGAAACCTTGTGTCTGCTCCCGGTTCTTGTGCAACCCCATTAATGATTGTTAAAGGCTCCCCTCAGCGTGGGGTCCCTATGTGGAGCAGTCCCAAAATTCTCCCCGGCCACCCCTAACTCCGGGATGTCAGGGACAGGGGACCCTTCCTCTTCATCCCCAACAAGGACACATAAAGGAAACCTGTCTGCCTCTGGTGGTGGCGATACCTCATTGGGGTGGATTGGTTCCCTGCTCTTGCTAGCACACTCAGAACCCTTCCCCCACAAATCCCAAAACAGACAAAAATCCAGGCCAATAATTATAGGATGCAACAAGTTTCGAACAACGCCAACTTCATGCGACTCGGTGCCATGCGCCGTTTCAATATTCACCCTAGCCATAGGGTAGTCCTTTGCATCGCCATGTATGCACCGAATGCCAATCTTTTTACCCAGGAGTATGTTGAGATGAAAACTGGCCCTCACAAGGGTCACCAAGCTCCCGGAGTCTAGAAGCGCCATTGCTGCTTGCCCGTTCACCTTCATGGGGCACGCTTGTAGCCCCTTGTTAGGTGGCGAATTCACACTGCAAGCTGGATATGCATAGTATGAACTATGGCGTCCCATGTTGTAGTCCATCTGCTCGGTGGTCTGGGAACAACGGGCAGCTATATGTCCTGGCCTCTGACACTTATAGCAAATAATATCACCCGAGGGGACCTTGGGCACTGTCTCCCCCACCCCTGTTGACCTTGGACGCACCACCCGTTTTTGGGACTCCCCCAATACGGAATGGGCTGCTTCCCCAAGGAACCTTCCATCCCCTGGTATCTCTCGACCAGCCCAACCAGTTCAGCAGCATTTTAGGGATCACCCTGGGCCACCCAAGTCTGTAGAGGTCTCGGCAGAGAATGCACAAACCGATCCATGACCACTCGCTCTACCATGTTTGCCGGGGAAGACGACTCTGGCTGCAGCCATTTCTGGACCAGGTGCAACAGGTCGAAAATTTGGGAGCGCGGTGGTTTGTCCCGGTGATAGGCCCAGCGATGAACTTGCTGTGCCCTGGTAGTCATTGTTACCCCCAAGCGTGTGAGAATTTCCGCTTTTAATTTGGGATACTCTCTGGCGTCTTGTACAGTCAGGTCAAAGTACGCCTTCTGGGGCTCCCCCGATAGGTATGGGGCAGTACCTCTGCCCACCGCTCTGGCTGAAGTTTTTCCCTCTCTGCCACCCTCTCAAACACCGTCAGGAAGGACTCCACATCATCCTCAGGGGTCATTTTTTGCTATGCGCGTCTTACCGCCTTCGTGACGTGGGTGGCATCAGCAGGACCTGCGGTTGGGGCGCTCGTCCTGCCCTCCTGGATGGCGGTTGCCAAAAGCTGCATCAGCTACTGTTGCTCCTGCTGGCTCTGCTGCCGTTGCTCCTGCTGGCTTTACTGTAGCTGCTGTAAGAACAGCCTGTTGGCCTCCTGTTGCTGTGTCTGGGCCTGGACCAGGTGTTTCAGCAGGTCCTCCATTATTCCGGGTAGAGCTTGCTGCCTCGCTGAAAACTTTACCCAGGACATGCAGCAACAGTCTCACGTCTCTGCTGGGAACTCTGCCCGCACACCTAGCACCAATTGTCGGGATTCTACTTGCTTAGGTGCGATGGGAGACAGTCAGGAGGCAGGTTCCCTTGAAGTTCATGCGGTTTATTATGTCATAAACCAAACAGCATGTCACCAAAATAAACAGCCTTTAGTTGAGGCGACAAAATAACATCAAAATGTCCTTTCCTTCAGGCTCAGTCCGCGAGCCTCAGCGCACACAGGAGGTGTATACCCCCCTTACATACAACTGCCTTGTTCATGAGCAGTAGTGATGTGTCGGTCATGAACGATCTGACACAAAGAGCCGGCTCCCCGCGGTGAATGATGGGAGCCGGCACCCCAGTGAGAGCCACTAAAATCCTTGAATGGCTCTCACTGGGCCTAAATTCCCGGTGTTCGGCAGACGTAACTCGGCCCACCGGAACAAAACTCTGACCACTAAGCAATCTAATTGGTTTCTAGCGAGTGAGCTGGGTTTATGCAGTAGGTGGGCGGAGTTTAGGACGCCATAACACATATACAATAGGGATCCATTTAGGATCCAAAAGGAGTCGAAAAAGAGCTGGCTCTTTTTTGGTGAGCGGAGCCGTGAGAGCTGGATCGCCAAAAAGAGCCGGACTGCCCATCACTAATGAGCAGGCCACATTATAAGGGTGTAGCCACACCCACGAACCCAGCAGCTGACTGGTCACATGACTGTGACCTCACCACAGGTCCTTCAAAATAATAATAATACAGCAGATTTACAAGTTATCCTCACTAAACTAGATCATCAAAAAGTATATTTACTGCATTTCAGTTCTTCAATACAAAAAGTGAAACTCATATTATATAGTCATTACAAGCAGAGTGATCTATTTCAAGTGTTTATTTCTGTTAATGTTAATGATTATGGCTTACAACTAATGAAAACCCAAAAATCATTATGTCAGTAAATTAGAAGAATTACCAAAATACATCTGCAAAGGCTTCCTATGCATTTAAAAAGGTCCCTTAGCCTGTTCCAGTAGCTTCACAATCATGGGGAAGACTGCTGACTTGACAAATGTACAGAAGGCAGTCATTGAAACACTCCATAAATAAACACTTGAAATCATGGGCGGACACACCGCCGGTTCAACAGGTGCAACTGCACCAAGGCCCTGAGCCTCCAGGGGGCCCTTCAAGACGGCTAATGATGAGGGCAATCTGGCCGCTTTCTCCAGGCCTGAGGCTCCAGGGGCCCCTGGCCAAACTGCCCTCATGTGTAGCGGCGGGCAGGGAGCGATCCAAGCAGCTCCGCTGCCTGCAAGAGAAAATTGCAGGAGCGGAGCTGCAAGGATCCATCCTGCTTCCTGCCCGCCACCCGCACTTCCTGTCTCTGATACAGAGAGGAGCGCCGCTGAATGACGTCATGATTCAGTGGCCGCTGCTGTGTCAGAGCGAGGAAGCGCGGGCGATGCTGTGAACAGGTGAGAGGAGAGAGGTGGTGTATGTGTCAGAGTGTGTTTGTGTGTGTGTGTGTGTGTATATGTATGTGTGTGTATGTATGTATGTCTGTCTGTGTATGTATGTGTATGTATGTCTGTGTGCGTGTGTGTATGCATGCGTGTATGTGTGTGTGTCTGTGTGTGAGTAGGTTGAGCCTGGCCCTGGAGGAGATGGGGACATGAGGCGAAGACCGTGATGGGAGAGAAGGCCATGATGCCTGTGGTGATTGGAGAAGGCCACGAGGAGGTAATCGGAGAAGGCCATGAGGGGGTAATGGGAGAAGGCCATGAGGGGGTAATGGGAGAAGGCCATGATGGGGGTGATGGAGAGAAGGCATTGATGGGATCATGGGAGTGATGGGGAGAAGGCAATGATGGGAGTGATGGAGAGAAGGCAGTGATGGGGTGATGGAGAAGGCAATGATGGGAATTATAGGGAGAAGGGAGTGATGGGGAGAAGGCAATGATGGGAGTGATGGGGTGATGGAGCAGGCAATGATGGGAGTGATGGGGAGAAGGCAATGATGGGGGTGATGGAGAAGGCAATGATGGAGTGATGGAGCAGGCAATGATAGGAGTGATGGGGTGATGGAGCACGCAATGATGGGGGTGATGGAGCAGGCAATGATGGGAGTGATGGGGAGAAGGTAATGATGGGAGTGATGGGGTGATGGAGCAGGCAATGTTGGGAGTGATGGGGAGAAGGCAGTGATAGGGCGATGGAGAAGGCAATGATGGGAGTGATGGGGAGAATTCTATGATGGGGTGATGGGGAGAAGGAAATGATGGGGGTGATGGGGCAATGATGGGATGGTGGGGAAAAAAGAAACGATGATGGGGGTGGTGGGGGAGAATGCAATGATGGTGGTGGTGGAAAGGGCAATAATGGGGGTGGTGGAGGAGGAGGAAATGATGGAGGTGGTGGAATGGGCAATGATGGGAGTGGTGGGGGAGAAAGAAAAGATAGTGGTGGAGGAGAAGAAAATGATGGAGGTGGTGAAGAGGGCAATGATGGGGTGGGGGAGAGGACAATAATGGTATGCGAGGGGAGGAGGACAATGAGGGGTGTGGAGTATTGGGATGGGAGGAAGGGGGACTTATAATGGCCTTAGGAACGGGGGGAGGTGGAGGAAGACATTATTATCGCTTATTATGTCTAACACAGTCCCTTTATAAATAGTGTACTCACTATGTCTAACACAGTCCCTTAGTATATAGTGTACTCAGTAATTCTGTATAACACCATCCTTAGTTACACAGTTTCCTCTTTCATTACGTATAACACGTCCCTTATTACATACCATCCTCTCTAGTTATATATGGTGCCATCCCTTATTATATAGCTTCCTCTGTTGTTATGTATAGTGCTGTCTCTTACATAGTGTATTCTTGTTAATTTTGTTATTTACAGTGCCCTCTTTTATTACATAATTCCCTCTCTTTTTAGATATAAAATGACTGCTGATCGAGGCAGCGCTGACCAAACTACCAGTCCATCAGCTCCTCCATTAGAAAGGAAGCTTCCCTTGCTTCATCAGCCATCATTGCATTATACAGCTAACAAGACAGGACGGTATGTAATAAAAAACAGGGCTCTATATAATTCAATATGTAAGGGACGGTACAGTACATAACAAGAAAGGGCACTGTGTAAGGGACAGCAATATACATAATAAAGGAGACTATGTAATATATATACAGTTGTGGCCAAAAGTATTGACACCCCTGCAATTCTGTCAGATAATACTCAGTTTCTTCCTGAAAATGATTGCAAACACAAATTCTTTGGTATTATTATCTTCATTTAATTTGTCTTAAATGAAAAAACACAAAAGAGAATGAAGCAAAAAGCAAAACATTGATCGTTTCACACAAAACTCCAAAAATGGGCCAGACAAAAGTATTGGCACCCTCAGCCTAATACTTGGTTGCACAACCTTTAGCCAAAATAACTGCGACCAACCGCTTCCGGTAACCATCAATGAGTTTCTTACAATGCTCTGCTGGAATTTTAGACCATTCTTCTTTGGCAAACTGCTCCAGGTCCCTGATATTTGAAGAGTGCCTTCTTCAAACTGCCATTTTTAGATCTCTCCACACATGTTCTATGGGATTCAGGTCTGGACTCATTGCTGGCCACCTTAGAAGTCTCCAGTGCTTTCTCTCAAACCATTTTCTAGTGCTTTTTGAAGTGTGTTTTGGGTCATTGTCCTGCTGGAAGACCCATGACCTCTGAGGGAGACCCAGCTTTCTCACACTGGGCCCTACATTATGCTGCAAAATTTGTTGGTAGTCTTCAGACTTCATAATGCCATGCACACGGTCAAGCAGTCCAGTGCTAGAGGCAGCAAAGCAACCCCAAAACATCAGGGAATCTCCGCCATGTTTGACTGTAGGGACCGTGTTCTTTTCTTTGAATGCCTCTTTTTTTCTCCTGTAAACTCTATGTTGATGCCTTTGCCCAAAAAGCTCTACTTTTGTCTCATCTGACCAGAGAACATTCTTCCAAAATGTTTGGACTTTTTCAGGTAAGTTTTGGCAAACTCCAGCCTGACTTTTTTATGTCTCGGGGTAAGAAGTGGGGTCTTCCTGGGTCTCCTACAATACAGTCCCTTTTCATTCAGACGCCGACGGATAATACAGGTTGACACTGTTGTATCCTCGGACTGCAGGGCAGCTTGAACTTGTTTGGATGTTAGTCGAGGTTCTTTATCCAACATCTGCACAATCTTGCGTTGAAATCTCTTGTCAATTTTTCTTTTCCGTCCACATCTAGGGAGGTTATCCACAGTGCCATGGGCTTTAAACTTCATGATGACGCTGCGCACGGTAGACACAGGAACATTCTGGTCTTTGGAGATGGACATGTAGCCTTGAGATTGCTCATGCTTCCTCACAATTTGGTTTCTCAAGTCCTCAGACAGTTCTTTGGTCTTCTTTCTTTTCTCCATGCTCAATGTGGTACACACAAGGACACAGGACAGAGGTTGAGTCAACTTTAATCCATGTCAACTGGCTGCAAGTGTGATTTAGTTATTGCCAACACCTGTTAGGTGCCACAGGTAAGTTACAGGTGCTGTTAATTACACAAATTAGAGAAGCATCACATGATTTTTCGAACAGTGCCAATACTTTTGTCCATCCTCTTTTTTATGTTTGGTGTGGAATTATATCCAATTTGGCTTTAGGACAATTCTTTTTGTGTTTCTTCATTTAAGACAAATTAAATGAAGATAATAATACCAAAGAATTTGTGTTTGCAATCATTTTCAGGAAGAAACTGAGTATTATCTGACAGAACTGCAGGGGTGTCAATACTTTTGGCCACAACTGTACATGTGTGTGTGTGTGTGGCTATATAATGTCAATATATAAATATATATATATTGTAGGGATTCTACTCGCTTAGGTGCGACGGGAGACAGTCAGGAGGCAGGTTCCCTTGAAGTTCATGCGGTTTATTACGTCATAAACCAAACTGCATGTCACCAAAATAAACAGCCTTCAGTTCAGGCGACAAAATAACATCAAAATGTCCTTTCCTTCAGGCTCAGTCCGCGAGCCTCAGCACACACAGGAGGTGTATACCCCCCTCACATACAGCTGCCTTGTTCATGAGCAGGCCACATTATAAGGGTGTAGCCACACGCACGAACCCAGCAGCTGACTGGTCACATGACTGTGACCTCACCACAGGACCTTCAAAATAATAATAATACAGCAATATTTGTTATGCCTTACATTATGGAGACAAGCCATTTATGAGACACATATCTCCCATCGATTACACGAACCTTAGCCCTGCCACATACATCCCCCTCTGCCTAAAGCCATGGAGTTTGGTACTTTCACCTACCAGGGGAGGGATTCTGGAGAGGGCATCGGCATTCCCATGTAGTTTCCCGGCCCTATGCTCTACATGGAAGCTGAAGTCTTGTAGGGCTAAGAACCAGCGGGTGACCCTAGTATTCTTACCCTTTGTTTCCCTCATCCACCTGAGTGGAGCATGGTCGGATATTAATCTAAACTTCCGTTCCACCAGGTAGTACCGTAATGTATCCACTGCCCATTTTATTGCCAAACACTCCTTCTCTACAACTGAGTAATTTCTCTCACAAGAAGTCAACTTCCTACTCAAGTAGAGAACAGGATGCTCCTCCCCACATATCTCTTGGGAAAGGACTGCTCCTACCCCAACATCTGAGGCATCTGTCTGGGGGACAAATTCACGTTTAAAGTCTGGGGCCACCAAAACGGGTTGCTTACAAAGAGCTCCCTTCATTTCTTGTAAGGCTGACTCGGCTTCTTCGGACCATCACTGACTTTGTCCCCTTAGGCAGATCAGTTAGAGATGCAGCCATTGAAGCGAAGTTTGGGATGAACCTCCTGTAATATCCCACAATCCCCAGGAAGGCTTTAACTTGCTTCTTTGACAGAGGCCTCGGCTATGTTTGAATTGCCTCCACTTTATTAATTTGAGGTTTGATCTCGCCACACCCCACTACATATCCGAGGTACTTGGCTTCTTCTTTACCCAAGGCACACTTCTTTAGGTTTATTGTAAACCCCGCCTCTCTTAGCGCATCAAACACTGCTTGAATCTTTTCCAGGTGTGTCTCCCAGTCCGGGGTAAAGATGACGACATCATCCAGGTACGCGGCAGCGTATAGTTTATGAGACGCAAGGATTCTATCCATAGCCCTCTGGAATGTTGCCGGAGCTCCCTGCAGGCCAAACGGCATCCGGACATACTGGAAGCACCCGTCTGGTGTGGAAAATGCCGTCTTCTCCTTGGCTTTCTGTGCCATAGGGATCTGCCAGTATCCCTTTGTCAGATCCAAGGTGGTTATGTACCTGGCAGGTCCAAGTCTCTCGATGAGCTCATCAACGCGTGGCATGGGATAAGCGTCGAACTTGGAGACCTCATTCAGTTTCCGGTAATCGTTGCAGAACCTCCATTCACCATCAGGTTTTGGGACCAGGACAATCGGGCTCGACCAGCAGCTCTTGGATTCCTCAATGACCCCGAGCTTCAAAATACTCTGTACCTACTTGGAGATCACATCTCGCCGGGCCTCAGGAATACGATACGGTTTCACGTTCACCCGCACATGTGGCTCGGTCAGAACTTCGTGCTCCACCACCTTCATGCACCCCGACAACTTTGAAAACAGGTCCCTGTTTTTCTGGAGTAACTCCCGGCACTGCTGTTTCTGGGCCTTCGATAGTGTCTCTGCTATGGTAACCACTCCAACCTCCTCTTCTAGGTTGCCTAGCAAGCACGGAGTTACCGCTGCCTCTCTATCTTGCCACGGCTTGATGAGGTTGACATGGTAAACCTGGTATGGCTTCCGTATTCTGGGTGGGTGGATCTTGTAGTTTACTTCTCCCAACTTCTCCACCACCTCATATGGCCCTTGCCACTTGGCCAAGAACTTACTCTCCACCGTCGGGATTAGCACGAGAACTCGGTCTCCCGGATTGAACTGCCTCACTCTGACTGACCGGTTGTAGACCCTGGCCTGAGCCTCATGTGCCTGGCGGAGATGTTCTTTAACAATGGGCATCACCTTCGCAACCCTCTGCTGCATCAGTGCCACATGCTCAATGACACTTCTGTGAGGCGTGACTTCAGCTTCCCAGGTTTCCTTGGCTATATCTAGGAGACCTCGCGGATGTCGGCTGTACAGAAGCTCGAAGGGCGAGAACCCCGTGGAGGCCTGGGGGACTTCACGGATAGAAAACAGCAAATACAGTAAGAGACAATCCCAGTCTCTACCATCTTTCTCTATGGCTTTTCTCTGCATGCGCTTCAGTGTCTTGTTAAACCTCTCAACAAGGCCATCTGACTGTGGATGGTACACTGAAGTCCTCAACTGGGAGATTTGCAAGACTGCACAATTCCCTCATCACCTTGCTCATAAAAGGTGTCCCCTGGTCGGTCAGGATCTCCTTCGCAAATCCATCTAGGAAAACACATGGACCAGCTCGCGGGCTATACTCTTCGCGGAGGAGTTTCTCAGGGGAATGGCCTCAGGATAGCGTGTGGCATAGTCCAGGATGACTAATATATACTGATGGCCCCGAGCTGATTTAACTAAGGGACCGACCAAGTCCATGGCAATTCTCTCAAATGGCACCTCAATAATGGGCAGTGGCACAAGAGGGTTCCGAAAATGAGATGTGGGGGCAGTTAACTGACATGTCGGGCAGGACCTGCAATAGTTTGCTATTTCCCGGTGACACCCAGGCCAATAGAACCTCGGTACAATCCGTTCCTGCATTTTTTCCACCCCCAAGTGTCCCCCCAAGATGTGTGAATGGGCCATGTCCAACACTTTTCGTCTATAGGGGCCTGGTACTATTAACTGCTCCACCACCTCCTCCCTTATTTTCGTGACCCGGTGCAACAATTCCCCACTCAACAAAAAATAAGGAAACCTTGTGTCTGCTCCCGGCTCCTGTGCAACCCCATTAATGACGGTAACATTGTTAAAGGCTTCCCTCAGTGTTGGGTCCCTATGTGGAGCAGTCCCAAAATTCTCCCCGGCCACCCCTAACTCCGGGATGTCAGGGACAGGGACCCTTCCTCTTCATCCCCAACAAGGACACATAAAGGAAACCTGTCTGCCTCTGGTGGTGGCGATACCTCATTGGGGTGGATTGGTTCCCTGCTCTTGCTAGCACACTCAGAACCCTTCCCCTACAAATCCCAAAACAGACAGATATCCCGGCCAATAATCATAGGATGCAACAAGTCTCGAACAACGCCAACTTCATGCGACTCGGTGCCATGCGCCGTTTCAATATTCACCCTAACCATAGGGTAGTCCTTTGCATCGCCATGTATGCACCGAACGCCAATCTTTTTACCCAGGAGTATGTTGAGATGAAAACTGGCCCTCACAAGGGTCACCAAGCTCCCGGAGTCTAGAAGCGCCATTGCTGCTCGCCCGTTCACCTTCACGGGGCACACTTGTGGCCCCTCGTTAGGTGGCGAATTCAACCTGCAAGCTGGATATGCGTAGTATGAACTACGGCGTCCCATGTTGTAGTCCATCTGCTCGGTGGTCTGGGAACAATGGGTAGCTATATGTCCTGGCCTCTGACACTTATAGCAAATAATATCACCCGAGGGGACCTTGGGCACCGCCTCCCCCACCCCTGTTGACCTTGGACGCACCACCCCTTTTTGGGACTCCGCCCCCTGCTGGGTCCCCCAATACGGAATGGGCTGCTTCCCCAGGGAACCTTCCATCCCCTGGTATCTCTCGACCAGCCCAACCAGTTCAGAGGCATTTTAGGGATCACCCTGGGCCACCCAAGTCTGTAGAGGTCTCGGCAGAGAATGCACAAACCGATCCATGACCACTCGCTCTACCATGTGTGCCGGGGAAGACGACTCTGGCTGCAGCCATTTCTGGACCAGGTGCAACAGGTCGAAAATTTGGGAGCGCGGCGGTTTGTCCCGGTGATAGGCCCAGCGATGAACTTGCTGTGCCCTGGTAGTCATTGATACCCCCAAGCGTGTGAGAATTTCCGCTTTTAATTTGGGATACTCTCTGGCGTCTTGTACAGTCAGGTCAAAGTATGCCTTCTGGGGCTCCCCCGTTAGGTATGGGTCCAGTACCTCTGCCCACCGCTCTGGCTGAAGTTTTTCCCTCTCTGCCACCCTCTCAAACACCGTCAGGAAGGCCTCCACATCATCCTCAGGGGTCATTTTTTGCTATGCGCGTCTTAACGCCTTCGTGACGTTGGTTGCATCAGCCGGACCTGGGGTTTGGGTGCTCGTCCTCCCCTCCTTGATGGCGGTTGCCAAAAGCTGCATCAGCTGCTGTTGCTCCTGCTGGCTCTGCTGCCGTTGCTCCTGCTGGCTCTGCTGAAGCTGCTGTAAGAACAGCCTGTTGGCCTCCTGTTGCTGTGTCTGGGCCTGGACCAGGTGTTTCAGCAGGTCCTCCATTATTCCGGGTAGAGCTTGCTGCCTCGCTGAAAACTTTACCCAGGACATGCAGCAACAGTCTCACGTCTCTGCTGGACTCTGCCCGCACATCTAGCACCAATTGTAGGGATTCTACTCGCTTAGGTGCGATGGGAGACAGTCAGGAGGCAGGTTCCCTTGAAGTTCATGCGGTTTATTATGTCATAAAGCAAACAGCATGTCACCAAAATAAACAGCCTTTAGTTGAGGCGACAAAATAACATCAAAATGTCCTTTCCTTTAGGCTCAGGTACCGTAATGTATCCACTGCCCATTTTATTGCCAAACACTCCTCTACAACTGAGTAATTTCTCTCACAAGAAGTCAACTTCCTACTCAAGTAGAGGACAGGATGCTCCTCCCCACATATCTCTTGGAAAAGGACTGCTCCTACCCCGACATCTGAGGCATCTGTCTGGAGGACAAATTCACGTTTAACCCCTTTCTGCCATTAGACGTACTATCCCGTCCATGTGCCCTGGGACTTAATTCCCAGGGACGGGAAAGTACGTCTAATGCGATCAGCGGTGCCCACGTGGTGAGCGCCGCTGATCGCGGCCGGGTGTCAGCTGATTATCACAGCTGACACCCGGCACAATGTGTCAGGGGCGGTCACGGACCACCCCCGACACGTTAACCCCTTGTACACCATGATCAAACACGATCGCGGTGTACCGGGGGTTAAAGGGAAGCATCGGCAGGGAGGGGGCTCCCTCTGTGCTTCCCTGAGCCCCCCACGGCAGCGCAATGTGCAGCGCTGCTGCGGGGGACTCCTTCCCTACAGGCCCCCGGATCCAAGATGGCGACGGGGGCCTTCGGGGGCCTGTAGGGAATTCACTTCCTCACTGCCTGCAAAGCGCAGGCATGAGGAAGTCTGCAGAACTGCCTGTGACAGATTGCTGATCTGTCACAGTGATCTGTGATGTGACAGATCAGCGATCTGTCACAGGACAGTGATGGCCCACCTGGGACTATGCAATAAAGTAAAAAAAAAAAGTGTAAAAATAATTTTTAAAAAATGTCTAAATTAGTAAAAAAAAAAAAAAATATTCCCCAATAAATTCATTTTTTCAAAATAAAAATAAAAACAAAAAACAATAAAAGTACAGATATTTGGTATCACCGCGTCCGTAGCGACCCGCCCTATAAAACTGTCCCATTAGTTAACCCCTTTAGCGAACCCCTTAAAAAATAAAAATAAAAAACGAAGCAAAAAATAATGATTTATTATCATACCACCGAACAAAAACTGCAATAACGCGCGATCAAAAAGACGCATATAAATATCCATGGTACTGCTGAAAGCGTCATCTTGTCCTGCAAAAAACGAGCTGCCATACAGCAGCATCCACAAAAAAATAAAAAAGTTATAGCTCGCAGAATAAAGTGATGCAAAAATACTTATTTTTTATATAAAATTGTTTTCATTGCAAAAAACGACAAAACATAAAAAAACGACCTAATTGGGGTATCGCTGTAACCGTACCGACCCGAAGAATAAAACCGCTTTATCAATTTTACCACACGCAGAACGGTGTAAACGCACCCCCCCAAAATAAATTCTTGAAACGCTGGTTTTTGCTCATTCTGCGTCCCAAAAATCAGAATAAAAAGCGATCAAAAAAGGTCACGTGCCCGAAAATAGTATCAATAAAAACGTCAACTCGTCCTGCAAAGAATAAGACCTCACATGACTCGGTGGGTCAAAATACGGAAAAATTATAGCTCTCAATATGTGGTGATGCAAAAACTATTTTTACAATAAAAAGCGTCTTTTAGCGTGCGACAGCTGCCAAACATAAAAACCGCCATAAATAGTAAATCAAACCCCCCGTTATCACCCCCTTAGTTAGGGAAAAATAATAAAACTAAAAGAAAATGTATTTATTTCCATTTTCCCATTAGGGTTAGGGCTAGGGTTAGGGTTAGGGCTAGGGTTAGGGTTAGGGGTGTGTTGGGGTTAGGGTTGGAGTTATAATTGGGGGGTTTCCACTGTTTGGGCACATCAGGGGCTCTCCAAATGCAACATGGCGTCTGATCTCAATTCCAGCCGATTCTGCGTTGAAAACGTCAAATGGTGCTCCTTCCCTTCCAAGCTTCCAAAATGGGGTCATTTGTGTTGGGTTTCCACTGTTTTGGTACATCAGGGGTTTTCCAATCGCGACATGGTGTCGATCTCAATTCCAGCCAAAAACGTCAAATGGCGCTGCTTCCCTTCCGAGCTCTGCCATGCGCCCAAATAGTCATTTACACCCACATATGGGGTATCAGCGTACTCGGGAAAAATTGCTCAATAACCTTTAGGGTCCTGTTACCCTTGGAAAAATAAAAATTGGGGGTGAAAAGATCATTTTTGTGGAAAAAATATGATTTTTTAATTGTACCGCTGTACGTTATAAACTTCTGTGAAGCCCTTGTGGGTTCAAAGATCTCACCACATATTTAGATAAGTTCCCTGGGGGGTCTAGTTTCCAAAATGGGGTCACTTGGGGGGATTTCCACTGTTTAGGTACATCAGGGGCTCTCCAAACGCGACATGGCGTCCGATCTGAATTCCAGCCAATTTTGCATTGAAAAAGTCAAACGGCGCTCCTTCCCTGCTGAGGTCTGCCATGCGCCGAAACAGTGGTTCCCCCCACATATCAGGTATCAGTGTACTCAGGACAAATTGCACAATAACTTTTGCAGTCCAATTTCTCCTGTTACCCTTGGTAAAATAAAAAAATTGAACCTGAAGTATTTTTTTAGTGAAAAAAGTGAAATGTTCATTTTTTTTTTAAATATTCAAAAAATTCCTGTGACGCACCTAAAGGGCTAATAAACTTCTTGAATGTGGTTTTGAGCACTTAAGGGGTGCAGTTTTTAGAATGGTGTCACTTTTGGGTATTTTCTATCATATAGACCCCTCAAAGTGGCTTCAAATGTGATGTGGTCCGTAAAAATAAAATGGTGTTGCAAAAATGAGAAATCGCTGGTCAATTTTTAACCCTTATAACTTCATAACAAAAAAAATTTTGGTTCCAAAATTGTGCTGATGTAAAGTAAACATGTGGGAAATGTTAGTTATCAAGATTTTTGTGTGTCGTATCTCTGTGATTTAAGGGCATAAAAATTCAAAGTTGGAAAATTGCGAAATTTTCAAAATTTTCGCCAAATTTCCGTTTACTTCACAAATAAAGTTATTTGAATGAAATTTTACCACTAACATGAAGTACAATATGTCACGAGAAAACAATGTCAGAATCACCGGGATCCATGCAAGCGTTTCAGAGTTATTACCTCATAAAGGGACAGTGGTCAGAATTGTAAAAATTGGCCTGGTCATTAACGTGCAAACCACCCTTGGGGCTTAAGGGGTTAAAGTGTGGGGCCACCAAAACGGCTGGCTTACAAAGAGCTCCCTTCATTTCTTGGAAGGCTGACTCGGCTTCTTCGGACCATCACTGACTTTGTCCCCTTAAGCAGATCAGTTAGAGATGCAGCCATTGAAGCGAAGTTTGGGATGAACCTCCTGTAATATCCCACAATCCCCAGGAAGTCTTTAACTTGCTTCTTTGACAGAGGCCTCGGCTATGTTTGAATTGCCTCCACTTTATTAATTTGAGGTTTGATCTCGCCACACCCCACTACATATCCGAGGTACTTGGCTTCTTCTTTACCCAAGGCACACTTCTTTGGGTTTATTGTAAACCCCGCCTCTCTTAGCACATCAAACACTGCTTTTCCTTTGTGTCTCCCAGTCCGGGGTAAAGATGATGATATCATCCAGGTACGCGGCAGCGTATAGTTTATGAGACGCAAGGATTCTATCCATAGCCCTCTGGAATGTTGCCGGAGCTCCCTGCAGGCCAAACGGCATCCGGACATACTGGAAGCACCCGTCTGGTGTGGAAAATGCCGTCTTCTCCTTGGCTTTCTGTGCCATAGGGATCTGCCAGTATCCCTTTGTCAGATCCAAGGTGGTTATGTACCTGGCAGGTCCAAGTCTCTCGATGAGCTCATCAACGCGTGGCATGGGATAAGCGTCGAACTTGGAGACCTCATTCAGTTTCCGGTAATCGTTGCAGAACCTCCATTCACCATCAGGTTTTGGGACCAGGACAATCGGGCTTGACCAGCCGCTCTTGTATTCCTCAATGACCCCGAGCTTCAACATACTCTGTACCTACTTGGAGATCACATCTCGCCGGGCCTCAGGAATACGATACGGTTTCACGTTCACCCGCACATGTGGCTCGGTCAGAACTTCATGCTCCACCACCTTCATGCACCCCGGCAACTCTGAAAACAGGTCCCTGTTTTTCTGGAGTAACTCCCGGCACTGCTGTTTCTGGGCCTTCGATAGTGTCTCCGCTATGGTAACCACTCCAACCTCCCCTTCTAGGTTGCCTAGCAAGCACGGAGTTACCACTGGCTCTCTATCTTGCCACGGCTTGATGAGGTTGACATGGTAAACCTGGTATGGCTTCCGTATTCAGGGTTGGTGGATCTTGTAGTTTACTTCTCCCAACTTCTCCACCACCTCATATGGCCCTTGCCACTTGGCCAAGAACTTACTCTCCACCGTCGGGATTAGCACGAGAACTCGGTCTCCCGGATTGAACTGCCTCACTCTGACTGACCGGTTGTAGACCCTGGCCTGAGCCTCTTGTGCCTGGCGGAGATGTTCTTTAACAATGGGCATCACCTTCGCAACCCTCTGCTGCATCAGTGCCACATGCTCAATGACACTTCTGTGAGGCGTGACTTCAGCTTCCCAGGTTTCCTTGGCTATATCTAGGAGACCTCGCGGATGTCGGCTGTACAGAAGCTCGAAGGGCGAGAACCCCGTGGAGGCCTGGGGGACTTCACGGATAGAAAACAGCAAATATGGTAAGAGACAATCCCAGTATCTACCATCTTTCTCTATGACTTTTCTCAGCATGCGCTTCAGTGTCTTGTTAAACCTCTCAACAAGGCCATCTGACTGTGGATGGTACACTGAAGTCCTCAACTGGGAGATTTGCAAGACTGCACAATTCCCTCATCACCTTGCTCATAAAAGGTGTCCCCTGGTCGGTCAGGATCTCCTTCGTCAAATCCGTCCGGGAAAACATATGGACCAGCTCGTGGGCTATACTCTTCGCGGAGGAGATTCTCAGGGGAATGGCCTCAGGATAGCGTGTGGCATAGTCCAGGATGACTAATATATACTGATGGCCCCAAGCTGATTTAACTAAGGGACCGACCAAGTCCATGGCAATTCTCTCAAATGGCACCTCAATAATGGGCAGTGGCACAAGAGGGTTCCGAAAATGAGATGTGGGGGCAGTTAACTGACATGTCGGGCAGGACCTGCAATAGTTTGCTATTTCCCGGTGACACCCAGGCCAATAGAACCTCGGTACAATCCGTTCCTGCATTTTTTCCACCCCCAGGTGTCCCCCCAAGATGTGTGAATGGGCCATGTCCAACACTTTTCGTCTATAGGGGCCTGGTACTATTAACTGCTCTACCACCTCCTCCCTTATTTTCGTGACCCGGTACAACAATTCCCCACTCAACAAAAAATAGGGAAACCTTGTGTCTGCTCCCGACTCTTGTGCAACCCCATTAATGACTGTGACATTGTTAAAGGCTTCCCTCAGCGTGGGGTCCCTATGTGGAGCAGTCCTAAAATTCTCCCCGGCCACCCCTAACTCCGGGATGTCAGGGACAGGGGACCCTTCCTCTTCATCCCCAACAAAGACACATAAAGGAAACCTGTCTGCCTCTGGTGGTGGCGATACCTCATTGGGGTGGATTGGTTCCCTGCTCTTGCTAGCACACTCAGAACCCTTCCCCCACAAGTCCCAAAACAGACAGAAATCCCGGCCAATAATTATAGGATGCAACAAGTCTCGAACAACGCCAACTTCATGCGACTTGGTGCCATGCGCCATTTCAATATTCACCCTAGCCATAGGGTAGTCCTTTGCATCGCCATGTATGCACCGAACGCCAATCTTTTTACCCAGGAGTATGTTGAGATGAAAACTGGCCCTCACAAGGGTCACCAAGCTCCCGGAGTCTAGAAGCGCCATTGCTGCTTGCCCGTTCACCTTCACGGGGCACGCTTGTGGCCCCTCGTTAGGTGGCGAATTTACACTGCAAGCTGGATATGGGTAGTATGAACTACGGCGTCCCATGTTGTAGTCCATCTGCTCGGTGGTCTGGGAACAACGTGCAGCTATATGTCCTGGCCTGTGACAGCAAATAATATCACCCGAGGGGACCTTTGCACCGCCTCCCCCAACCCTGTTGACATTGGACGCACCACCCCTTTTTGGGACTCCGCCCCCTGCTGGGTCCCCCAATACGGAATGGGCTGCTTCACCAAGGAACCTTCCATCCCCTGGTATCTCTCGACCAGCCCAACCAGTTCAGAGGCATTTTAGGGATCACCCTGGGCCACCCAAGTCTGTAGGGGTCTCGGCAGAGAATGCACAAACCGATCCATGACCACTCGCTCTACCATGTTTGCCGGGGAAGACGACTCTGGCTGCAGCCATTTCTGGACCAGGTGCAACAGGTCGAAAATTTGGGAGCGCGGCGGTTTGTCCCGGTGATAGGCCCAGCGATGAACTTGCTGTGCCCTGGTAGTCATTGTTACCCCCAAGCGTGTGAGAATTTCCGCTTTTAATTTGGGATACTCTCTGGCGTCTTGTACAGTCAGGTCAAAGTGCACCTTCTGGGGCTCCCCCGTTAGGTATGGGTCCAGTACCTCTGCCCACCGCTCTGGCTGAAGTTTTTCCCTCTCTACCACCCTCTCAAACACCGTCAGGAAGGCCTCCACATCATCCTCAGGGGTCATATTTTGCTATGCGCGTCTTACCGCCTTCGTGATGTGGGTGGCATCAGCCGGACCTGGGGTTTGGACGCTCGTCCTGCCCTCCTGGATGGCGGTTGCCAAAAGTTGCATCAGCTGCTGTTGCTCCTGCTGGCTCTGCTGCCGTTGCTCCTGCTGGCTCTGCTGAAGCTGCTGTAAGAACAGCCTGTTGGCCTCCTGTTGCTGTGTCTGGGCCTGGACCAGGTGTTTCAGCAGGTCCTCCATTATTCTGGGTAGAGCTTGCTGCCTCGCTGAAAACTTTACCCAGGACATGCAGCAACAGTCTCACGCCTCTGCTGGGAACTCTGCCTGCACGTCTAGCACCAATTGTAGGGATTCTACTCGCTTAGGTGCGATGGGAGACAGTCAGGAGGCAGGTTCCCTTGAAGTTCATGCGGTTTAGTACGTCATAAACCAAACAGCATGTCACCAAAATAAACAGCCTTTAGTTCAGGCGACAAAATAACATCAAAATGTCCTTTCCTTCAGGCTCAGTCCGCGAGCCTCAGCGCACACAAGAGGTGTATACCCCCCTTACATACAGCTGCCTTGTTCATGAGCAGTAGTGATGTGTCAGTCACGAACGATCCGACACAAAGGGCCGGCTCCCCGCGGTGAATGATGGGAGCCGGCACCCCAGTGAGAGCCACTAAAATCCTTGAATGGCTCTCACTGGGCCTAAAATCCCGGTGTTCGGGCAGACGTAACTCTGCCCACTGGAACAAAACTCCGCCCACTAAGCAATCTAATTGGTTTCTAGTGAGTGGGCTGGGTTTATGCGGTAGGTGGGCGGAGTTTAGGACGCCATAACACATATACAATAGTGATCCATTTAGGCTCCAAAAGGAGTCGAAAAAGAGCCGTCTCTTTTTGGTGAGCGGAGCCGTGAGAGCTGGATCACCAAAAAGAGCCGGACTGCCCTTCACTAATGAGCAGGCCACATTATAAGGGTGTAGCCACACACACGAACCCAGCAGCTGACTGGTCACATGACTGTGACCTCACCACAGGTCCTTCAAAATTATAATAATACAGCAATATTTGTTATGTCTTACTTTATGGAGACAAGCCACTTATGAGACACATATCTCCCATCGATTACACGACCCTTAGCCCTGCCACAATACATATACATATATATATATATATATATATATATATAAATATACACACACACATGTAGTTTTGACGCCATAAAGGGAGGGGGACCCAGACACATTTCTTGCACAGGGGAGCCAAGCTGTCAGTGTCCGCCCCTGCTTGAAATAGATCACTCTGTTTGTAATGACACTATACACTCACTGGCCACTTTATTAGGTACACCTGTCCAACTGTGTGTTAAGACTTAATTTCTAATCAGCCAATCACATGGCGGCAACTCAGTGCATTTAGGCATGTAGACATGGTCAAGACAATCTCCTGCAGTTCAAACCGAGCATCAGTATGGGGAAGAAAGGTGATTTGAGTGCCTTTGAACGTGGCATGATTGTTGGTGCCAGAAGGGCTGGTCTGAGTATTTCAGAAACTGCTGATCTACTGGGATTTTCACGCACAACCATCTCTAGGGTTTACAGAGAATGGTCCGAAAAAGAAAAAAAATCCAGTGAGCGGCAGTTCTGTGGCCGGAAATGCCATGTTGATGCCAGAGGTCAGAGGAGAATGGGCAGACTGGTTCGAGCTGATAGAAAGGCAACAGTGACTCAAATTGCCACCCGTTACAACCAAGGTAGGCAGAAGAGAATCTCTGAACGCACAGTGCGTCGAACTTTGAGGCAGATGGGCTACAGCAGCAGAAGACCACACTGGGTACCACTCCTCTCAGCTAAGAACAGGAAACTGAGGCTACAATTTGCACAAGCTCATCGAAATTGGACAGTAGAAGATTGGAAAAACGTTGCCTGGTCTGATGAGTCTCGATTTCTGCTGCGACATTCGGATGGTAGGGTCAGAATTTGGCGTAAACAACATGAAAGCATGGATCCATCCTGCCTTGTATCAACGGTTCAGGCTGGTGGTGGTGGTGTCATGGTGTGGGGAATTTTTTCTGGGCACTCTTTGGGCCCCTTGGTACCAATTGAGCATCGTTGCAACGCCACAGCCTACCTGAGTATTGTTGCTGACCATGTCCATCCCTTTATGACCACAATGTACCCAACATCTGATGGCTACTTTCAGCAGGATAATGCGCCATGTCATAAAGCTCGAATCATCTCAGATTGGTTTCTTGAACATGACAATGAGTTTACTGTACTCAAATGGCCTCCTCAGTCACCAGATCTCAATCCAATAGAGCATCTTTGGGATGTGGTGGAACGGGAGATTCGCATCAGGGATGTGCAGCCGACAAATCTGCGCCAACTGTGTGATGCCATCATGTCAATATGGTCCAAAATCTCTGAGGAATGCTTCCAGCACCTTGTTGAATCTCTGCCACGAAGAATTGAGGCAGTTCTGAAGGCAAAAGGGGGTCCAACCCGTTACTAGCATGGTGTACCTAATAAAGTGGCCAGTGAGTGTATAATATATGAGATACACATTTTATATTGAAGAATTGAAATAAATTAACTTTTGATGATATTCTACTTTTGTGAGAAGCAGTTGTACATGGTCAGTTGTTCGGGTTTTCTCTTCTTGGGCTGGTATACTCGGTAATTCACTTCCCCAACCTTTTCCTGGACTTCATATGGCTTTTGCCACTTGGCCATAAGCCTACTTTCTATGGTGGGCACTAAGACTAATACCTCATCACTTGCTTTTAAGGGCTTGACCTTAGCCTTCATATTATATGCTTGGTACTCCGCTGCCTGGGCATCTATTAGTTGTTCTTTCACTATAGGCAAGACCACTGAGATCCAGGCCTGCATACTTGCCACGTGCTCTATTACGCTTTGATGTGGAGTAGGCTCCTGACCCATGTCTCTTTTGCTACGTCCAGCAGCCCCCTAGGATGCCTGCCGTACAGTAGCTCACAGAGTGAGAACCTCTTTGTAACCCAGAGATCAAAGATCAATGCACAAGTGTCACTAGACTCCCTGAGTCCAAAAGAGCCTCGGGCCAGTGTCCGTTGATGAGCGAAGGGGTTCACCCACTCAGGTGAAGACATCCGCAGTGTAGATTGCCTGGGTGTACATTGATACCCGGTGAGTAAACCCACAGTCCATGAGTTCGTCAGGGGCAGTTGTCAGCCACATGTAGACGCAACACCACTATTGCACGGGACCAGATTAGGGGGGATTGGTCTCCTGCCCCCCTCACTACGGGCTCGATCCTGACTTATCATTGCAGAGGGTCATGTACCTTTCCCAGGCTCCAGGGCTGGTGGGGCCGGCGTAATAACCGTAGTGATGCAGAATCTCAAATGAAATCTTGGGTGTCCATATACCGCTCAATTAGGCTAACCACCTGGTCTAAGTTGTCTGCGTCCCCTGGCTCCATCCAACACTGTATGGCAGCTGGCAGAGCTCTCACAAGCCGTTCGACCACCACTCTCTCTATCATCTGGGTTGGGGGCATTTTTTTTACCAGGTGTAATAAGTCATATGCCTGAGACCTAGTGGGTGGGCCTCCACAATTGTCCACTGATATACCTGCTGCATCCATACATAGATGTTGACAACCATCTGAGCAAGAATCTCACCTTTGAGGCATTCCCAGTTCCGAGCGCCCTTGCTGTTGAGGTTCCAGTACTTTTTCTGGGCATCTCCTATCAGAAATGGAGCCACCACTTCAGTCCACTGGTCGTTTGATAAGTTTTCCCACCACTCGCTTCTTTCAAAGACAGTGAGGAAGCTTTCTAGGTTGTCCTCCAGACTCATATTCCTCAGCGCCGCTCTAACTTTTTCTCGGGCCTCGGGAAGGATCAGGGTTGGTGGTGGGGGTGTCTTTCGCAAGGCCACAATCTGCTGAATTAACAGGTTATTCATCTGCTACTGCTGTAGCTGGTGCTGCGCCTGTTGTTGTCACTGAAACTGCAGCTGCTGCTGAGGACCAACTGTTTCAGGATTTCCTCCATCTTGTAGCCAAGCCTGGGCTGCAGTGTTGCAGGACTAGTAACCAACATGCAACTTACGTTAGGGTATGCCTTAATTCACCCTGCCTGCATTCTCCACCATATGTAGTGCAGCAGTGTTCAAACAGTGCGACAGAGAGGCAGTGACCCAAGAAAGTCCAACATAAAACATCTTTATTTTGCAAAAACTCACAAAGTAAGGTAAATGTTATCCTCCGGTTCACAGCCGGGTCATCCAAACAGTCCGTATCAAAACCTACTGCCGTGGGGTGACTGCACTGCTGTATACCTCTTGGGTGCGTCAGAAGCTTTGTTGTTCTTGGCTATGTGTTCAGCCTCACACAGGCCTGTATATATTTATTTATTATGCTTTGCTTATATAGCGCTATCTTATTCCGCAGCTCTTTACAACATTATCATCGCTGTCCCCAACGGGCTCACAATCTAAATTCCTTATCAGTCTTGCTTTGGAGTGAGGGAGGAAACCGGAGTACCCGGAGGAAACACGGGGAGAACATACAAACTCCTTGCAGATGTTGTCCTTGGAGGCCCATGTTGGGTTTTCCTAAAATTTGACTTGGTCAACTACTTTGACCAAATTTACACTCACTTTTAGGCTACTTTCACACATCAGGTTTTCGGCGTCAGGCGTGATCCGGCGTCGTGCCGGAATGCCGGATCCGGCAAATGTTTTGTAAAACCTGATGTGCCGGATCCGGTTTTCTGCCGGATCCGTCTTGTTCTTGACAGACAAAACCGGATCCGTCTCATCCGGTTCATCCGTTTTTCTATCCGTTTTTCGACGGATTACGCCGGATCTGGTTTTTAAAATTGACCCTTGTGGCCTTCCGAACGGGATTGGCTACTGGAAAACTATATATAGCATGTTCCTACAGCCCTTCTTTGACAGGTTGTAGAGGAGAAAGTGCAGGTTGGAGAGAAGAGCAAGTTACTGGCGAAGATGGATGTTGTCATTGGAAATATTACCACTAGAAGTTCTTTGACGGTTTCAGTAATGAGGGACAATTTTGCACTATACTTTATGTCACCTCAAGGCAGAGTACACTGGCAGGATGACAGAGTGTGAAAGATTTGTGCCCTAACCGAACTTGTGTACCTTCTGCACCAACAGTATATACCTTTGCCAACCAAAGTTGGCTATCTTGTCATGGTCTACTATTTTTAGCTTTAGGCCACAGGTGTGTTCATTGGTTGTGTTTTATGCAAAGTATTTCACCTTTTAACAAAAGTTGTGTTCATTGTTAGGAAATCACCAACAATAAACACAACTTTTCAGGTGAAATACTTTGCTTCAAACACAACCAGGAACACAACTGTGGCAAAAAGCTAAAATGTACCCACAGTTATATACCTGGTTTTGAATACCTTTTTACCTTTTAAATACCCTGTATTTAACCTTTTTTTTAAACATATTTCGCCGCAGAAAGAAATGACAGACAACCAGTGTAAACAATAATTTAACTTTTATTTAAAATATTGTTTTTTGTGTAAACTGTTTTTAAAGTTAAAAAAACTTTTTTAATAAAGGTTTGAAACCAACCAAATGGGCATTTTTATTACAAAAAAAACATTATAACTCGGTGTAGTGTGGGGTGGAAATACTGCTGGAGGGGCTGCGGGACACTTCGACAATGGGAGTGTGGAGAGAGGACTGGGATCGTGGTGGGGAAGGTACAGTTAGAGGTGATGGTGTGGAAAAAGCTACAGAATGGGTGGACATGTGGGAGGCAGAAGAGGTGGTGGGCGGTGGAGTGGAGGGTTGGGCAGGGACTGTAGGAGCAGATGATGTTGATGGAAAGTTGTATGGGGAAGGAGTTTGGTACGGGGAAGGAGTTTGGTACGGGGAAGGAGTTTGGTACGGGGCAGGTTGCTGGAAGTGGGGAGATGTCTGGTACTGGGGAGGTTGCTGGTACTGGGAAGGTTGCTGGTACTGGTGAGGTTGCTGGTATGTAATAGGAGGGGGAGGATGTAAAGTGGATGGAGGGGGTGCAGATGTAATAGGAGGGGGAGGATGGAAAGTGGCTGGAGGGGGTGCAGATGTAATAGGAGGGGGAGGATGGAAAGTGGCTGGAGGGGGTGCAGGTGGAGGAACTACAGTGGTGGGAGGTGGAGGTTGGGATGTAACCTGCTGTAGAGCACCGTGGCACGAATGCATTACATGCATCTGCTGGGTAGGAGATAGTGTTGCCATGCGCTCCACAACAGACCTGAAAAAGGTGTGGTTTGGCGAAGATCTTGCTTCTGAATGCATGGTTTGCAGAAGTGTCTTCACCTCCAGAATGCTGGAGTTGATCTGCTGAAAGCCTGCGGAGATTTGCTCTGACAAGACTTTTAGACAGTTCTGGAAAGATGCATTCAGATGCAAGAACTCTGGCGCATAACTCTTTTCCTGACCCCTCTGCCGCTGCCGCCCAGTACCCGCAGGTGTACTAGAGGTGGCAGGGGCAGAAGGGTGGGGTAAAGGGAAAGCGATCTCCTCACCAGCAGCTTCATGTAATGTAGGCGGCCACGATGCTCCTGTGCTGGTGGATGGGACAGATGGGTCGAATGTGTGGGAAGGCTGGGAAGGTGCAGATGTACCGGGGCGGTCGAAGTGTCCCTCGGTGCCGGTCTCCTCAGGGATCGCCTCAGAAGGGTCCAATCGTGCAGGCTCCCGAGTGCTGCTCACCGTGCTGTGGAATAAAGAGAAAAAAAAACAATTAAAATACTGACATGGTATGGCCCTGGCTGAAAAAAAAAAGTTACATCTAACATTTTTTTTCACATGTGGTGTGTAATATTTACCTTCTAGTGACCATTGTTTCCCGGAGGAACGACAGGGCTTGTGCGTACTTGTACTTGCTCCTGCGTCCTCCAGATCCACTCGGGGCCCGCATCTCTTTATTGAACTCCTTCTTGAAACGATCCCTCACAGACCGCCACCGATTCACAATTCTGTTCCCTGAAACGAGAAAGGAGTGGTTAGTATACAACATCAGTGTTTCACAAACTCCAGTCCTCATGGTCCCCAGGGGTCATGTTTTCAGGATTTCCATAGTAAATAGAAATCCTGAACACATGATCCGTGGGGACCACGAGGACTGGAGTTCGGGAAACACTGGTTTACATCAAGCAACCGGTACTGTATACACTTACGCTCTTTAATCTGGGCCCGAACATCGAGGTCCTCCCAGCGGCCCACAAGGAGCGAACAGATTTCCTCCCAGAGTCGTCGGGTAACGATAAGGTCAGCGTGGCGGCGGTCAGCCATATTCCAGAGCGGCTCCCTTTCTCTGACGAGATCGATGAGGCGGTCCACATCAATCCCTCCATCCTCACCGTCAGAGTCGGGAGCACGCTGTGAAGGCTGTTAAAGAAAAAGACAAAAATAACATAATTAGCCTCCACAAAAGAAATGAAATAAAAAGTGCAAAAAAACAAAGCAAAAATATTTATACTTACACGCTGGTGACCGCCGCGTTGCTGTCGCCGACGACCCTGGGAGGCACTGCGAGGACCTCTTGGCCGAGCACCAGATTGGGAAGACTAGAGAAGAAAACAAAAAATGTTATGTCTTTGGATGTAGGCATTTGTTTGCTGTGTGTGGTCTGCAGAACATTGTTTTCTATGTGTTGTGTGTAGTGTGATGTTGTGTTTCTGCGTTTGATGCAAAAAACGTACCAATTGTGAGCCCACTCCAAGTGTCTGTCCACCCCTTCCTTCTTCTTCTGGGAGCTCCTCTTCATCTTGTGAATCCTGTTTTGAAATAAAAGGCAATGAATAGACATATATTACAGAGATGATGGATTTTGGAAATAAAAACTTACCGTCAAACGCTGACGATGCGAGGGAGGGCTCCCAGAAGATGATGTGCTGTCTTCCTGGTGGCCACACTCCATGCCTGTGGGTGGTGTTCCAGCTGCTGCCATTGCTGCTGCTGCTGCTGCTGCATCTATTGGGCGGCTGTTGAATAAAGAGAAACAAAGGGCCAATGAATATCTTGATATTCAATAGCCCTAGTTTGGAGGAATGGGGGATTTGATAATTACCGTCTCTCATCTGCTGCTGGCCTCCCCTCCTCAGCATGTTCCATTTGCTGCTCCATTTGGGGTGGTGGTGGTGCTGATGGTGCTGCAGTGGTCTCCTGCCTTCTCCTGCTGCGCTTGGTTGCTTTCTTGGGTGGCATGTTGGGTGTGGCTGTGGGTCCCACTGTCTTGCTTTTATATATGTCTTGTGGGCAGAGCTACTGAGCATGCTCAGACCAAAAAACCGGATCCGGCCACCGGATCCGGCTTTCGCCGGATCAGGCGCATTGCGGCGCTCATAGGCTTTCATTGTGTGAAAAAGCCGGACGCGCCGGATCCGGCATGTCCGGCTTTTTCGCCGGAGACAAAAAACGTTACAGTAGCCGTTTTTTCCAGACGCCGGATCGCGACACATTGCCGGATCCGGCGAAAACCGGATGAAACGCATGGCCATCCGGCGCGATCCGGCGCAAATGCAAGTCAATGGGGGGGAAACCGGATCCGGCATTGCATTTCGCCGGATCCGGTTTCTGTCAAAAGCGCCGGATCGCGCCTGACGGCGAAAACCTGATGTGTGAAAGAGGCCTTACTTTGCCTTGTAATCATAGACGTTGCTGTCATCATAATGGGCTACATCGGGTTCAATATGTCTCTATGAGCATCCTGGAGGACACATACCGGCCCTCATATATGACCCCCTCACTGCCTCACAAAAGTAAGGTAACAAGAGAATGGCATATTATAATACAAAATGTATCATCCAGCATGAGACATAGCGATACAGACTGCGTAGACCTGTTTGGCGTAGGCGGTGCATTCCCCCCTCCCACTAGACCCTCCAATAAAAACGAAAACAGGCCAGGGATGGGTTGAACAGGTCGGTCACAGTTTATTAATTAAATTACACCACGTGGGGAGGGGGCAAAGTACGTTCTGCAACTGGCTCAATCGCCGTAGGCCCCGTCTGTGATAGACATGCGAACCAGCCAAATGAGGGTTAAGAACCTTGCCCCTCCCGGCATTACCGCCACGGAGGATCCTGTGTATGACCTACACAGGACTCTGACCCCCACCCATCAGCCTTAGGGCCTGTTCAACCCCATCCTGCAAACCAGACAAAAATATATATAGCCCAATGTCCGTAAAGATGGACTCCATCCGGCCTCAAGAGTCCTGGGCAGCCTCCTTCCAATTGGTAATGTCGGACCACGACGACGAAACCTCCTTTCACGATCTTAGCCATCCTTGCATTGACCTTTCTCCTTGATCTTTCAATGGCCTTTGGTTTGTTCGCTCTTTTCCATACCGCTCACGGAACTATCTCCGACCATACCAACACCATGTGTGGGAACAGATACGTAAAATGCTCTATGTCCGTAGCCATTACCGTGCAAAGCTCAGCACTTTTTCTTGTGCATAGATCTTTACCACCGGCATGCAATACCAATATCACCAGCCCTTTTGCCTTTATAGCGATGCTCAGCACCTCTGGGAACCTTTGCTGTCATTTTAGACCTCTGATTCCTCTCCAATTGACCTTTATCCCCGGTAAACCAGGTCATTACCACCGGCATGCAATATCAATATCACCGGCCCTTTTGCCTTTATAGCAATGCTCAGCACCTCTGGGAACCTTTATTGCCATTTTAGACCTCTGACTCCTCTCTGATTGACCTTTTAGCCCAGGCAAGCCAAGGCTTAAATCACCCTGCCGCAGTTCGGCCCTTTTCCTCGTCCAGAAGACGTATGAGTGACCTATTATCCACATCGTGGGCTTAGAGACTCCTGTGAACGATAAGTGTGTTAATAGAGCAAATCTGGTCTTATATACCTGGCGAAGCACGAGGATTTCCAGCGACCCATCCTCTGCACCAATGCTTCTGATACTCCTGCTCTGGCTGCTTCGGTGGTGGCTCCTATTGGAAAGGATTGTGTACTGTATTCTGCTGGGTTAACGCCAAGTTTTTGAATGCCTAACTGGTACTTGGTAAGGGGGGACCCGTCTGTGTGCACGAGGAAGAATCTGCTTCCCTGTTTTAAATTCGTGTTGCGCTTGACTACTTTTATTGGGCTTGAATTTCTGCACGCGAAAGCGCAGAGCGCTGCTGCATATCACTAAATCATCGCTGATTAAAACTGCCTTCCGCCGCTGATTTTGACCGGGGCACTAGCTCACTAATGTAAAGTGCCCCCCAAAAGAAACGATAGCGAAAGCTGCTGTTAGCAGGGCAGCTTTGAATTGCGACTTGCCCACTGATGAGGAAATAGTTATAATATCGCGCAGTAGGCTCAGTGAGATAGGACGAAGACACTCCAGACTAGGTTGTTGTCTTATCCAGCCTTTAAAGGCCTGTTTAATGAAAAATCCCATTAGTAAAGATCGCTAAGTCTGATAAATTGTTGCGCAGCTGTACCCGAAGCGCGTCTTTGTGTAAGTCGGTTTAAAAATTCTACCAAAACCTTGCATCTCACACGTTCGCACTTGTCGACTGGCTTACCCCGAATTTATGAGCACCACTCCTCCCACGCCTTACCGTTGCCTTGCCAAGTAGCTGGTGTAACTGAAGCGCGGATCAAAGGCATCAATGATTGGCCACCATGTCCCAAAGGGACGGAAGACACTGGGTGCCAAATAGCTATGCCATGGGGAGAAGGAGTCTGAAAGCCTCCAAATCGGAGAATAGAAGAGTGATAACAAGTGGTCTTGTGGCTCTGCCCGCCCTAAGTAATGGCTGAAACTGTTGTGTTTATGTCTCTGCTAGCCCTCATTAATGGCCAGGACTGTTGTATCCATGGCTCTGCCCGCCCTCAGTAATAGCCGGCACTTATGTTTATGGCTCTGCCCGCCATCAGTAATAGCCAGCACTTGTGTTTCTAGCTCTGCCCGCCCTCAGTAATGGCTGGCACTTGTGTTTATGGCCTCCAGGTAAACTCTTCCCTGCCGCACTATCCGGTGGTACCCCATCATAGGCAATGTGGGTAAGCAAATGGTGGGTATATGGCATGACTGTTGACCTGCTGTAATGACAATGCAGCACAACTAGGGGGAGACATCCAGCAAAGCACATTACAAAAACTAAATGCTGCCATATATACAGGAGACAGCCCTATACAGGCTTATAATGGTCCAAGAGGAGTACAGCTACATTTACTGATCTTCTGGAGTATTGATATATCATGTATACACCATGTAGCTCTATAATTCCGGGGTACAACTATACATATAGAGGAAGTGCCATACGTACTGAGGTACTGCTATAGCTCAGGAGGTGAACATACATGGATGCTATACAGCCATATATATACTGAGGTGTAGCTATACTCAGGGGTACAACCTATATAGGTGAAGTGAATATATTCCCGGGCGCACTGGCCTGGCATGGATAGATAGAATCTGTATTCACTGCATGTTGTGTATAGCTCAGGGCAGGATGCCAACAAAGGTACTACATAGGAGGAAAATAATCTCACCATTTCCTTGGCGTGTGACTTCCAAGCAGCAGCTATGATCCCCCTTTACAGCTTCCCCCCTGTAGCCCCCCTTTTTTCTCTGCCAGCTCTGTGTAATTCTATCCTTTTCCTCCTCCCTCAGGAATGCGTGTGTAATCTCCCCTGCATACAGCCTGGTAAAATGGTAACATGAAACCGACAGTAAGGCACTGCCCACGTTGCGTGTTAAAACGCACACTAAAAACCGGACTCCTTCCCAGAAATCGCACGTTTTTTTCGCGCGATTTCACCGCGATTTTACCGCGATTCTGTCGCGATTTTCTCAAGCACTTTCCAAGCGATTTGAAGCATCGCTTGGAAAGTGATTGACAGGTTGGTCACACTCGTCAAACATAGTGTTTGACAAGTGTGACCAGGTTTTAACTATTGAGGCCGCCTATGCAGCATCAATAGTAAAAGATAAAATGTTAAAAATGATAAAAAAATAAAAAATCGGGGTATATTTACCTTCCGACGTCCTGCGCTGCCATCCCGGGCCACGGCGTTCCCAGTAATGCCTTGCAAGACTTGTGATGACGTTGGTCTCGCGTTACTATAGCGATCTCACGAGACCGCTAGAGTCACGCGAGACTACGTCATCACAGGACCTTGCCGCAAGGCATTACTGGGAACGCTTAGGCCGGGAATGCAGCGCGGGACGTCGGAAGGTAAATATACCCCGATTTTTTATTTTTTATTCTTTTTTTACAGGGGTATGGTACCCAGGGCCTGGAGGACAGTCTCCTCTCCTCCACACCGTGGGTACCAACCGCACGTGAGACGCTTAACTTCCCGCATGGTGGGCATAGCCACATGCGGGAAGTGAGCGATTCTCATGCATTCCTATGGGTGCGGAATCGCGGCAATTCTTTGCCATTCCGCACAAAAGAATGACCAAGCTGCGATTTTTTCCGCGATGCGTTTCCGCCGCGGAAAAAAAGCGCAGCATTAGCACAGCTTGTGCGGAATGCCATAGGAATGCATGAGGGGTGTTCTGTACACAATTTTTAAACGTTTTCACGCCGAAAATCGCGGCAAAAACGCTTGAAAATCGCATCGTGGGCACACAGCCTAGTGGTTAAGGGAGCACATGGCTGGAAATCTCTTTGTTCCTTTAGGCTATGTGCCCACGTTGCGATTTTTAAGCGTTTTTGCCTCGATTTTTGGCGCGAAAACGTTTAAAAATCGTGTACAGAACGCCCCCCATGCATTCCTATTGCATTCCGCACAAGCTGTGCTAATGCTGCGCTTTTTTCCGCGGCGGAAACGCATCGCGGAAAAAATCGCAGCTTGGTCATTCTTTTGTGCGGAATGGCAAAGAATTGCCGCGATTCCGCACCCATAGGAATGCATGAGAATCACTTACTTCCCGCATGTGGCTATGCCCACCATGCGGGAAGTTAAGCGTCTCATGTGCGGTTGGTACCCACGGTGTGGAGGAGAGGAGACTGTCCTCCAGGCCCTGGGTACCATACCCCTGTAAGAAAAAGAATAAAAAATAAAAAATCGGTGTATATTTACCTTCCGGCGTCCCGCGCTGCCATCCCGGGCCACAGCGTTCCCAGTAATGCCTTGCGGCAAGGTCCTGTGATGACGTGGTCTCGCGAGATCGCTATAGTAACGCGAGACCAACGTCATCACAGGTCTCACAAGGCATCGCTGGGAACGCTGTGGCCCGAGATGGCAGAGCGGGACGTTGGAAGATAAATATACCCCGATTTTTTATTTTATCATTTTTAACATTTTATCTTTTACTATTGATGCTGCATAGGCGGCCTCAATAGTAAAAAGCTGCTCACACTTGTCAAACACTATGTTTGACGACTGTGACCAACCTGTCAATCACTTTCCAAGCGATGCTTCAAATCGCTTGGAAAGTGCTTGATAAAATCGCGGCAAAATCGCGAACAGAATCGCGGTAAAATCGCGCGGGGAAAAAAACGCGCGATTTCTGGGAAGGAGTCCGGTTTTCAGCGTGCGTTTTAAAACGCTACGTGGGCACATAGCCTTAAACTATAAGTAATGGCATCTCCTCAGTAATGGCGTTATGTTGTAGCATATACATAACTGTACCACATACTATACTGAATTATCTGATATATCAGCAATGCATTATGTAAAATATCTGTAGATCCGCCACATGTATTACACAAAAGCATATATATACTGCCCGTGCCCCACAATCGGCCATGTATGATCCAGAAATATATAGATAATAGAATATCGATATATCAGCCATGAATCCAACAGAACTATGTATATATCATCGTGTATTATACACAGTGTCTGATATATGATAATAATATATAAAGATATTAATAGATAGAAATATTGATAGACATATATATAAATATATAAACCAATTATATAGGATAGTTATAATACAAAATGTATATCTGCCTTGTAATATTCGTGATACTTCTGCTATATATCATCCAGCAGAATCTATACATCAGGCATAATAGTCCAATATTCTCCATGTTGTATTGGGGAGTTATTTAAAAACATATCTATACAAGCGCCATGCACTGTAATGTGGTATATATATATATATATATATATATATATATATACCACAGCACTAAACTGCAGTATATACATATATGCCATGCATTATATTGAAGAATCACATACATTCACCATGCACTACACATTGCAATACATATACCTAACTGCTATGCACTATATTATAGCATCTATAAACACCCCATGCACTATATTGCCGCATCTATATCTACACCATGCACCACATTGTAGTACCTATATACTGTATATATATAGCAGTTCATATACATATATATATATATATATACACATATACATATATCCGCCATGAACAATAGGGCAGTAATCTATGGCATAACAGCCATGCAGTACATAATATAAAGCCTTGTCTATATATATTACTATATATGTACCCATGTCTGCAGCCAGGCCACAGGCACACCGGAGAGGATCTGCCATGTGGGAGGTAACATATAGAAATTCCCGAGGACAAAGATCTCCCAGGATATAATGATCCTAACTATATATACTGAGTCAGAAGCTACACTACAGCAATGCATGGCGTATACAGTAAATGTGTTTACATCCCCCATAATGAGACCTGATTTCTAGAATATTATACTCCCACTCCCTGAAGCCGCAGAAATGTCTCCTGTTGTCTTCCTTTGTTTGAATGATTGTGCATGTGGGATGATGTGGGGAGTAGTTGTCTTCATGTTTCTGTACTGTCTCCAAGGGTCAGCCGAGGAGAAAGAGGAGGACCAGACCCCCTGGTACCTGGATTTGACCCCTGTGGGTGTGGCTGGCCGCCCCTTCCTCTTTCCCCCATTGGTCATTAGGGGGTCCCAATAGAGTATTACCTGGAGGGAATAGTGGGAGGGGGGAATTCTGGCACCGTAATCTGACCCTCTAGCTAAATCTATGGGGGCTATGCAGTCAGAGACACGTTCCTTAGTCAGTGCCATGCCTGGCATTTCGAAAGGGCTCAGTTCAATTTCAAAATTTAAGGTGGCAATGGTGAATCTGCCATAATGTGGCTAAGAAAATGAAAATGTGCTGTTTACCTTTTATTAATCTGT
This sequence comes from Dendrobates tinctorius, assembly GCF_039654945.1. Classification (NCBI taxonomy): domain Eukaryota; kingdom Metazoa; phylum Chordata; class Amphibia; order Anura; family Dendrobatidae; genus Dendrobates; species Dendrobates tinctorius. The sequence goes on along the minus strand of NW_027361782.1, from coordinate 12,000,517 downwards.
CCTGCATCCAGTGCCCGACACTGTGTTTCCCCTTCTGTCTCTCGTCGTTTATGGTTGCCATAGCAACATGGTTCGCGCAAGTGACATTGTGCCCTCTGGTCTTATAGGCGGACTCGTGGACTGTACAACTGCTTGATTAGTTCTGGATTCTTTGATTACTTGATAAACCCAACATTGCTTTATTCATGTAAACAAAAATCCCAGTTGCATTCTAGATGCCAGAGTGGTGACACCGATTGTGACCAACCCTACAGAGAAAAAAAACAACTCCAAAATACATGAAAAAAAATAGGAGGATCAGGAGTATGGGATTACTATAGTAAAAACATGTACAAATTTTATTAGAATATTAATATAAAATGACAGTGAGATAAAATGACAAGATACGTGAACAAACACATGCAACAGGGTCATACATAATGAAATGATGAGTAATAAGTCATCACCTATATACTTAGAAAATGAAGCAAGAAAAGTTCAATAACATCAGGCAATACACCCTGGTAAGACCTGCCCCAATACATGAGAGTGCATAGTAACAGGTGAATACAATGGTGTAACAGGTATGAAATAGGGGAAGAGCCCTGAGCTGGATGGCAAGACCCCAACACGCGTTTCGCATGTTCCAACCACTGCTTTCTCAAGGGGATGCGGTGAGGGTGTGCGGCAAGGACATTCTTGTAGCCCTGGTGATCGGTCACATGTTGGGTCATATGGTCCGTATGGACCAATGGTAGGGGCACATTCGGCGCATGCGCACTACGCCTGGCGGGCCCCAGCAACAACAGCACAAGTGTACTGCGTACGCGTAGGGAGGGGGATGTCCCTGGGGGCACGCAAGAAGCATATACAGCAGATGTTCAGCTGAGCGCAGAAAGTGGCGGGCAGCAATATGCCAGCACGCGGCCACAGGATAAGGAATGCAAAGCATAAACCCCTAAAGAGGACCAGACCAAGAGGTGGAAAAATCTTTAATTAAAAGAAAGAGAGGTGGCGCTCACCGGTCTCAGTAGTCCATGATTTATTGCAGACGGTTAAAACATGCTGGCGGGGGTCATTCTTGTGGACTTTGGCCAAGAGATGAAAGGTTGGGATTTTGGGAGACCTGACCGCAAGACCCTCCAGAACCCCTTTGGTAATAACACCATCCTCATAAGCTCTGATAAGGATCTGCTGGAGTTGAAGTGAGAAGGTAGGACATTGGATTGTATGTCAAATTGACATTTGTGTTACGGTCCCTCAGTTAGCGAAAAGCGTTCGTATTTATCATTTGGCCAGACAATGATATTCCCCACATTGTCTGCCAATTTGAAAACAACATCCAACAACGATAGTAGTTGTGTAATGGCTTGACGCTGTTTTAATGTTAAATTGTCGAACTTGCTTCCCAAGGAAAGCTTCTTAAAATCCTCGGACACAAGTCTGGTAAAGATTTCAATGGCCAATCTCAGGGACAAGGAGGGGAACCTTGTCGATCTGGGCAAAATGGAGGATGGGATTGTTCACCTGTCAGGAAAACCTCACACATGCATACGCGTATATCACAATCGCAGGGGGGCTTATCTTAGTTATCCCACCGCTGCCACCAAAAGTGATGAAAAAACAGCAAGCTAGTCTATTGACCTATCAATTTAACGCAGGGAGGGCTTATTTTATCTATCCCTCCTTTGCCACCAATATGTGAAGAACTGCAGGGATTTATGTGTATCCCACTTTCCAGTTCCGCTTTGGAATTCGCAGCTCTCTGGCGCTCCCCTTACCCTCAGGTCAGTCAGGGACTGCACCTAGGATAATTAGTTACTGGACGGGCCTGCTTGGATGTGTACTGGCTATTAGGCATGCTGCAACGAGGGAATTATAACTAATCCTAGCCGCAGCCAGAAAATAAGCTTATAAAACCTGTTCCATCACTGCCAGCTTTGCCCAACTAGCCCAGAACATACTTCGCTGCCACCAGCTCCGATTTCTTAATTAAGGGGTCCAAATCCAAACCAAATTAGTAGCGTAATTCACTTCAGAGACGTGCAGATGCATTATAGAGCATGGAGAAATGAAGCTAATAATTTTATATCTTACTCCAAAAAGATAGGCAGTGTTTACAGAAGGTATGAAACAAGTTTACAATATGAGACAATTAAAGTATGTACAAGACAATTACAAAATAACAGGGATTAAAGGTAGAGAAGCACTTACAATTGCTTAAGTCATTTCAGGCAGTCTATGCGGTGTGGGGGAGGGGTGATACATCGCAATGCATCACAGATTCGTCCTGTATCAGCTTTCCCAGGCAAAAGTGTCCCCAGACTGATCTGGGACTAACTTATACCTACTGGTGGTGACATCACTAAAGGGGCTGAGTTATGGGAAGCCAAAATGAACAGTTTACTACAAAAGTTATAATTATCATATCTCGGGGAGGGAACCTCGTACAGCAACGCATATAGCATCATTTTACTCCACATGATGTTGTGTTTCATTTAAGCTTAAACTAGAAGTACCTGGATGGCTCAGCTATGCAGGAATCCATTTCTTGGATTCTGCTGAAGCTGGAGCCTAGAAAAACACAGGCTGAGCGGCTTTGTCGAAGCACGTCCCAAATATGTAACTTTCCCATCTCTGTCACTGATTGGGCCCGAGTTATGCCCTAATGGTTAGATTCTTAGTCAATGCCATCTTAGACACAGAGCACATGTTGGGAGACAAAGGGTTGTATTCTGCTAATTACCACATTCTTGAGGGAGGGGCGAAATCGCACACTGGAATCTCACATTACAGAGTGTGTGTAGGGAGTAGGAGCTGAGAGGGAAGAGTGCTCGAAAAAGCCCCCAGCGTGTCTTTGCACAGCTCTAATGGATGCAGCAGAGCTCAGTGTGTGAACAGTTCTAGAGGGGAACTTTGAATGTAGGCATAATTGCAGTATCATTACATCACCAATGAGATCCTCCAGATTGCGTACTGCCTCCAAGTTTCGCTCACAAGTTCCTGAGATTGATTTTTACTGTGTAGGTTTCGCAACACAAGCTTATGGCAAAAGAGTTGCAGATCCATCGGAGATGTAAAGCAATTAAAATAATTAGTGGGGGAAAAGGTCAGGCCCCTGCCCAAAAACTGCAATTGTGCATTAGTGAGGACATGAGTAGAATGGTTCACTACCTGAAGCCCCCCTGGGAACCAACAGGGGAAGACTTCCCCCTAGGAAGATTGTTCTTGGAAAATTGTCTTGTCACACTCCATTTGGCAGAAGAATCGGAGGTGGACTGACCCCCATGTTGGGACGTTTTGGGTGATGTGTCTTCGTCACAAGATCTATTTGATTTCATATATGTAGATCTTGACCTTGAGTAGGAGGAGTTCCTGTATTGTGAGCGAGAGCCATTATTAGGCTTATGCCATCTGTAAACCCTAGATGACCATTTATCCTTGACGTCTCTCTTGAATTTTTTTGATTTGATGGTCTGGATTTCATTCACCCACTTCTGCAATTCTGCATCAGTTTCCTCATTACATTTTTTGAGGGCATCACCCATCATGTCTCTCTGTAAAATAATTTGTAAGCTCTCAATTTCAGTTTTTAGAGACTCCAAGGAGTTATGATTCATTTCCTTGAGCAGTTCTATGAACTCCTTGGAGCAGGTATCAGTCAATTCCTCCCATTTGTTTTTGAAGGTCTCATCCTGTATAGGAAAGAAGGGGAAGATCTGAATTCGAAGCCCCTTCGGGATGAGACCCTTTTGAAGGTACTTATCCAGGAACGTATGGTTCCACCGTATGCGTGTCCTCTTTCTGAGTAGATCCTTAAATTGGTAGATGACCTCCTGCAAATCCCTATTGGGTCCATCTACACCCCCATTTGTGTTGCATTTTAAAATGTAATTTTTCTGTGCATGTGCTGTACAGTCGTATGCTCGGAAATCCATGAAGGATCTGGGAAAAGCTGTGAGAAACACAGAAAATGCTAAAGTAAACAAAAATCCCAGTTGCATTCTAGATGCCAGGGTGGTGACACTGATTATGACCAACCGTAGAGAGGAAAAGGACAACTCTAAAATACATGAAAAAATAGGAGGATCAGGGGTATCGGATTAATATAATGAAAGCATGTACAAATTTTATTAGAATATTAATATAAAATGACAGTGAGATAAAGTGACGAGATACATGAACAAACATGTAACAGGGTCATACATAATGAAATGAGTAATAAGTCATCACCTACTGTATATGCTTAGAAAATGGAGAAAGAAAAGTGCAATAATATCAGCCTGGTAAGACCTGTCCCAATACATAAAAGTGCATAATAGGAAGCGAATACAATGGCGTAACAGGTATGAAAGTGGGGCAGAGCTTACCAGGGATATACGGATGATTATGAGCCGGATGGCAACACCCCAACATGTTTCGCATGTTCCAGACACTGCTTTCTCCAGGGGATGCGGTGAGGGCGTGCGCAAGCACGTTCTTGTAGCCCTGGTGATTGGTCACATGTTGGGTCACATGGTCCATATAGACCAATGGTAGTGGCACATTCGGCACATGCGCACTATGCCTGGCGGGCATCGGCAGCTACAGCACAAGACGTTAAGCATCACTGCGCATGCGCAGGGAAGGGGGTAGTCCCTGGGCACATGCAGGAAGCATATAGACGTCCGGCCAAACACGGGAAGCGGCGGGCAGCAGTACGCACACATGCGGCCACAGGATAAGGAATGCAAAGCGTAAACCCCTAAGGAGGACCAGACCAAGAGGTGAAAAAATATTTAAGTGCAGTGCATACCAAGTAGGTGGAGAGCTGGTACAACATGGCACATCAAAGAACCATATAAGAGAGTATAAATCTGGAGGCTCATGTGCAAGGGGCTGTAGAGGAGAGTCGCTAGGAGTGGTAGTAACTCAAAGGGCAGAATAGAATGTTGCCGATAACACCACAGGTCACAAGTAGCTCTAAACGATATATATGACAAAAATAAGTACAAAGACAATAAGAAAGAGGGAAATAAAAACAAGGTTAAAATCAAAAATTCCTGACTAGGGAGGTGAAGGTGTACAAATTCCTGTGGTTTTTAACCCCTTCATGACCAGAGCTTTTTTCGATTTTTCGTTTCCGTTTTTCGCTTCCCTCCTTCCCTGAGCCATAACTTTTTTATTTTTCCGTCAATATGGCCATGTCAGGGCTTATTTTTTGTGGGACGAGTTGTACTTTTGAACAACAACATTGGCTTTAGCATGTCGTGTACTTAAAAACGGGAAAAAAATTACAAGTGTGGTGAAATTGCAAAAAAAGTGCAATCCCACACTTGTTTTTGCTTGGCTTTTTTGCTAGATTCAGTAAATGCAAAAAACTGACTAACTGACCTACCATTAAAATTCTCCAGGTCATTACGAGTTCATAGACACCAAACATGTCTATGTTCTCTTTCATCTATGTGGTGAAAAAAATTCCAAAGTTTGCTATAAAACAAAAAAAATGCGCAATTTTCCGAGACCCGTAGCGCTTTCATTTTTCGTGATCTGGGCTCGGGTGAGGGCTTATTTTTTGCAGGCCGAGCTGACGATTTAAATGATATGTGCAGATACGTTCTTTTGATCGCCCGTTATTGCATTTTAATGCAATGTCGCGGCGACCAAAAAACGTAATTCTGGCGTTTTGATTTTTTTTCTCGCTACAGCGTTTAGCGATCGGGTTAATTCTTTTTTTTATTGATAGATCGGGCAATTCTGAACGCGGTGATACCTAATATGTGTATGTGTGATTTTTTTTTTAATTGTTTTATTTTGATTGGGGCGAAAGGGGGGTGATTTGAAATTTTATTTTTTTTTATTTTTTTTATTTTTAAACATTTTTTTTTTTACTTTTGGCATGCTTCAATAGCCTCCATAGGAGGCTAGAAGCATGCACAACCCGAACGGCTCTTCTACATATGGGCGATGAGCAGATCGCCCATATGTAGCAGATTTACTGCATCGTTTTGAATGCCGGCCACCGTGCGGCGCTTAAAGCGATCTGCCTGCAACAGCCATAGAGGTCTCTATGAGATCTCTGGCTGTCAGGCAATGCATCGCCGACTCCCGATCACGTGACGGGGGTCGGCGATGAGCTCAATTCCGGCCCGATATCCGGAAACGCTAGTTAAATGCCCGCTGTCAGGGCTTGACAGCGGGATTTAACTAGTTATTGCGGGCACATGTCAGCTGTTCATAACAGCTGACATGTCGCGGCTTTGAGGTGGGTTCACCTCAAAGCAGGGGAGTCTGACTGCTGATGTACTATCCTGTCAGCGGTCAGAAAGTTTTTAAATTGTATTCTGTAACAAACTAAGCTCTGCAATATTGCGGAGTCTACACTGCCTTACTGCTGCTAGCTCTGCATTGGACCCCATGACAAGCTCAGCCTTGCTGTATCACTGACTTGACTTGCTATACTGGTGGTCTAGTGTAGCCGAAGCTTTGCTAGACCAGCTCTTCATTGAGTTTCCCTGATTTTTTGTCCTTTCTTCCTGTTGACATTTTCCCTTAAAGATTCAGCTATTCTATCTGGATCTTTGTGCGGCCCCAACGCCACCAGTCTCTGCTGCCCAAATGCCACCAGTCTCTGCTGCGAAGTTGCTGCTCATCCAGGCCAAAGGGCTCCTAGGATCCACCTCACCAGGTGAGACATACTAATGGCAGGGAAAGCAGAATTGGCCTTTCACACCCCAGTCTCACATAGAAACATTCTGCACATTACGGGGGGTACGCCCTCATAAGGTCACAGGACTCCCTTACACCTGAAGGGTGGCCGGATAGCGATGATACTGGGAAAGTGCAGGTGCAGATTGTAGCAGCAAATCCCAATTACCTACATGCGTTACATTGTGCCTTGTCCCTCTATGATTAGGATGTCACCTCTTTATAATATATTGCACATGTGGACGAGGATGTAATATATCTGCCTGGGGGTCAAATTATTGGACATCGTGATGCTACTTGTAGCCTCACAATAGCAATATATTCTTCTGTGTTTGGAGAAACGAAGATGGTGTTTTCAGGCAGGATGCAGAATTATGGACACTTGTATAACCACAGATTTCTGCCTTTATTCCAATCACTTATATTTGCAGGATTTTCACATTTGTCTCTTACAGGGCTTTGCCACAGAGCAACAGTGCCATCCACAGGCAGTCTACTGCTCCTGCAGCCAAGCATGAGCGCTGCAATTGAAGATTTCCAGCAATGGGCAATACCTTCAATTCCCCTCTGTACCTTCCCCCTGGCTCCGGGGTCATGGCCCTTACTGTAAAATGACCCCTGCACCTCTCTGGGGTGTATAGATATGGATTTCAGGGCTTGTTTGTGTGAAAACTCATCGCGATGCAGAACCAATACGCCAGGATAAAGCAGAGGAACCCAACTGTGAGCAAAAGACATGAAAGGAAAGCAAAATAGAAAAGGGAGAAAATCAAAATAAAATCGCTAATTGAGTCTGCGGCAAATCTTCTCTCCAACGAAAGGACCTTTCACCCGGCGCTGTGACGGATGGAAAGATGAAGTCTAAAGAGACAGTGATCGATATCACACAAGGAAGAAAACGTCTTCTCAGGGTCATGCGTGCGACTTGTAATTACTGCAGCCAGACATCGCCGAATGCATCGTGCAGGCGTTCAACACCTCGCATCAGTTCATTCCACCAAACTGCAGAAACTATGCGATTAATGACGACAGCCACATCTTAGTATTTATCACAAGCATCATCTTCCACCAAGACATCAGCAGCTAAGAGAGGCCGAGGATCAGTCAACAGGAGGCTAAAGTCCAGATTCAGCTTACAGGGGTCAGAAATAAGATTTATTCTTTGCAGCAGGAAAAGTTCTGGAAATTTCTAACAAAAATCTCTGCTTGCTGTCAGTAAACGGAAGTTCTTTACATCAAGAGGCTGAAATTCTGTCCTTATCTAGTATCACAGCTGAGGGTTTGTTACAATTGTTTGCAGTGTGGACAAAATACTTTGCAAATTGAGAAGATTGAGCTCCAGCCTGATACGTTTTACCTGCACTGGTACATTGTACCAAACGATCAGGACAGCAGCAAAATGTGTGTGGATTATAGTTGAGCAAAAAGATTGGCAGGAACTTGCTCCAGCAGCTACATCAGTGGTCTGTGGCCCACCGACCAGAGCCCTGCCCTCCTATCTGCCTGCATCCCCGCTGCTTCCTCTGATTACTATACCGGCGCAACGTCATTGCAGTTGATGCATGACATCACAAGGGCCGAGTAGTCAGTACTTGAGCTGAAAAAGGTTAATAATACATTTTATTTCTATAGCACCAACATATTCCGCAGCACTTTACATTTTAGAAGGAACTTGTACAGACAATAAAGACATTACAGAAGAACAATAATCACATAAACAACAGATACCAAGAGGAATGACGGACCTGCTCCAGAGTTACAATCAATGAGGAAATAGGGGACACATGAAAGGTGGATGGTAACAATTGCTTTCATTGTTCTGACCAACCATAATGTAAGAAATCGGGTGTTCATGTAATGCTGCATGAACCGGTAATCAGCCAGAATGTGTAACAGCACAGACACAGAGAGCTATTAAATGCATAAAGAGTATGAGAACAAGATACAAGGATCCTGGTTATGGAGAAAATTTTGAGTGGGCAACACAGGGATAGTTAGATAAATGTGTTGAGGCGATATGCCAGTCTGAAGAATTGCGTTTTTAGGGTACGCTTAAAACTGTGGGCAATGGGGATAAACCAAATTATCCTGGGTAGTGCATTCCAAAGAATTGGCGCAGCATGAGAGAAGTCTTGGAGACGGGAGTGGGAGGTTATGATTATTGAGGATGTTAATTTTAGGTCATTAGCAGAACCTTAGGGCACGGGTAGGGTGGTAGACTGAGATGAGGGAGGAGAGGTAGGGGGGAGTGAAGAAACCGGATTAGATCTTAATTACCCAGGCGAGTATTTTTAGCAATCCAAGAAGAATTGACTTTTTATCTGTATGCTTGCTTTTTGATTTAAGTCTTGATTTCTGGTTGGTCAAAAAAAAAGACTTTTGTTTGTGTAAGCCTTGACTATTGACTTGTAAGCTGATATTTGATATAACATAGTGTGCTCTCATCCTTGATGAACAGTGAGGTCTATTGCTAATTATACATTGTCTAGCCTAGATAGTTTGCTGATTTGTAAAACAGAGGAGGAAAATCTATGCAAATAGATTACTTAATCAAACAAGGCAACTTGGTCATCACCATTCTTTCCCTTATCTATGAGGCTGGACTGAAGGACACTGGGTAAATCTAAAAATAGGTTACATGCCTCTGTATAAAGAGACTCAGAGACAGCCAGAGATTCTTCCATTTGGAGAAAGCCAGGATTGGGACCCGCTGGTCACCTGGCTCCATGGATATGGTCGATAAGCCAGGTGTTGACTCTTGTCAACTGGCCTTGCACCTTATATGTTCTCAATGGACTGCCATCTTCCTACGCTTGTCGTTACCTTCTCTCTGTGTGCGTGCCACAGGTGGAGTAACCGACCCTGGAAGATGAAGCCAGGTTGTGATTCACAGAACAACTGTCCTTATATGAACTGAAAGGACTGTCATCTTCGTACACTTGTCATTACCTCCTCTCTGTGTGTGTACCACAGGTGGGGTATCGACGCTGGGAACTCTGAAATAACAGCCGCCATTACCCACGAGTCAGTGGAAGGATGAGACTCTAATGTGCACCATCTTGGAGAATTTTGCTGAGACTGTTCTCTGTATTTTCTGCCTGTTTTCTGTTTTCTGCCTGTTCAATAAAGCATTGCCACACTGTTTTTCCCTCACCTTGTGTTGTCTGAGTAGCGTTACAAACACGTTAAAGGGTGAGCGGGTATGCGGCCAGACGATCCCTAGTCCATGCGGTTCCAGCTAGCAGACCTGGGCACCTGCCAACTCCCCATGACTCCACATTATGGTGGCAGCAGTGGGATACTACTCAGCCCAGTGGAACTGGGGGAGCTACAGGGGATTGGTGTTCTCACACACCGTCCAGGGCTCCACAACCAGGGAGGCATACAGACAGACCCAGCAGACCATTGATGAGGCATGCACAGCAGGTTTCGGACACTATGTCCAACCCCACCAATTCGGCTTTGGGTAGAAAACCAGAGTGGATATATGACCTCAACAAGAAGAGGAAACTACAGGAGATGTGCCAGCTTCAATGGATTGAATGGAATTTAATCCAGGAACTACGGAATGCGGAAGACGCCATGTGTAGACCCAATGGATACCAGTTGTTACTCTTCAATAATGTGTGGAGTTTATTTTCGTAAGAAAAACATGGAATATGCTCTGAGGAAACTGGATGAAAGAATTTTTTGTCATAAAGGTGAGACCTCTTACATTCATGACTGTGCTTAAAGACATGTTGTGGACTGCTCCCCATAAATGGAGAAGGATGATCAGAATCCTCTCACGTCTGGCTACTTACGATGGGGGAGAAATGTGAAAAAACTGGATTATATCTTTATTACCCAGGCTATTTTTAGCAAACCAAGAAGAATTGACTTAGTATCTGCTTGCTGGCTTTTGGATTTAAGTGTTGATTTATGGTTGGTCAAGAAAACAGACTTTTGTTTGTGTAAGCTTGGAATATTGACTTGTAAACTAATATTTGAAACTAGCTGAAGAGCCCGGCGCTGCCCGGGCATAGTAACTAACTGTGGTTAGTTATAACAAATTATAATTATCCTCCATCCCATAGTCCCTTGCCCATGTACCCATCACACATCCTCCATCCCATAGGCCCGTGCCCATATACCCATCATACATCCTCCATCCCATAGTCCCATGCCCATATACCCATCATACATATTCGCCATGCCATAGTCGAGTGCCCATATACCCATCACACAGCCTTCATCCCATAGTCCCATACCCATATACCCATCATACATATTCGCCATCACATTGTTGAGTGCCCATATACCCATCATACAGTCATGGCCAAAAGTATTGACACCCCTGCAATTCTGTCAGATAATATTCAGTTTCTTCCTGAAAATGATTGTAAACACAAATTCTTTGGTATTATTATCTTCATTTAATTTGTCTTAAATGAAAAAACACAAAAGAGAATGAAGCAAAAAGCAAAACATTGATCATTTCACACAAAACTCCAAAAATGGGCCGGACAAAAGTATTGGCACCCTCAGCCTAATTCTTGATTGCACAACCTTTAGCCAAAATAACTGCGACCAACCGCTTCCGGTAACCATCAATGAGTTTCTTACAATGCTCTGCTGGAATTTTAGACCATTCTTCTTTGGCAAACTACTCCAGGTCCCTGATATTTGAAGGGTGCCTTCTCCAAACTGCCATTTTTAGATCTCTCCACAGGTGTTCTATGGGATTCAGGTCTGGACTCATTGCTGGCCACCTTAGAAGTCTCCAGTGCTTTCTCTCAAACCATTTTCTAGTGCTTTTTGAAGTGTGTTTTGGGTTATTGTCCTGCTGGAAGACCCATGACCTCTGAGGTAGACCCAGCTTTCTCACACTGGGCTCTAAATTATGCTGCAAAATTTGTTGGTAGTCTTCTGACTTCATAATGCCATGCACACGGTCAAGCAGTCCAGTGCCAGAGGCAGCAAAGCAACCCCAAAACATCAGGGAACCTCCGCCATGTTTGACTGTAGGGACCGTGTACTTTTCTTTGAATGCCTCTTTTTTCTCCTGTAAACTCTATGTTGATGCTTTTGCCCTAAAAGCTCTACTTTTGTCTCATCTGACCAGAGAACATTCTTCCAAAATGTTTTAGGCTTTTTCAGGTAAGATTTGGCAAATTCCAGCCTGGCTTTTTTATGTCTCGGGGTAAGAAGTGGAGTCTTCCTTGGTCTCCTACCATACAGTCCCTTTTCATTCAGATGCCGACGGATAGTACGGGTTGACACCGTTGTACCCTCGGACTGCAGGGCAGCTTGAACTTGTTTGGATGTTAGTGGAGGTTCTTTATCCAACATCCGCACAATCTTGCTTTGAAATCTCTTGTCAATTTTTCTTTTCCGGCCACATCTAGGGAGGTTAGCCACAGTGCCATGGGCTTTAAACTTCTTGATGACACTGCGCACGGTAGACACAGGAACATTCAGGTCTTTGGAGATGGACTTGTAGCCTTGAGATTGCTCATGCTTCCTCACAATTTGGTTTCTCAAGTCCTTAGACAGTTCTTTGGTCTTCTTTCTTTTCTCCATGCTCAATGTGGTACACACAAGGACACAGGACAGAGGTTGAGTCAACTTTAATCCATGTTAACTGGCTGCAAGTGTGATTTAGTTATTGCCAACCCCTGTTAGGTGCCACAGGTAAGTTATAGGTGCTGTTAATTACACAAATTAGAGAAGCATCACATGATTTTTTGAACAGTGCCAATACTTTTGTCCACCCTCTTTGTTATGTTTGGTGTGGAATTATATCCAATTTGGCTTTAGGACAATTCTTTTTGTGTTTTTTCATTTAAGACAAATTAAATGAAGATAATAATACCAAAGAATTTGTGTTTGCAATCATTTTCAGGAAGAAACTGAGTATTATCTGACAGAATTGCAGGGGTGTCAATACTTTTGGCCATGACTGTACATAGAATCATAGAATCATAGAATCGTAGAGTTGGAAGGGACCTCCTGGGCCATCTGGTCCAACCCCCTGCTCAAAGCAGGATTTGCTAAATCATCCCAGTCAGATGTCTGTCCAGCCTCTGTTTGAAGACTTCCATTGAAGGAGAACTCACCACTTCTCGTGGCAGCCTGTTCCACTCATTGATCACTCTAACTGTCAAAAAGTTTTTTCTAATATCTAAGGCCGGTTTCACACTAGCGCATTTTCAACGCGCGCACGGCCGGGGGTAGCTCCGCCCCCGATCCGGCTCTCTGCCCGGCGTGCCCGCCCCTTCCTTGTAGCGCCGCCTCCTAGCGGACAGCGGCGCCTGCGATCGGCGCACCCTATCTTTAGCATAGGGTGCGCCGATCGTGCGCAGGCCGTGCGCTAGTTGCGCTTTGACCTGCGCTGCGCACTTTTGACGGTGCGCCGTGCGCGCCAAAATCAAACTTTTCGGATTTTGGCGCGCACGGCGCACCGTCAAAAGTGCGCAGCGCAGGTCAAAGCGCAACTAGCGCACGGCCTGCGCACGATCGGCACACCCTATGCTAAAGATAGGGTGCACCGATCGCAGGCGCCGCTGTCCGCTAGGAGGCGGCGCTACAAGGAAGGGGCGGGCACGCCGGGCAGAGAGCCGGATCGGGGGCGGAGCTACCCCCGGCCGTGCGCGCGTTGAAAATGCGCTAGTGTGAAACCGGCCTAATCTGTGTCTCCTCCCATTCAGTTTCATCCCATTGCTTCTAGTCTTTCCTTGTGCAAATGAGAAAAAAGTTGATCCTTCTACAATGTGACAGCCCTTTAGATATTTGTAGACAGCTATTAAGTCTCCTCTCAGTCTTCTCTTTTGCAAACTAAACATTCCCAAATCCTGCAACCTCTCCTCATAAGACAGGGTTTGCAGACCGGTCACCATTCTGGTCGCTCTTTTCTGAACTTGCTCCAGTTTGTTGATGTCTTTTTTAAAATGTGGTGCCCAAAACTGGACACAATATTCCAGATGAGGTCTGACCAAAGAGGAGTAGAGGGAAATAATGACTTCACGTGATCTAGACTGTATGCTTCTGTTAATACATCCTAGAATTGCATTTGCCTTTTTTGCTGCTGCATCACACTGTTGACTCATATTCAGTCTGTGATCTATTAGTATACCCAAGTCTTTTTCACATGTGCTGTCACTTAGCCCTATTCCTCCCATTCTATATATGCTTTTTCCATTTTTATTGCCCAGATGTAGTACTTTGCATTTCTCCCTGTTAAAAACCATTCTGTTAGTTGCTGCCCACTTCTCCAGTTTATTTAAATCTTTTTGAATCCTCTCTCTCTCTTCTCTAGTATTAGCTATCCCTCCTAGCTTTGTGTCATCAGCAAATTTAATCAGTTTACCCTCAATTCCTTCATCTAAATCGTTGATAAAGATGTTGAACAATACAGGGCCCAGGACAGAGCCCTGTGGTACCCCACTTGAGACATTCTTCCAACTGGATGTGCAGCCATTTACGACCACTCTTTGGGTCCGATCACTAAGCCAGTTATGAATCCACCTAACAGTTGCCTTGTCCATTCCATACTTAGTCATTTTTTCAATAAGGATTGTATGAGAGACTTTGTCAAATGCTTTGCTGAAGTCAAGATATACTATATCTACAGCATTTCCTTGATCCACCCAATCAGTGATACCGTCATAGAAGGAAATTAAGTTAGTCTGACATGACTTATTAGTTAGAAACCCATGCTGACTCTGTTTAATCACTTCATTCTTATCCAGGTATTGACATACATGTTGTTTAATAATTTGTTCAAAGATCTTTCCTGGTATAGAAGTCAGACTCACCGGCCTATAGTTACCTGGGTCCACCTTCTTCCCCTTTTTGAAGATAGGAACAACATTTGCTCTTCTCCAGTCTTCTGGCACTTCTCCTGTTCTCCAAGAATTTTCATAGATTATAGAGAGGGGTTCAAAAATTTCTTCTGCTATCTCCTTCAGTACTCTGGGGTGTAATTCATCTGGACCTGGAGACTTGAATTCATTTAGGCTAGCTAAGTGTTTCCTCACTATCTTTCTGTTTATAGATATCCTGGATTCTTCTATTCCCTTAATAGGACAGTGAATAACAGTTGATGTTACATTTCCTTTCTGAGAGAAAACAGATGCAAAATAGGAATTTAAAAGTTCAGCCTTCTCAACATCCTGTCTTACCATTTCATCATTTTCATCCTGTAAAAATCCTATAGCATCTTTGACTTTTCTTTTACTTTTGACATATCCCCAAAATCCTTTATTATTGCTTTTGACATCTCTTGCAAGCCTCAATTCATTTTCAGCTTTAGCTAATCTGATTTGTGCCCTGCAGGCATCCCATAGTCCCATGCCCATATACCCATCACACATCCTCCATCCCATAGTCCCATGCCCATATACCCATCACTAGTGTTGAGCGATACCGTTCGATACCCAAAAATATCGTATCGGATGGTATCACCCGATACGAAAAAATAATCGGGTATCGCTGATTCAGATACCGGAAGTCCCATTCAAGTCAATGGGACTTCCGGTATCAGAATTAAAAAAAGCCCTTTATTTCCTTGTTGGCTAATTCTACATAATTGAAAACAAATAAGAATCATGTAGAATGTATTGTGGGAGGTGGAGGAGACATTAAAGGCATAGTGGTTTATTCAAATCACATGGCATAGATTAATTCCAATTTTTTTTTTCAAGACGTTCGGAGTTAAAAAGATATTGACTATGTTAACTTTTTTATATTTTGTCAGATATGTATGTTTCACAACTTCCATGCTCTTCACCTTCTTTTGTACTTCTCCCACATTTTCTCCTTCATGATCCGCAGCAGTAGCATTTTTTTCATCAACTTTTTCTTCACCTTATTCATCTTCTTCTTCTTCACCTTCTTCCCATTATTTTTTTTTCCATTCCTCATATTCTTCTTATTCAGCTATTATTAATTTTCTTATGCTATTTCTTCATCTTCTTCCTATTCCTCTTTTTCTTTATTTTCTTATGGTGACAGGCATTCCCGTAGTACTTATGTATAAAAGTTATAAGATTACACCTTACGTTCTGCCTGTCACAAAAGATTTACAACAGGATTTGTCCGCGTTCAGTTTGGCCTGCAACAGCAGGCATTTTCCAGGGGCACCACGAGGAGGAACGGACTCACCCCCATTTACTGCTTAGTCTTCTTCTGCTTATAATTTTGATATCTTCTATGCTGATTTTTAGTCTTATGCTTAATGTTCTTCTGCTTTCTGTTCTTCTGCTTTTGCTTCTTCTGCTTCTTGTTCTTCTGTCTTTTGTTCTGTATCTTGGTGGTTGTCTTCATGTTCTTTGTTCTCTTGGTCATATTATTTAGGGTCATATTTCTGGTCTTCTTTGGTGTGGTCTTCAGAGTCGTCGTCATGGAGATCAATAAGGATTACCAAAGACAATTTCAAAAAGCTTGATCTTGGAAATGTAGCAGAAGGTACAAGAAGGCTGAGCAACTGGCGAGAACCAGCTGACAGTACTGGAACCCGTAGTGGCAGCAGAAGGAACAAGAGCCAATGGCACTACTGAGGAACAGCTGACGGTGCTGGACCCCGGTTACTATGCAGGAGGTACCTGTGCTAGAAACCACTACCAAGGACCAGCTAACGTTGCTGGACCTCGGATACCGAGATGGAGGCACCTAGGCCAAAGGCTCTGGCGAGAACCAGCTAACAGTGCTGGAACCCGGATGGGTAGCAGAAGGAACAAGAGCCAATGGCACTACTGAGGACCAACTGACGGTGCTGGACCACAGTTACTAAGCAGAAGGTACCTGTGCTAAAAAGCACTACCAAGGACCAGCTGACGGTGCTGGACTTCGGATACCGAGATGGAGGCACCTAGGCCAAAGGCTCTGGCGAGAACCAGCTGACAGTGCTGGCACCCGGATGGGTAGCAGAAGGAACAAGAGCCAATGGCACTACCGAGGACCAACTGACGGTGCTGGACCACGGTTACTAAGCAGAAGGTAGCTGTGCTAAAAAGCACTACCAAGGACCAGCTGACGTTGCTGGACCTCGGATACCGAGATGGAGTCACCTAGGCCAAAGGCTCTGGCGAGAACCAGCTGACAGTGCTGGCACCTGGATGGGTAGCAGAAGGTACCCATCCAAAGCAAAGTAGCCAGGCCGCAAGCCGGCCGCAGTTACCAAAACCCACAGTCCTACAGGGGGTCCATGTCCCATTGGCACTACGGATCCAGCCTTCAGTGCCAGATCCCGCAGTCCACATAGGAGTCACCTAAACTGCAGGCACCGTAGAGTCGGCTAACCCGGCCGCAAGACGACAGGACAACGGATTGGTGGCAAAGTGACCTTGACACTACCCGGAAACAGCTGGCGTGCTGAAAACAGGCTGGGCAACAGGGAGTACCCGTGCCAAAGACACTGCTGAGAACCAGCTGACGGTGCTGGAACCCAGATGGGTAGCAAAAGCTACAAGAGCCAATGGCACTACCGAGGAACAGCTGACGGTGCTTGACCATGGTTACTAGACAGGAGGTATCTGTGCTAGAAAGCACTACCAAGGACCTGCTGACGTTGCTGGACCTCGGATACCGAGATGGAGGCACCTAGGCCAAAGGCTCTGGCAAGAACCAGCTGACAGTGCTGGCACCCGGATGGGTAGCAGAAGGTACCCATCCAAAGCAAAGTAGCCAGGCCGCAAGCCGGCCGCAGTTACCAAAACCCACAGTCCTACAGGGGGTCCATGTCCCATTGGCACTACGGATCCAGCCTTCAGTGCCAAATCCCGCAGTCCACATAGGAGTCACCTAAACTGAAGGCACCGTAGAGTCGGCTAACCCGGCCGCAAGACGACAGGACAACGAATTGGTGGCAAAGTAACCTTGACACTACCCGGAAACAGCTGGCGTGCTGGAACCAGGCTGGGCAGGAGGGAGTACCCGTGCCATCGAAACGTCTGAGCAGCAACTGGTGATGTTGGAGCCCAGGGACAATCATGGTGTAGGCCGAGGCCTACTTGGTGGCAGTATTATATAGGTTGTAGACTACAACAGACTGTCAACGTGCTCCAATTAGGCATCTGTCTCCACTCTGTTTCCAGGATTTCACCTGACCACCAACACCGCCAGTTTATGCGTAGAGTAGCCGTCTGCCCAATCCACACGTGTTCCTGTGTTACTGGGGTTCTGTAATGTCAGCAGATCCCCTGATGTGTGTCTGGCAATGTCTCGTGCTCTGTCTACATTCCCACCACTTGTAGTGGGAAGGTGGACAGCGCAGGAGACAGTGCCGGACACACATTGGGGGATCAGCTCACATAACAGAACACCAGGAATACAGGAACAAGTGTGGAATGCGTGGACGGCAACTGTGAGCAGGAACTGGCGGTGTTGGAGGTCAGGGGAAATTCTAGAGACAGAGTGGAGACAGAGGCCAAATAAGAGAATGTTTAAATCAGAAGTAGTTACAATTTGGAGGCAGCAGCAGTTTGCCCTCCACACAGCAGGGGATCAGCTGACGTTACTGCCCCCCACTTTCACATGAACGAGTGTTTTTTTTCTGTGTGGACAGCACTTCCGAGCAACAACTGACGATGTTGGAGCCCAGGGATAGTCATTTTGTAGGCTGACGCCTACTTGGAGGCAGTTTAAGATAAGACGTTGTTTGAATTTGGAGGCAGCAGGAGAGTTTGCCGTACACACAGCAGGGGATCAGCAGACGTTACCGAACCCCACTTACACATGAACAAGTGTTTTTTCTGTGTGGACAGCACTTCCGAGCACCAACTGGTGGTGTTGGAACCCAGGGAAAATCAGGTAGTAGGCCAAGGCCAACTTGGAGGCACGTGTAAATCTGAGGTTGTTTGACTGTGGAGGGAGCAGGACACTTTGCCATACACACAGCAGGGGATCAGCTGACGTTACCAAACCCCACTTACACATGAGCGGGTGTTTTGTCTGTGCATACAGCACTTCTGAGCACCAACTGGCGGTGTCGGAGCCCAGGGAAAATCAGGTAGTAGGCTGAGGCCAACTTGGAGCCACGTGTAAATCTGAGGTTGTTTGACTGTGGAGGGAGCAGGACACTTTGCCATACACACAGCAGGGGATCAGCTGACGTTACCAAACCCCACTTACACATGAGCGAGTGTTTTGTCTGTGCATACAGCACTTCTGAGCACCAACTGGCGGTGTCAGAGCCCAGGGAAAATCAGGTAGTAGGCCGAGGCCAACTTGGAGCCACCTGTAAATCTGAGGTTGTTTGACTGTGGAGGGAGCAGGACACTTTGCCATACACACAGCAGGGGATCAGCTGACGTTACCAAACCCCACTTACACATGAGCAAGTGTTTTGTCTGTGTGGACAGCACTTCTGAGCAACAACGGGCGTTGCTGTAGCCCAGGAAATAAAGTTCAGGTCATAGAAACATGAACACAACAGGAGACCTGGATCCTGTTGCCAGGCAATTATTTATTCTGGAAGAGGACTGGCAAATTCAGGTGAGATCCAGGCCTTGTTCATTTTCACAAAAGTAAGCCGGTCAACATTATCAGCGGATAGTCGCGTGCGATTGTCTGTTACCACACCACCTGCAGCACTAAAGACACGTTCCGATAATACACTGGCAGCAGGGCAAGCCAGCACCTCCAATGCATACTGGCTAAGCTCTGGCCATGTATCCAGCTTAGAGACCCAAAACTTGAACGGCAAAAAGCCGTCTGGGAGTACACTAACAGGGCAAGACAAGTCTGTCACCTCCTGAAGGAAACGTTGCCTCCTGCTGACTGGAGCCGTCTGTGATGGTGTAGCCGTTTGTGGCGGTCCCACAAAACTTTTCCACATTTGGGCCATACTGGCCTTGCCTTGTCCTGCGGCATTGCCTCTGCTACCTCTTTGTGCAGAGCTTCCTCCACTGCCTCTACCCACATGGCTGCTTTGAAAAGCACTACCAGCAACACTTGCGGGGGAATGGAGAACATGATGGCCTGCACAAGTGTTTCTTGGTACTCCCGCATTTTACGCTCCCGGTTCAACTGTGGTATGAGGCTTTGTAAGTTGTCCCGGTAGCGAGGATCTAGGAGGGTGTACACCCAATAATCAGCCGTGTGGAGAATGTTGGCGATGCGGCGGCCATTTAACAAGCACTGCAGCATGAAATCAACCATGTGCTGCAGACTGCCAACTGGACCGGAAACGCTGTCCCCAGCTTGAGGCAGCATCTCAGCATCTCAGCCTGTACCTCCCTCCTCTGGAGAGATGTGTTCCTCCTCCTCCATTGACTCCTCATCAACCTCCTCACTAAGTGTCCCCTGCCTGGGCCTTTGTGTGGAAGCACGTTGCGCAGACTTGCCAGAAGCAGATGGCATTTCTGACTCCTCAACCTCGACCTCTTCAAAAACCTCCTCACTTAGTGCTTGTAAGGTTTTTTGAAGCAGACAGATAAGGGGGACAGTCATGCTGACTAGTGCATCATCTGCACTGGCCATCCACGTGGAGTCATTGAAGGCACGCAAAACTTGGCAGATGTCCCTCATAGTGGCCCACTCAGTGGTGGTGAAGTGTGTCCGGCGCACAGTGCGACTTGTTTGCGCCTGATGCAGCTGGTACTCCATTACTGCTGCCTGCTGCACACACAACTGCTCCAACATATGTAACGTTGAATTCCACCTGGTGGGGAGGTCACATATGATGCGATGTTCTGGCAGGCGGAATCGGCGTTGCAGAGATGCAATGCGCGATCTTGCCATGCTGAAACACCGCAAGTGAGCACACTCTAGGTGAACCTTGTGCAGCAGTGCATCAAGATCCGGATAGTCCCTCAGAAAGCTCTGCACGTCCAAATTGAGCACATGTGCCAGACATGGTATGTGAGTGAAGTTGCCTAGGCCCAGAGCTGCAACTTGATTTCGGCCATTGTCACTCACTACCAAACCTGGCTGGAGATTCGCTGGCACAAACCACACATCGCTCTCCTGCTTGATGGCATTCCAGAGCTCCTGTGCTGTGTGGCGCCGATTCCCCCAAAAAATTAATTTAAGGACGGCCTGTTGACGTTTGGCCACACCTGTGCTCATATCTGGCCTAACAGGCTCATACAGTGCTGATTCCGAGGATCTAGAGTAGGAGGAGGACTCAATATGTACAGACTGCATTCCTGCAATCCTTGGAGTTGGCAGAATACGTACAGAGCCACTCTCCAGATCTGTACCCGGCTCCACAACATTGACCCAATGGGCAGTGAGGGAAAGGTATCGTCCCTGTCCATGGCTACTGGTCCACGCATCGGTGGTCAGGTGGACCTTGCTACTGACGGCGTTTCGTAGCGCATTTTTAATTTTTCCCTCCACATGCTTTTGCAGGGCAGGGACGGCTTGCCTGCTGAAATAAAAGCGGCTGGGCACATTGTATTGTGGAACTGCCAATGACATCAAGTTCCGGAAGGTGTCAGTCTCCACCAGCCTGAATGACAGCATCTCAAGGGCCAGTAGTTTGGCAATGCCGGCATTCAGAGCCAGTGCTCGGGGATGGTTTGCCGAGTATGGCCGCTTTTTCTCCCATGCCTGTGCTACCGATTGCTGGTGAGTGGCCTGGGAGTGTGCTGATGACTTAGAACGTGGTTCAGTGGGTGGAATTTCACTGGGTCTCTGGACAACAGTGGCAGAGGTTCTTCCATGGCATTCCAGTGAGGAAGCCGAACCAGCTGTGTGTGAGCTGGAGGAAGAGGCCCCAACACGAGCTGAAGAGGTGGTAGGTGCTGCTGAAGGTTGGCCTATATCTTCAGTGTGTCTGTGTAACTCCACCTCGTGCTTGGTACGCACATGTTTCCACATATATTTGTGGTATTGAGGTTGCTCACATTTTTCCCTCGTTTAACTTTCTGATTACACAGCTTGCATTTGACAAAGCAAATGTCATCTGCAACAGTGTCAAAAAAAGACCACGCACTTCAAGTCCTGGGAGCGCCCGTTTTGTGTTTTGGAAGAGGATTGCTCCTCACGCGTGCCAAAGTGGAGGCTACAGGCAACCATTTCTGCCCCCGCCCTCTCCCTCCTGTTTTGGCCATTCGGGGAATCTCTTCCTCAGAGCTGCTCCCACCACCTTCCTGTGGCTGACACCTTGATGGGTCAAGGACCTCATCATCTCCACTCCCCTCTTCAAGCACCGCTGGTCCTGGGTTGTCTCGCCAGCACCGTATGTACCAGAACTTGGCAACTGAGTCTCATCATCATCAGATGAGTACTGAGGTGTGCTGACAATAGGCACTGGCCCACCCGCCTCTTCAGATTCAGAGGGACAAAGCAGTTGCGCATCACTGCATACTCCCTCTTCTTCATGCTCTAGAATGCTGCTTGGCTGGCCACCTCTTTCCAAGCCAACAGATTCTGAGAACAGAAGTAAAGATTGAGATGGCTCCTGTCCAGAGTTCTCAGACTGCCTGGGCAATTTGGCAGGTGGTGAAGAGACAGATGGTTGCTCTTCAGTGCTCTGGCCCTGAGAGGATGCGGAAGTCATTGAAGTGGATGCGTTAGCTGCCATCCATCCGACAACGGCTTCAATTTGTTCGTCACGCAGCAGTGGGGTATGGCGAGGTCCTACAAAGCTGCGCATGAAGGACTGTTGCCTGGTTAAAGTGGGGGATGCCGGGTCACTGGTGGCCGCAGCAGACACCGAATCCCCACGTCCTCTCCCTGCTGAATCCCCCCGTCCTCTCCCTGCTGAAACTCCACGGCCACGACCACGTGCCTTACTCCCTGCCTTCTTTATCTTGGTAGACTGATAAAGATAGGCAGAAAAGTAAAAAAGGGAGGGCTTAGTGTTCTTATTCCTGAACACCTGCTAACCAGTATAAGAAACACTAATTTTGCTAAGAGTGTGTGTACTACACTTTAATATGATCTAATATGGCCTACACAACTCTAAAGTGGAGTGTTTGGTGAACTTTATTTCCTTTTTTTTTTTTGGGGGGGGGAAATAAAAGGATGTGACCAAAGTTTGAAAGCTATAGTATCACAAACTTTATGGAGCGATTACAATGCAGGAAGCTAACCTACAATGCAATTGATGAGGCTCCAAAAAATAGGGTGATACTAGTCTGGCTGGCCCTGAAGGGCACAAGCCAGCAAAAAGGCTCCTCTATCTAATCCTATATAGTGTTTGCAACCAACCAATGACAATGGATGCGGATGGAAGCACACTAATATACAGTAGGAGCAAAAATCTGACTAAATTAGCTGCAAAAAAAGGACTATGTATGAGGCAGTGACGCTAGCGGTGGCTGTAGAACACACTGCAACGTGAGCTGCACTCACACACAGAGAGACCTATCAGACAGCCAAAAACAGTGCAGAGAAATGGGCTATAGCACTGAAAGGCTGCTGAAAGGCTCCGCTGTCCACTCCTTTAGTGTTTGCAACCAACGTATATGGATACGTATGGAAGCACACTATACAGGAGAAAAAAAAAGCAGCAATAAAAGAAAAATGTGTATGAGGCAGAGACACACGCTAGGCGGCCTACAAGCAGACGTGCCTGCAGGACACACTACACAGCATGGGTCTGCACTCACACAGCCCTTGCAGACAGCTATTAAAACAGCGCTGCTGGGCTAAAAAAATGCTACAGTGGTGGATTATGTAGCCTGGGTAGAGCAATAGATATGTTTGATGATCGCTATTTCTAACTGTCCCTCACAGTCTTCAACAGCAGCCTGTCCCTAACTGAATTCACAGCAGAGTGAACCCGAAATGGCGGCTGCTGCGGTTTTTATAGTGCATCATGACATCATTTCAGCAGCCAATCACAGCCATGCCAGTAGTTAGCATGCCTACATGCCTAACAGGATGTGCCCACACTTCTGAGGATCCCCATTAGCTGGCTCAAATCGAGCGGGCTCCTAGCATTATGGGAACTTCCGATTCCGGTATTCGATATGAACTATCCGGAACTATCGGAATTCCGATACAGCTAATATCGGCCGATACCCGATACTTGCGGTATCGGAATGCTCAACACTACCCATCACACATCCTCCATTCCATAGGCCCGTGCCCATAAACCCATCATACATATCCTCCATCCCATAGTCGAGTGCCAATATACCCATCATACATATCCTCCATCCCATAGTCGAGTGCCCATATACCCATCATACATCCTCCATCCCATAGTACCATGCCCATATACCCATCACAGATCCTCCATCCCATAGTCCCATGCCCATATACGCCATCCCACAGTCCCGTGCCCATATACCCATCATACATATCCTCCATCCCATAGTCCAGTGCCCATATACCCATCACACATCCTCTATCCCATAGTCCCGTGCCCATATACCCATCATACATATCCTCCATCCCATAGTCCAGTGCCCATATACCCATCACACATCCTCCATCCCATAGTCAACCATTATAGCATCATAATGAGCGGCGGGGCTTGCAACCTATGATGACATCAGTGTCGCCATGGCAACCTTTATGACATCATAATGAGGGGTGGGGCTTGACACGCACACACTTTTTCCACAGTATGTAGACAGGGGCAAAATTGTTTGGTGAATTGGAACGCGCGGGATTAAAATATCGCCTCACAACATAGCCTAGGATGCTCTCGGGGTCCAGACGTGTGACTGTGCCAAATTTTGGGGCTGTAGCTGCGACGGTGCGGATGCCTATCCCGGACATACACACACACACACACATATATACACACACACATACATACATACACACACTTGAGCTTTATATATTAGATAACATAGTGTGCTCTCATCCTTGATGAATAATGAGGTCTATTGATATGCTAATTATACATTGTCTAGCCTAGATAGTCTGTTCGTTTTTAAAACAGAGGAGGAAAATCTATGTAAATATATTACATAATTACACAAGGCAACTTGATTGTCACCATTCTTTCCTTTACCTGTGAGGCTGGACTGAAGGACACTGGTAAATCTAAAAATAGGTTACATGCCTATGTATAAAGAGACTTAGAGACAGAGAGAGACAGCCAGTTTCTGCCACGACAGCCATACATCCAAAAGGACCTGAAACAGGACAGCAGTCATTATCATGGCACCATCATGAGGGACACGGATCTATCTTTCTACAGGAAGCTACCTAGGGGTTTTCGGCCCCGGTTGGAAGAATACAGATCTGCTCCATTGGCCATCACTGGACCATGGATACATTTGGAGAAAGCCAGGATTGGGACCCACTGGTCGCCAGGCTCCATGGAGATGTTCGGATAAGCCAGGTTGTGACTCTTGTGTCAACTGGCCTTGTACCTTGTATGGACTCAGTGGACTGTCATCGTCCTATGGTTGTCCTTACCTTCTCTCGGTGTGCGTACCACAGGTGGCGTAACCGACCCTGGAAGATGAAGCCAGGTTGTGATCCTTGGATCAACTGGCCTTGTATGAACTGAATAGACTGTCATATTCCCACGCTTGTCATTACCTCCTCTCTGTGTGTGTGCCACAGGTGGGGTAGCCGACCCTGTGAACTCTGAAGTAACAGCTGCCATTATCCCGGCGATTCAGCGGAAGGGTGAGACTCTGTAATGTGCACCATCTTGGGGAATTTTGCTGGGACTGTTCTCCGTGTTATCTGCCTATTTTTTTGTTCAATAAAGCATTGTCACACTGTGTTGTCAGAGTAGCATTACACCCACGTTAAAGGGAGAGTGGGCGTGCGGTGGGACGATCCCTGGTCCATGCGGTTCCAGCTAGCAGACCTGGGCGCTGACCCCCCGTATCTCCACAGGGGGTTCTGAACCATGTAGAGGACGGATAGGGTGGTAGACTGAGACGAGGGAGCAGAAGGAGGGTTATGCTGAACCATGGAGAGGACAGATAGGTTAGTAGACGAGGAGATGTAGAGGGTGCTGAGCCATGGAGAGAACGGATAGGGTGGTACACAGGTGAGGAGATGTAGGGGGTGCTAAACCATGGCATGGATGGATAGGGTGGTAGACAGACGAGGGTGGAGATTTAGGGGGGTGCTGAATCATGAAGAGGATGGATAGGGTGGTAGGCTGAGATGAAGGAGGAGATGTTAGGGGGGTGCTAAACCATGGAGAGGAAGGGTAGGGTGGTAGACTGAGATGAGGAGGAGATGGAATTGGACTTTAGGAAATGCACTGAGCAGCAGGGTGGTTTGCTGGTGATGGAAAAAAATCTCTTTAAATCTTCTGCCTGAGTGAGTGTGAGCGAGCTGAGTGTGATCGGAGCGAAAGTGCAAACGGTGGTAAGTGTGTGACTTGTCATTCAGTGACTTTGGATTCAGGGGGTTTCCAAGGGAGGAATTACTGAATTGCTGTTATATTTTATTAATACTTATTTATTTTTACTTTTCAGTCTGGTACAATCCCCATTAGGAATGTGCTCAACTATTGCCAATGCCATCCAGTGTACATCTTGCCACATGTATGCAATCCTTGAACAGCCGGTCGAGGATGCATACTGCTGTGCGTGATGTGAGCACGTTGTGCATTTGGAAGCCCAGATACTGGATCTAAATGTGCAGATGGCAACACTGAGATCCATAGACAATATGGAAAGGAGTCTTCTGCTCACTGAACAGACGCTCAATGGGATAGATGAGGAGGGGATGCTAGGTTAGAGCTGCAGGCCAGTGAAGCAGCAAGCTGGGTGACAGTTAGAAGGCGGGGTAGAGGGAAGAGCGCCATGGAGGCTAGTCCTGATCTGGCACACCCCAATAAGTTTGCTAAGTTGACAGATGAGGGGAGTGTCAGTACAGGGGTATCACTGCTGCAGCAAGGCATGTCTTCTGAAAGCCAGTGGACTCAGTTATTAGGGGAACAGATAGGGCAATCTGTCACATAGACAGGGATCATCGAACGGCGTGCTGCCTACCTGGCGCTCGAGTCTGACACATCGCTGATCAGGTTGACAGATTATTGGGAGGGGCTGTTGAGGACCCAGCGGTCATGGTGCACATTGGCACAAGTGACAAAGTTAGAGGTAGGTGGAAGGTCCTTAAAGATTATTTCAGGGAATTAGGCTGCAAGCTTAAAGCAAGGACCTCCAAGGTGGTATTTTCTGAAATACTGCCTGTACTGCGTGCCACACCAGAGAGGCATCAGGAGATTAGGGAGGTTAATAAGTGGCTCAAGAATTGGTGTAGGAAGGAGGGGTTTGGGTTCCTGGAGAACTGGGCCAACTTCTCAGTTGGCTACTGGTTCTACGCTAGGGACGGGCTGCATCTCAATGGGGATGGTGCAGCTGTGCTGGGGGAGAAAATGGCTAGAAGGTTGGAGGAGTGTTTAAACTAGGGACAGGGGGAGGGTATTCACTTTATAGGAGGGGAAGATAGTGCAGATAGAGGCCTGGGCACAAATAATGACATTGGGGGTGGGGGTGGCATGGGGGGTGGGGTTACAACAGTTAATAATTTCAGAAAGAACAGAGGTACAGAGAGATACATAAAGTGCATGTATACTAATGCCAGAAGCCTCACCAAAAAAATGGAGGAATTAGAATTAATTTTGTTGGAACATAATTATGGTGGGGATATCTGAGACATGGCTGGATGAGAGCCATGACTGGGCTGTTAATTAACAGGGCTATAGCCTGTTCAGAAATGACCATACAAATAAGCGAGGGGGGGTGTTTATACGTAAAATCATCCTTAAAACCCATCCTGCGTGATAATATATGTGAATCTAATGAAAATGTAGAGTCCCTGTGAGCAGAGATAAGGGGAGGGGGAAAAATAATAAATTACTGATAGGGGTTAAGTCTCCAAAAATAAAGGAAGCCCAAAAATAAAGGAAGCAACGGAGAATATCCTCATAAAGCAAATAGATGAAGCTGCGACTCAAGGAGAAGTCATTATTATGGGGGACTTCAACTACCCTGAAATACATTGGGAACCGAAACCTGCAGTTCCAGCAAAGGTAATGGGTTTTTGACAACTATGAGAGACAATTACCTTTCACAACTGGTTCAGGACCCAACAAGAGGGGGGGCACTGCTAGACCTAATATTAACCAACAGGCCAGACCACATATCAAATGTAAGGGTTGGGGGTCACTTGGGTAATAGTGATCACAAAATAATAAGTTTACATGTATCCTTTAATAAGATGTGTAGTAGAAGGGTTACAAGGACACTAAACTCCAGGAAGGCAAATTTCCAAAGGATGAGAGATGATCTTGGTGCAATTAACTGGGACGATATCCTGAGACATAAAAATACACAAAGAAAATGGGAGACGTTTATTAGCATCCTGAATAAGACCTGTGCACAATATATACCGTATGGGAATAAACATGCTAGAAAGAGGAGGAAACCTCTATGGTTAAAAAGAGCTGTAAGGGGCGCAATAAGTGACAAAAATTTAGTTTAGAGAGTTAAAGCAAGTAGGTAGTGATGAGCCATTAAATAAATACAGAGGATTAAATAAATTCTGTAAAAAGTAAATCAAGGCAGGAAAGATTGATAAAGAGAGACTCATTGCCAGAGAGAGTAAAAATAATCCCAAAATATTCTTTAACTACATAAATAGTAATAAACTAAAAAAGTTATAGAGCTGGCCCCCTTAAAAATAGTCTGGGTGAAATGGTGGATGAGGAAAAAGCCAATATGCTAAATTACTTTTTTTCAAAAGTATTTACACAGGAAAATCCCATGACGGACAACATGATCAGTGATAAAAAAAATATCCATTAATGTCACCTGCTTAACCCAGCAGGAAGTACGGCAGCATCTAAAAATCACTAAAATTGACAAATTCCTGGGCCCAGATGGGATACACCCCCGAGTAGTGCAGGAATTAAGTACAGTCATAGATAGACCATTATTTTGAATCTTTAAAGATTCCATAATAACAGGGGTCTGTACCACAGGACTGGCGTATAGCAAATGTGGTGCCAATATTCAAAAAGGGGACAAAAACTGAACTTGGACATTATAGGCCACTGAGCTTGACTTCTAATGTGGGTAAAATCCTGGAGGGTTTTCTAAGAGATACTATACTGGAGTATCTGAAGAAGAATAACCTCATGACCCATCAAAATGGGTTTACAAGGGACCATTCCTGTCAGACTAATCTGATAAGCTTTTATGAAGAGGCAAGTTCCGGACTGGACCAAGGAAATGCAGTGGACGTGGTGTACGTGGACTTTTCAAAAGCTTTTGATACAGTGCCACACAAAAGGTTGATACATAAAATGAGAACAATGGGGATAGGGGAAAATATGTGTAAGTGGGTTAAGAGCTGGCTCAGTGAGAGGAAACAAAGGGTGGTTATTAATGGAGCATATTCGAACTGGGTCACAGTTAGCAGTGGGGTACCACAGGGGTCAGTATTGGGCTTGTAGGGGGCACAGAGAGTAGAATTTCAATATTTGCAGATGACAAACTCTGCAGGGTAATCAATACAGAGGAGGACAATTTTATATTACAGAAGGATTTATGTAAACTAGAAGCTTGGGCTGATAAATGGCAAATGAGCTTTAATGGGGATAAATGTAAGGTCATGCACTTGGGTAGAATAAACAAGATGTATAATTATGTGCTTAATTGTAAAACACTGGGCAAAACTGTCACTGAAAAAGACCTGGGTGTATGGGTGGACGACAAACTCACATTTAGTGGCCAGTGTCAGGCAGCTGCTGAAAAGGCAAATAAAATAATGGAATGCATTAAAAGAGGCATAGTTGCTCATGAGGATAACATAATTTTACCTCTATACAAGTCAATAGTGCGACCACACTTAGAATACTGCGTACAGATCTGGTCTCTGGTGTATAACAAAGACATAGCTGAACTGGAGCGGGTGCAGAGAAGAGCGACCAAGGTTATTAGAGAACTGGGGGGTCTGCAATACCAAGACGGGTTATTACTAGAGTTGAGCGACTTTTGGTTTTTTAGGGTCGCGTTTCGTTTCGTGAAACCCGACTTTTCCAAAAGTCGGGTCGAGCAAGATCGTCCGATTATAGGGAAAAGTCGGGGTCGTCCCGAAACACGAAACCCAATGTAAGTCAATGGGGAATAAAAGTCGGCAGTGAGAGGAGGACAGGAAACACACCTACAGTGCCCATTTGAATGCCAAAAGCATCAATTCTTCTTTCTTAAGCTTGTCAACCTTAATTAACTTCATAATACAAGTTACGCACTGAAAAATGGGGGTTATTTGGCTAAATTTGTGGGGGGGGAGGGCTGGCTGCAGGTTTTCATGTGCCCTGGGCGAAAGAGCGCCCCTTTAACACATACCACAACTCATCATGCTCCGATACGGCAGAGAAATAGCGGTATAGTACAATGAAAAATACCTCACTTTTTACATCTCATGACGAGGCCCATCTATTTCTCCATACAAAATCATTGGTCCCATATAATGTTTGAAACAGTATATGATGAGCTCCACATAATGCTACAGTATATGTTGGTCCCCATGGATGAAGCTCCACTGTCTTATGGGCCCAAATAATGCTCCAAACATAATGGGCCCCATTTCTAATGCTCTAGTGTATAATGGGCCCTGTAAATGCTGCTCCAGTGTCGGATGTCCACCTTTGGAATGTTCCAGTGTATGGTGGGCCCCATCTATCATTCTCCAGAGTATAGTGCTCCCCAAAAATTGCTGTCCCAACATAGAAAACAATCAAATAAGTCTCCTCGCTAGGGAATCCCTGTACTTGTCTGGACAGGTGCTGTAGCTTGCTTAACAGCTCGCCAGACGTTCTCACGCCCAGTATGGATTGCACGTGAT
Source organism: Dendrobates tinctorius (assembly GCF_039654945.1). NCBI lineage: Eukaryota > Metazoa > Chordata > Amphibia > Anura > Dendrobatidae > Dendrobates > Dendrobates tinctorius. The sequence continues at coordinate 11,970,136 of NW_027361782.1, read as the reverse complement.
TGCACAAAGGTTAGAAAGGGTACCGTATCCCTGGATAACATGTATGGATAGCGTACACATTCAAAATATATGTCTATACAGCATGAGGCAGGCTCAGACGGTGTTAGGCCCAGTATGGATTGCACGTCATTGCACAAAGTTTAGAAAGGGTACCGTATCCCCAAATAACATGTATGGATAGCGTACACATTCAAAATATATGTCTATACAGCATGAGGCAGGCTCAGACGGTGTTAGGCCCAGTATGGATTGCACGTCATTGCACAAAGGTTAGAAAGGGTACCGTATCCCCGGATAACATGTATGGATAGCGTACACATTCAAAATATATGTCTATACAGCATGAGGCAGGCTCAGACGGTGTTAGGCCCAGTATGGATTGCACGTCATTGCACAAAGGTTAGAAAGGGTACCGTATCCCCGGATAACATGTATGGATAGCGTACACATTCAAAATATATGTCTATACAGCATGAGGCAGGCTCAGACGGTGTTAGGCCCAGTATGGATTGCACGTCATTGCACAAAGGTTAGAAAGGGTACCGTATCCCCGGATAACATGTATGGATAGCGTACACATTCAAAATATATGTCTATACAGCATGAGGCAGGCTCAGACGGTGTTAGGCCCAGTATGGATTGCACGTCATTGCACAAAGGTTAGAAAGGGTACCGTATCCCCGGATAACATGTATGGATAGCGTACACATTCAAAATATATGTCTATACAGCATGAGGCAGGCTCAGACGGTGTTAGGCCCAGTATGGATTGCACGTCATTGCACAAAGGTTAGAAGGGGTACCGTATCCCCGGATAACATGTATGGATAGCGTACACATTCAAAATATATGTCTATACAGCATGAGGCAGGCTCAGACGGTGTTAGGCCCAGTATGGATTGCACGTCATTGCACAAAGGTTAGAAAGGGTACCGTATCCCCGGATAACATGTATGGATAGCGTACACATTCAAAATATATGTCTATACAGCATGAGGCAGGCTCAGACGGTGTTAGGCCCAGTATGGATTGCACGTCATTGCACAAAGGTTAGAAGGGGTACCGTATCCCCGGATAACATGTATGGATAGCGTACACATTCAAAATATATGTCTATACAGCATGAGGCAGGCTCAGACGGTGTTAGGCCCAGTATGGATTGCACGTCATTGCACAAAGGTTAGAAAGGGTACCGTATCCCCGGATAACATGTATGGATAGCGTACACATTCAAAATATATGTCTATACAGCATGAGGCAGGCTCAGACGGTGTTAGGCCCAGTATGGATTGCACGTCATTGCACAAAGGTTAGAAGGGGTACCGTATCCCCGGATAACATGTATGGATAGCGTACACATTCAAAATATATGTCTATACAGCATGAGGCAGGCTCAGACGGTGTTAGGCCCAGTATGGATTGCACGTCATTGCACAAAGGTTAGAAAGGGTACCGTATCCCTGGATAACATGTATGGATAGCGTACACATTCAAAATATATGTCTATACAGCATGAGGCAGGCTCAGACGGTGTTAGGCCCAGTATGGATTGCACGTCATTGCACAAAGAAGGGGTACCGCATCCCCGGATAACATGTATGGATAGCGTACACATTCAAAATATATGTCTATACAGCATGAGGCAGGCTCAGACGGTGTTAGGCCCAGTATGGATTGCACGTCATTGCACAAAGGTTAGAAAGGGTACCGTATCCCCGGATAACATGTATGGATAGCGTACACATTCAAAATATATGTCTATACAGCATGAGGCAGGCTCAGACGGTGTTAGGCCCAGTATGGATTGCACGTCATTGCACAAAGGTTAGAAGGGGTACCGTATCCCCGGATAACATGTATGGATAGCGTACACATTCAAAATATATGTCTATACAGCATGAGGCAGGCTCAGACGGTGTTAGGCCCAGTATGGATTGCACAAAGGTTAGAAAGGGTACCGTATCCCCGGATAACATGTATGGATAGCGTACACATTCAAAATATATGTCTATACAGCATGAGGCAGGCTCAGACGGTGTTAGGCCCAGTATGGATTGCACGTCATTGCACAAAGGTTAGAAGGGGTACCGTATCCCCGGATAACATGTATGGATAGCGTACACATTCAAAATATATGTCTATACAGCATGAGGCAGGCTCAGACGGTGTTAGGCCCAGTATGGATTGCACGTCATTGCACAAAGGTTAGAAGGGGTACCGTATCCCCGGATAACATGTATGGATAGCGTACACATTCAAAATATACACTCACTGGCCACTTTATTAGGTACACCTGTCCAACTGTGTGTTAAGGCTTAATTTCTAATCAGCCAATCACATGGCGGCAACTCAGTGCATTTAGGCATGTAGACATGGTCAAGACAATCTCCTGCAGTTCAAACCAAGCATCAGTATGGGGAAGAAAGGTGATTTGAGTGCCTTTGAACGTGGCATGATTGTTGGTGCCAGAAGGGCTGGTCTGAGAATTTCAGAAACTGCTGATCTACTGGGATTTTCACGCACAACCATCTCTAGGGTTTACAGAGAATGGTCCGAAAAAGAAAAAAAATCCAGTGAGCGGCAGTTCTGTGGCCGGAAATGCCATGTTGATGCCAGAGGTCAGAGGAGAATGGGCAGACTGGTTTGAGCTGATAGAAAGGCAACAGTGACTCAAATTGCCACCCGTTACAACCAAGGTAGGCAGAAGAGCATCTCTGAACGCACAGTGCGTCGAACTTTGAGGCAGATGGGCTACAGCAGTAGAAGACCACACTGGGTACCACTCCTCTCAGCTAAGAACAGGAAACTGAGGCTACAATTTGCACAAGCTCATCGAAATTGGACAGTAGAAGATTGGAAAAACGTTGCCTGGTCTGATGAGTCTCGATTTCTGCTGCGACATTCGGATGGTAGGGTCAGAATTTGGCGTAAACAACATGAAAGCATGGATCCATCCTGCCTTGTATCAACGGTTCAGGCTGGTGGTGGTGGTGTCATGGTGTGGGGAATTTTTTCTGGGCACTCTTTGGGCCCCTTGGTACCAATTGAGCATCGTTGCAACGCCACAGCCTACCTGAGTATTGTTGCTGACCATGTCCATCCCTTTATGACCACAATGTACCCAACATCTGATGGCTACTTTCACCAGGATAATGCGCCATGTCATAAAGCTCGAATCATCTCAGATTGGTTTCTTGAATATGACAATGAGTTTACTGTACTCAAATGGCCTCCTCAGTCACCAGATCTCAATCCAATAGAGCATCTTTGGGATGTGGTGGAACGGGAGATTCGCATCAGGGATGTGCAGCCGACAAATCTGCGCCAACTGTGTGATGCCATCATGTCAATATGGTCCAAAATCTCTGAGGAATGCTTCCAGCACCTTGTTGAATCTCTGCCACGAAGAATTGAGGCAGTTCTGAAGGCAAAAGGGGGTCCAACCCCTTACTAGCATGGTGTACCTAATAAAGTGGCCAGTGAGTGTATGTCTATACAGCATGAGGCAGGCTCAGACGGTGTTAGGCCCAGTATGGATTGCACGTCATTGCACAAAGGTTAGAAAGGGTACCGTATCCCTGGATAACATGTATGGATAGCGTACACATTCAAAATATATGTCTATACAGCATGAGGCAGGCTCAGACGGTGTTAGGCCCAGTATGGATTGCACGTCATTGCACAAAGGTTAGAAGGGGTACCGTATCCCCGGATAACATGTATGGATAGCGTACACATTCAAAATATATGTCTATACAGCATGAGGCAGGCTCAGACGGTGTTAGGCCCAGTATGGATTGCACGTCATTGCACAAAGGTTAGAAAGGGTACCGTATCCCCGGATAACATGTATGGATAGCGTACACAATCAAAATATATGTCTATACAGCATGAGGCAGGCTCAGACGGTGTTAGGCCCAGTATGGATTGCACGTCATTGCACAAAGGTTAGAAAGGGTACCGTATCCCCGGATAACATGTATGGATAGCGTACACATTCAAAATATATGTCTATACAGCATGAGGCAGGCTCAGACGGTGTTAGGCCCAGTATGGATTGCACGTCATTGCACAAAGGTTAGAAGGGGTACCGTATCCCCGGATAACATGTATGGATAGCGTACACATTCAAAATATATGTCTATACAGCATGAGGCAGGCTCAGACGGTGTTAGGCCCAGTATGGATTGCACGTCATTGCACAAAGGTTAGAAAGGGTACCGTATCCCCGGATAACATGTATGGATAGCGTACACATTCAAAATATATGTCTATACAGCATGAGGCAGGCTCAGACGGTGTTAGGCCCAGTATGGATTGCACGTCATTGCACAAAGGTTAGAAAGGGTACCGTATCCCCAGATAACATGTATGGATAGCGTACACATTCAAAATATATGTCTATACAGCATGAGGCAGGCTCAGACGGTGTTAGGCCCAGTATGGATTGCACGTCATTGCACAAAGGTTAGAAGGGGTACCGTATCCCCGGATAACATGTATGGATAGCGTACACATTCAAAATATATGTCTATACAGCATGAGGCAGGCTCAGACGGTGTTAGGCCCAGTATGGATTGCACGTCATTGCACAAAGGTTAGAAGGGGTACCGTATCCCCGGATAACATGTATGGATAGCGTACACATTCAAAATATATGTCTATACAGCATGAGGCAGGCTCAGACGGTGTTAGGCCCAGTATGGATTGCACGTCATTGCACAAAGGTTAGAAGGGGTACCGTATCCCCGGATAACATGTATGGATAGCGTACACATTCAAAATATATGTCTAAACAGCATGAGGCAGGCTCAGACGGTGTTAGGCCCAGTATGGATTGCACGTCATTGCACAAAGGTTAGAAAGGGTACCGTATCCCCAGATAACATGTATGGATAGCGTACACATTCAAAATATATGTCTATACAGCATGAGGCAGGCTCAGATGGTGTTAGGCCCAGTATGGATTGCACGTCATTGCACAAAGGTTAGAAGGGGTACCGTATCCCCGGATAACATGTATGGATAGCGTACACTTTCAAAATATATGTCTATACAGCATGAGGCAGGCTCAGACGGTGTTAGGCCCAGTATGGATTGCACGTCATTGCACAAAGGTTAGAAGGGGTACCGTATCCCCGGATAACATGTATGGATAGCGTACACATTCAAAATATATGTCTATACAGCATGAGGCAGGCTCAGACGGTGTTAGGCCCAGTATGGATTGCACGTCATTGCACAAAGGTTAGAAAGGGTACCGTATCCCCGGATAACATGTATGGATAGCGTACACATTCAAAATATATGTCTATACAGCATGAGGCAGGCTCAGACGGTGTTAGGCCCAGTATGGATTGCACGTCATTGCACAAAGGTTAGAAGGGGTACCGTATCCCCGGATAACATGTATGGATAGCGTACACATTCAAAATATATGTCTATACAGCATGAGGCAGGCTCAGACGGTGTTAGGCCCAGTATGGATTGCACGTCATTGCACAAAGGTTAGAAGGGGTACCGTATCCCCGGATAACATGTATGGATAGCGTACACATTCAAAATATATGTCTATACAGCATGAGGCAGGCTCAGACGGTGTTAGGCCCAGTATGGATTGCACGTCATTGCACAAAGGTTAGAAAGGGTACCGTATCCCCGGATAACATGTATGGATAGCGTACACATTCAAAATATATGTCTCAGGAGGCAGGCTCAGACGGTGTCAGGCACAGTATGGATTTGACGGCCCAGATTACACAGCGGAGGAGCAGGGAGAGGTAAAGATTGCAAATGCTGGGGCCCTGGCCAAGCAAGGGGGGCCCACTCGTGGGCGTTGGTACTGGCACTGGGCCCCTCATAGTACAGCGGTGTGTCTGACGGCGGGTGTGCACCACCACCGTCAGAGACACTTGATTGCACTATGAGGGACCCTGTGCCAGTGCCCGCGCCCAAGAGTCGGCCTACCCACCTGTCCAGGGCAACGGCACTCGCACGGTGTCGTGCGGTAGGTGGTGACCCCGGCCATGGGGGGGAGGCAGCACAGTTAGGGAGTTTTAGAAAGTGGCATATGTTGATGTTGGACATTCAGCTGATGCAAAAGGCGAAATAGGTGAAGTACCAGGAAGAGGTGGACCAAAGCAAGCCATTTTTCTGTCACCCTATGTGTCATCAGGGGAAGGTGGGACAAAATCCTTGGAAACCCATGCGTGGTTCATTTTAATGAAGGTTAGATCATCCACATTTTGGGTTGACAGACGGGTCCTTTTTTCTGTCAGGATTGATCCAGCTGCACTGAAGACTCTTTCCGATAGCACACTTGCAGCTGGGCAAGCGAGCTCCTGTAAGGCATATTGGGCCAATTCAGGCCAGGTGTCCAGTTTAGCGGCCCAATAGTCAAAGGGGAATGACCTGTGTGGGAGAACATCGATATGGGAGGAAAAGTAGTTTGTAACCATAGTTGACAACTGCTGTCTCCTGTCACTTTCCATCGATGCAGTATTACCAGTTGTGTGAGCGGTATTTGAAAAATCAGTCCACAACATTGTCATGAAACCCCTGTCTCCAACGCCACTTCTGCTGTGTGCACCACGAACACCTCTGCCAAGCTGCCCCCGGCCCGTACGGCTCGTGTGAGAACCATCACCGCTGCTGTGTGCTGGGAATGCCTCAAGCAACCGATTTACCAGAGTTGCTTGTTTATTAGCCAATATTAGGTCAAGGTTCTCCTGTGGCATGATGTTTTGTAATTTGCCTTTATAGCGTGGATCCAGGATGCTGGCCAACCAGTAGTCGTCATCGTTCATCATTTTGGCAATGCGGGGGTCCCTTTTTAGGATCCGCAAGGCATAATCTGACATGTGGGCCAATGTTCCCGGTGTCAATGATGCACTGCGAGTGCTGGGTGGAGGAGCACTTTCTGGCAAATCCACATCCCTCCAGTCACGCACAAACCCTGTACCAGACCTTGCCACGCCAACATTTTCACTTGCCCCACGAGATGCATCCTCCTCCCCTAAGTAATCATCCCCATCATCCTCCTCCTCCTCCTCTTCTTCCTCCACCTCGTCCAGGAGAGGTCCCTGAGCAGACAATGGCTGAATGTCATCAAGGATTCCCTCCTCCTCTTCCTCCTCATCAACATTGGCTGCAGACGCCTGCTCCTTAAGGTGCGTCAAAGTGTGCATGAGCAGACGCATAAGTGGGATGCTCATGCTTAGGATGGCGTCGTCTGCGCTTACCAGCCGTGTGCATTCCTCAAAACACTGAAGGACTTTACAAAGGTCTTTCTGCTTCGACCACTGCACGCCTGTCAACTCCATGTCTGCTCTCAAAGTGCCTGGCCGTGTATCCTCCCACAAATGCATTATGGCCTGCCTCTGCTCGCACAGCCGCTCCACCATGTGCAGGGTGGAGTTCCACCTTGTTGCAATGTCGATAATGAGGCGGTGGTTGGGAAGGTGGAGCAATCGCTGCAGCTTCTGCATACGAACGGAGTGTACAGGCGACCGGCGGATGTGCGTGCACAGTCTTCGCACCTTCTGGAGCAGGGCTGTTAACTCCGGATAATTTTTGAGGAAGCACTGCACCACCAGGTTCAAGGTGTGAGCCAAGCAAGGTATGTGGCTGAGTTTTGAAAGGGCTATGGCTGCCACAAAATTACGGCCGTTATCACTAACTACCTTGCCTGCCTCAAGATGTACACGGCCCAGCCATGACTCAGTTTGTCGCTTCAAGTACTCGGCCAGCACCTCGGCGGTGTGTCTGTCGCCCAAACACATCATCTGCAACACAGCCTGCTGACGCTTTCCACTAACTGCTCGATAGGGGGACACATCGTGTGCAACAGTGGCAGCTGCAGATGGAGTGCTCGTACGACTGCGCTCTGTGGACGAGCTGTCGCTTCTGGAGGAGGAGGAGGAGGAGGAGGGTCGAACGCCTACAGCCAACTGTTTCCTATACCGTGGGCTAGGCAGCACTGTCCCACCACCGCTGTCCCCTGTGGACCCTGCATCCACCACATTGACCCAGTGCGCAGTGATGGACACGTAACGGCCCTGGCCATGCCGACTGGACCATGCATCAGTTGTGAGGTGCACCTTTCCGCTCACTGACTGCTTGAGTGCATGGACAATGCGGTCTTTCACATGATGGTGGAGGGCTGGGATGGCTTTGCGAGAGAAGAAGTGGCGACTGGGTAGGTCATAGCGTGGTACTGCATAGGCCATGAGTTCGCGGAAAGCTGTGCTTTCCACCAACCGAAAGGGCATCATCTCAAACGAGATTAGTTTGGCAATGTGGGCGTTCAAACCCAGTGTACGCGGATGAGAGACTGAGTACTTTCTTGACCTACTCATAGTGTCTGGGAGGGTGAGCTGGACTTGAGAGCTGCATATGGTGGAAGTAGCGGTGGACAGGGCGGACTGAGAGAGGGTTGATGATGGTGATGGAGTTGGTGTTCTTTCTGATGGCCTAGAATCAGTCTTTCGTTGATATAACAGTGGGATTCCCTGACTGCTGTGGCCTTGCAACGACACCTCAACATTTGCTGCTGTGCTAACCGGTGGGCTTACAGTGGGGGAAACAATGTAGCGTTGCTGACTACCTTCGTTGTGATCAGTTGCACATGTGGCACTTGAGGTTTGGTGTTGTGTCCACGCTTGCAAGTGCATGCTGGTTAAATGTCTAAGCATGCAACTGGTATTCAAATTTTTCAGATTTTTCCCTCGGCTAAAGGTCTTTGCGCACTTCTTACAGATAACCTTGACCTGATCATGAGGATTTTGTTCAAAAAACTGCCACACTGCACTCTTCCTACTTTGGCAGACATTTTGCGGCCTAGCACGCTGTGATCTTTTGACCCTCTGGACAAGCTGTCCAGCAACTCTTTTGATGTTTGGAACCTGTCTTTGGAGTTCTCCGGGCCTGCCAGATAACAGCTGTTGCGATGTCGATGTCTGCTGTGGATGCTCCTCATCTGAGCTATTGGAAGCAGCACCCTCTTCCCCCAATGGATGCCAATCTGGGTCAACAACTGGGTCATCCATCACCTCCTCTTCTATGTCATGTGCACCTTTCTCTGTGTCACCGTGTATGGTGGTATAGTGTGCGGGAAGGGGCACCTGAGTCTCATCAGGGTCAAAATCTGGCTCTGTACACTGCGAGGACAATGTAGTGCTCTGAGTGAATGTACCAGCAGAATCATCCATCAGCGGCTGTGCATCAGTGCACTCCATGTCAGATTCATCTTGGCCTGGGTAATTCACCATTTCACTTGATAATCCAGGCATGGTATGTGAAAACAGCTCCATGGAGTAATCAGTAGTATGGCCTGCGTCATCCTTCAATCTTGGTTGGGGTGAAGGACACAAGGAAAGGTGTGGTTCATGAACATGAGCCTCCAATGACGACTCAGTGCTTTTACTTTTTACAACTGAAGAAGAGGAGGCGATAGAGCTGGAGGCTGAGTCAGCAATGTAAGACAAAACTTTTTCCTGATGCTCTGCCTTTAAAAGCGGTTTGCCAACTCCTAGAAAACTAAGCGTTCGAGGCCTTATGTAGCCAGACGATGACGCAGGGTCAGCACCTCCTGCATTCGGTCCTATTTTGCTCTTGCCACTACCATCAGATCCACCACCAACACCATCATTACCAGCTGCCAACCCCGGCCCAATTCCACGGCCTCTTCCACCAGCCTTCCTCATTTTTGGTAGAAATGTAGACAAAATCCAACAAACTATATAGTAATGTAAAACAAGGTACAAGGTGTCTATAGGACAGGGGAGTTTTAGAATTTCTGCACACACTTGTGGACAGTGGACACTTGTGGATTGTGTGCGGCCCACTGATATCTGAGCGCTATGTGACACGCTCGATGGCACAGCTGCCTGTGACCAAAGTGACGAGAGGATAATGGAGATTTTGAATCTCTGCGTACACTTGTGGACAGTGGACACTTGTGGATTGTGTGCGGCCCACTGATATCTGAGCGCTATGTGACACGCTCGATGGCACAGCTGCCTGTGACCAAAGTGACGAGAGGATAATGGAGATTTTGAATCTCTGCGTACACTTGTGGACAGTGGACACTTGTGGATTGTGTGCGGCCCACTGATATCTGAGCGCTATGTGACACGCTCGATGGCACAGCTGCCTGTGACCAAAGTGACGAGAGGATAATGGAGATTTTGAATCTCTGCGTACACTTTTGGACACTGGACACTTGTGGATTGTGTGCGGCCCACTGATATCTGAGCGCTATGTGACACGCTCGATGGCACAGCTGCCTGTGACCAAAGTGACTAGAGGATAAGGGAGATTTTGAATCTCTGCGTACACTTTTGGACACTGGACACTTGTGGATTGTGTGCGGCCCACGGATATCTGAGCGCTATGTGACACGCTCGATGGCACAGCTGCCTGTGACCAAAGTGACGAGAGGATAATGGAGATTTTGAATCTCTGCGTACACTTTTGGACACTGGACACTTGTGGATTGTGTGAGGCCCACTGATATCTGAGCGCTATGTGACACGCTCGATGGCACAGCTGCCTGTGACCAAAGTGACGAGAGGATAATGGAGATTTTGAATCTCTGCGTACACTTGTGGACAGTGGACACTTGTGGATTGTGTGCGGCCCACTGATATCTGAGCGCTATGTGACACGCTCGATGGCACAGCTGCCTGTGACCAAAGTGACGAGAGGATAATGGAGATTTTGAATCTCTGCGTACACTTTTGGACAGTGGACACTTGTGGATTGTGAGCGGCCCACTGATATCTGAGCGCTATGTGACACGCTCGATGGCACAGCTGCCTGTGACCAAAGTGACGAGAGGATAATGGAGATTTTGAATCTCTGCGTACACTTGTGGACAGTGGACACTTGTGGATTGTGTGCGGCCCACTGATATCTGAGCGCTATGTGACACGCTCGATGGCACAGCTGCCTGTGACCAAAGTGACGAGAGGATAATGGAGATTTTGAATCTCTGCGTACACTTTTGGACAGTGGACACTTGTGGATTGTGTGCGGCCCACTGATATCTGAGCGCTATGTGACACGCTCGATGGCACAGCTGCCTGTGACCAAAGTGACTAGAGGATAATGGAGATTTTGAATCTCTGCGTACACTTTTGGACACTGGACACTTGTGGATTGTGTGCGGCCCACTGATATCTGAGCGCTATGTGACACGCTCGATGGCACAGCTGCCTGTGACCAAAGTGACGAGAGGATAATGGAGATTTTGAATCTCTGCGTACACTTTTGGACACTGGACACTTGTGGATTGTGTGCGGCCCACTGATATCTGAGCGCTATGTGACACGCTCGATGGCACAGCTGCCTGTGACCAAAGTGACGAGAGGATAAGGGAAATTGGATTGCTTTTAAAAAAGCAGTTTGCGGAGCAGTGGGTAAACAGCAATGCCAGCGTGTCAGGAAGCCTTAAAAGGCAGCCCAACAACCAACACCACTGATACACCACAATATAGCCTCCCCTTGCACTGCACACACAGTGACTTGTGTGTTGTGCAGGCCAAATCGCTAGCAGCAGAAGCAGTTTTTTTGTCTTCTTCCCTGCCTAACGCTCTCCCTACAGAATCAGCAGCAACCTCTCCCTATACTAAGATCGGCAGAAGTAAGATGGCGGTCGGCGTGCACGCCCTTTTATACCCCCTGTGACGCCCACCAAAGCAAGCCAATCACTTGCATGCCCTTCTGAAAGATGGTGGTGACCCGTGCCTATGTCATCACGTTGCCCACAGTGTCCGTGGATCCTGATTGGCTGAAAAAGAGCGCAAAACAAACTTTTGAAACGCGACTTTGGCGCGTAAGTCACCGACCTCGTGGCCGACCTCATCCTAGGGTCGGATTTCGTTTCATGAAACCCGACTTTGCCAAAAGTCGGCGACTTTTGAATTTTTTAGACCCGTTTCGCTCAACTCTAGTTATTACACTTGGGGTTATTTAGTTTGGAAAAATGAAGGCTTAGGGGTGATCTTATTACAATGTATAAATATATGAGGGGACAATACAAAGACCTTTCTAATGATCTTTTACTCTTAGACCTGTTAAGGGGACAAGGGGGCATCCTCTACGTCTGGAGGAAAGAAGGTTTAAGCATAATCACAGATGCAGATTCTTTACTGTAAGAGCAGTGAGCAGCGTCGGACTGGAGTAGTTTGGGCCCACCAGAGAAAATCATCCTAGGGGCCCTCCATGCTTAAGGGCTACTAGCTGCAGAGTCTTCCCTTAGCTTCCATCTAGTCAAGCACCTTTATCGGCAGCAGATAATTTTGTGTAAACAAGACAAGTGCTGCCGAGAGCAATGATATTCTATAAGCACGGAAAGATTTTATTATTTAGATATGCCACATACACACACTAGACATGACACATACACACCAGTCACATGCTAGACACATGACACACACGACATACAAACGCCAGTCACACACTAGACACAGGATTAGAGATGAGCGAACCCCTGGATGTTCGGGTCCAGCTGAACAGTTAAAAAAAAAAAAAAAGTCCAGGTTCAGGTACCAGAACAGTACCCGGACCCCATTCACTTGAATGGGGGGCCCGAACATCCAGTGTTAACCACGCTGTCATGTGCAAGACAGCGCAGCAAACACTGCTTCTGATCGGTGGTAAAATCATTACCGCTGGTCATAGAGCGGAGGCTCTCATGCTGTCAAATGATGTGAGCCTGCAGCTGTGATCGGAGGTATAAAGTTTACTTCTGGTCACTGGACTACTGCTCCCATCAGCCTACGCCTGCTGCTGCTAATAAGAGCGACAGCAGGAGCTGCTGATGGGTGTATTCATCATCCGCCACCCAAGCTCTAAATAAAGAAAAAAAGAAGAAAAAAAAGGCGTGGGTTCCCCTGTATTTTTGATAACCAGCCAGGCAAAACTGACAGCTGTGGGCTGCAACCCTCAGCTGTCAGCTTATGCAAGGCTGGTTGTTAGTTATGAGCGAGAATACTTGTTGTTCAGGTTTTCCCGAGCATGTTCGGGTGTCCTCGGAGTGTTTTGGCGTGCTCGGAGATTTAGTTTGTGTCGACGCAGCTGAATGATTTGCGGCTCCTGGACAGACTGAATACATGGGAGGAATGCCTGTTAGGGAATTCACACATGTATTCAGGCTGTCTAGCAGCTGCCGCAAATCATGCAGCTGCTTCGACACAAACTAAATCTCGGAGCACGCCAAAATACTCAGAGGACAACTGACCATGCTCGGGAAAACCAGAGCAACAAGTATAATCGCTAATCACTGCTGGTTATCAATTATTTAAATAGATTATTTTAAAAAATGACATGGGACCCGACCCCATTTATGACAACCAGCCTAGTTAAAGCAGCGGGGGGCTGGTATTTTCAGGCTGGTAAGGGGCTATTGATATTTGCCTGGCCAGAATAAAGTCTTTAAATGAAGGAATGACAAAGACTCCTTTAATGATTCTAAATTAAACCATACTCACATCACCACCCATTCCATTGGATCTCTCATCTCCTGTAGTAAAACAAAAATAAAAAAACAATATCCCTTACCTGTCCTTTGTTCTCTCCCACGCTGTAATCCATGTCTGGGGCTAAACCGTTTTCAAAATGGACGGTGTCAAGATGCGACTGTCCAGGCTGAGAACCACTCAGGATTGAGCTGCTGTGAGCGCAGCCTCCGTGACCAGCGGTGACCTCATCAAGGTTATGGCAGGTCACTGAGGCTGTGCTCCCAGCTGGGCCCCTGAACTGCGGTGACCTTGGGGAGATCTCTGCTAGCACAGTGAGAGAGTCTCATGGTGCAGAGGCGACTTCACCGCAATTCACTTCACCAATGCACCAAGAGGCTTTTTCTCACTCCCCCCTTCTCCACAAGCCCCTGATCACCCCCATTTTCCACAAGGCTCATAATCCCCCCTTTTCCACACAGACCCTCATCATTACTCCTTCTCCAGACAGCCCCTCATCACCCCCCATTTTCCACATAGTACCTAATCTTCATGACCCCTTTTCCACGCAGCTCCTCATCATGCCCCTTTTTCCACACAGCCCCTCATTATCATGCCCCCTTTTCCACACAACCCCTCATTATAACGCACTCACTGCTGGGTGCATGTAATCGTAATACAGGGCAGAGCAGGCACTAATGAATGAGGAAGGAGTCTGATGCTGGTGAGGGGGCGGGCCCACCAGGGTGATGGCCCACCGGAGGATTCTCAGATCTCCCAGTGGGCCAGTCCGACCCTGTATTCTGCAAATGAGCAGCATCTTGCCTGCTGTGGACACTCCTATAGGTATTGCTATACAAGGGTGTGTGGAGCCCTGAGATTCCACCCCTAGGCTGGGTAAAAGGTGATTATGTATATACTCGAGTATAAGCCGACCCGAGTATAAGCCGACCCCCTAATTTTGCCACAAAAAACTGGGAGAACTTATTGACTCGAGTATAAGCCTAGGGTGGGAAATGCTCCATAGATTATTCCCCCATATGCTGCCCCCAAAAGAAGCTCCATAGACTATTCCCCCATATGCTGCCCCCATAAGAAGCTCCATAGATTGTTCCCCTATATGCTGACCCCAGAAGAAGCTCCATAGACTGTTCCCCCATATGCTGCCCCCATGCTGCTGCTGCATGTAAAAATAAAAAAAATGACGTAAAAAAAATGACGTACTCACCTCTCCATCGCTGGGTGTCAGGTGCCGGTGTCACTGCTGGCACCTGAGATACTCACGTGTCCTGCGTCCATGGCTGCTCACCGCTATCTGCCATGTCATCAGTCAGTGACGTTCAGACTGCAGGGTGCGCGGCACTCACTAACCACGTCACCGCCCCCTCTGCTGTCTGAAGTCACTGACCGATGACAGACAGCAGCAAGCAGCCATGGACGCAGGACAGGTGAGTATCACTATACTTACCCGTCCTGACGCTGTGTCTTGAGCCCCCAGCTTCTCCGCACTCTCTCTTCCTGCCTTCAGCGGTCACGTGGTACCGCTCATTAAAACTCATGAATATGCGCATATTCATGAGTTTTAATGAGCGGCACCACGTGACCGCTGAAGGCAGGAAGAGATAGCATGGGGAGAAGCTGGGGGCTAAAGACACAGCATCAGGACGGATAAGTATGACCTGACACCTCCGCCCCCTCCGACCCCCTTTGTATATGACTCGAATATAAGACGAGAGGGGGACTTTCAGCCCAATTTTTTGGGCTGAAAATCTCGGCTTATACTCGAGTATATACGGTAAATGCTTGGAGTGACCAGGTCAGTCCCAGAAATTGGGCTGAAAAGTGAGTATTCCTGGCTTGTTTTAGGAGGCACAGGCTTTCATGGGGTGTGTATAAAAAGGAGCCGGCCCTTTTAGAGCTTTGGAGAGTGTAGATCAATAGTGTCGCATAGGTTCTGACTAGAGTTGCGCGACTTTGATCGGATCGGGTTTCGTGAAACCCGAATGAAACAAAATAAGTTTCAGATGAAACTCGTCCGACTAGAGCAAAAAAAGTCGGAGTTTCGTCCGACTTTTATTTCCCATTGACTTGCATTGGGGTCGGGTTTCAGACGAAACTCCGACTTTGTTTTGCTCTAGTCGGACGAGTTTCATCTGAAACTTATTTTGTTTCATTCGGGTTTCACGAAACCCGATCCGACCAAAGTCGCTCAACTCTAGTTCTGACAATGGTTGTCAGACCACTAGTCACCAACTTCATACATCGATCACTTGCCCCATCGGTTCTGCAAGCAACAAAAAAGGGTCACATTGTGCTCCCAAGAGGGAGAGCAGCCCAGGAGGGTGATAGCGTGACCCCAAGGGTTAGAGTGTGCTCACAAGGGTGAGAGTAGCCCCCAAAGAGGAGAAAAATCCACAAGGTGAGAGTGAGACCCCAAGGGAAATAGCAGCCCACAAGGGTGAGAGCAGCTCAGAAGAGTGCATGCTCACAAGGAGGAGAGCAGTCCAGAAGGGTGAGAGCATGCCTCCATGGAGGAGAGCAACCCACAAGGATGTGAGCAGCCTCTACGCTGAGGTCTCATCTCATTGTGCCTTTAAAACTTAAAGTGACAGTAACCGCTCAGAACCTTGTGCTGCATTTTGAGAAAATTACTTTGCACCTTCAAAGGGTCTGCGATATTCCAGCGCGGTTTAGCGCCCCTCCCATAGCGGCAGTTAATGCTGTGGCATGGATGAATGAACCCCCTGGGGTCACTATTGTCACTTGATTTCTTACTTTTTAGTCTTAGAATTTAGCGGTCTGCAATATTGCAATTGAGGAAATATTGGGAACATTTGGATGATAATGGATGTATGAAAAGATGCTTGGTGCAATCCTACAGATGTCCTGAGGTTGAAATGCAATAAAGTCCTAATTCTTCTCACAGCTGAGGTTTGTTACAATTACATCCATTCTTGACATATCAGACACATGACAAGCGTTGAGCTAAAATACTCGCAAGACCATCGGTCACTGGAGCTCTGTGGCCACTGGACCAGAGCCCTGAGAATCTCTACCCTTCCTCCCAAGGAACGTTCCCACTGTCTTGAGGCCATACTTGATTCAGAGCTTTCATTTACCCTCCACATATGATCACTGGCTCGTTCTTGTCATCTACACTTCAAAAACATTTCTAGAATTCAACTTTTTCTTATTTTCACTCTGCAAAAACACTTACTGTATCTCTTATTCATTCTCGTCTCGACTATTGCAACTCTTTATTGATCATTCTCGCTCTTCCCAAACTCTCCCCTCTCCAGTCCATCCTAAATGCAGCAGTCAGGATCATATTTCTCACCAGCTTTTACACCGATGCCTCTACCATATGCCAGTCATTGCACTGGTTACCTATCCAATACAGAGTTCAATATAAACTTATCACTCACCCACAAAGGGCTCCACGGTTCAGCACCACCCTACATAGTAGCATAGTAACATAGATATTAAGGTTGAAAAAAGACTTTAAATCCATCTATTTCAACCCATATCCTAGGCAAAAAAAAACCCATGTGGCAATCAGAAAGCTTCACATTGGGGAAAAAAATTCTTTCCTGACTCCACATACGGCTATCGGACTAACTCCCTGGATCAATGCAATATCAAGGAAACGAGTGTATATAACCTGTAATATTATACTTTTCAAGAAAAGCATCCATCCTTAAATTTTAGTAGGGAATCACTCATTACAACATCATATGGCAGAGAGTTCCATAGTCTCACTGCCAGCGTCGGACTGGCCCACCGGGGAACCGGAGGATTCTCCGGTGGGCCCTGGCATCTGGTGGGCCCTGGCACCTGCTGGCATACAGGGCCAGCAGTTGCCTAGGGCCCCCGCTGCTCCAGGGGCCCCCAGCCAGTGGTGTGTCGCACACCATGCAGCTGCTATGGGGGCCCCTGCCAGCGGAGCAGCAGCGGAAGTCAGGAGGCAGGAGCCCCTGTCCCCGCTGCTAAAGAGAAATGAATATTCACTGCGAAGCAGTGAATATCATTTCAGGTCTCCACACCCCCAGAGGCCCCGCCCCCAGCCCAGTGAGCTGCTCTGCAGACTACAGCTGTAAATCAGGGCCGGCGCCGCCCTCAGTCCTCTCTGCTCCTGGCTCACAGCCAGTGCGCGATGACGTCACTACATCGCGCACCCGCTGTGTGTCTGGCAGAGGGGGCAGCTCCTGACACTGAAGCCGGGATCAGCGTGGGAGCGAGGAGGAGAGGTGAGTATTGTGTTTTGTTTTTTTTTTATATCTCTCTTGCTCTCTCTATCTGTCTCTATCTATCTATCTCTATTTCTCTATATATCTCTCTCTCTATCTCTCTTATATCTATCTATCTTTCTATCTCTATCTATTATCTATATCTATCTCTATCGCTCTATCTTTATATCTATCTTTCTATCTCTACATCTATCTCTATATCTATCTATCTATCTCTATATCTTTCTATATATATATCTCTATATCTATCTATTATGTCTATCTATCTCTATATCTATCTATCTTACTCTATCTCTATATCTATTATCTCTATATTTATTATCTATCTAGCTACCATCTATATCTATCTATCTTTATCTATATATATCTCTATCTAATATCTATATCTATCTATCTCTATACCTATCCGTTATCTTTCTCTATATCTTTTCTCTGTATCTATCTATCTCTATATCTATATCTCTCGCTATCTATCGCTCTATCTCTATATCTATCTTTATATCTATATCTATATATCTATCTCTATCTATCTCTATATCTATCTCTATTTCTCTCTATATCTATCTCTATATCTCTATAGCTATCTATCTATATATCTCTATCTATCTCTATATCTATCTCTCTGTATATCTATCTATCGCTCTATCTCTATATCTATATATCTATCTATCTTTATTTATCTCTATATCTTTTCTCTGTATCTATCTCTCTCTATATCTATCTATCTCTATATATATCTATTATCTCTATATCTATATCTATTTCTCTCTAGTCTCTATATCTCTCTCTATATCTATCTATCTATTTATCTCTATCTATATATCTATCTATCTTTATCTATTTATCTCTATATCTTTTCTCTGTATCTATCTCTCTCTATATCTATCTATCTCTATATATATCTATTATCTCTATATCTATATCTATTTCTCTCTATATCTCTCTCTATATCTATCTATCTATCTCTATCTCTATATCTATCTCTCTGTATATCTATCTATCTTTCTATCTCTATATCTATCTCTATATCTATCTTTCTCTATCTATCTATCTATTTATCTCTATCTATTATCTATATCTATCTCTATCTATCGCTCTATCTCTATATCTATCTTTCTATCTCTACATCTATCTCTATATCTATCTTTCTATCTATATCTATCTATATCTATATCTATCTATCTAGCTATCTCTATTATCTATATCTACCTATCTCTATATCTTTCTATCTTACTCTATCTGTTATCTCTATATTTATTATCTATCTTTATCTATCTATCTCTATCTATTATCTATATCTATATCTATCTCTCTATCTATTTATCTATCTCTGTATCTATCTCTCTCTATATCTATCTATCTCTATCTACCGCTCTCTCTATCTCTATCTATCTTTAGATCTATATCTATCTATCTCTATATCTATTATCTCTATATCTATCTACCTATCTATCTCTATATCTATCTCTATATATATGTATCTGTTTCTCTCTATATCTATCTCTATATCTCTCTCTATAGCTATCTATATATTATCTCTATATCTATCTATATATTATCTCTATATCTATCTATCTATCTCTATATCTATCTATCTCTATATCTGTTATCTCTATATCCATATCTATCTCTATATCCATATCTATCTCTATATCTATCTATCTCTATATCTATCTTTCTATCTAACACTATATCTCTATATCTATCTCTATATCTCATTATCTATCAATCTCTATCTCTCTCTATCTATCTATTGATCTATCCATCTATCTCTATATCTATCTCTCTATCTATCTATTATATCTATCTATTATCTCTATTATCTATATCTATCTATCCATCTATCTATATAGCTATCTCTATCTATCTCTATATCTCTCTATATCTATCTTTCTAACTCTATATCTATCTATCTCTATACATATCTCTATATATAGCTATTATCTCTATATCTATCTTTCTATATCTATCTGTCTCTATATCTATCTATCTCTATACATATCTCTATATATAGCTATTATCTCTATATCTATCTTTCTATATCTATATATCTCTATATCTATTATCTCTATATCTATCTATCTCTATCTATCTCTATATCTATTATTTATAGCCATCTATATATATTTATCTCTATATCTATCTATATATGTCTATATTATTATTATTATTATATCTGTATATCTCTATCTATTATCTATCTCTATCTATTCTCTATATATATCTATCTCTATATCTATCTATCTATCCATTATCTATTTTCTATCTATCTCTATATCTATCTACCTATCTATCTATCTTTCTATATCTATCTTTATATCTATCTCTATCTATCTCTATCTATCTCTATGACTATGAATCTTTCTATCTATATCTAATCATTATCTACTTTCTATCCATTATCTACTATCTATCTCTATATCTATCTATTTCTACATCTATCTTTCTATCTATATCTATCTAACTCTATATCTATATATCTATATAGCATTATACCCTATGAGGGGGTGCATTATTCCCTATGAGGGGGGCAGTATTATACCCTATGAGGGGGCAGCATTATACCCTATGAGGAGGGCAGCATTATTCCCTATGAGGAGGCAGCATTATACCCTATGAGGGGGGCAGCATTATACCCTATGAGGGGGGCAGTATTATACCCTATGAGGGGGTGCATTATTCCCTATGAGGGGGGCAGTATTATACCCTATGAGGGGGGCAGTATTATACCCTATGAGGGGGGCAGTATTATACCCTATGAGGGGGCAGCATTATACCCTATGAGGGGGTGCATTATTCCCTATGAGGGGGGCAGTATTATACCCTATGAGGAGGCAGCATTATACCCTATGAGGGGGTGCATTATTCCCTATGAGGGGGGCAGTATTATACCCTATGAGGGGGGCAGCATTATACCCTATGAGGGGGGCAGCATTATACCCTATGAGGGGGTGCATTATTCCCTATGAGGGGGGCAGTATTATACCCTATGAGGGGGGCAGTATTATATTCTATGAGATGGCTGCATTATATTCTATGAGATGGCTGCATTATACTATGTGAGGGGGCTGCTTTATATTCTATGAGGGGGCTACCCCAACTCCTGCTACATAATTAAGACATGTACAACCTTATATTATACCCAGATATTAGCGTGTTTTACCGCATAATTGGTGGTCTGGTATTTAACTCTATGCAGCTACATAGTGGGCCCCAAGAATGATTTTCTCTGGTGGGCCGAAGGAGTTCCAGTCCGACGCTGGATCAATGGGACTCGCTGGGTCAGCGGGACAAGCACTGATCTCCAGCTGCCAGCTGTGACTTTGCAAAGTGCAGCTTTCTCTGATACTGCTGTGTTATGGCAGCATAGATGTGACCTGCGACATCTGCTCCTCGCAGTGAAGCTTTCAGATAGCCAATCAAGTTGCAGTGTGGCAGTGCGGGCTCACGGCTACGACCGTAATCTTGTGTCACACTGCACACATTTCATCACTACCATCTTAATGCAACAAAAGCCCAAAAGGAAGAACTGAGACAAATCAATGTACAGCGGGAAAAACTGAATCTCACCGGGTGAGGGGACTCTACAGAGGGTGAGGGGACGCCTGTTGCCCGGTACCATCAGCGCCAGAGGCTGCCAGCAATCTGCTGGAATATATGTTCATATATGCTCTTTTTATAAATGACAACCCTTACTAGAGCCGGAATCAAAGTCCTGCAAAATCATAACCCAGAGATGACACCAAAGCAAATCAGAACAATTCATCTCTGCATGTAAATCATATAAATACAGATAGTGCTTCCTCCCTGTCTCTCCCTATAAGTGATGTAGGTACAGATAGTACCATTTTCCTGCATTACCTCTATGTCTCTAGTGTAAATGTAGGTACAGTTAATAGTACTGTCTCACTCTATAAATGATGTAGGTACAAAGCATTCCCTCATCCTTTAAATGATGCAAGTATGGTTAGCACTGTCTCTCCTTATAAATAATGTAGCTACAGATAGTACTGTCTTCCAAGTTCTACCAAATATGCCAAAAACAATGATTAATCTGGTCATATTGGACTGCTATTTTTTTTAAAGTACTGTAAATCATGTGCCGTCTTCTGTACTGACCACATATATTTATACATGTAAATGAGATTTTCTTATTATTGCTCCCAAAGTTGATTTCATCACACCAAGTTGCTTGCCTATTGCAGATTCAGCCTTCCCAGCCTGGTGCAGGGGTACAATTTTGTTTCTGGTGTCCTTCGACAGCTCTTTGTCCTTCACTATAGTGGAATTTGGAGTGTGACTGTTTGTGGTTGTGGACAGGTGTCTTTTATACTGATAAGTTCAAAAAGGTGTCATTACTACAGGTAATGAGTGGAGGACAGAGGAGAAGTTACAGGTCTGTGAGAGCCAGAAATCTTGCATGTTTTTAGGTGACCAAATACTTATTTTCCACCATAATTTGCAAAATAAGTCTTGCCAAATCAGACAAGGTGATTTTCTGGATTTATTTTCTCATTTTGACTCTCATAGTTGTGGTCTACCTATGATGTCAATTACAGTCACCTCTCATCTTTCTAAGTGGCAGAACTTGCACAATTGGTGGCTGACTAAATAAATACTGACTAATGTGAGCACAACCCCCATCTGTGGATGTCAGGCACTCAGACCATCCTCATGGAGTCGGTTTCTAACCATTTGTGCAGACATATGCACATTTGTGGCCTGCTGGAGGGCATTTTGTAGAGCTCTGGCAGTGCTCCTCCTGTTCCTCCTTGCACAAAGGCCGAGGTAGCGGTCCTGCTGCTGGGTTGTTGCCCTCCTATGGCCCCCTCCACATCCTCTGGCATACTGGCCTGTCTCCTGGTAGCGCCTCCAGCCTCTGGACACTACGCTGACAGACAAAGCAAACCTTCTTGCCACAGCTCGCATTCCTGTGCCATCCTGGATGAGCTGCACTACCTGAGCCACTTGTGTGTGTTGTAGAGTCCGTCTCATGCTACCATGAGTGTGAAAGCACAACCAACATTCATCAGCCAGAAAGCACTGGTACTGAGATGTGGTCTGTGGTCCTCACATGCAGACCCACTCCTTTATTGAGGGTGTCTTGATAATTGCCAATAATTTTCATCTGTGGTCTATTCCATTTGCACAACAGCATGTGAAATTGACTGTCAAACAGTGTTGCTTCCTAAGTGGACAGTTTGACTTAACAGAAGTTTGATTTACTTGGAGTTATATTCTGTTGTTTAAGTGTTCCCTTTATTTTTTTGAGCAGTGTATATAAGCGCCAACATCCTTCTGACCATTTTTTCCACAAGCATAGCTGCACCCTCCCCATTGAGGTGCAACCAGTCCCTACTGTAGAGCCAGTATCCGACAGAGAAGTTGGCCCAGTTCTCCATGAACCCAAACCCTTCCTTTCTGCACCAATTTCTAAGTCACCTATCTCCCTAAGCTCCCGCTGCCTTTCTAGTGACGCTCATGGCACTGGCAAGATTTCTGAAAAAGCCACCTTGGAGGTCCTGGCCTTGAACTTCTCTCCTAGTTCCGTGTAATCATTTTTAACGACATTCTACCTCACTCTAATTTTGCCATTGGTACTGACGTGCACTATGACTGCTGGGTTTTCCCAGCCCCACCCTGCAATGTCTATCCGATCAGCAATATGTCAACCCTAGCACCCGGCAGACAACACTGTTCGGCATTCACAGTCTCAGCAGCAGATGACCCTGTGTCTGCCTAATTATCGAGTCCCCTACCATCAACATCAGTCTGGCCTTTGCTGCACTTCTATCTCCCTTCTTCCTAAAGCAGTCGTTTTCCTGATTGCTAGAAGCAACGTCCCACCATAGCAATTTCAAGTGCAGGGCCTGCATTCCTAATATCAGCCACATAGGAAGATTTACTAGGCTGTGCCAGATCAGGGCTGGGCTACCTGCAACTTTTCCTCCTACCCACTTATAACGGTCACCCAGCTACGTACTTCTGAGTCCTGATCTTCCTCACCTCCACCCTCCTCTATATCACTGGCCCCAGCCAGAGCCGCTCAGTGAGCTAAAAAATCCTCTCTAGGTTTGTAATGCTCCTGACTGTTGTACGCTACACATTTAGATCCATTACCTCGGCTTCCAAACATGTAACTCGCTGACATTGAGCACAGACATTTACCCTCAAACGGCTGTTCAAGGCCGACAAACATCTCACAAGATGCACCTGGTAGCATTATCTATGGAGCACATACTAATGGGGATAAATACAAATGTAAGCTAAAACATTGGAAAATTAGTAAGGAAAACACTAGTGATGAGCGAGCACTAAAATGCTTGGGCGCTCGTTGCTCGGGTTCTCGACCCGAGCAACGAGCCCAATGTAAGTCTATGGGAGAACCGAGTATTTCTACCGCAACCCCCCCCAGGGGTCCTTCTAAAGTCTAAAAACATCTGAAAATGATGGAAACAGTGCTCAAATGACATGGGAACATCATGGGCAATGCCCCTGGAAGCAGCTGTGAACAATGTTGTCAGAGTCTTATTCCATTTTTACACCAAAAACCATACAAAACCAAAATGGATTTTCCTGGGAAATATGTTAAGGAACATCCTTTCCAGGGTAATGACTTTGTATAAGGCAAAATAATTAACCCAAAACAAAAATTTTCCTCAACCACTTGGGTTATGCTCAGATACAGCATTTATGATGCATTTTTCAACTTCAGTATTGCTTTCAACCAAGACAAATGCATTCACTGGGAAATGTCATTTTTAACAGTATACAACCTTCTTTGGCCATGTGGTGTGTGACACATCATCAGACACATCCTGTTTCATTTATGAAGGAGGGATGCTGAAAGTCACAAAGTCTATTTTTAGAGGGCCAGCCGTCGGCCCTCACTATTCTTAGAGAGCCATCAGCCGGCGATGCTTTGTTGTTCCCATTATTAAACATTGGGTCTCTTATACCGTTATTGCGTATGCAGTGAGTGACAGGGCTGCCCAAAATCTGGACACACCCCAACAACCCATTGAACAGACGTCATGGATGATCACATGCAACCATAGTTCCCAGTATTCATTTGGTACTCCCATACTGTTTGCTTATGCATTGAATGCAAGGCTTGCCTTGCACCAAAGTTACATGCAGCCCAATAAGCCTTTGAAGCCACATACTGGATGGCCACATGCAACCATAGTTCCCAGTATTCATTTGGTACTCCTAAACTGTTTGCGTATGCATTGAATGCAAGGCATGCCCTGCACCAAAGTTACACACCCCAATAAACCTTTGAACCGAGGTACTGGATGGCCACATGCAACCAAAGTTCCCAGTATTCTGATATTTTTAAGTCACCTAAAGTTTGCCTATGAAGTGAATACAAGGTCTGCCCAAAATTTGCATACACTCCAATCCCCCAAGGAAGAAATGCGGAGGATGGTCTCCACAAAATGTTTTCCCAGTTTACAGGGGCGGGTCTCCTATACTTGTAATGCCCATACACTAAGTGTAGGGACTGACAAACATTTCCCCCTGGTGGGTACACATCAACCAACTGTGTAAATATTTTTTATGGCCATCATAAACACCCTGGAAAAAAAGGATAGTGGCTGTTGCATCACGGACCACGATTACTCTGGTGATCTAGTGGTGTTGTCAGAAGAGACGTGGAGGATGGCCTACTAAATCTGTTTTCCCAGTTTACAGGAGCGGGTCTCCTATACTTGTAATCCCCATACACTAAATGTATAGGCTGAAAAACATTTTCCCCTAGGGTGGGACACCTCATCATAGAGTGTAAACATTTTTGGAATGGGCATCATAAACACTCTTGCAAAAGTTTCTACTGGCTGTTGGATCACGGACCACGGTCACCATGGAGATCTAGTGGTGGTGGATGATGAGGATGAGGAGAATAACAGCAAATATCCAAAATCAGGAAGCGTATACCCATGTGTGGGTGTGAAGAGGCGCAAGGGAATATACCTCACATAAAAAGACACTGGATTTGAGGTTAGGTTTCACTGTTCTCATGCGGTGGTGTACAGAAGTCTGCCTCAATCCAGCCCTTGTTCATTTTTAAAAAAGAGTCAGCCTGTCCACATTTTCAGTTGACAGGCGGATGCGCTTATCAGTTATAATTCCACCAGCGGTACTAAAAACGCACTCTGACAAAACGCTAGTGGCAAGACAGGACAGGACAGAACCTCCAAGGCATAGAGAGACAGTTCATGCCACGTATCCAGCTTTGAGATCCAATAATTAAAAGGCACAGAGGAATCTTGGAGGATATTGGTACGGTCAGCAAGGTACTCCCTCACCATCTTCCAAAACTTTGCACTCCTTGTGAGAGTATGCCACGCATCATGGCCACTGTGATGGGAAGGTCTGAGAAAACTCTCCCAGAACATTGCCAGTGTTCTCCTGCCTGTGCTGGATTGGAGTTGTGTCTCTCTCGCCTGCACACCTTGGTTGTCCAAAGAACTGTGCCCTCTGCCGCCAACGGTTTCAGAAAGAATTTTTTTAATAAATTCTACAAGGGCCTTCTGGTACTGCACCATTTTAGTACCCCTGTCTGCCTCTTGAAGAGATTGAAAGCTCTCCTTGTAGCATGGGTAAAGCAGTGTCACCAACTAGTAATGACTGTCATCCAAAATTTTGACAATACGAGGGACACGGGAAAGACAGGGAAACAAAGTCAGCCATGCATGGCAGACTGCTAACAGGCAAGACTTCCATGTCCTCACCAAGAGGACAACTGACCATGCTCTCCTCCCTGTCCTCAGGCCATCCACGGTGAACAGATGGTTTGACAGTTGTGCTTGTAGGACCATCTATAGCGCATGAAAGTAGCTCCTGTTGTTCCTCCTCCTCTTTGTCAACTAATCCACGTTGGGATGACATGAGGCTGCACTGTGTGTAATCACCCTGTATGCTTCCTTGCTCCATCTCATCGTGCTCAGCCTGCAATGCCAACTCTTTGATTGTGAGCAGAGTTTCAGAAGACAGAGAAGCGGGATGGTGACGCTAGTTATGGCGTCATCGCCGCTCACCATCTTGGTGGACTCCTCAAAGTTTTGAGGGATGGTACATAGGTCTGACATTCATGTCCACTCCTGAGGTCTTATATGTGAATTCTGAACTGAATACCGACAGCATTGTTGATGCTGGTAGTCAACAACTGCCTTTTTCTGCTCATAAATAGTCTTCAAAATGTGCCGTGTTGAGTTCCAATGTGTGGGGACATCACACACCAGTCAGTGAGCCGGAAGCTGCAAACGCTGCTGTAGCATGGCAAGGGCGGCGGAAGTCTGAAGCTGACTTTGGACTACTACTGTCCCATCATTGGCTAATGTGTCAATCACTGTCATTGTAGCAGGCATCGCCTGATGGGACTTGTAGCCCAATCGGACAATGCCTGCACACACACATAGACCCCCAGGCAGCCGGCACAGACCCCCGGCAGGTCCCTACAGACCCCCGGCAGCCGGCACAGACCCCCGGCAGGCCCATACAGACCGCCGGCAGCCGGCACAGACCCCCTGGCAGCCGGAACAGACCCCCGGCAGGCCCGTACAGACCGCCGGAAGCCGGCACAGACCCCCCCGGCAGCCGGCACAGACCCCCGGCAGGCCCGTACAGACCGACGGCAGCCGGCACAGACCCCCCGGCAGCCGGCGCAGACCCCCAGCAGGCCCGCACAGACCCCCGGCAGGCCCGCACAGACCCCCGGCAGGCCCGCACAGACCCCCGGCAGGCCCGCACAGACCGCGCATCAAGATGTGCACAGACCGCGCATCATGTTGATATCATTTCAGCAGCCAATCACAGCCACAACAGTGGCTCATTGCATTATGGGAACTTCCGATTCCGGTATCCGATATTGAAAAAATATCGGTACTCGGTATCGGAATTCCGATACAGCGAATATCGGCCGATACCTGATATTTGCAGTATCGGAATGCTCAACACTACTCATGATTATATAAGGGGAAAACCTGTTTTTTAACATCTAAAATTTGGAAATACAGTAACAGGATCGAAGGGGACATATATTTTTGTGCGTGTGTTCTGGAATATGATTCAACACAAACATGCTCCCTCCCTCCTCTACTCGTCATAGACTGTGAAGAAATATGATGTGAAGCATTTAATGAGCTGTACCCTGAGACAAGCTTGACATAGAAAGTTCAGAGTAAAGCTATCCAACAACATATTTTACAAACTTTATACTTATCTGTCCTATTGATTAATGAAAAGATTGACTTATTTCTATCCTAAATTATACAGGGCATGATTCCCTATTCTTGCAAGAATTCCAATATACCTTATTTTTTTACAGGACAATTATTGAGAGCGAATTTACATAATTACAAAATGTCTAAGAAGCATCATAGAATCCTAGAATCGTAGAGTTGGAAGGGACCTCCTGGGCCATCTGGTCCAACCCCCTGCTCAAAGCAGGATTCGCTAAATCATCCCAGTCAGATGTCTGTCCAGCCTCTGTTTGAAGACTTCCATTGAAGGAGAACTCACCACTTCTTGTGGCAGCCTGTTCCACTTATTGATCACTCGAACTGTCAAAAAGTTTTTTCTAATATCTAATCTGTGTCTCCTCCCATTCAGTTTCATTCCATTGCTTCTAGTCTTTCCTTGTGCAAATGAGAATAAAGATGATCCTTCTACAATGTGACAGCCCTTTAGATATTTGTAGACAGCTATTAAGTCTCCCCTCAGTCTTCTCTTTTGCAAACTAAACATTCCCAAATCCTGCAACCTTTCCTCATAAGACAGGGTTTGCAGACCGGTCACCATTCTGGTCGCTCTTTTCTGAACTTGCTCCAGTTTGTTGATGTCTTTTTTAAAATGTGCTGCCCAAACCTGGGCACAATATTCCAGATGAGGTCTGACCAAAGAGGAGTAGAGGGAAATAATGACTTCACGTGATCTAGACTGTATGCTTCTGTTAATACATCCTAGAATTGCATTTGCCTTTTTTGCTTCTGCATCACACTTTTGACTCATATTCAGTCTGTGATCTATTAGTATACCCAAGTCTTTTTCACATGTGCTGTTGCTTAGCCCTATTCCTCCCATTCTGTAAATGCTTTTTTCATTTTTATTGCCCAGATGTAGTACGTTGCATTTTTCCCTGTTAAAAACCATTCTGTTAGTTGCTGCCCACTGCTCCAGTTTATTTATATCTTTTTGAATCCTCTCTCTCTTCTCTAGTATTAGCTATCCCTCCTAGCTTTGTGTCATCAGCAAATTTAATCAGTTTACCCTCAATTCCTTCATCTAAATCGTTGATAAAGATGTTGAACAATACAGAGCCCAGGACAGAGCCCTGTGGTATCCCACTTGAAACATTCTTCCAACTGGATGTGCAGCCATTTACGACCACTCTTTGGGTCCGATCACTAAGCCAATTATGAATCCACCTAACAGTTGCCTTGTCCATTCCATACTTAGCCATTTTTTCAATAAGGGTTGTATGAGATACTTTGTCAAATGCTTTGCTGAAGTCAAGATATAGTATATCTATAGCATTTCCTTGATCCACCCAATCAGTGATTCCATTATAGAAGGAAATTAAGTTAGTCTGACATGACTTATTAGTTACAAACCCATGCTGACTCTGTTTAATCACTTCATTCTTATCCAGGTATTGACATACATGTTTAATAATTTGTTCAAAGATCTTTCCTGGTATAGAAGTCAGACTCACCGGCCTATAGTTGCCTGGGTCCACCTTCTTCCCCTTTTTGAAGATAGGAACAACATTTGCTCTTCTCCAGTCTTCTGGGACTTCTCCTGTTCTCCAGGAATTTTCAAAGATTATGGAGAGGGATTGTGACGAACAGCCCACGGCCGTTCGTCCACTTACGGGCGACGACTAACGGGGGTCCCGCTGCCACCAAAACGCGACGGACAGCGGACCCTGTGTCACCACTATGTCACAATCCCACCACAGACACCGGTGTATCAGCGGACGGAGGGACGTGACACAATGCCGGCACACGGCTATCACAGGCGCAGTGGGGCTTATCTTAGTTATCCCACCACTGGCACCATGTGACAAAAATATCCAGCAAGCTAATCTCGCTCTACAATTTGCCGCAGGGGGAGTTTAATTTGGATGCCCCACCACTGCTATCAATCTTCCAAGTACTGCGGGGATTTGTGTATATCCCACTTTCTCAGTTCCACCTTGGAACTCGCAGCTCTCCGGCGCCCCCCTTACCCTCAGGTCAGTCAGGGAACTGCACCTAGGATAATTGGTCGCCGGACGGGCTGCCTGTTGTGAACCGGCAATTAGGCTTCTGCAGTAAGGGAATTATCAATGCTGTGGCCGCAGACCCTTATTCAGCAATATAAGACCCTTCTGTACTGCCAGCAAGCCGTAATAGCCGTACACAACGCGCTGCCACCAGTCACGGTTACTTAATTCACAGTGTTAAATTAAGAGGGTCCGTGGCAAACCCTTTGAATTAGTAGCGATTATCTAACAAAGGCGTATAGTTCGATTCTTAGAGCATGGAGACAGATCTAAATAATTTCATTTATTTTCCGAAAGAGGACAGTGATTACAGATAAAAGTTGCTATAAAATTGAGACATAAAATATGTACAGTACAGGTATAAAATAAAAGTGGAGAAAGCAAAGAGATTACACTCACAGTTCCATATTGTTCCTTAGGCAGACCATGTGGCTTTAAGGTGGGTGGAGGCGGAGCTGCACTTCTCCGCTCATCTGAGTTCTTGTCAGCACGGACTCTGCAGCTGTTCTGAGCTGGTTCTGCCAGGGAATGCCTTATAGACTTTCCTATGTGACATCACGGAGAGGTGCATTCTGGGTTGATCTCACCCCTCTTATCCAAGTTATGTTTTGGCTACAAAACTTAGATTAGCTATAACTTTATGGGAGAAGCTGGTATGGACTCATCAGTGGTTTCATGTTTCCCAGCGTAATGAGCCCATCAAGAAAACATCAAACATCTATGCGATATGACCGTCCATTTGGGCGCAAATCCTATCTCATGTTCTGGACAGGGTAGAACTTCGAAACATACGCGGTCTCGAAGCTGGGACCGCTCAGGTTACAAAAATATGATTTTCATATCTCTAGGGTATTTGGTTCTTATGGTATAGTCTCTCATAGTTTTATTCGTTTCAAACAAAGAAGTTTTTCCCGCTCTGAAGAGGAGAGAAGGCAAATGGTGTGAGGAAGATGGTCTAGCTAATTAACATTCCTGCTCTTCCAGAGGAAGTGGCAGGGTTGATAAAACCTGGGGGGGAAGGAATTCCTACTACTGACAGTTTACAATGTCCTAGGACGGAGGATTTGTAGCACATTCCAACAGAAAACATATCTTGCAGACATTGTACATCACACCTCCCCCCTTAAGAGGGCGCTAAGGAGGCATTACCTCTCGGTAATCGGCCATGCGCACCTCAGCGGGTTCGCCCCGGCGGGACAACCCATCGGCATTGCCGTTTTCACTGCCCTTCCTGGGTTTTACAGTAAAATCGTACTGTTGAAGGGCAAGGCTCCAGCGGAGCAATCTTCCATTGGTTCCGGACACTGTGTGCAACCAGCTCAGAGGGTTGTGGTCAGTTACCACCGTGAAGGCGCGCCCGTACAGGTAGGGCTGCAAACGCTGCAGTGCCCACACCATGGCCAGACACTCCTTCTCGATGGTCGAGTATGCCACTTCCCTCGGCAAAAGTTTCCAGCTCAGGTACAACACGGGGTGCTCTTGGTCCCCCGAGTCGACCTGGCTAAGCACAGCACCGAGGCCAAACTCGCTGGCGTCGGTCTGTACCAGAAACGGGCGACTGCTGTCGACTGCTCTCAACACTGGAGAGTTGCACAGGGCTGCTTTCAAAGCTTGGAAAGCCGCCTCACAGTCATCTGTCCAGTTGACTGTTTGGGGTAGCCTCTGCTTGGTGAGGTCAGTCAAGGGTTTGGCAAGGGCGCTATAGTCCTGTACGAACCGCCTATAGTACCCTGCAGTGCCCAAGAAGGACTTCACCTGTTTCTTGGTCCTGGGGGTGGGCCAGGACACGATGACGTCCACTTTTTCTGGCTCCGGACTCATGGAACCCCCGCCTACCCGGTGCCCCAGGTAGTGGACCTTGTGCATGCCTATCTGGCACTTCCCCGGCTTGATGGTCAGGCCTGCCTTGTGAAGACGCTTGAGCACCTCCTGGAGGTGCTGAAGGTGTTCCTCCCAGGTGGAACTGAAGACGGCAATATCGTCTAAGTACGCCACTGCGTACTCCTCCAGTCCCCGAAGCAGGTGGTTGACCATCCGCTGGAAAGTGGCAGGGGCATTCTTCATGCCGAAGGGCATGACCGTGGACTCGTACAGTCCAAAGGGGGTGATAAAGGCAGATTTCTCCTGCGCCTCAGGGCTCAGGGGAATCTGCCAGTATCCCCGACTCAAATCCATGATGGATATGTAGTTGGCGTTTGTCAACCGCTCGAGCAGATCCTCGATGCGCGGCATCGGGTGGGCATCAGAGGTTGTGATGGCGTTGAGCCCCCTGTAGTCCACGCAGAACCGGGTGGTTCGATCCTTTTTAGGCACGAGGACTACAGGTGAAGCCCACGCACCTTTTGACCGTCGAATCACTCCCAGCCTTAACATCTCATCGACCTCTTGGCGCATGACTTGTTGCACCGTTTCAGAGATCCGATAAGGTGTTCGCCGTAATGGGGCATGATTCCCGGTGTCCACCTCATGAACCGCTAACTCCGTCCTCCCAGGACGGTTGGTGAACACGGGCCGGAAGAGTTCCAGGGTGGCCATCAACTGCAACCGCTGGGACACGGTGAGCGAACCACTTATCTCCATGTCCTCAATGGACCCATTGGCCTTGGCCTGGGCCAGCATGTCCAGGAGGGAATCTTCCTCCCCATCCTCTGGCAGATTGCAGACCGGTAGGACGCAAGCTTCACGTTCGTAGTGCGCCTTCAGCATGTTGACGTGAAAGGCCTTGCGCCTACCCCGAGCATGGTCAAGCGTGACCACGTAGGTGACCGGGTTGAGCTGTTGGTGGACGACGTATGGGCCTTCCCAGGCTGCCTGAAGCTTATCCGTTGGTACAGGGACCAGCGCCCACACCTTTTGACCCACCTGGTATGTCCACTCCCGGGCGTTCTGGTCATACCAGTGCTTCTGGTCAGCCTGAGCCTGCGTCATGTTGTCATGCACCAACTGCGTCAAGGTCTGCATCTTGTCACGGAAGCGCATGACATAATCCACGATGGACACTTCTGTGGGGTTTGGCTCATCTTCCCAGGATTCTCTTATCAACCCAAGGGGTCCCCGGACTCGCCTGCCATACAGGAGCTCGAAGGGGGAGAACCCGGTCGAGGCCTGCGGAGCTTCTCTGTAAGCGAACAGCAGGTGTGGGAGGTACCGCTCCCAGTCGCGCCCTTGGGTCTCAACCAGTATGCGGAGCATCTGTTTGAGGGTACCGTTGAAGCGTTCACACAAACCATTAGTCTGTGGGTGATACGGACTCGATACCAGCTGCGTCACCTGCATTTTCTCACAGAGAGCCTCCATTAGGCGAGACATGAATTGGGGCCCTTGATCGGTAAGCATCTCCCTGGGAAATCCTACTCTTGAAAAGATGGTCACCAGTGCGTCAGCCACCTTATCTGCCCTGGTTGAAGACAGAGCTACTGCCTCCGGGTACCGGGTAGCGTAGTCTACCACGGTGAGAATGTATCGCTTTCCGGAGCTGCTGGGGACGGACAGCGGTCCTACAATGTCCACCGCGATTCTCTGGAAAGGCTCCTTTATCACCGGCAAAGGAATAAGGGGAGCCTTAAGAGCAGGCCCCGCCTTACCCACTTTTTGACAGGTGGCGCAGGAGCGGCAGTAGTGTGTTACATCTGTCCCCATCTTGGGCCAATAGAAGTGTTGAGACAGCCGTGCCTTTGTTTTGCTGATCCCCAAGTGTCCAGCGAGTGGAATCTCATGGGCAATCCGCAACAACTCAGTTCTGAACTGATAGGGGACGACCAGCTGTCTTTCCCTCAACCACTCCTTTTTAGGATCTCCGGGTACTGTCTCCCGGTACAACCTTCCTCGTTCCCAGAACACCCTCTCCTTATCAGACTTGGAGGTGGGCGTCTCGGCGAGACCTCTCAATTTCTCCAGGCTGGCATCTGAGTGCAGAGCAGCCTGGAACTCCATGCTGGAGGCTGCCAGAAGTGACGTCAGGGTCCCCTCTTTACTGGGACCCTCTGGAACCGGCTCTGGGTTCACCTCTGGTTCAGTCTCTCCTGTAGCAGCAGAGGGTCCAGAAGACAGTGCGTTACCTGCGATCTGGGCACTCTGACTGCGTGTGACAGCTGCTATGTATGCTGTCTCCCTGGGGATTTCTTCAGACCCACCAGCTGGTGCTGCCCTGGGCTCTACCTCCCCATCCACCCCCAAGACTTCAGGAGCAGTGCTACTTATGGGCCAGTTACCTTCCTCGGTGGCACTGGTCAGCTGCATGGCATTACCTTCCTCATGGTCCCCATGCACCTCCCCATTTCCTTGAGCACCGTTGCTTACTCCTGCCAGGGGTTCCTCAGCCGTCTCACTCCGCAGAGTGATGGGGCTGAGCACTTCGGTACCTGTGGACACATCTACCGCTTCAAAGAAAGGGTTAACGGGTTCAGTCGGCACAGATACATCAACATCATCATCATCCTTCCTAGGAGAAGAATGGTTATCAGTTTGCTTTGGTACATTCAAATCAGCATCAGCATCGTAACTGGGGAAAGAATGGTTGTTAGTTGCATCATTACTCATCAAGGCATTAGCAGGTAACACATTCAGTTTCCCGTCATCATCATCATCATCAGGGTTAACGTTACCCTTATTATCAGTTTGGGGAAGGGTGTCAGGGACGTAGTATGCAACCATCCGCCCCAAGTCAGTCCCCAATAAAACATCAGTGGGCAGGTTTTCAGACACTCCCACCTCCCTCAACCCGCTCCCGGCACCCCAGTCAAGAAAAACTCGTGCCACTGGCAAGGGACAACGGGTGCCTCCAATCCCGGGGACAGTCAGGGTTTTCCCCTCAACAAACTCTTCAGGGGCCGCCAGTCCAGGACGGATGAGGGTTCGTTCAGCCCCGGTGTCCTTGAGGCCTGTAGCAAGACGGGCCCCCACCTGAACAGGTTGAACGTTGTCGTCAGCCCTCCCAACCACACCTCCCACCAAAAGAACAGAGGCGTTGGGCCCGGGGGCCTTGGCTGGGGGGTTCTTCGGCCTATTCGGACAGGTGTAAAAGAAGTGACCAGGCCGCTGGCAGTGGTGACACAGGCGACTGTCAGTAGCCGGCCTGCTGTTGGCAACAGGGACTGGGCCTCCGGAGGGACGGCTAGCTGGGGCATTGGGGTTGGTTGCTGGCTTACCCCCTTTCCAGCTGGTGGCGACTGGCCTCCGCGTCTCGGGCTTCCGGTTGGCCTCGTGGTTGTCGGCGATCTGCGCCGCTTTGTCCGCGTTCGTTGGTTCGCGGTCCAGGATGAACTGTCGGACCTCAGCTGGGCAGAGATGCAGGAACTGGTCTTTGATCATCAGGTCCCGTAGCTGCTCAAAGGTTTCAACGGACAGTCCATGGATCCACTGGTCAAAGTGGGTCCTGAGTCCTTGCACCACATCACTGTAGCTATCATGTGGGCCACGTTGGAGGTGCCGGAACTTCTTTCGGTATACCTCAGGTGTCAGCCGGTATTTGGCGATCAGCGCCTGCTTTATGGCGACATAGTCATCATCGGCTTCTGGCGGAAGAGAAGCAAATGCCTCCAGGGCTTTGCCTTTTAGCCCTGGGGTCAAGTACCTTGCCCATTGGTCTCTGGGCAGCTGGTACTGTCTGCAGGCTTTCTCAAAGGCTCGCAGAAACGTGTCCAAGTCCCCGTCCTTTTCCATTACGGGAAAATGCTCTGGCCGGGGTTTAGGAGTCTGGATGCTGCTGGGCTCACCGCTTCGGGCTGTGGGGGCATTCCCACCCCGCTGGAGTACCTCCAGTTCATGGGCCCTCTGCTCCTGGCGCTCGGCTCTCTCAGCCTCTGCTCGGCGCTCAGCTCTCTCAGCCTGGGCTTGACGCTCGGCCCTCTCAGCCTCAGCTTGGCGCTCACGTTCGGCTTGGGCCTCCTGCCGATATTGCTGGATCAGCCTCACCCGCCCATCACTGTCTTCGGCGGGGAGTTCGTCCAAGGCCATTTGCAGATAGGGGTCCACCCCGTTCTGGCTGAATGTGGGGCCAGCGCTCAGGAGTGGAGCCTCTGCTGCAGCCCCATTGCCACTTGGGCCAACTTCTGCGCTTGCTGGATTCTGGTCGTTGTCCAGCTGCACTAGAGCCACGATCATTTGAGCTCTGTTTTTGTTCGTGGCGTTAAGGCCTTGGTACGTGCATAACCCAGCAAGAACTTCCTTTGTCTGCCGGTTGTACCAAGGTTCTCCTTTTGCCGCCATGGTTGCCAAATAAAAGATAGAAAAAGAAAAACGAAGAAACGGGAGGGGGATACTTGCAAGTACACACTAATGTCTCAGGACTAGTAACCACTGAGTCT
Organism: Dendrobates tinctorius; assembly: GCF_039654945.1. Classification (NCBI taxonomy): domain Eukaryota; kingdom Metazoa; phylum Chordata; class Amphibia; order Anura; family Dendrobatidae; genus Dendrobates; species Dendrobates tinctorius. The sequence continues at coordinate 11,933,853 of NW_027361782.1, read as the reverse complement.
GTTCTCCAAAACCTATGATGCAGGATTCCCGCAGGAACCGTGCAGGTTTTTAGTGAGAGGAATGATTGCTCAAACCAAATCACTAATGCTCTAGGATTATCCCACCGCTCTGCCACCAATATGTGACGAACAGCCCACGGCCGTTCGTCCACTTACGGGCGACGACTAACGGGGGTCCCGCTGCCACCAAAACGCGACGGACAGCGGACCCTGTGTCACCACTATGTCACAATCCCACCACTGACATCGGTGTATCAGCGGACGGAGGGACGTGACACAATGCCGGCACACGGCTATCACAGGCGCAGTGGGGCTTATCTTAGTTATCCCACCACTGGCACCATGTGACAAAAATATCCAGCAAGCTAATCTCGCTCTACAATTTGCCGCAGGGGGAGTTTAAGTTGGATGCCCCACCACTGCTATCAATCTTCCAAGTACTGCGGGGATTTGTGTATATCCCACTTTCTCAGTTCCACCTTGGAACTCGCAGCTCTCCGGCGCCCCCCTTACCCTCAGGTCAGTCAGGGAACTGCACCTAGGATAATTGGTCGCCGGACGGGCTGCCTGTTGTGAACCGGCAATTAGGCTTCTGCAGTAAGGGAATTATCAATGCTGTGGCCGCAGACCCTTATTCAGCAATATAAGACCCTTCTGTACTGCCAGCAAGCCGTAATAGCCGTACACAACGCGCTGCCACCAGTCACGGTTACTTAATTCACAGTGTTAAATTAAGAGGGTCCGTGGCAAACCCTTTGAATTAGTAGCGATTATCTAACAAAGGCGTATAGTTCGATTCTTAGAGCATGGAGACAGATCTAAATAATTTCATTTATTTTCCGAAAGAGGACAGTGATTACAGATAAAAGTTGCTATAAAATTGAGACATAAAATATGTACAGTACAGGTATAAAATAAAAGTGGAGAAAGCAAAGAGATTACACTCACAGTTCCATATTGTTCCTTAGGCAGACCATGTGGCTTTAAGGTGGGTGGAGGCGGAGCTGCACTTCTCCGCTCATCTGAGTTCTTGTCAGCACGGACTCTGCAGCTGTTCTGAGCTGGTTCTGCCAGGGAATGCCTTATAGACTTTCCTATGTGACATCACGGAGAGGTGCATTCTGGGTTGATCCCACCCCTCTTATCCAAGTTATGTTTTGGCTACAAAACTTAGATTAGCTATAACTTTATGGGAGAAGCTGGTATGGACTCATCAGTGGTTTCATGTTTCCCAGCGTAATGAGCCCATCAAGAAAACATCAAACATCTATGCGATATGACCGTCCATTTGGGCGCAAATCCTATCTCATGTTCTGGACAGGGTAGAACTTCGAAACATACGCGGTCTCGAAGCTGGGACCGCTCAGGTTACAAAAATATGATTTTCATATCTCTAGGGTATTTGGTTCTTATGGTATAGTCTCTCATAGTTTTATTCGTTTCAAACAAAGAAGTTTTTCCCGCTCTGAAGAGGAGAGAAGGCAAATGGTGTGAGGAAGATGGTCTAGCTAATTAACATTCCTGCTCTTCCAGAGGAAGTGGCAGGGTTGATAAAACCTGGGGGGAAGGAATTCCTACTACTGACAGTTTACAATGTCCTAGGACGGAGGATTTGTAGCACATTCCAACAGAAAACATATCTTGCAGACATTGTACATCACAGGGATTCAAAAATTTCTTCTGCTATCTCCTTCAGTACTCTGGGGTGTAATTCATCTGGACCTGGAGACTTGAATTCATTTAGGTTAGCTAAGTGTTTCTTATGAAGTCAGCTGTATTAGAGCATTTCACATTGATAATGTATAGAAAAAAACAAGATGTCCTGGAGGCTGGTTGCCTGGTCTTGGAAATATGGATAGCTGGCACAAAAAGTGGGATGAATAGATGAATGAATGAATAAATAAAGCCTATTTTTTTTTTTTTCCTTTTAGAAAATAAACTACTCACTTGTTAGTGTATAGAAAAAACGCAATGTCCTTAAGGCTGATAGCTTTGTCTTGAAAATGTAAGTAGCTGCCAATAAAGTGAATGAATAAATAAACAAGTAGAGTACGCTTATCTTACAAAAAGGGGGGGGGGCAACCCCTTAAGGGTTAAAAGAGATTCTGCTAGACTTACTTATTAAAGAATCCGACCATAAGTGCATCCAACCTTGGAACTGTTACTGGGATATTGGCTGGCACATGTCCCCTAATCCTGGTTTAAATATAATTACTAATAAAAAAAAAAAAAAAAAATTTGAATATCAGAAAAAAAGCCAAAAGATACCAAGGAATAATGATAGATGGTTCGGGTGGATGCGGAGGCTAATCTTGCCGAATGCTTGTGGCTGAATATCCTTAGATAAATCAAGAGCACCTGGTACTAGACTGTTATATGCAGAGGCAGACCTGTGACATAGATGAGGGTTAGAGGAGGCTTGTGCTCGCTGGTATAGTGCAGGGAGGGGTGGCACTTACTTGGAAGCTGGTGGTCGGTGGTCCAGTCAAGGGAGCTAGATGGGGTGGGTGATGACCGCTGCTGCTGGGCAGTGAAGCAGTGCGGATCGCCGCTACCTCGCGTGCTCCGGCCGTGAGCGACGCTGAGGAGGTCAGCGTGTGGTGGGGGCAGGGTGTAGTGTGACGTCACACTGGGAAAGGACGGTGGCTAGCTAATGGCACAAAACCAACGCGTTTCGAGAGAACATCTCTCTTCATCAGGGTTGTGCCTGCCACTGCATAGAGCGTCCTTATAAAGTATCCTGAAACCCTGCAGAGTAATCACCTGACCCACAGCTGCCTGATAAGAAAGCCTCATTAGGAAGGAGAGATTGTGGATTCAGTGAGAATCAGAAAGGGAGGAGGGGAGGATGGCAGTGTCTGCATTTAACCCTAAAGGCCCCGTCTCACTAAGCAATCTCGGTAGCGAGATCGCTGCTGAGTCACAACTTTTGTGACGTAACAGCGATCTCACCAGCGAGATCGCTGTGTGTGACAGCGATCAGCGAGCGGCCCCCCTGCCGGTATCGCTGATCGCTGCAAGAAACCTCTGGACATTTCTTTGGTCGCTGGTCTCCCGCTGGCCAGCACACATCGCTGCGTGTGACAGGCGGGAGACCAGCGATCAGGTGTAAAAAAAAAAATAATAAAAAAAAATAAAAAATATAGTTATTCTCACCTTCCGACGTCCCGTTCAGCCATCCCGCCTCTCTCCACGCTCCGGTCCCAGTGATCCTTTGCATGAATGACCGCAAGACTTTGTTATCCCGCGAGACCGTGACATCTCGCGGTCATTCGTGCAAAGGATCACTGGGACCGGAGCGTGGAGAGAGGCGGGATGGCTAAATGGGACGTCGGAAGGTGAGAATAACTATATTTTTTATTTTGATACTATTTTCTACAGCGATAGCCAGCGATGCCGGGCTCTCGGCATCGCTGTGCTGATCGCTGGTGAAGCTGTCTGTGTGACCGCTCACCAGCGATCACATAGCGACTTACCAGCGATCCTGACACCTTCATATCGGTGTCGGGATCGCTGGTGAGTCGCTTAGTGTGACGGGGCCTTAAAACAAGTAGAGGTTGCATGAGACTGAATCCAAATGAATGGACATAGAGAATATGTGTATATAAAAGGGAATGAATTATGAGATTAAGAAATACATAAATAAAATGTGCATGTGGTGTAACCTTTATTTAAGATAATTAAAATGGATTAAAAAATGAGAATGCAAATATATATATAAAAAAAATATATATATATATGGGATCGGCGGCAGCGCTCACTTGCTCTTGCCGGACTTGCTGCTCTCGGTCTTCTTGGGCAGCAGCATGGCCTGGATGTTGGGCAGGACGCCCCCCTGGGCGATGGTCACCCACCCAGCAGCCTGTTCAGCTCGTCATTGCGCACGGCCAGCTGCAGGTGTCGGGGGATGATGCGGGTCTTCTTGTTGTCTCGGGCGGCATTACCGGCCAATTCCAGGATCTCAGCAGTCAGATACTCCAGCACAGCGGCCAGATAGACCGGAGCGCCGGAGCCCACCCTCTCGGCGTAGTTGCCCTTGCGGAGAAGCCTGTGCACACGGCCAACCGGGAACTGCAGTCCTGCCCGGGATGAGCGGGTCTTGGCTTTAGCGCGGACCTTCCCTCCTTGTTTGCCGCGTCCAGACATGGTGGTGATCGCTGATAAGAAGAAGAAACAGAAAAAAAAAAATCTGGGTGATATATATATATATATATACATACACACATACAGAGAGAGAGAGAGAATAATACTAAAAATAGGAAAAAATATAAAAATTAAAATTAAAATAAAAAGTAAAAAGTATGTGCATATTTCAAAAAGCCCCATTTTATCGGGCCCTGTTTTTCGTTTATGGGCTGATCAAAAAGCCCGACATTCATATGAAATCATGTCCATACTTCTGATGAGCTTCACTTTTAAGCCCTTTTGTTTGGGGGCTTAAAACTTGTACCACAAAGTGAGGAAAAAACTAGAACGCATAGAGCTTAATTTCGTGATTCAAACCTGCTGGGGCTAGAGTGTCCAGGGTAAAAATCCATCTGGATTCCACTCGGGACATTGCTTTGAGATAGTCGCCCCTTCTATGATTTGGCTTAACTAATTGTATGCCCATATAGGAGACACCTCTGCATGATCGATTGTGCATGTCTGCAAAGTGGCGGGACAATGGATGTCCCTTATATCCCTTTTCTAATGTTGTCAAGGTGCTCCTTGATCCTTACTTGCAGAGGTCTCTTAGTTCTGCCTACATACATCTTCCCACAGGGACATTTTAAAATATATATAACGCCTGATGTTTGACAGGAAATACTGTCTTTAATGTGAAAAGTATTCATGTTAGATGAGTCCGTGAAGCACTGATGGGAGTTTTTTTGGAGTTGCTGTTCTAATACAGCATGCACATCTCCCACAGGATTGAAATCCCTGTGTGTTTAGGCTTGACCGGACTGCTTGGTTGGTTTGCGAGATAGAGCCACACATCTTGGTAGTGGGTGCCAGCAATAGGCCAAGATTCGGTGCCTTCGTATATACGAACCGAGGTTTTTTTGGAAGTAAATCACCCACATGTTTGTCACTCTGTAAGTGTGACCAATGTTTATGAATGATCCTGTTGAATGCCTTGTAACCTGTATGAAACTGCGTTATAATGGGTAGATTATGAATCTGTTCTGGAATCGTGGCTACATTATTAGCTGAAGGAGGTTTATGTATCAATGAGGATCTGGGTAAGGATTCTACCTCTTGCCTGGTTTTCTCAAGCAGTTCTATATTATATCCTTTAGCCACAAATTGATTAATTAGGTATTGAGTTTCCTTTTTATATTCAATCGTGTTTGTGCAGTTGCGCCTGATACGCATAAATTGGCTTTTTGGAATGTTAGTGAGCCATATAGGTAAATGGCAGCTAGTAGTATGAATGTAGCTATTAGAATCTACTTCCTTATGATAGCTTTTTGTAGTTAATCTGCCATTTTCAATACATATGGTTAGATCCAGGAAATTGATACTGGATTTACTTATCGTGGGTGTAAATTCGAGTCCAAAGTCATTAGTATTCAATCTGGAAATGAATAGATTGAGATCATTCATAGGGCCATCCCAGATGAACAGAATATCGTCAATGAAACGTCGCCATAGCTTGATATTATTGTGTAGGAAGCCATTAGTATATACATGTTCATATTCCCACATGCCTATATATAGGTTTGCGAAACTTGGCGCGAATCTCGTGCCCATTGCAGTGCCATGGGTCTATATATAAAACTGGTTCTCATAGGAAAAATAATTGTGTTTCATGATAAAATTGATGCTTTCGAGGATGAATTCAATCTGAGCGGGTTTGTAGATTTCTAGTGCTTCTAGAAAGAATTTGGCAGCCGTTTGTCCTTTTTGGGGTTCAATAACAGTATATAAGGATTTGATATGTAAAGTAACTAAATGAAATTATTGTTCCACTCCAATGGTTCCAAGACCTGCAGAGTATGGGTGGTATCCTTTAGATAGGCCGGCAGTAGGGACATACATTTCTGTAAGTGATAATCGACATATTTAGATAGATTAGCTGTGAGGCAGTTTATGCCTGATATAATCGGCCTGCCTGGTGGGTTGGTTATACTTTTGTGGATCTTAGGGATGTGGTAAAATACCGCGATTGATGGTGTTTTGTTGTCAATAAATTGGTTTTCTTTTTTAGTTAGAATACCTGCAGCTTTGCCCTTTATGGCCAAAGAATTAAGTTTGCTGCAGAATGAGTCCGTTGGATCCGCAGAGATTTGTTTGTATGTGACCGGATCACTCAGTAGTCTCATGGATTCGTTATGGTACATGCTGTGATCCATAACTACAATCCCCCCGCCCTTATTGGCTGGTCGAATAATCAAATTATTGTTTGCCTGTAAATTAATGATAGAGTTCTTCTCCCCATTCGATAAATTGAATGTCATGTACCGAGCTTTACGACTGTTTTTGTGGACTAATTTTTTGATGTCCGTTGATACCAGGGTTTCAAAGGTCTTAAACAAATTTGAATATTCATTCAGAGGATTGAATGAAGAAGGTAAAGAGAGGCCAGAGTGAGTGAAATCCCTGCCCATAGAGTAGGTGATTTTTGAGGAGTTGTCTCCTTTTTTTAGAAAGTATTTTTTAAGAGCTAGATTGCGTAAGTATTTTTTGACGCTAATGTATAAATTAAATGGTGTAGACTTGACTGATGGAGCAAATTTGAGGCCTTTTTGGAGTAATGCAGTCTCATTGGGTGTAAGTTTATGCGAGCTTAGGTTGAAAATCTTTTGTACATATTGTTGGTTATTAGTGTCTATATTTGTTTTCTTTTTGGAGAGTGTCCCACCTCTTTTGCCTCTGTTTTTTGTTTGGAATCCGAAAAAAATCCTTGTTGATGGAAATTTGCGTTCTAGGTTTCATAGGTTTACTGATATTTTGTAATCTAGGTTGTACAGTGGGGCAAAAAAGTATTTAGTCAGTCAGCAATAGTGCAAGTTCCACCACTTAAAAAGATGAGAGGCATCTGTAATTTACATCATAGGTAGACCTCAACTATGGGAGACAAACTGAGAAAAAAAAATCCAGAAAATCACATTGTCTGTTTTTTTTTCATTTTATTTGCATATTATGGTGGAAAATAAGTATTTGGTCAGAAACAAGCAATCAAGATTTCTGGCTCTCACAGACCTGTAACTTCTTCTTTAAGAGTCTCCTCTTTCCTCCACTCATTACCTGTAGTAATGGCACCTGTTTAAACTTGTTATCAGTATAAAAAGACACCTGTGCACACCCTCAAACAGTCTGACTCCAAACTCCACTATGGTGAAGACCAAAGAGCTGTCAAGTCGGGGGAGTGACAGGTCAGCCTTTCTTGCACTCCTTATGTCACTCCCCCGACTTGACATGTTTATGACATGTCAATAAATCAGTGAAACTTCCATCTCGATGAGTGCGACCTTTTTTCTTTGCATGGAATCCATGAGACTACTGAGTGATCCGGTCACATACAAACAAATCTCTGCGGATCCAACAGACTCATTCTGCAGCAAACTTAATTCTTTGGCCATAAAGGGCAAAGCTGCAGGTATTCTAACTAAAAAAGAATACCAATTTATTAACAACAAAACACCATCAATCGCGGTGTCATAGAATCATAGAATCATAGAATCGTAGAGTTGGAAGGGACCTCCTGGGCCATCTGGTCCAACCCCCTGCTCAAAGCAGGATTCGCTAAATCATCCCAGTCAGATGTCTGTCCAGCCTCTGTTTGAAGACTTCCATTGAAGGAGAACTCACCACTTCTCGTGGCAGCCTGTTCCACTCATTGATCACTCTGTCAAAAAGTTTTTTCTAATATCTAATCTGTGTCTCCTCCCATTCAGTTTCATCCCATTGCTTCTAGTCTTTCCTTGTGCAAATGAGAATAAAGTTGATCCTTCTACAATGTGACAGCCCTTTAGATATTTGTAGACAGCTATTAAGTCTCCTCTCAGTCTTCTCTTTTGCAAACTAAACATTCCCAAATCCTGCAACCTTTCCTCATAAGACAGGGTTTGCAGACCGGTCACCATTCTGGTCGCTCTTTTCTGAACTTGCTCCAGTTTGTTGATGTCTTTTTTAAAATGTGGTGCCCAAAACTGGACACAATATTCCAGATGAGGTCTGACCAAAGAGGAGTAGAGGGAAATAATGACTTCACGTGATCTAGACTGTATGCTTCTGTTAATACATCCTAGAATTGCATTTGCCTTTTTTGCTGCTGCATCACACTGTTGACTCATATTCAGTCTGTGATCTATTAGTATACCCAAGTCTTTTTCACATGTGCTGTCACTTAGCCCTATTCCTCCCATTCTATATATGCTTTTTTCATTTTTATTGCCCAGATGTAGTACTTTGCATTTCTCCCTGTTAAAAACCATTCTGTTAGTTGCTGCCCACTTCTCCAGTTTATTTAAATCTTTTTGAATCCTCTCTCTCTCTTCTCTAGTATTAGCTATCCCTCCTAGCTTTGTGTCATCAGCAAATTTAATCAGTTTACCCTCAATTCCTTCATCTAAATCGTTGATAAAGATGTTGAACAATACAGGGCCCAGGACAGAGCCCTGTGGTACCCCACTTGAGACATTCTTCCAACTGGATGTGCAGCCATTTACGACCACTCTTTGGGTCCGATCACTAAGCCAGTTATGAATCCACCTAACAGTTGCCTTGTCCATTCCATACTTAGTCATTTTTTCAATAAGGATTGTATGAGAGACTTTGTCAAATGCTTTGCTGAAGTCAAGATATACTATATCTACAGCATTTCCTTGATCCACCCAATCAGTGATACCGTCATAGAAGGAAATTAAGTTAGTCTGACATGACTTATTAGTTAGAAACCCATGCTGACTCTGTTTAATCACTTCATTCTTATCCAAGTATTGACATACATGTTGTTTAATAATTTGTTCAAAGATCTTTCCTGGTATAGAAGTCAGACTCACCGGCCTATAGTTGCCTGGGTCCACCTTCTTCCCCTTTTTGAAGATAGGAACAACATTTGCTCTTCTCCAGTCTTCTGGCACTTCTCCTGTTCTCCAAGAATTTTCAAAGATTATGGAGAGGGGTTCAAAAATTTCTTCTGCTATCTCCTTCAGTACTCTGGGGTGTAATTCATCTGGACCTGGAGACTTGAATTCATTTAGGTTAGCTAAGTGTTTCCTCACTATCTTTCTGTTTATAGATATCCTGGATTCTTCTATTCCCTTAATAGGACAGTGAATAACAGTTGATGTTGCATTTCCTTTCTGAGAGAAAACAGATGCAAAATAGGAATTTAAAAGTTCAGCCTTCTCAACATCCTGTCTTACCATTTCATCATTTTCATCCTGTAAAAATCCTATAGCATCTTTGACTTTTCTTTTACTTTTGACATATCCCCAAAATCCTTTATTATTGCTTTTGACATCTCTTGCAAGCCTCAGTTCATTTTCAGCTTTAGATAATCTGATTTGTGCCCTGCAGGTTCTGCAGACAGCATTATATTCTTCTTTAGATATGCCTCCCTCTTTCCATTTTATAAACATTTTTTTCTTCCTTTTTAGCATGTGCTTAAGTTCTGTGTTCATCCATCCTGGTTTCCTTAAATGCTTCCTATTCTTCCCTCTTTTCGGAATTGTTAACAACTGTGCTTTGAGAATTTCATTTTTCAAGATTTCCCATCCTTCCTGGACATTTTTGTCTTTAAGGATATCCAGCCATTGGATCCCTCCAATTCTCTTTCTGAATCCCTTAAAATCTGCCTTTCTGAAATCTAACCTTGACGTCTGAGTCTTCACAGGTCTTCCACCTCTAGTTATCCAAAATTCTAAAATAGCATGGTCGCTACCTCCTAGGGTCCCAGCCACTTTTACCTCCTCAACCATTTCCTCCCTGTTTATAAGGATTAGATCCAAGGTAGCAGTTCCCCTTGTTTTCTCCCCTACCTTTTGGAAGATAAAGTTGTCAGCAAGAGAGGATAAGAATTTCCTTGACCTGTTAGTTTTGCCTGAGAGAGATTCCCAACAAATGTCTGGATAGTTGAAATCTCCCATGACAACTATGTCATATTTTTTGGAGAACTTGGCCATCTGATGCATAAAGAGTTCATCTATATCTTCGGCTTGCACAGGCGGCCTGTAGTAAATGCCTACAATGGTGTCCTTTCCATTGTTCTGTCCTTGTATTCTTACCCAAACAGTTTCCACAGAACTCCCAGTCTCTGAAGCTTCAATCTCTGTGCAGATATACGCGTTTCGAACATACAATGCGACACCCCCTCCTCGTTTATCAAGTCTGTTTCTTGCAAATAAGTTGTATCCTTCTAGTCTTGTATTCCAATCATGTGTATTGTCCCACCAAGTTTCAGTGATTCCAATTACATCATATTTCTTTTCCTGTGTTAGTAGTTCCAATTCTCCTTGTTTGTTGCCCATGCTTTGTGCATTAGTATAGAAACATTTTAGTTTGTGATTGGTTTCTCTTTCTCCAATATTTTTATTACTTAGATTCTTTCGTCTTTGTTCTTCCTTTCCACTTCTAATAGCAGAGTTCTCAATAGCATTTGTCAGGTGTATGGCTTTTTCTGGTCTTTTGCTTCCCTTCCCATGTTGTTCTAGTTTAAAGCTCTCCTTACAAGTGTAGCAAGGCGACTTCCAAATACATGCTTTCCAGTATTCGTAAGGTGCACCCCATCTCTAGCAAGTAGTCCATCGTATAAGTAGTTCACTCCGTGATCCAGAAATCCAAATCGTTGCTGACGGCACCATCGACGTAGCCAGTTGTTCACCTGCAGAATCTTATTCCACCTCCTTGTTCCATGGCCATCCACTGGGAGGATGGAAGAGAAGACCACCTGCGCTCCCAGTTCTTTCACTTTCTTGCCTAAGTCTTCAAAGTCTCTGCAGATGGTTTCCAGGTCGTTTCTTGCGGTGTCATTTGTCCCCACATGTAGTAGCAGGAATGGGTAGTCATCTGTAGGTCTGAAGAGTCCTGATATCCTGTCAGACACATCTTTAATTTTTGCACCTGGAAGACAGCACATTTCTCTTGAAGTTATATCCGGTCTGCAGATAGCAGCCTCTGTTCCTCTCAGCAGGGAATCCCCCATGACCACCACTCTCCGTTTCTTCTTCACAACATTTTTCTTTCTCCATCCAGGAGGACTCTGAGGGCGTACAAGGTTGCTGTTTGTTGGCAAAGTCTTATCCTGATGTATTTCTTCATCGTTTTCCTGCGTGAGAGCCTGGTACTGGTTTCTGAGCAGTATGGGTGCTGACTGCCTCCTGATCCTCCTGCTTCTCTGGGTCACATGTCTCCATTCCTCTGTTTCTTCAGGTGCACTTCGAATTTCTTCTCTTTCTGTAACATGAAGAGATAATTCTGCTCTGTCCAAGAACTCTTCACCTTCCTTAATGATCTTCAACGTAGCTAACCTCTCTTCGAGATTTTGCAACTTTTCCTCCAACAGGGACACAAGCTTGCATTTGTGGCATGTGAAGTTTGGCTTTTCCACTGGTAAATCTGTGAACATGTAGCAAGAAATGCAGCTCACCAAATGGCTCCTGGCCTCTTCCATCTTGAGATTTCTTGAAAACGATGAAAGATGAGCCAAACCTCTTTTCAGCTGCAACCGCCAAAACCCAGTGATCGTTGAGCTCGCGGAGACTCTTCACTTATCCCAGAAGGCACTGGGAATATGCAAATGATCTCCTCAAGACTCTTCCCCTGGTTTTCCGATTTCCTCTTTTCAGCTGCAACCGCCAAAACCCAGTGATCGTTGAGCTCGCGGAGACTCTTCACTTATCCCAGAAGGCACTGGGAATATGCAAATGATCTCCTCAAGACTCTTCCCCTGGTTTTGGATGTGTGGATGTGTTTTACCACATCCCTAAGATCCACAAAAGTATAACCAACCCACCAGGCATTATATCGGGCATAAACTGCCTCACAGCTAATCTATCTAAATATGTCGATAATCACTTACAGAAATGTATGTCCCTACTGCCGGCCTATCTACAGGATACCACCCATACTCTGCAGGTCTTGGAACCATTGGAGTGGAACAATAATTTCATTTTAGCTACTTTAGATATCAAATCCTTATATACTGTTATTGACCCCCAAAAAGGACAAACGGCTGCCAAATTCTTTCTAGAAGCACTAGATATCTACAAACCCGCTCAGATTGAATTCATCCTCGAAAGCATCAATTTTATCATGAAACACAATTATTTTTCCTATGAGAACCAGTTTTATATACAGACCCATGGCACTGCAATGGGCACGAGATTCGCGCCAAGTTTCGCAAACCTATATGTAGGCATGTGGGAATATGAACATGTATATACAGTCATGGCCAAAAGTTTTGAGAATGACACAAATATTAATTTTTACAAAGTCTACTGCTTCATTTTTTCTAATGGCAATTTGCATATACTCCAGAATGTTATAAAGAGTGATCAGCTTAACAGCAATTACTTGCAAAGTCAATATTTGCCTAGAAAATGAACTTTATCCCCCAAAACACATTTCAACATCATTGCAGCCCTGCCTTAAAAGGACCAGCTAACATCGTTTCAGTGATTGCTCCATTAACACAGGTGTGGGTGTTGATGAGGACAGGGCTGGAGATCAATCTGTCATGATTAAGTAAGAATGACACCACTGGACACTTTAAAAGGAGGCTGGTGCTTGGCATCATTGTTTCTCTTCTGTTAACCATGGTTATCTCTAAAGAAACACGTGCAGTCATCATTGCACTGCACAAAAATGGCCTAACAGGGAAGAGTATCGCAGCTAGAAAGATTGCACCTCAGTCAACAATCTATTGTATCATCAAGAACTTCAAGGAGAGAGGTTCCCTTGTTGCCAAAAAGGCTCCAGGGCGCCCAAGAAAGACCAGCAAGCACCAGGACCGTCTCTTAAAAGTGTTTCAGCTGCGCGATCGGGCTACCAGCAGTGCAGAGCTTGCTCAGGAATTGCAGCAGGCAGGTGTGAGTGCATCTGCACGCACTGTGAGGCGGAGACTCTTGGAGCAAGGCCTGGTCTCAAGGAGGGCAGCAAAGAAGCCACTTTTCTCCAGAAAAAACATCATGGACAGACTGATATTCTGCAAGAGGTACAGGGAGTGAACTGCTGAGAACTGGGGTAAAGTCATTTTCTCTGATGAATCCCCTTTTCGATTGTTTGGGACATCTGGAAAACGGCTTATTTGGAGAAGACCAGGTGAGCGCTACCACCAGTCTTGTCTCATGCCAACTGTCAAGTATCCTGAAACCATTCATGTGTGGGGTTGCTTCTCAGCCAAGGGAATGGGCTCTCTCTCAGTCTTGCCTAAAAACACAGCCATGAATAAAGAATGGTACCAGAATGTCCTCCAAGAGCAACTTCTCCCAACCGTCCAAGAGCAGTTTGGCGATCAACAATGCCTTTTTCAACATGATGGAGCACCTTGCCATAAAGCAAAGGTGATATCTAAATGGCTAAGGGAACAAAACAGAGATTTTGGGACCATGGCCTGGAAACTCCCCAGATCTTAATCCCATTGAGAAATTGTGGTCAATCATAAAAAGACGGGTGGACAAACAAAAACCTTCAAATTCAGACAAAATAAAAGCATTGATTTTGCAAGAATGGACTGCTATCAGTCAGGATTTGATCCAGAAGTTGATTGAGAGCATGCCAGGGAAAATTGCTGAGGTCCTGAAGAAGGGTCAACACTGCAAATATTGACTTGCTGCATTAACTCATTCTGTCAATATAACCTTTTGTTGCTCATAATATGATTGCAATTATATTTCTGTATGTGATAAAAACATCTGACAAACACACATAAAAACCAGAGGCCAGCAGATCATGTGAAAATATAATATTTGTGTCATTCTCTAAACTTTTGGCCATGACTGTACTAATGGCTTCCTACACAATAATATCAAGCTATGGCGACGTTTCATTGACGATATTCTGTTCATCTGGGATGGCCCTATGAATGATCTCAATCTATTCATTTCCAGATTGAATACTAATGACTTTGGACTCGAATTTACACCCACGATAAGTAAATCCAGTATTAATTTCCTGGATCTAACCATATGTATTGAAAATGGCAGATTAACTACAAAAAGCTATCATAAGGAAGTAGATTCTAATAGCTACATTCATACTACTAGCTGCCATTTACCTATATGGCTCACTAACATTCCAAAAAGCCAATTTATGCGTATCAGGCGCAACTGCACAAACACGATTGAATATAAAAAGGAAACTCAATACCTAATTAATCAATTTGTGGCTAAAGGATATAATATAGAACTGCTTGAGAAAACCAGGCAAGAGGTAGAATCCTTACCCAGATCCTCATTGATACATAATCCTCCTTCAGCTAATAATGTAGCCACGATTCCAGAACAGATTCATAATCTACCCATTATAACGCAGTTTCATACAGGTTACAAGGCATTCAACAGGATCATTCATAAACATTGGTCACACTTACAGAGTGACAAACATGTGGGTGATTTACTTCCAAAAAAACCTCGGTTCGTATATACGAAGGCACCGAATCTTGGCCTATTGCTGGCACCCACTACCAAGATGTGTGGCTCTATCTCGCAAACCAACCAAGCAGTCCGGTCAAGCCTAAACACACAGGGATTTCAATCCTGTGGGAGATGTGCATGCTGTATTAGAACAGCAACTCCAAAAAAACTCCCATCAGTGCTTCACGGACTCATCTAACATGAATACTTTTCACATTAAAGACAGTATTTCCTGTCAAACATCAGGCGTTATATATATTTTAAAATGTCCCTGTGGGAAGATGTATGTAGGCAGAACTAAGAGACCTCTGCAAGTAAGGATCAAGGAGCACCTTGACAACATTAGAAAAGGGATATAAGGGACATCCATTGTCCCGCCACTTTGCAGACATGCACAATCGATCATGCAGAGGTGTCTCCTATATGGGCATACAATTAGTTAAGCCAAATCATAGAAGGGGCGACTATCTCAAAGCAATGTCCCAAGTGGAATCCAGATGGATTTTTACCCTGGACACTAGCCCCAGCAGGTTTGAATCACGAAATTGAGCTCTATGCGTTCTAGTTTTTTCCTCACTTTGTGGTACAAGTTTTAAGCCCCCAAACAAAAGGGCTTAAAAGTGAAGCTCATCAGGAGTATGGACATGATTTCATATGAATGTCGGACCTTTTGATCAGCCCATAAACGAAAAACAGGGCCCGATAAAATGGGGCTTTTTGAAATATGCACATACTTTTTACTTTTTATTTTTATATTTTTTCCTATTTTTAGTATTATTCTATATATATATATATATATATATATATATATATATATATATTCGCATTCTCATTTTTTAATCTATTTTAATTATCTTAATAAATAAAGGTTACACCACATGCACATTTTATTTATGTATTTCTTAATCTCATAATTCATTCCCTTTTATATACACATATTCTCTATGTCCATTCATTTGGATTCAGTCTCATGCAACCTCTACTTGTTTTAGGGTTAAATGCAGACACTGCCATCCTCCCCTCCTCCCTTTCTGATTCTCACTGAATCCACAATCTCTCCTTCCTAATGAGGCTTTCTTATCAGGCAGCTGTGGGTCAGGTGATTACTCTGCAGGGTTTCAGGATACTTTATAAGGACGCTCTATGCAGTGGCAGGCACAACCCTGATGAAGAGACGTTCTCTCGAAACGCGTTGGTTTTGTGCCATTAGCCAGCCACCGTCCTTTCCCAGTGTGACGTCACACTACACCCTGCCCCCACCACACGCTGACCTCCTCAGCGTCGCTCACGGCCGGAGCACGCGAGGTAGCGGCGATCCGCACTGCTTCACTGCCCAGCAGCAGCGGTCATCACCCACCCCATCTAGCACGCTTGACTGCACCACCGACCACCAGCTTCCAAGTAAGTGCCACCCCTCCCTGCACTATACCAGCGAGCACAAGCCTCCTCTAACCCTCATCTATGTCACAGGTCTGCCTCTGCATATAACAGTCTAGTACCAGGTGCTCTTGATTTATCTAATAATATTCAGCCACAAGCATTCGGCAAGGTTAGCCTCAGCCGCCACCCGAACCATCTATCATTATTCCTTGGTATCTTTTGGCTTTTTTTCTGATATTCAAATTTTTTTTTTTTTTTTTTTTTATTAGTAATTATATTTAAACCAGGATTAGGGGACATGTGCCAGCCAATATCCCAGTAACAGTTCCAAGGTTGGATGCACTTATGGTCGGATTCATTAATAAGTCTAGCAGAATCTCTTTTAACCCTTAAGGGGTTGCCCCCCCCGCCCCCCCCCCTTTGTAAGATAAGCGTACTCTACTTGTTTATTTATTCATTCGCTTTATTGGCACTACTTACATTTTCAAGACAAAGCGATCAGCGTTTTCATTGCGTTTTTTCTATACACTAACAAGTGAGTAGCTTATTTTCTAAAAGAAAAAAAAAAAAAAAAAAAATAGGCTTTATTTATTCATTCATTCATTCATTCATTCATTCATTCATTCATCTATTCATCCCACTTTTTGTGCCAGCTATCCATATTTCCAAGACCAGGCAACCAGCCTCCAGGACATCTTGTTTTTTCTATACATTATCAAGCGAGTAGTCTAATATTAACCCTTGTCTTTCCCAGTATAGCGCAGTGTAATTACTATTTTAAGCTTGTCTCTTTTTAGCAGGTATTAGCACAGAACCTGTCAATCACCAGCAGCATCTGGGAACACCCAATTTTTTCTTCTGGGCCAAGTGGACTAGTGCCAATGTGTCACTATCATTTCACATTGACTCAAGATAAATATTTTGTGCATCAGTGTATAAGTGACCCAGATGAAAACAAATGCTTTGATGCAAAAATCAGTGCATACTCAAGCAGTGATAAAAATGCTCCTTCGAGAGCTTCCAAACTAAAAAGACATTTACAACACTGCCATCCAGACATTTACAAAGCTGTAATTGAAAAAGATCATAGCAGCCCCAGGAAAGAGACCAGCAATTCCCTCAAGGCAAAAAAGGAGGAAAGAGCGCCTCAAACATCAGTTACAAGACAGCTCATCGAGCTTGTTGTGAAGGACAGTGTACCATTGTCATTATTTGCACAACCAGCTTTTACAGCTCTTAATGGAGAAATGGCCCACAAACTTGGTGTTTCTCTGGAAGAGAAAGTATTAGAAAATTAGTGATTGAAGAAGCCCTTAACCAAAACGAATATCTTAAAAAGACTCAAGAGACGCTTTGTGTTTGTTAAAACGGATGCCTGCACACATCAGAGTGAATTATTTTGATACCAACATTTGATATGCTTCTGAGAACAAAAAAATTGTTACCAAGACGCTGGCAGTAAAAGATACTAAAGCTCATCACAGCAGCCAGTTTCTCCAGACCTTAGTGGAAAAAGTTCTGCAAGATTATTAACTCAAAAAAGAACAGGTTCTTGCTATTGCTACTGATAATGCTTCAAACATAAGTACAATTAAACTGATGAATGAGAATAATGAAGGTGAACAGCAGCTAGAAGAACATTTCACATTCAGTATGTTGAAGATGGAAGGCCACAGTTCTGTTCCCATATAACGTAGGAACAAACAGTTATTAACTACAGAGGAACAGAAAAATGATTCTTTACAGAAGAACAGCAAAATGATCTTGTTGAATCTGCTTCACACCTCTTTCCTATTCATCGCATGCGGTGTTATGCACAAGCTGCAGCTGGCAATAAGAGATAGTCTGCAAGAGGGACATGCTGGAACTCTAATTAGCAAAGTGAACAAATTGGCTATTGCTGCCAGAACCCCTAAAATTGAATCCATCTTGAAGAGATGTGCTGGAAAAGGGGCAATTTATATCAAGGCACTCTGTGGGGCAGTACGTATTTAATGATTGAGCGATTGCTTGCGCTCAAACCCTTCCTTGTAGATATGGCCAACCCTCAGGCAACACTACATGACGGTCAATTGACACAGGTGGCTGAATTGAAGGAATTGCTTCATCACCCATTTACAGTGACTAAAAAGTTACAAGCTAAGGATTTAACTCCTGGCATTTTTATAAAGGCGTGGAATAACTTGTTTTGTCTGTCCCAAAGAGATTTAAAGGGAATCTGTCACCTATTTTTTCGACTATCAGCTGCTGGCACCGCCATCAGGTGCTTATCTACAGCATTCTGTAATGATGTAGCTAAGCCCCCGCTGTAACTTGAAAGAGAAGAAAAACGAGTTATATTATACTCACCCAGGGGCAGTCCGGGTTCGGTCCGGAAGGTGTCGCGGTCCGGTGCCTCCCATCTTCTAATGATGATATCCTCTTCTTTGCTTCCCGTCGTGGCTCCTGCACAGGTGCACTGCACTTCCCTGTTGAGGGCAGAGCATAGTACTGCAGTGCACAGGCACCGGGAAAGGTCAGAGGCCGGCGCCTGCGCACTGCAGTACTTTACTCTGCCCTCAACAGAGCAGATATAGTACGCCTGCGCTGGAGCCACGACGGGAAGCAAAGAACAGGACGTCAGCGCTAGAAGATGGGAGGCGCCGGCCCGGACAGCGACACCCATCGGACCAAAACTGGACCCAGACCGCCCCTGGGTGAGTATAATATAACTTGTTTTCTTCTCTTTCAGGTTACATCGGGGGCTCATCTACAGCATTACAGAATGCTGTAGATAACCCCCTGATGGCGGTGCCGGCAGCTAATAGTAGAAAAAATAGGTGACAGATTCCCTTTAATCACAGATGGCATTGCTGCTTCAATGAAATGGAGAAAGACACTATTAGAAAATAAAATTCTTCTGGCAGCTGTTTTTGTGGACACGAGTCATCATATATTGCTGGATGATCAACAGCTTACTAAAGGAAAAGAAGCTCTGATTAGGTTAGCATTTAGGATGAGTGGGCTACAGGATGACAAAGAGCAAGAGGACTTGGGTCCTGCCAGTGCTGCTGCTGCCGTTTCTTCATCCTCATCAGATAAGGAGTTTGGTTTTGACAAGTATTTGGACGACATGAGGCAGGCAAAGCGTTGCCGCAGGGAAAAATATTCCACTCCCATTGAAAACAGATTGACCATATTTCAGCAAAATTTTTCACTTGCTCTCAAAGAAGTAGAAGAGTTCAATCGTTCATCAAAACTGACTGTGCACGAGGCAATTCCTTTATACCCTGAAATTGTTAGAGATGTTGCCCATGTGGTTACTGCTTTGCCACCAACCCAAGTTAGGGTACAGATTGTCAGATTTGAGGTCATCTATGAAGGAGGATTTGATGGAGGCGATACTATTTCTCAGAACAAATTGATAGACTGCACAAAGTTATTCAGTATGTTTTTGTTGAAAACTGTTTTTATACACTATGCAGTAAGTGCAAAATAAATTGTAAATATGTAAAAGTTTTTTGTTCTAAAGTTGCATTCCAATGAATATATTTTATGTTCTATCTAAATGGCTTGATTATTGTATCATAATGATTAACCCCTTAGTGATGGAGCCAATTTTTTAAAATCTGACCAGTGTCACTTTATGTGGTAATAACTCTGGAACACTTCAACAAATCCCAGTGATTTTGAGAATGTTTTTGTGGCACATTATAATTTATAATAACGGGAAATTTAGGTCAATATGTTGTGTTTATTTACAAAAAAATATCAGAAATTTGAGAAAATGTTAAAAAATTAGCAGTTTTCAAACTTTGAATGATTGTCCCTTTAATCCAGATAGTCATACCATAGAAAAACATTAATAAATAACATTTCCCCCATGTCTGCTTTACATCGGCACCATTTGTAAAATGTTCTTTTTGCTAGCATTTTAGGAGGTTTAAAAATGTAGCAGCAATTATTTTTTCAAGGAAATTTACAAAAAATTTTTAAGGGACCTATCCATGTTTGAAGTGACTTTGGGGGTCCCATATATTGGGAAACCCCCAAAAGTTATACCATTTTAAAAACAGCACCCCCTGACATATAGAAAACTGCTGTCAGGTAGATGATTAACCCTTCATGTGATTTTCAGGAATTAATGCAAAGTAAAATGACGGGAATGAAAAAGGAGGAATTAGTCCTACCGGTAATGGTATTTCCAGGAGTACATCATGACAGCACCACCAGGAGGTTGTCCTTCTTATCCTTGATAGGGACAGGAACACAGAAGAGGTTAAATAGCCCCTCCCCACCAATACCCTTCAGTGATTTTCTAAGTACCACACCAGGATGGATGCAACGCAATTTTATTGAACTCCCTACCACACGTTACGTCACATATCAGATAGGAAATTCCAGGGAGGGTATATAAGGGGTGCTGTCATGATGGACTCCTGGAAATACCATTACCGGTAGGACTAATTCCTACTTTTCAGGATGTCCATCCTGACAGCATCACCAGGAGAATTACCAAATTACTCCAACTAGGGCGGGATTACAGCCTGGAGGACTTTCCTCCCAAAGGATGTCTGAGAATTTGCCATAACATTTAACTTATAATGTTTGCAAAAGGTATTCAAATTTTGACCAGGTCGCTGCCTTGCATATCTGGTCCATAGATGCTCCCGTGCTCTCTGCCCATGAGGCAGAAACCACTCTTAGAGAATGGGCTCTAAGGTTTTCTGGGGGAGTTTCTCCCGCCGACACATACTGTATGCTGCACTGATAGTGGATTTCAACCATCTAGCTAGGGTAGCTTTGGATGCCTTCTTTCCTTTGTTTTTGTCTGCCATCTGGATGAAGAGGTTAGAGTCTACTCTCCAGTCTTTTGTAAAATCTAAGTATTGGAGGACAGCTCTTTTAACGTCCAAGAGGTGGAGAGAGTGTTCTTTTTCGCTGTTGTAATTCTGGCAGAAAGCCGGTAGTACTATTTCTTGACTCCGGTGGAAGTCTGTAACCACCTTGGGAAGAAAGGCTGGATTTAATTTTAAGACTATGCAGTCTTCCTGGATCTTCAAATATGGATGCTCTATAGACAGGGCCTGAATCTCCCCTATGCATCTAGCAGTAGTTATTGCTACAAGAAATAGGGTTTTGAATGTCACTGATTTTAATAGGGCCTGCTCTAGTGGTTCATATGGGTCTTTGCGCAGCTCGTTTAGGACCAAGCTGAGATCCCAAGGTGGTATCGAACTACGGATTGTGAGTCTCATCCACTGAGTGGCTTTTATGAATCTTATTACCCAGGGATGATTGGCTAGGGGGAAGTCAAAGTATGAGCCTAAGGCTGACACCTGTACTGTCAAGGTACTAGGTCTTAGTCCTTTGTCAAAGCCCACCTGGAGAAAGTCGAGAATCTGCGAGATATTTGGACCCCGGGTGACTGATAATGGCCCCTTACATTGAGAACAGAATGTTTTCCAGACTTTTTGGTATATGGCTGAAGTTACTGGCTTTCTACTATTCTGCATAGTAGATATTACTGAGTCAGAAAGTCCTTTTGATTTTAGGATCTTCGCCTCAAGATCCAGGCCGATAGTTGCAGCATTTCAGGTCTCTGATGCACTAGGGGTCCCTGAGTTAACAGGTCCCGTTTCGCTGGTGATAGTATCGGATCTTCCCGTGCCATCCATTTTAGTAAGGAGAACCAGCTCCTTTTGGGCCAGTAAGGAACAATCAATATTACTAATGCTCTGCTTTCCTGGATCATTCTTAAGACCCTTGGTATAAAAGGGAGTGGCGGGAAGGCGCAAGTGAGCTCCATGTTCCATTCCTGAGCCAACGCGTCTACGCCTGTTGGATCGTCTGCCGGGTTGAGCGAAAAGAATTTTTGTTTTTGAATTCTTCCTTGTGGCGAATAAGTCGATATCTGGTGTGCCCCAGCGTTGGGATAGCTGTGTGAAGACCTCCTCGCTTAGTGACCATTCTGAAGATGGATCTTCTCTCTGCTCAGGAAGTCCGCTACCTGATTTCTGGATCATTTCAGGTGGTCTGCCGTAACAGAGGTTATTGTCCGTTCTGCCCAAAAGATTTTGTGTGCTAGGTCCTGAAGGTGACGGTATCTGGGGCCTCCCTGGTGTTGAAGGAAGGCAACTGTCGTTGAGTTGTCCGAGAAGATCCTGACATTGTCACCCTTCAGTTCTTCTTGGCATGTTTTTAGCGCCTCCCAGACTGCTCTGAGCTCTCTGTAATTCGAGGACCGGTTGCACACTGCTGGGCCCCATGTCCCCTGGAGGTATCGACCTTCCATGTGAGCCCCCCAGCCTCTGAGACTGGCGTCAGTAGTGATATTTGTACAACAGTCTCCAGGGTCTCCCTTTTCCAAGGTTTTGTGTGCTTGTCCACCAGGAAAGCGACTGCTTTCCTTTCTCGGAGAGTCTCATGTTTTTGTCTAGTGATGTTTCTCTGCTGTCCCAGGATGCCAAGACTTCTCTTTGTAGGATTCTTGAGTGGAACTGGCTCCATTGTACACTGGAGATGCATGAAGTTATGAGACCAAGGACTCTCATGGCTTTCCTTATGGAGATGTATTTGAGTCTCTGGACCCACTGGACCTACTGTGTGATCGCCTGCTGTTTGTGCAGGGGAAGGAAGGAACATTCTTTTCCCGAGTTTAGTAAGACTCCGAGAAACATTTTTTTTTTTTCCAGTGTTAGGCTTGACTTCTTCCAATTTATTATCCATCCTAGGTTCTGTAGGACCGATATGGTGGATGTAAGGTCCTGCTCTGTTGTGGAGAGTCTGCCACTAACAGGTCGTCCACGCATGGTATGACGAGGGTATTTCTTTCCCTTAGATGGGCCATGATCTCTGCTATGAGTTTTGTAAAGATCTGGGGTGCCGAGGCGAGTCCGAATGGCAAGCAACGGAACCGGCAATGTTGTATTCTCCCGCGATCTTTTATCGCAAACCTGAGGAATTTCTGGTAAGCTCTGTGGATGGGCACATGATAATAGGCACTTTATAAATCTAGGGTGCACATTACTGAGTCCTTTTTTATTAACGGTAAGACCGCTTTCAGAGATTCCATCTTGAATCTTTTGTAGGTCACCCACCGATTTAGCGGCTTTAGATTTATTATGGTCCGGTATTCTCCTCCTGGCTTTTTATGGAGAATAATGTTGAGTAGTGACCCTGAAATCTCTGAGCATGGGGAACTCGGGTTATGGCCCCTATCTCTATCAGGTCCTGTACATCTTTTAACAGTCTTTGGTGGGTCCCCGGAGACTGAGTCTGGGTTACGCAGTATCTCCTGGGCGGTCGCCCGGTGAACTCGATTTTGCAACCTTCTGCGACCATATTTTGAACCCATGGGTTCTGGGTAATATCCTTCTAGATGTTTTGGAAGTAATGGAGCTTTCCTCCTATCTTTCTGGCGTCATTCTCTGGTAGGTCTTGCCTTCTGCTCCTAAGAACTTCTCCCTCTTCCTCCTTTCGGGTAGCTCCACCTACCGGACTTTCCCTTTCCCCTATAGTCCTGTCTGGGATGGGAGGGGGTCCTCTGAAAAAAAGGCGTCCTCCGGAAAGCCCTTCTTTTTGTCTGAAGCTTTCTCAAGTAGCTCGACCAATAAGGGCCCGAAAACGTGGAGTCCGGAGAAGGGTATAGAGCACAGTTTGCTTTTCGACTGAGTGTCTCCTGTCCAAGATCTCAGCCACAGCGCTTGCCTTGCTGCATTAGACAGGGCATTATTTCTAGCGGCAAAACGGACTGATTCCACCGAGGCGTCCGCCATGAAGTCGGTAGCCATTCTCAGGAGAGGCAGTGATTTTAGGATCTCCTCTCTGGGGGTTTTGTCTCTAATCTGATCTTCTAGCTCGCTCACCCATAAGCTCATTGATCTGGCTACCGAGGTGGCTGCTATGTTTGCCTTCATAACGGCTGCTGATGCTTCCCAGGCTTTCTTGAGGAGGTCCTCTGATCTTCTATCCATCGGATCTTTCAGGCCAGACGAATCCTCGAAGGGGATAGCCGTTTTCTTTGACACTCTGGCTACAGGTATATCGATCTTCGGAACTGTCTCCCATACTTTTGTCTCTTCCGGATCAAAAGGAAGACGGTACCCTCAAGTCTTTTGGGACTATCAGCTTCTTCCCTGATTCTTCCCATTCTTCCAGTATCATTGCTGTTATAGGTCTATTAACGGGGAATACCATATTTCTGCGGGCTCTCAATCCTCCGAACATCTCGTCCTGAGTTGTACGAGGTTCTGTAGAATCTTCTACCTTCATTTAATCTCGGACTGCCTGTAGGAGCGTGTCCATATCTTCCGCGGAAAAGAGGTATCTCTTCCTTTCTTCCGGATGAGCTGCCGAGGAACATTCACCGGAGTCAGGATCGGAGTAGTCGGACACCTCTCCCTCCTCAGAACTTTGTTTCAGCTCCCATCTGGGCCTCTTAGGATGCGGGGATTGTGCCGGTACCAGTGCCGAGACTGTGGATTGCACCTCCTCTCGTATCACAGATCTCATATTGTCCAGGAGAGAGGACTGCTCTTGTCTTAGGAGTCTTGATATGAAGTCCTCACATAATTTCTTTGTATGCCCGGACTGGAGCCTGACCGAGCATAGGGGGCATTTACTAGGATTTTTCTGGTGGTCGAAGTGGATTGCTTAGGAGCCTCCTTGGCCTGCAAAAGATATATAGGGAAGAGGGTCCTGTGTGTCTGTCTATGGAGACCTGTAAGGGACCCTACTAAACCCCTTTACTCACATGGTCTGGATCTGGCTCTAGGGACTGGACGTCTGGACGGCTATCACCTTCCATCTCTTACTGAGTCAGTGTGCTGTCCGTCAGTGTGTCTTAAGTAGTCGCCTTACCCGGCTTCAAGACATCTGATTCGTCCTCCTTCCGAGCCCAGCTGCTGCTAATGAGGCTGCCTGCTGCACACCCGGTGCGCCGATGTGTGCGGGTCTGTATGTCCGCCTTCCCCGACGGAATCCATGCGACGCCGGCCTGGTGGGATCTATCTTCTGCCCGGGCCATGTCGCGCTGGGCGCCACCATGTTATTCTTGGCCCCGCCCCCGGAAGTAATCACCGGCATGCCCCTTATGACGCAGCACGCCGGAAGTCCGGGACACAAGGCGCCGGCGACCTGTAGCTTGGAGCAGCAGCTGCCGCGGCGCAGAACCCTCTGAGGGGATGCATCCGACGGGGGAGCAGCCAACTCAACCCCAGCACTGAGGGACGTCCGGCGGTATCAGGCTGCTGCGGAGGGGATCCTGCGTCCTCCGACTGGAAACCCTCTGGAGAGAGCATCGTTTATCCCAGGAACTCCTGCTCCACCGGGTACCGGCACCTCACGCCAGCATAACAGGTACATGCACCTCTGCGCTCTTCTGCGTCTGTCCCTGATAGGTACAGGAAGAACACTGAAGGGTGTTGGTGGGGAGGGCTATTTAACCTCTTGTGTTCCTGTCCCTATCAAGGATAAGAAGGACAACCTCCTGGTGGTGCTGTCAGGAGGGACGTCCTGGAAAGTGTATGTTTACCACCTAAAATGTCGCTAACTTCTGAACAGGTAACAACAGCCGTCAGACTCTAAGATTGCTATATGGTCGTGAATTGCCATGACAAACATCAGGACCACACAATCATGATCTAAGGGTGCCGATGGGGATAAAGACACTCTGTTCCAAATTATTATGCAAAAAATATTTCCTCATATTTTCTCTAAATTACCTATATGAATTGCAGTCATTATTTTCCAGTCATCTAATATTCTAGTATAATTGCAATGTTTTTGAACAAACTGCCTATGAAAACAGTATATTTTTAAAAATAAGAAACACTCAAAATGCATGTTCCAAATTATTATGCACAGCAGAGTTTTCAACCTTTTTATTTTGAACAAAAAAATGGTCAATTGTGAAATTATAAGCATTATCAGCTTATTACAAAATGAAATCAAACAGTTTTCAAGTCAAAACTTTATTCTAGGTGATGTTACATTTGCACATAGGACCCCTTGTTTGAAAGAAGCTTCTGAACTCTTTCGTCCATTGAATTTGTCAGTTTTTGGATGGTTTGTGCTTCAATCGTTTTGCATGTGGACAGAATACCCTCCCAGAGCTGTTGCTTAGATGTGAACTGCCTCCCGCCATCATAGACACTCCTTTTGATGATGCTCTAGAGGTTCTCAATGGGGTTGAGGTCAGGGGAAGATGGTGGCCACACCATAAGTTTGTCCTCTTTTATGCCCATAGCAGCCAGAGATGCAGATGTGTTACTTGCAGCATGAGAGGGTGCATTATCATGCATGAAAATGATCTTGCTGCAGAAAGCACGGTTCTTCCTCTTGAACCATGGCAGGAAGTGCTGTTTTAGAAACTCCACATAGATTATGGAGATCATCTTTACCCCTTCAGGGATCCTAAAGGGGCCGACAATCTCTCTCCCCATCATTCCAGCCCAAAACATTACTCCACCTCCTCCTTGTTGGCGCCATAGCCGTGTTTTCATGGGGTGTCCATCAACCAGCCATCCTCCACTCCATCCATCTGGACCATCGAGCATTGCACGGCCCTCATCGGTGAACAAAACAGTTTGGAAGTCAGTCTTCATGTATCGTTTCGCCCACTGGAGCAGTTTCTGCTTATGTGCAGTGGATAGAGGTGGTCGACAGGATGGCTTACGAACAGCTGCAAACCTCTGAAGGACCCAGCATCTTGTTGTTCGGGGGACGTTGGAGGCACCAGCAGCTTCAAAAACTTGTCTGCTGCTATGACAAGGCATTTTTGCAGCTGCTCTTTTAACCTGATGCAATTGCCTGTTGGAAAGAGTCCTCAATTTTTCCTTAGCACGCACACGTGTGTGCTGGGAATCAGCTACATACTTTTTGATTGTGCTATGATCACAATGAAGTGTCTTGGCAATGTTGATTGTAGTCATGCCTTGACCTAAATACTCCACAATTTGTTGCTTCTCAGCAGCCGACACATCCTTTTTCTTTCCCATTTTGGCAAAAAACGTAGACTGCTTAATAATGTGGAACAGCCTTCTTAAGTAGTCTTGCCTTTATTTGGACACACCTGCCAAACTAATTTGCACAGGTATCTGCAATTGCTTTCAGTGATATAAAGAGCCCTGACACACATCACCATCAATGAGTTTAAATGACAAAAAAAAAATTCTAACCTTATCACTCCTAAACTCTTTTTGCATAATAATTTGGAACACAGTTTATATGATGTAGTCACTATTGTTAACAGCATCTAAGGGATTAAACAGATTTGGGAAGGTGCAAACACTGATCTTGGCTGATGCAGCAAGTTGTCAGCTTGAGTGTACAGCAGACAGCTGCTCGATTGTCACCTGTATGGGGATGCTATACTCTTATATCTCAGGTCAGTAAAGAGACGTATTAGCTGTTATTAAGAGGTTAAAAGCCTGATGTTACCATTTTACTACAGTAAATTTATCACTTAAACATGAGCCATGTATGAGGGAGTCGGCAGTTTGGCTTACGGACTCCACAGCCCTGATTCCTTGGATATCTTTTTGTATCCCTTTCCTGTTTTATACAGTTCAACTACCTTTTCCCATAGATCCATTGACAATTCTTTTGCCTTCACCGTGACTCACAATCCAGAAACGTCAGTTGCTCGATGAAAGATGCAAAAGTCTGTCCCAGAAACTCACTCTGCTTGTAATCAGTGTGTGTGTGTGTGTGTGAATAAAAGCTAACAGGTCACAGGTGAGGCTGTTACCTGTAGTAGCCATTCAAACCCATTTGTGACAACTTCTGTGCATGTTGTCAGGCCAAAATCACCAGGGTATATGAACTTTTGATCAGGGTCATTTGGATGTTTTGGGTTGTCATGATTTAAAGAAAATCGTAGTTACTTACCGATAACGTTATTTCTCCGATCCCATCGGGACAGGAAACCTACCGATAAAAAGGCGGTACCTCTCTCCCGTATCAGTTGTTTTACATAGCATTAATGGAACTTCAGCCTAATACTAACAACACTTTAAGAAAAAGGAATTTCTATAATTATTAAACTGCGTAGAGGAGACACCACGTGACTTTTGGAATATACGGGTGCCGTCATGGGATCGGAGAAATACTGTTATCCGTAAGTAACTACGATTTTCTCCTTCCCCCATGACGGCACCACGGAGAGAATTGCAGAGACTATTAGGGGGGGACCACTGCCTCCAGCACCCTTCTACCAAAGGTTAGATCTGAGGAGGTGGCTAGGTCCAGCCGATAGTGGTTAAAGAAAGTTAAAGGAGAGGACCAAGTAGCGGCTCTACATATCTGCTCAATGGAGGCGCCCGCTCTCTCTGCCCAGGAAGTTGACACTGCTCTTGTGGAATGGGCCGTTATTCTTCCTGGGATGTCCTCGCCTTCTGACGAGTATGACAAGGTGATGGCGTCCCTTATCCACCTCGCCAGCATGCTCTTTGATGCCTTCCGCACATTCTTTGGCCCCTTGAAGCAGACAAAAAGAGCCCTATCCTTCCTACACTCCCTGGTTGCCACTAAGTATTCCACTAGGCATCTCCTGACATCTAATGTGTGCAAGGTTTCTTCTCCCTTGTTTTTGGGGTTGGGGCAAAATGAAGGGAGAGAGATTTCCTGGGTTCTGTGGAATTGGGACACTACCTTCGGCAGATAGGCTGCGTCTGTTCTAAGAACCACTCTGTCGTCCAGAATCTGAACGGAGGAAAGGCAGACAGGGCCTGGATGTCGTTAATTCTACGGGCTGATGTGAGGGCTACCAAGAGGGAGGTCTTGAGAGATATTAACTTCAGTGGCGCTTTCTACAAAGGCTCAAAGGGAGGCTTGGTCAGGGCTGAGATTACTAAGTTTAGATCCCAGGGAGGGGTGTTTAGGGGTCTACCGGCTGCCTTAATGAACCTGGACACCCAACGATTCCCTGCCAAGTCACAGTTGTATAGGGCCCCCAAGGCTGCCACTTGAATCTTTAGTGTGCTGGTAGCTAGGCCTTGCTCTAAACCCTTGTAGGAACTCTAAGATATTTGATATGGGTACCTTCCCCTTTGGACTAGCCTTTGATACTGAAAGGCACTTTCTCCAGACCCTCCCGTACTGTTTAGTGGTTATCGGCTTCCTGCTTTGCAGTAGCGTGGATACTAAATTTTGGGAGAAGCCTCTGTTAATAGAGCCCTTTCAAATTCCAGGCCGTCATGTGTAGATTCTCCACCTGAGGGTGCAGTACTGGGCCCTGGGAGAGTAAGTTCGGGATATCCGGCAGGACCCAAGGATCGGAGATGGACATTCTCCTCAGCCACAAGAACCACGTCCTTCTCGGCCAGAAGGGGGCTATTAGTATTACCCTCGCTTTGTCCTCCCAGATCTTCCTCAGAACTGACGGAATCAAGGCTATTGGTGGGAACGCATATGCAAGGGGAAAGTGCCAGGGGATCATAAGGGCGTCCAGGGCTAACGGGTCCCTGGATGGGTCTATGGAGCAGAATGGTTTCACCTTCCGATTCGTTTTGTTGGCGAATAGGTCTATGCTGGGTTTTCCCCATAGCTGCATGATCTGATTGAAAACTTTCTGGTTCAGTTCCCATTCGCCCCGTCTCAGCTGTGTGCGACTTAAAAAGTCCGCCATCATGTTGTCTGTCCCTTTTATGTGTAATGCCGTTAGTGAGCCTAGGTTCCCTTCTGCCAAGTGGAAAATTGACTTCGTCACGTCCATAAGAGTACGGGATCTTGTGCCCCCCTGATGATTTAAGTAAGCCATGCTGTTGTCCGAGAACACTCTTACGTGGGGGGCCCTGAGGGAGTTTAGAAAATATATGAGGGCGTGCTTCACCGCTAGTAGCTCCTTCATATTCGAGGAGGCTGCCTTTTCGCCCTCTGTCCAGATCCCTTGTGCTACGTGGTTGTCCCAGTGGGCCACCCCCTGGGGCTTGCGTCTGTAGTAAGGATCTGCGAGACCGGTATCACCCAAGGAACCCCCCCTCGCTAGGTTGGATGGTTCCGTCCACCACTGTAGAGAACGAGCTGTTATGGGTGAAATGTTTAACTGCCCTTCTAAGTTCCCGTGAAGAGAAATTTCTGCCTCTAGTATCTCCCACTGGAGATCTCTTGTATGAGCTTGGGCCCACTGGACCGCAGATAGGCAGGCTGTCATTGAGCTGAGCAAGGACATGGCCTTCCTGAGTGTCATTAGTGTCCATGTCATTGCTCCTGTTGCTAGCTGCTCTGTGTGTAGCAGTTTCCCTTCGGGGAGGCGGCACTCCTGCCTGATGGAATCTATGGTTATGCCCAAATATTCCTGCACCTGGCTTGGAATTAGCCAAGAATTTGGTAGGTTCAGCAGCCAACCTAGCTTGGACAAAGATTCCATAGTCTGGTTCAACTGGTCTCTGCAATGGCCCAGGGAGTTGCCTACTATTAGGAAGTCGTCCAAGTATGGAACTATTAGGGCGTTCTGTTCTCTCAAATGTGCCATAACCTCCGATATGATTTTCGTGAATACTCTTGGGGCGATGGCCAGGCCAAATGGGAGGGCTTTGAATTGGTAATGCTTTATTTCTCCCCCTATTGTGACTGCTATTCTGAGAAACCGGCGGTAGTCCGTGTGTATAGGGACGTGATAGTACGCGTCTTTTAGGTCAAGTACTGCCATGTAACAAGCTGGAAACAATATCTTTACCGTGGATTTTATTGTCTCCATCTTGAATGGAGGAATCACTAAGCATTTGTTTAACCTTTTCAGGTTCACTATCGTCCTGAACGTCCCATCTGGTTTCTTCCGCAAGAAGATAGGGGAATAGAAGCCTTCTTTTTCTTGGTGGGGGAACTTCCTGTAACACTGCTTTCTCCACCAGGGTCTGAATCTCCTGTTGTACTGCAACTTGCTCTTCTCTCGACTGCCTCTGTGGGGTCACTATGAAAGAGGGTTTGGGTAAGGTGTGGAATTTTAACTTGAGGCCTGTTTCTGTAATGCTTAGGATCCAGGAACTGTCTGATATTTTTTCCCAGGCCGGGAGAAGAGGCTCAATCTCCCCTGGGAGACGCCTTCATTGGGGTAGCTTCTTGTCAGCCGGGTACCCGAACATGAACCCCTTCCCTTTGCCTCTTCTATCTTTCCTCTTGTCCTGGGAGTTTTTAGGCGGCTTCCTCTGGATAAATTACCTGCTCCGAAAGCGTTTGAAGGGGAAATTGGATGGGTTAGGGAAAGACTTCTTTTCATCCCCCGCTTTCTCGATTATATCGTCCAGTGTAGGTCCGAAAAGGAATTCCCCTTCACATTGGATGGAGCACAACTTTGTTTTTGTTTGCAGGTCTCCCGTCCAGCACTTGAGCCATAGGGCTCTTCGTGCTGAATTCGAGAATGAAGCTGCTCTAGCTGTCAATCTGATTGAATCCGCGGATGTGTCTGCTAGAAATGCCGCTGCTCCCCTCTAACAGGACGGTGTCCAGGATTGCTCCCCTTGTCGTTTTATTCCTTAGTTGGTCGTCCAGCCATACCATCAGGGCTCTGGCTGTCAAATGGCAGCTATAGCGGGTTTTAGTCCACCTCCGGCTGCTTCCCAGGCTCCTTTCAGGAATGTGTCAGCTTTCTTATCCATAGGGTCTTTCAGTGTCCCCATGTCCTTGAACGGCAAGGCAAATTTTTTCGAAGCTTTCGCTATTGCTACATTCACTTTCGGTGCCTTGTCCCAAAACGAGCAGCTTGGCTCTTCAAATAGGTATTTCCTTTTGGTGCTAGGAGGCCTTTTTTCTCTGGCCTTTTCCAATCCCTCTGAATGAGCGACTAGATTTTATCGTTCATGGGAAAAGACCTCTTCTTCTGCTCCAGCCCACTAAACATGGCATCCTGGATGGTTCTCTTCGGCCTAGTGTCTACAAGCCCCATAGTGGTTCTGATAGAAGAAACTGATAATTTAGTAAAAGCTATGGGGAAGCAGTTGCGACCTTCATCCTCAGGGGACGAGGAGCCGGATGACGGGCTGTGTCTGATGACGAAGAACAACTTTCCCTTTCACTAGGGTTTGACTCGGGTTCCTTTCTTTTGGGCTTCTTATGCTTTTTTCCCCGCAGAGTTTTGACGGTGTTCTCTACATGATGGGCAATTAGGGCTCTAAGGTCAGAAGCGAACCCTGGGGCTTCCTTGCATATTGTATGCTCAATGCAGGACTGTCAGAGCCTTTTTCCCCATGCCGTAGGGAGCTCCTCCTTACTAAGTGGGCAAATCTTGTGGTTAGATTTCTGAGTGCACTTCTTCCCCTATAAGAGAAGGAAGACAGGCCCTAATTACGGCATATACGTTCACGTAGTCCACTTACCCGCCAGACCGAAGGATACCGAATCAGACATGGCCCGCAGATCTGCACGCGGCTTGTCCTTTGGGACTCCTACCCCTCCGGACTCCTTGCTGCGTCGGGACTCCGAACGGCTGCTGCTGCCTTGTCGCTGCGGCTGCTCCTTGGTGTCCTTCTTACAGTGCTGCTACGGTGACTTCCGTGGCTGCTGCTGAAGTCCTGTGTCTGAGGATGCCTTCAACAGTTGCTGCTCTTCTGGTTCACCCATGGCGCCAGGTGACCGGCCGCGCTGTGCCCCCTGTGCGCTTTTAACTGAGGGATGAGTTCAAAAACCAAAATTTCCCTTTTTTTTTTTTTGCACCTGGCCAGCTGGTGACGCCGCACTCTCCACCCCTCCCGTCATTGCGCGGGCTGCGACATCCGGCGCGTCGCCGCTCCCCCCGCATGCGCCCGACGCTCCCGGGCCGCGGCGCCTCCCCCAGGCCTGCCGGCCCTTGTGTGACGTCACACGCTCCGCGCGTGCGCACCACCACCGGCTCCCAGAGATGCACCGCGGCCGGCAGTGTCTTCCTCGGCTGTTGGCGCGTGGGAAATACCTGCGCCCGCTGACGCACTCCCGGTACCTGCTCCGATCATGGAGGACGCCAAGCCTTGAGGGGAGGCCGGATCTTCCTGCTGCCGCCTCTCCCCCCGCACACCCTGGAGGCCCGCTGACCCCAGCGGTGGCGCCTCGGGTAACCGCCCCAGCTGGGGCAGGGTGCTCCCGCTGCCATCCTCCAGACTGGTCGGCCCCGACTCTGGTAAGTCTGTAGGTTCCCTATGGGGACAGGAAACCAACTGATGTGGGAGAGGTACCGCCTTTTTAGTGGTAGGTTTCCTGTCCCCATGGGGCAGATCCCCTCTCTCCATGGTGCCATCATGGGGGAAGGAGAAAACACAGTAGTTTGACAATAAATGGCTTCACCCCCCCCACTAAACATGAGTGGAGAAAAAGTTTGGGTGTTTTCATATTCTCTGAAAAAGGGCCAAGAAAGCAAAAACTCTGCCGGGGTATGTAAACTTTTGAGCACAACTGTATACATTACATTATTGATCCTGAGTTACATCCTGTATTATACTCCAGAGCTACACTCACTCTTATGCTGGCGTAGTATAGTCACTGTGTACATACATTACTGATCCTGAACTACATCTTGTATTATCCAGAGCTGCACTCACTCTTCTGCTGGTGAAGGACCTTACACATTCATGCATTATCTGGATTCAGTGTAATCAGTAGTACATTACATTTCCAGTGGTGGCGCTGCAAGGAATGGATCCCTTGTTTCCAGATTTTCCTACTGCTCAGAGTTGATCACTGGAGATCTAGACAGCAGAACCCCCTGAGATCGTGTGATCCTTCTAATGACCGGAGAACAGAATCTGTTGCTGTATCAGCAGAATTGACTGCAGGAAACAGTCGTCACACAAGGGGTTTTATCATCATTTTATAGAGGAAATATTTTACACTCTCCCTTAATCGCTTAAATAACTCAACGCTGGGTTGAAGCTGCAGAATTACGGTGAGCACAGGGACCTCCTGCGTATTGGGGTCCCTCATGGAGTTGTTGCTCTGCCAGCTGTGAGATTCGGTGTGTACAGCCAACTCTCTCCCCTACATAGGAACACAAGGCGATTGCTACTTCCGCACTTTCCCACACACATTGTGGAGCAGCGCGGTCAGATCAGTCACATACAGAATCATCAGTCTCTGACCATTATCACTGGTGTAGGTCGTCACACGATCAGGATCTTTTTCTCTTGTGTTTTGTTTCTCTTTTTGTTCTTTGTTTTGTTCAGTTTCTCCTTCGATGTCTCACTTTCTCTGGTGGATTTCTTGGTGGCGCTGTACTTCTGAAAGATGTCTTCGGTGATGGGTTCGATGATGTGTCCTCGCTTGGTGATCACTCGAGGGGCTGTCAGCTTTTGGACGGCCGTCTCTGTATTCCATGTGTTGCCCACTGGGGCCCGGATGCTGCTCTCAAAGTGCTGCTGAC
Source organism: Dendrobates tinctorius (assembly GCF_039654945.1). Taxonomy (NCBI): domain Eukaryota; kingdom Metazoa; phylum Chordata; class Amphibia; order Anura; family Dendrobatidae; genus Dendrobates; species Dendrobates tinctorius. The sequence goes on along the minus strand of NW_027361782.1, from coordinate 11,899,602 downwards.
TATTAAAGGGGAAGGGGAGCTCGTTAACCTGGAAAAAAAGTGGTAGCATGCATTAGAAACTTGCAAATACTGTGTCTTCAGCATTCACATCAAGAGCTGCATTCACAGTTCTGCTAACTTCTTTAGTCTGCAGGACATCGCTTCTTGGTGCTGCCCCCTGCTGGATCATCTATTATCCAGTGGGTCCTCTGCTGGATCAGCGAATTTCCTTTGCAGACATCGATTTATATCAAAATGAACCTCAGCAGATTATTGCTTTTGTCATTTCTACTCCACTCACAACCAGATCTGCGTGCACAATTCTGCAGCTGCTCATTTGCTACCAATTGTTAATACCATACTGAAATAAATGGAAATGACCAGCTGCCCTACTTTTACCGTAACCCTACAGGCAGTCGGTCTGGTGGCTTTTTAGACCCTAGGGAATCCTATAGTTCTCTAGGGAGAGACTATGTAGAGTGCCGAACTCAGCGGTCAGGGAGTGTCACATGTAGAGACACCAGGGATTGTTGTAACCCATTACCCAGAGACCGCGGGTTGCTCTATGTGTTCGCCGGTCTGCCCTACTTGTCTCCTCTCTTCTACAGGTTTCTCATTGTATCCACTGGAGAAATTACAGTGTTACTAATAAGCCGAAGTTTGAGGGATCATTTCTGTTAGCTGATGAGCGATCAATCCTCTACACATACTCCTTGCTTGTCAGCAAGTACAATGAATATTAGTAAGTGATGGGAGGGAAGTTCTTGTACCAATAATGCTGGCAGAAAGCTCTTTCAAAAGAGGCAAATGAAGTTACAGGGCATGAGAACAGATACTGTTCGTGGACTGATATCTGCACCATAAACAATATTAACTTGTTGTGAGGGAGGAGGGCAGCAAGACCACCGCCGAGGTTATCTACAGTTTCTGCATGATAGGACACATGCACCTAAAGAATAACCTCATGACCCAATATCAACATGGGTTTACGAGGGACCGTTCCTGTCAGACTAATCTGATAAGCTTTTATGAAGAGGTAAGTTCCGGACTGGACCAAGGGAATGCAGTGGACGTGGTGTACATGGACTTTTCAAAAGCTTTTGATACGGTGCCATACGAAAGGTTGATACATGAAATGAGAACAATGGGGATAGAGGAAAATATGTCTAAGTGGGTTAAGAGCTGGCTCAGGGATAAGAAACAAAGGATGTTATTAATGGAGCACACTCAGACTGGGGTCAGGGGTCAGCATTGGGCTCGCTTCTTTTTAACATTTATTAATGACCTTGTAGGGGGCACAGAGTAGAATTTCAATATTTGCAGATGACACTAAACTCTGCAGGGTAATCAATACAGAGGAGGACAATTTTATATTACAGGAGGATTTATGTAAACTAGAAGCTTGGGCTGATAAATGGCAAATGAGCTTTAATGGGGATAAATGTAAAGTCATGCACTTGGGTAGAAGAAACAAGATGTATAATTATGTGCTTAATTGTAAAACACTAGGCAAAACTGTCACTGAAAAAGACCTGGGTGTATGGGTGGACGACAAACTCACATTTAGTGGTCAGTGTCAGGCAGCTGCTGCAAAGGCAAATAAAATAATGGGATGCATTAAAAGAGGCATAGATGCTCATGAGGAGAACATAATTTTACCTCTATATAAGTCACTAGTGCGACCACACTTAGAATACGGCGTACAGTTCTGGTCTCCGGTGTATAAGAAAGACATAGCTGAACTGGAGCGGGTGCAGAGAAGAGCGACCAAGGTTATTAGGGAACTAGGGGGTCTGCAATACCAAGACAGGTTATTACACTTGGGGTTATTTAGTTTGGAAAATGGAAGGCTTAGGGGTGATCTTATTACAATGTATAAATATATGCGGGCACAGTACAAAGACCTTTCTAATGATCTTTTTACTCTTAGACCTGTGACGGGACAAGGGGGCATCCTCTACGTCTGGAGGAAAGAAGGTTTAAGCATACTCACAGACGCGGATTCTTTACTGTAAGAGCAGTGAGACTATGGAACTCTCTGCCATATGATGTTGTAATGTGTGATTCCCTACTAAAATTTAAGAAGGGACTGGATGCCTTTCTTGAAAAGTATAATATTACAGGGTATATACACTAATTTACTTAATATTGCATTGATCCAGGGAGCTAGTCTGATTGTGGAGTCAGGAAGGAATTTTTTTCCCCAATGTGAAGCTTACTGTTTGCCACATGGGGATTTTTTTGCCTTCCTCTGGATCAACATGTTAGGGCAAGTTAGGATAGGATATGGGTTGAACTAGATGGCTTAAAGTCTTCCTTCAACCTTAATAACTATATTACTATGCTACCTTGGGAATGGATGAAAGTGTGAACACAGCAGAGAAGGCATGGTATTAAAAAAGAGAAAAATGTGTTTGTGACTGAAGCTTTGGACTGGAGTAAAACATGGCATAAAGAAGTTTAAATTAGCACTGCTATAACAGGTGACTAATTCCCGGTGGACCACTTCGCTGTGGTCCACCCCACCCGACTCTCCCCATTGGACCTCCATTGCCCATCCACACCCACCTGATGGGCCGCAGCCTTTATGTTCCTCTTCTCATTTATGATGACGTTAGGGAGGTGCTGGTCCTTACGTGGAGGCGCAGGAGGCGCTTTTATAGTAAACCTGAAGACAAAAGATCAACAGGATTAAAACAAAGTCTTTATCGGGTGCAGAGAAATGCACTGTCATTTTACCAAATCTTGAGCCTTGAATCTCCCAATGTGCCGAGAGATCCGGCGAGTCACCGAATTATGTTTTTCGGCTGTGATAGTCCGCATTGCAGCAAAATCTTCAGAGATCTCCTGAGGAAGCGACGGGTTAAGTCGAGATAAGCGGTTTTGCATTTTTGTTCCTCATTACCATGAACTCACCTCTATTTAATTAATTACTAAAAAATATTACAGCTCGTCCCTGGAGGCAGCAGCATAAGCAATCCCTAAGCGAGCGGCAGCGGCTGCTGCATGCTAACTGGAGCACGGAGACGCCGATTCGCACAGGGGACCCTCTCTAATTTACACTCAAAGTTATTTTCAAAGCAAAACACAAGCGTTAGCAGCTTTCCTGGTCCCCAAAGTGCTTCCAAGAACAAGCAGTGTTCATATTAATGTGCTCCCGCAGAGACAAGCGCTTGCTTTTAAATGCACATTAAGAAAAAAATAAATGTAGGTTGAAAAAAAAAAAAAAAAAAAACCTGTAAAAATTTTGGTTATTAAAAAAGAATTGGCTTTTCGGTACAATAATTTTCTTCATGGGGTAAGAACAGGAACGAAAAGTCACAGCAGGAAAAGAGGCAGAGGACGGCGACGTCCATCCCCCGGGTATAGGAGAGGGGGTATTTTTTCGCAGGGTTGTGAAGGACACGAGGGGTTACGCTACTAGTTTACTTCTCTCAAATCAAGCCAACATCCTCCCGGGAAGAAGAATCTTATTTTTTATTTTTTCATGTGTTCGTTATACATCAGCTTTTTTGCTTACAGCTGGTTTCCCTGAAGAAGGCATGTGTATGCCGTTTGAGTACATCTATAGTGTGTGGAATTCATGGTTAAATTTGGTAAGTTAACACTTATAAAATTAAACCGCAAAGAATGGGGGTGGGGGGGGGTTGAGACAAATGCTTATACTGGAATTCAATAAGAGCTCGCTCACATGTTGCATTTTTGCTGCATTTTTAGCTATAAACTTATGTAAGTTTGCAGATATTAACTAAAACGGTGGGCACTCACCTGCGTCGTTTATGTGGGTTGACCTCAATGTTGGCCCCGCACCACTCCCCCCAGCCCGGAAGCACCAGGCTGATGTCTTTGGGCACCGAGGCTTCTTCTGTTTTGCGCTTCTCCTTTAAGAAATCATTGACGACATCGTCACCAGCGAATGCCTCCTGGATCATCATCCTCTGCCTCGTTTCAAGGTCATCGACCTAAACATCGAAAGGGAACAAAAAGCCAAACATCTCTACCGAAACCCAATCAAAGGGGTTAATCTGCTATGACATGCTGGTGGCAGTTACCACTGCTGCAGTGCATTCTGGGACAGGTAGTATTTTCTGTATTGTTCAGTGATTAGGCCTGTTTCACACATCAGTTTTTTCTGTCAGTTAAAATCTGTTAAAATGGCGGATAACGGATCCGTTCCGGGCGAGCGAGAGCGCGACACCGAGCGAGAGCGCGACACCGAGCGAGAGCGCGACACCGAGCGAGAGCGCGACACCGAGCGAGAGCGCGACACCGAGCGAGAGCGCGACACCGAGCGAGAGCGCGACAAAGCGAGACAGATTTTTCAGACACCAGAACTGAGTTTAGGGTTAAATTCCTGACAACCATTTCTGCAGGGCATGCGCAATACAAACTGCGTATCCGGCCGGGGAAAAAACGTTTCATTGTCTGTCCTGTCCGCTAAGCGGACGGCAAAATCTTGGCGGATCCGTAAAAAAATGGATTGAACGGATGACCGTCAAGATCCGCTGTTAATACAAGTCAATGGGGAAAAAAAACGGATCCGCAAAGAAAAATGGCGGATCCGTTTTTTTTTGCAAAACTGCAGATTTTGACTGATGGGGGAAAAACGAATGTGTGAAACAG